>NC_084795.1:68723662-69356787 GCF_963169125.1 Humulus lupulus | reverse complement strand
TTAGTCCATAAACATCCCCCGGACCGGAGCTCCTGTCTTGAGGTCATACCCCCCTTAGCTCGAGGAATCCTCAAGGACTCGCCAAGACTGGAGCAAGGAATCGGAAGGCCGAAGGTCGGGTCAAATGCACAGCTCGTGGTACGAGCTAGATATGGAGGCTATGACCCCTTGTAAAGTCAACACACGCAAGATAAACGTGGATATATCTGACATCACGTGTCCGATATCTCCCTGACTTCTCGCACACGCAGCAGGTGCCTTACCTATCGATTTGACCACACTTATGTGTCAGGTTTAGGAATTAATCATGAATGTCACAGAGTTGATATGACAAATAAGAAGGTCACAGGATGACCTCCTTACCAACTTCCAGGGGCCTTCTCCTATAAATATGGAGACCCTGGGAGTTGATAAGGGTTGGAAAAAATAGTCCCTGGAAAGATATATACTTTGTAACCCAATATCCAGAATATATCAATAATATTGACTAGTGGAGTAAAAGGATTTTAACCTTTGAACCACTTAAAAACGTGTCTTGAGTCACCTATTTCATTCTCTAAGATCTTATATCTGTTACGGTTCTACGTTTGGCACTAATCCCTTTCTCTCCTTCTCTTAATTATCTATTGCCGAAGAACCGCGTCAACACCTTGCCTTAATCCCCTTTTAGCTGCAAAGAAACCATGTAGAGAGCCATTGAGCAATAAGGAGAATTTAGGTGATCTAACACATATCATGATTAAGTGAATAATCTTCTTCAGGAACTTAAAAGCAGTATGCATTTCCTCTATAAAATCTCATTCTATTGTGTCATATGCCTTCTGCAAATTACTATGATGATTAAAATAATTATTTTGGAGAAAATTCATCAAGGTAAAACGTTTAGGATGGATATGATCTTCACTCCACAAAAATGACAAATTGGAGTAAAATGACCAATGTTTTATTCTGGAAATTTTTGGTCTATTTCTTATGTGTGTTGTGACAGATTAGAATATAAAACATTTTGATGGTAGATTGTTTCCCATCATTCTATAGAAAACACCTACAGATTTTGCACTTGTGTAATCGTGTTATAATGCAAAAACTTGTGTTCACTTATTTTTACTTTTTTTAATCAATTAAGTAGGTTTGCTTTTGTGTTATTTAATTACAATTTAGGATTTTGTTCTGGCGTATTCTGATGATGCTATATTAAAATTTTTTTCTTTGTAATGTTCTCTTTTTATAACTTACATCTAGTTATATGTTTGAAAATATCAAATTTCATTTCTACTACTTACTGAAGTATACCTTCAGTTAAGGTTTTCATCCATGCTAAGTAGTCAAGTCTTGTTGGATTTATGAATATGTTTGATATTATGGTAATAATCTCTTGCTCTCCCTATTTTGTGAGTATCTATGTGACATGGTTCTTCTCTAAGTGTGTGGGTTTTTGCTTTGTGATAATATTTTATCACATTGTATATGCTAATTGTTGCTAAGCTTTTTAATTTTTAATTGATTTATGAAGTTTTTAAGTAATATTGAATTTATTATGTTTATTTTAATTCTATATATTTTTGTGTGTTTTTATAGTTATTTTGTTCACTACAAGAAAAAGGCGTCGCTGCTGAAAATGCCACCTTTTGATGCTGATATCAATCAGAGGCAACATGTCACCGCAAATAGGTTGTCGCTGATAAGTTGTGACTAAAAGTCCTTATTATTAGCGGTCACATGTTGCCTTGCCGCTGATAATGACTTTCATTGGCACCCCCACATTGCCGCTAATAGTGAAAAAAATCGCCACAAATTTGTGTCAATCTAGCTTGTGCCAGAAAAACATTTGCGACGACTTTACTAATATTAGGGGTGAACTGTGTCGCCCCTAATATATATTTTCTTTTTTAAAAAATAAAAAAAGATTATTTCTTAATAATAAAATATAAATAATTGAAAATTAAATATTACAAAACATCCATAATTATAAAATATAGTCACTACTACATCCATAATCATAAAATGTAACTACAATATCCATAATTATCTATTAATAAAATGTAGCCACACTACACCAAAATACTCATTTTGTCTCAGTCAAATGCGCTAGTCAACACTGTTGACTGACGCGGTTGACTGAGATTTAGTATTTGTGGCAGTTGGACACTGACACAAATGAAAGAGTATTTGCGTCATTAGTAATACTAGCGTCGTTATTGAGGATCGTTTGCGTCAGTGGCTCAGTGATACTGTTAAGAGCATTTGCATCAGTAGGGCACTGTCACAAACCTCGTCATTTGTGTCAGTGCCCCACTAACACAAATGCATTTATATTAAAATAAATCTGGGCCAAAACCCCACTGTTAAGAGCATTTGCGTCAGTGAACAATAAACGACGGCGACGGCAGGGCTCGGGGGTCTTGGCCACGGCGGGGCTCGGCGACGAAGGGGATCGGGGGTCTTGTCGACGGCGACGCTTGGGACCTGATTTGTGTATTCTGAGATCAAGGGGTTATGGGCATTAAGGTCTAATCATATTAACATTTTGTTTCTAAGTTATTTATTTTATTTTGTTTCTAATCTTGTTTACATTTTTTTTCTTGCCTTTGCTTGGGTTTCGTTTTGCAGGAGGTTCTTGGTATTGGTGATGGTTCTTCAGATTTACTATTTAAATCTGGATCTTGAGATTTGATTTTTTTTTTTTAAATTAAGGTAGTTTGCATCAGTTGGGCACTGCCACAAACAAAGTAATTGTGATAGTGCAGAACTGTCACAAATCCTAGCGTTTGCGTTAGTTACCAACTATCACAAATGTTTTATTTGTGATAGTGTTCAACTGACGCAAATGTTAGAGAGGTTTGCATCATGGGATTCAGCGTCACTTTAAAACTGACGCAAAAAATTATTTGTGGCAGTGGGAAACTGACGCAAATAATCTTTTTTGTAGTAGTGTCATTACACTAAAGTAAAATAATATACTACTCATCCTCACCTAAATTAGTAGCATTGTCCATATCGTTACCCCATGGTGGCTGTGACGGCTGCGGTGGCTATAGCCATGGATACTATGGAGGTAAGGTTGACGTTCCTTGTCCAAACTGGTAGTAAGGATATGGCGGAGGTTGCGTCGATGATGTTCCAAACATGTAATTATTATTTAATTATTTAGAAAATTTTGAATTATTAAATTAATATTTTATTATTTAATTATCTTATTACTTATTAAATTTATATTTTATCATTTAATTATCTTATTAATTATTATATTAAAATTTTTATTATTTAATTAACTAAGGAAAATTTGCAGCAATAATACCTATGTAGTTCGATTTTTTGCACTTAAATGCCCATGTAAAACTTTCGGCGCCAATAATGGCTACCATTACGAATTTCGTGCAGTCATTGGTCCCTGATTATTAAGTCTAACCAGGACTTACGTGGCACTCACGTGGCAGCACCTGATTTGCCAATTTAAAAAAATTATTAAATATTATAAAAAGTTATTTAAAAAGCTTAAATAAATTAAAATTTAATTTTAAAATAGTAATAAATTAATTAAAATTTTAGTGTAAACCAAAACAAGAAAAATCAATTAAACTAAAAATAATGTTCATCTTCAACCTCTCGGCTCCATCTCCCCAAACCTCATCTCCACAGAGCGTCGACCCTCCCCTTTCTTCTTCTTCTTCTTCTTCTTCTTCCTAAATACCCAACCCCTTTCTTCTTCTCTTTCCCGAATACCCAAACCCTTTTTTTACCCTCTTCTTTCCAAATACCCAGCCGTTCCCGAATATGCAAACAATTTTCCCCTGCTTCTTCCAAAATACCCAATCGTTCGACCTCCCCCAACGTCGACCCATCCCACAAAGCTCAAGCAAGCTTCTGCATGAAGGCAACAATGTTTAAGTCAAATATCTGGGCAAAGTCTCAGTATGAGGTTTCTGCCAAGAAGGCAGCGATCCGAGTCAAATTTTTGGGCAATGTCTTCTATTGAAGATGACATTGATGATTTTAGATTTGGTTTATTTGGGTATGGGTGAATGTCGATTTGAAAAAAAATTATCTAGTTTATTTTGTTCTTTGCAGAGACACTAATATAGTTTATTTTGAATGAACACAAATTTGAGAAAAAAAAAAGACACAATTATGGGCTTTGTATTTTTATGGAATTTTTGTATTTTTATAGAATTTCTCGGTTTGAGTTTGTGTTCTAGTGTTCATGCCTACAAATTCATCATTCTTTTTATTTTTCTTAGATGTTAGATTTTAAATTTTAGATTTTTTTAATTGATTTTTATTAATGTATTGAATTCTTTACTATTTAAAAATAATTATTAAAAATTTAAAAATAATTTTTTAATAATTTTAAAAATATTTATTAATTAAAAAAATGGACAAATCAGATGCAACCACGTGGCTACCACGTAGGTCCCGGCTTAAACTTAACAGCGAGGGACCGACGACTGCACCAAATTTGTAACGGTAGGCATTATTGTCGCCAAATTTCTTACATAGGCATTTAAGTGCAACAAATCTAACTACATATGTATTATTGCCGCAAATTTCTCATTAACTAATTAATTATTAAATTAATAATTTTATTACCAACCCCGACTACCGACCCCAACCCCGACCCCGACCACGACCACCAACCCCAACCCCAACCCCAACCTCAACCCCTGAACCCAAACCCAAACCCCGACTCCCTACCCCATACCCTGATTCCCAACCCCCAACCTCGACCCCGAACACCAACCCCAACCCCAACCCTTGACCCTTGACCCTTGACCCCCAACCTCGACCTCGAACATCAACCCCAATCCTGACCCCGAACCCTGACTTCCGACCTTTGACCCCGACTCCAAGCCCCCGACCCCGACCCCAACCCTGACCCCGACCCCGACCCCGTACCCCGATCCACGACCCTCAATGTTTTTGTAACATTTTTTAATATAAAAATGATTAACTAAAGTTTTGGGCAGCATAACGATTGTATTCTAACCTATCCCAAAATTTTAAATCCTACAATTAACACTCAGGAACTTCCAAAACAGTTCACAATATTCATATTAATAACAATAAATTTTTCACCCTACACCATAAACACATATCATTAACCAATTGAAACACTCATCTTTCATTAACCAATTGAAACACTCATCTTTCAAGTTCACATATTATTAACCAAAATCAAACACATATTACTAACCAAATATATTTCAAGTTCACATATTAAATCTACATACAAGAAATATTTTCTAAATTCCCCAATATCAAATACAAATACATACACCCAAATTAGTACATATATATACACAAAAAAACACAAACATAGATATATATATATCAGATTAAAATGCACAACAAAGATAGAAATTTGACATAAAAACAAACCTTGGTAATGTGAGAGCTAAAGACTTGAACACTATGATGAACACCAAAACCCCAATAGAGAGCTTCCATTTTCTCCTTTCACAAACAAAATAAAAAACAAGATCAAAGTTATTAAATCAAAACCAAATCTGAAATTTATACACATATATACACAAACACACACACACACACACACACACACATATATATAAATCTAAAATAAAAAATAAATGAAAAAAAAACCTGGAGTTGGGTACGGTGGTGCGATGGTGGAGGTGGTGGTTGTACGCCCTAAAAATCAGCACGTACCTTGTTGAGGCAGCTCAGGTACAACGAACTAGCAAAAAGTCATAATCGACGTTCCACGTGTTCACCTTTCATCCGAGGAAATTCGGTACGATCCCCTAGACAAATAGCTCGAGTTGATGAGTCATTTAGCAACTTACCACATGGAACCATTTTTTGTAATATAGCATCAAAAGGCACGGGCTAACATCACGTTAAGCTTGTGGTACGCTAGAGGTCTGACGTACCCCGGGATCTTTATAAAGTTGACCACACAATATAAACGTGCATAAAACAGACATCACGTGTCTGATTTATTCCCAAATTCCCGGATACGCAATATAAATATGCGTGTTCAGACATCACATGCCTGACTTAGGTCATGCGGCCCATTATCTATTTTACCTATTGATTAGACCACACTTCAATGTAAAATTTAGATAATAATCATCAATGCCGCAGAGATGATGTAAAGGATCAGGAGATCACGGATGACCCCAATACCTACCCAGAGATCATTTGTAACGCCCTACTACCTTAGAGCCATTACTAAGTGAGTTTAAAACGTGCTTTTAACTCGCTAATCGAGGTTTTAAGGCAAACGTGTATTAAACCATATACAAAGTCATAAATTTTTAAAATAATTCCATTTACTAAAAATCATAAAACGTTTAACATTTTGGGATCCCAAAATACTGTTTATAAATATTTACAACTCAAAATGTATTTAAAGTTGACTATAAGACAAAATAGGGTTCTTTACAAGCATCTTCTAAAAAGTACCCCTGGTCGTGGCAGCCAGGTAGATCAGACATGTACGCGCCACTTCACGCTCTCCATACCCATGGTCGGTTGACTTTCTCTTTGCCCTTACCTGCACCATAGAGCACCCGTGAGCCGAAGCCCAGCAAGAAAACTCCACATAAAAAGATAACATACGCATAAGAACCACTCAGCATATAACAAATTTTCCAACACACTAAACACATACGGCCATGCCATCCTAGGCGCTTTACCAGGCCCTGGGTTGCGGTCTATACAGTAAGGATATCCCAGGTATCCTTTAGGGTCTTACCCTAGCAACTCGCACTCCGCGTGCTAAACGCTGCTCCCGGCCCCTTTGCCGTTCTCAGCCTTTTTCGTTCCCGACCCTTGCCGTTCCCGGCCTTCACCATTCCCGGCTCTTGCCAATCATTCACATATATGCATACACATCATAATTAAACATAACTTAAGCATATACTAACATAATCAATGGGCTACACCCAACACATAATCATATAGGTTCGTGCCCTGCAACACAACTATGGGGCCTCACCCTGCTCTATGGGTGCAACAGCTTTCTTACCTGTGTCCCAAGCTTCTTGAGCACTGAACCCTCGAGCACGGCCCTCTAACCCGAGCCTCGCTGAGAACCTAGTCACAACACATACATAGCACTCTCATTACCAACCAATTCAAAAACATATCCCGGAACCAATCCCGAGCTCTCGGGACCTCCCGGATAACCCTACAAGGTGGCGGAAACGTCCTTTGAGCCCCTTGGGCAAAAGCCTAAAAACTGAAATTTTCCCCTGACCAGAAATGGCCTAGCGCCGCGGCACTAACCCATAGGGGCCGCGGCGCCCAGAGAGGTTCACTGCCCCTGATGCATCCTAGCGTCGCGGCATGGAAGAACAGGGCCGCAGCGCCCCTACGCAAACCCAGAAATCTGGGTTTTTCCCCAACATTTTCTCGAGCCAAAACACTCCCAAATCAATATCAAGGCATACCTAAGTCCCAAATTCATTCCAAAACCCCAAATAGACCACATGGTAACTCTAAAACATCATTAACAAGCCCAAACATACATTCAAACTCATGATCCAAAAATTGGTTAAGAACTTCATAAACTTAAACCAGAACTTACAAAACTTAAACCACCCTTCAGAAATCTTGAACCACACCAGCAACCAACTTCAAAGATGCACGAAATTCTTACCTCAAACTGAAATTCAACTCTGGACTTCCTCCAATTCCAACTCCAAGCTAAACCCCTTTGCTTCCCAAGCTGAATTCTCACAATATCAAGCCACAAACCCAACTTTCAGCACTTAAACCAAATTCTCAAAATAAGCAAAGAAAGCTAAAAACAGATATGAAATCTTACCTCTGAATTAACGTTGGCCTTTGCTTGATTCTAGTTAACCCAATTCTCAGCCTTGATTTCCTTCCTAGCCTCAAAGAAGCTCAGCTCCTTTCTTCTTTTCTGTTTTTCCCTAGTTTTCTCTAGAGCTCCCCAATACAACTCTTGCATAAACAAAGAGGTGAGAACGTTCTAACTTTTCATTCAGCCAAGGTTATTTATCCCCTAAACCAAAAGACCTAATTTCCCTCCCTTCTAATCTATATTCTAACTAATCCTCAAGGGCAACCTAGACTTTCCCTATCCTCTTGCAAAAATACCACTTTCACACTTAAAGTAACTATCCTCAAGAGTTACTTATAATTACTCGAGTTACCAAAGTAGCACTAACCATTACTTCAAAGATTCCCAAACTCAAGTTATAATATTCCCAAAATACCCCTAGGCTTCTCCCGAGTCGGGTATTTAACCCCGTTGCAACCTTTAGCGGAACAACTTCCTAGGACCATCTCAGAACGTGCATCACAGATATATCACCATTATCACATTTATGCCCTCAACGGGCTAAAATTACAAATATGCTCCTAACAACCAAACGGGGCCCGCATGCATATTTAATCGCCTAAACATGCATTCTAATCACATATTCATTATATTCACATATATTAATAAAATATAACAATTATTGCCCTCAAGGCACGCTAATCAAGGCCCCTAGCCTTATTAGCAAATTTGGGTCGCTACATCATTTTCCTATAAATACCAAGACCTTGGGTAGTGCAAGGGGTTGGATTTTCTCTGTAATGCAAGGGATGTAAAATTATAGAGCGAGATACAGTAATAACACAGACTCGTGGACTAGGTAGATTTTAACCTCCGAACCATGCAAAAAGGAGTGATCATTTTCTTTGCATTTGACTTCCAACATCCTAGAGTATTATCACTTTCTTAGTATGGTTTATCATTAAGCACTAATCCATCCTATTTATACATATAATTCACTCTTGGCAAAAAATCGCGTCAACAGTTTGGTGCTTTCGTTGAGAGGATTTAGATTAGTGCTATCACGAAAAGTTTATCATGTTGGTCACTCGTTCAAGGCATGGTAACGAAACGGATCAACATGGTGGGCAGGAGGCTCACCATACCGCTGTGTCCAATGAATCAAACCCAGAGATTCAGCAACGATCGGGAAAATAGCCGATGCGCCATGATGACACCGGAAGTTCAGCGCCCCTACCGCCAAATCTGAATCCGGGTTACTTGACGACGGTGGAGATGGAAAACATGCAGTTCGGAGCCATCTAGCCAAAGAAAATAATGGCTCGGCTACCCCCTCTTGCAACCGACGTTAACGTCGGAAAGAGGCAAAGCAAGACTCACAAGTCCCGCCGGGATAGTCGGCCCAGGCCCAGTCAATCGGTTAGAACCTCAACCCCGAGTTCTGCGCCCATGTCGCACCATCACCAGGAAACTATGTTTGATGATTTTCCCAGGGATCATCAACGAGTCAGTCAGTCAGTCAGAACTTCAACCCCAAGTTCGGCTCCACCTTCGAATGGACCCAGGAGAGCTCGTGACGATTCAAGGAGGAGGTCTGGGGGGAGCTCGCATGGCCAACCTGCTCCAGCTAGCCCTCCCGTGTAGCGATCGGATCGCTAGACACAGAGGGCTGGAGGCACTAGAGCAAAGAGACCGCCAGCTAGTTTGGTCCAACCTGATGGAACTAGAATTGCATCACCGATCATACATCCTCCTTCGCCGATAAGATATCCATATCCTCCTCATCCTGCTTGAGACATTCCTACCTATGAAAATAGCAGGAGGAATTTTCCTCCCACTGCTCCTGCTCATCCCCCATGAGCGCGCAAAAATGTCTCAGATCCTCCCCCTCGACAGTAAGCTCTAAGCTTTTCTAATGGGAGTTATTGGATTGAAAGCCACCGAAGTGGCAGATCTGGTGGAGATCTGAAAAATCTTCTAAGTTCGGCACAAAGCCGTCGAGCTGCCCCACTGACCGACCTTCGAGATCGCCTCAACTCGCAGAGGAGAGATCCAACCAGAAATGAAAGTCATGCTCCCCGAGAGGATGGTCCTTCCGAAATATGTGACAATGGGAATGTCCCACCAAACCAAGCTCAAGCTTGGAGGGACAATAACCCGCCTAACGCGTACAATGGGACGGGAGCTCTTGAACAGCCCCAGAACAACCAAGGGATCAAAGACCAAACCCTTAAAAGGTTAGCTCAGATGGAGGAGCTAATGAAGAGACTCCTATCAGAAAAGGGAAAAGACAAATATGACTCGGGGGTCGAGCTCGAGCTTTTTTCCCCCAACATCGCAGCAACGGCGTACCCACCAGGTTTCAGGATGCCCCATCTATCCAAATTCAATGGGGATGGAGATCCGTCGGATCACTTGGGGATGTTCAACACCCTGATGATGGCCTATAATATCGGGCCCGAGCTGAGATGCTTGATATTCCCTTTGACTCTGATCGGGCCAGCTAGGCAATGGTTTAAGCAATATAAGAAACATTCTATCACCTCGTGGAAGAGTTTCTCTGCTGATTTCAAGAGGGCATTTCGGGCTTCTCAGGAAGTTCGCGTCAAGGAGGACTCTCTTGCTAACATAAAGCAGCAGCCCGGAGAACCCTTAAAAGCTTATCTGAGCAGGTTTGCCAACGTTGCGGTCTGAGCTAGAGACGCGGACGAAAGTTCCAGGCTCATGGCTATGAGAACTGGAATCCTTGTTGGGGGCGACCTATCGAAAGAAATCCAGAGGAAGGACGTCAACACCGTGGATGAATTCCTGAACAAGAGCCAGAAAAGGATAAACTTGGAATAAGCATGAGCGTCGGTCACAGAAACCGCCCAAGTCCCTGACCAGCCCACTAGAGCGGAAACGGACGTCGTAACTACGACTCAAACCATTGCCTAGAATAACCAGGGGGGAGGAAGCAAGAGAAAGGGAAATGGTGAGGGCGGCCATAATGGTCCTAAGAAAAACAAGCCCGTAGAGAAGTTCAAACCAGTCTACGCGACTTATGCCGACCTCATGGATACTAGAGAGCGTATTTTTCTGGTAAATTCTGCTCGCCTTCCTTGGAAAAATCCGGAGCCCTTAAAAAATCAAAGGGCAAAAAGAGACCCTTCCAAATTTTTTCGATTCCACAACGACATTGGTCACAACATAGATGATTGCAGGCATTTGAAGGATGAGATCAAGACACTCATCAGGGCCAGACCCTTGGCTCAGTATGCGCGTAATCGAGTACTTTCCAGTCAGCTCGCTAGGCAAACCACTTAACAAGCTCTGAAGGCTCCTATAAACCATCCCGGGGCCTGGGTAAATCAGGATACCCCTCCTCCAATAGTAGGGGGAGAGATAACCACCATCTCCGGAGGCCCTCATCTGGCAGGCATGAGCAGAGGTGCCCAGAAGAGATACATCAATGAACTGAGGTCTCATAACGGAGTTGAGTTTATCCCGGAGCAACATCTTCCTAAACAGCAGCGAATGGAGAGACAACCAATCAGTTTTGCCGAAGAAGATGCTAGCCATGTCCTGTTCCCGCATAACGATCCTCTAGTCATAACCGCCCAGTTCGCCAATAAGATATTTACGTGGATAGTAGTTGATAATGGGAGTTCGGTGAACTTGTTGTTTCTGTCCACACTAGAAAAAATGGGGTTGTCTGTAACCGATCTGAAGGCCACCTCCATGATGTTGTATGGGTTTTTTGGCGAAGGGTCGGCAGCGATGGGAACAATCGAGTCCGTAATAGCCTTGGGTGAGGGACCCTGAACTGTTTCCAAGCTCCTCAAGTTTGTGGTCATCGATTGTCTCACCGCGTACAATGCAATTTTGGGTCGGCCTACGTTGATGGCATTCGAAGCCATAACTTCTGTCTGCCTCCTCGTAGTCAAATTCCCCTCCTCTACAGGCATATGTACGGTCTGAGGTGATCAGCTTGCTGCCAAGGAATGCTATAGCATTTCTATGAAGGGAAAGTCAGAACCCGGGCAGCAGATGATGGCCATTCAAGGCGGGAGCGAGGAATCCCAGGAAGAGAGGACTGGCCCTGGGATAAAAGAACCTCAGCAGGCTGGTGGCGTAGGTACCACTCGGAGTGATAATATCGACCCTAGAGTAGGCGAAGATAGATCCAAGCTCCAGGCTATCAAAGAGCTCGAAGAGGTAAACATTGATCCTAAAGACCTTTCGAGGGTGGTTAGGCTCGGGAAAAACCTTGATGATGAGAGAAAGGCAGAGCTGCTGAAATTTCTACAAGGAAATCTAGATGTTTTAGCCTAGTCTCATGAAGACATTGTAGGGATCAGCCCGAGCGTCATCATGCATACCCTCAACTTGGACAAAAGCATGCCTGCGAAGTCCCAGAAACAGAGGCGTCTGGGCACGACCCGAGTTGCGGCCCTGGAAGAGGAAGTAGCTCGACTTTTAAAATGTGGCTTTATTCGTGAAGCAAAATACCCGATCTAGGTCGCCAATCCTATTCTGGTCCCAAAACCTAACGAAAAGTGGCAGACCTGCATCGACTTCTCTAACCTGAATAAAGCATGTCCCAAGGATTGTTTCCCCTTGCCAAGAATTGACCAATTGGTGGATGCCACAGCGGGGCACGAGCTCATGTCCTTCATGGATGCGTACTTTGGTTATAACCAGATCGCTATGAATCCCGCGGACCAGGAGCATACAAGCTTCACGGCTCCAACCAACGTCTATTATTATAAAGCCATGCCCTTCGGGCTGAAGAACGCAGGAGCTACATATCAGAGATTGGTTAACAGAATGTTCGCTAATCAGATCGAGAAAAACATGGAAGTGTATGCTGACGACATGTTGGTCAAGTAAAAAACTGCCGATAACCATGTTCCCGATCTGAGGAAGTGTTTTGAGATCCTAAGGAAGTATGGTATGAGGTTGAATCCCCAAAAATGTACCTTCGGGGTGGCATCAGGGAAATTTCTGGGGTTCATAGTCAACACTAGAGGGATAGAGGAGAACCCTGAAAAAGTCAGATTACTACTTGAAATGCCACCGCCCAGGTCGCGAAAAGATGTCCAGAGTCTAACAGGAAGAGTGGCAGCCCTTAATCGGTTTATTTCCACGTCTACTGACAAGTGTTTGCCATTCTATAACCTACTACGGGGAACAAAAAGTTTGAATGGACCGAAGAGTGCGAGTGGGACTTCCTCGATCTAAAAACACATTTAGCCGAGCCGCTAGTGTTGTCTAAACCAATGGTAGGAGAGCCTCTTTTTCTTTACTTAGTTGTTACGGAAGATGCGGCTAGTGTCGTGCTGGTCCGGGAAGAGGGCTGAGTTCAAAAGCCAGTCTATTACATTAGCGAAAGACTTCTTGGAGCTGAATCACGGTATCCTTTAATGGAAAAGATTGTTTTCTGCCTTATCACAGCCTCCAAAAAGCTTAGGTCGTACTTCCAGTCCCATTCAATCCACGTCATGACCGATCAACCTTTAAGGGAGGTATTACAGAAACCTGAGGCATCGGGACATCTTTTGAAATGGGCTATCGAGCTCAGCCAATTTGAAATATTGTACGTACCACAGACTGCAATCAAAATCCAAGCTCTGGCTGAATGCACTGGATTCCAAGAGGAACCCGTGGGAGAACCGGTGCAGGCCTTGTGGAGAGCCTTTGTGGATGGTTCATCTAACGAAAATGGGTCCGGAGTTGGAATCATTTTGATATCCCAGAGGAGCATCATTTCCACTCCGCGTTACGATTCAGATTCGAGGCATCCATCAACGAGGCCGAGTACAAAGCTCTATTGGCTGTGCTTAGAGTGGCAAAGGAGTTGAAGGCCAAGGTCGTCCAGTGCTACAACGATTCCCAGATTGTGGTAAACCAAGTATTAGGGGAATACCAAGCGAGGGGAACCAGGATGGTGGCCTATCTGGCCGAGGTGAAGAAAGAACTGTCTGAATTTGAATATAGCCTAGTCGAGCAAATCCCTCGTGAGCAGAACGCCAATGCTGATGCTCTAGAAAAACTCGCCACCTCCAGGGAGGCCGAAATCTTGAGCTTGATACCGGTGGAATTCTTGGAAAGACCAAGCATGGTGGAGAATACAAGGGAGATCGAGATGATCGACACCAGGCCAACCTGGAGGACTCCCATAGTCGAGTACCTTACAATAGGGTAGTTACCTGATGAGCAAAATGACGTGAGAAAGATACTCTATCAAGATCCAAGATATACAATCGTAGACGGGACGTTGTACCGACGTGGTCTTTCTCTGCCTCTTCTGCGATGTGTTCTACCAGAGGAGGCTAAAACTATTTTGCAAGAGGTGCATGAAGGCTTTTGTGGAGATCATGCTGGCCTTAAAGATATTGAGGCAAGGATATTATTGGCCCACTCTCTCAAAGGACTAAATTTCCTACATCCGAAAGTGTGACAACTGCCAACGGTTTGTCACGATCGCCCGGGCTCCACCAGTCAAGCTGAAGCTGATCTCGTCCCCATGGCCATTTGCAGTCTAGGGAATTGATTTAATTGGAGCCCTGGCCACAGGAAAAGGAGGAGTTCGCTATGCAGTAGTGGCCATTGATTATTTCACGAAGTGGGCAGAAGCAGAGCCCCTGGCAACAATAACATCAAAGAGAATCCTCGATTTTGTGGTTAAGAATATTGTTTTCCGGTTCGGATTGCCAAGGAAGATCGTACCAGAAAATGGAACCCAGTTTGATAGCGACCTCTTCACCGAATTTTGTGGAAGACACAGCATAATTAAGACTTTCTCCTCAGTGGCCTACCCATAGGCTAATGGGCAGGTCAAAGCTGTGAACAAGATGCTCAAGGCAAGCCTTAAGAAAAGACTGGACGAGGCCAAGGGAGTTTGGCCCGAGCAGCTCCCGCAGGTGCTATAGGCATTCCGGACCTCACATTGAACTTCGACAGGGCACACCCTTTTTCCTTGACTTTTGGAAGTGAGGTCGTCCTTCCTGTCGAAATGAAGATAGCTACGCATAGGATCCAGACCTTCAGCCAGGAGCAGAATGATAAATTGCTTAGCGCATCCCTCGACCTGATTGATGAAAAGCAAGAAGATTCACAGCTACGGCTCGCGCATTGTCAACAAAAAATCACTCGTTAATTTAATTCAAAAGTCAAGCAGCGTGTCTTTGGATTAGGAGACCTGGTACTCTGAAGGGTGTTTTCAGCAGGCAAGGACCCCAAAGATGGTGCCTTAGGCCCGAGCTAGGAAGGGCCCTATCTGATAATCAAAATTGTACAGGAAGGTACTTTCAAATTGGCCCGACTTAGTGGAGAAATGGTACCACGTACTTGGAATGCTATACATTGGAAAAATTATTATCAATGATCAAACCACCTGTTTATGTAAGGCTTGAATATAAAAGCCATTTAATTTTAGAAATATATAATTTAGTTCTAAGAGACAGTCTATGGTATATTTATATCTTTGCACGGTATCATATGCATGTTAGTTCAAAGTAACCCAGAAAGTCCACTTCCTGTTTACTTGGGGGGCAGACAACCCGAGGACCAAGTTCTGAAACTTAGAAGTTAGTTAAATTGATTAACAATGTTTTTTCTAAAGAAAAAGCGGAGTATTCAATAAAACTAACACGAACTAAGTTTTTAAATTAAATATCCTGGTCACGACCAGGTTTCAAAACTTAGAAGTTGGTTAAATTGATTAACAATGTTTTTTCTAAAGAAAAAGCAGAGTATTCAATAAAACTAACACGAATTAAGTTTTTAAATTAAATATCCTGGACACAACCAGGTTCCGAAACTTAGAAGTTGGTTAAATTGATTAACAATGTTTTTTCTAAAGAAAAAGTGGAGTATTCAATAAAACTAACACGAACTAAGTTTTTAAATTAAATATCCTGGACACGACCAGGTTCTGAAACTTGGAAGTTAGTAAAAATTGATTAACCAGTGTTTTTTCTAAAAAACACAAAATATCAATAATATTTACACGAACTAAGTTTTAATTTAAAACCCTGGATGCAACCAGGTCCAAGGCCTGATGTTTAACAGGTAAGATATAAATCAGCATCAATTTTGGTCACGAACAATGTTAAAGTATCTATCTCGACCTAAAAGTCATTTCCCTTAATTTTGGATGAACGAGTTATAGGCATATAAATTTTTTTTAATCAAAATCAAGGAATAATTGAAAAATAGATACTTAAATTACTGATGAATTGTCTCCAGGAAAATAACCTCGTGTCAAGCCAAAAATGGCAGATGTTTACAAAAAAAAAAAGAAAAAAAGTTCTTTAAACAAAGAAATAAACTAAGATTCCCCAGGATGCCCCGAAGAGGTCACCTCCTCGCTTTCTTGCTCGCCGGCAGCAGAGGTCTCCCCAATCTCAAAAGGCAGCTCTTGTTGAAGTCGAGCCTTGAACTTCTCGAGATATGGCTCCCACACCTTGGCGGCCAGGAAAGAGAAGTTGCCGTCTTGATTGAAGGCCCAGCAGTGGTAGAGCATAGCCTCCATGGAGGAGCTAGAGGACACCTTCTCTGCCTTGGTGGCAGCCTCGGCCTCTAGCTGTTTAGCCCTGGCCTCCACGAGCTCAGCCTTCACAGCAGCCAAGGAGGCCTGCACAGCATGCTCGCCTTCGTTGGCAGCCATCAAGGCAGCCTTGGCACCTTGCTCTTGTTGATGAGCGGTTGCGAGGGCGGCCTGAGCAGCGGCCTGAGCGGTCTAGAGCTCGGCCCTGAACTCTTCATTCCTGGCCCTGGATCGAGCTAGGCTGCGATGTAGGGCCAAAGCCGCCTGCAAAAAAGTAAAGAAAGTTAGGTGCGTACTGGGAAGAAAGCCAAAGAATAAATTTAACTAAGTAGGCTCACCGTGAGGTTCATCCTGACGTTCTCGGGACTCCTCGCCTCGATCTCCCTTAGTCCTTCGGATTGGCTTTGTAAAAATGCTCCACCGTGTAGTTCGCGGTCTCATAGACCGTTCCCCGGAAGGTATCTGGGATTTTCTCCAGATCTTGGGCGTTGACCGGCGTACGCACGGTGGGAGTGGGGACCGACGGAGCTTCGACTGGTGCCACCTGGTCCCGAGTAGGGGTTAGGTGTCATGGGGGAGGAGGCTGAATCTTCTCCGTAGCTGTAGGAGTCTGGCCTCTGCCTTTGGCAGGGGACTTGGAAGTTGTCCCAGCGGTAGGAGGAGTTTTCTTGGGAAACCGGGGCCTCTTTACAAGTGGCCCAGATGGCCCGAAGGAGGGATTCCCCTCCTGGAAGATGGAGCGCAGGTCGTTGTCCCGGGCTGTACCATCTCCTTGCCTGAAACAAGAGGAAAAGGGTGTTATTATACATGTAAAGTTATTATATTACAAAGGAAAACTAAAGGTGTATTGAAAAAGTCCTACCCTCTGAGCTAGAGGAGGAGTCTATTGCCACGACCTCCGGCCTGGAAACTTCTATAGGGGAGGGGGAGTCTAAGTCTACTACTTCGTGAATCAAAAAGGGTTCTGGGTCAGGATCTGCCTCAGGACTGGACTCCTCTACGTATTGTCTAAGTCCTGGAGCAACTATGCCCTCAAGAAGGGAGGGCCACGACCTAAGGTTGGTCCCATACTCCTCAAAGAAGGCCGACCTAAAAGACAAGGTGTTGTCTACTACTACGGTACCCCTAGGACGGCCCATGTCATGACATAGTACTAATTGATCTACGCACTAGAGCAAGGTTATGTTACGATCTAGGTCGTTTTGATGACGGTGTATGAGCTGGTTTGGGTTAAACCTAACTAGCCTAAGGTCTGCGGCAGCCCTATCTAGGTCCCTAAAAGGGTATGGGTTACCTTGGCCGGAGCAGCCTCAGGAGCTCGTTCCAAATCGAGGTCCTGAGCAACCTCAGGAGCTCGCCTCTTCCACACGAGCGGCACCTCGACCTTCTCTTCCTGCTCGTTGCCATCGTCGACCGTAGCGTCTCCCTCGGGAATAGGTGCCAGCTCATGGGCTACTGGGTAATTAGCCCGCGTCCTCCTCAAGGCCAGAGTTTGGCTTGCAGAGATTAACTTACATGCCAACATCGTCATCAGACATCAGCTGGCGGTAGTCCTTCTCACTGGGCTGAAGTCCCACTAGAGTATCATATTGACCCCCAAGGGTCATTGATTTCGCCGTCCTCGCAAAATTGGCTGCACGATGATGTTCCAGTCAGTATACACGGGAAAAGACAGAAAAAGAAAAAATTAATAACAATTTCGCTAGCTGAGAATAGAAAGGAAACTTACGAGGATGGTTGAAGTAATGGTTCTCGTAGTTGCGAAACCCATTCGACATAAAGAATTGATCTTTGAAGTCGTTGGGATGGCTGGGTAGTTCGATGACTGCAGGTGAGTTCGGGAAGTGGGTCAGGTAGTAGAACCCATCGCCTCGTCCCTGTTGATCCGGGCTGGACTTGAGACAAAAGAAGTAGAGGATATCTACAGGGGTGGGGACCTCCCACATCTGCTTCAGGAAAAGATACCTCAGCCCGGCCAATAGGCGATAGGAATTCGGAGGAAGTTGAAATGGGGCCAACTTCACGTAATTGAGGAAGTTGGTAAAGTACTGATCAAGGGGGAGGAAGGCCCCGACCCTTAAATGCTCATCACTCTAGGCCGAATAGTCATCCTCGAGGGGTGCGCAGCTCCACTCCCCCTCGAGGGGAGGTCGGGCGATAAGAGCGCCAGTCCCAATCTTGATGTTATGGGACAACATTATTTTGTTGACCCTCCCTCGGGTCGTGATCTTCGAGACTATCCTCTCTGCCTCAAAGTAAGCATCAGGTCCCACCTCGATCACCTTCTCCAACGTGGGACCAAACTGGGGGATGGGGGATTCTACCGCGACCTCATTTCCCCTGCTGGATTGCTGGGATGACGAGCCGACCGCGCATTTCTTGGACACACTCCTTTTGGGCGCCATCTGATCGCCAAGCGAACAAGAACGATGAAATAACTAGTAGGCGACCTAAAAGTTATGAAAGGACAAATAACGCAGGAAGAACAAAGGGTTTCATACACGAGCTGAGGTAATCTCAACTCGCGGCGTGACGCCACGCGCTGTCGAGGATGCGCGCCTAAATTTCCAACAGACCCCTGATATTCAGGGATCCGTGTGTCAAGCGAGTCAGGCCAGTACTTTCCTTGGGGAGAGGGTTTTAAAGAAAAACCGCCCAAGAAACGTGACCCCTAAGCTACCCGTTTTTATACCCTAAAAACCTCTCGTCTTCCATATCCCGAGTGGGTATTTCCTAAATTTACCCATAAATTTACCCATAAATTGCCTAGTTATGAACATCACAATCCTACACTTGTTTTAGGATTTACTCAATACGCCTAAAATTGAAATCTATGCACCAAAGTTATTCAGGAACAACCTACTGTTTATGACTATGAAATGTAGATTAGCATGACAAAGAAAAAGGAAGGAAATCGAAACACACGAAAAACAGGAAACTTACAGTATGTTTTCCAAACGAAAGTTGCAAGTAGCATAGAAGTAGGAGTCCTGGAGAAATCCTTAAGACTAGGCTTCTGAAGGGTTTTTGTGGCGATAGTATGGGGATTTCTAGGATTTTAATCAGAAGAAGAAGAAGAAGAGTTTTTGAAACTCAGAAGAGAGAATATGAAGAAAAATTTCGAATGAAAGGTGACGAGTACTAAAAATTGCCAGCCCTATTTATACGTAAAAGGCATAAGGAAACGAGCACCGTCCGATCAAATTAATGCGAGATACAAGGGTCATGATTTGAAAGGTGAAATGGCAGAAAAAAGGTGGCCAGGCCATTTAATACAATCCTCGAAACTCGAACAGACGCCAATCACAGCGTTCCACGTGTCCAATCACGGTGGACAGGGTCTGGATAATCGAAAAGGAAGTTTAAAAGTCCCTACCGTGAAAGTCAGAAGTGACGTCATAGAACACGAGCATGGACTTGGCGGGCAAATGTACACCCTGAAAATCAGCACGTACCTTGTTGAGGCAGCTTGGGTACATCGAACTAGCAAAAAGCCATAATCGACATTCCACGTGTTCACCTTTCATCCGAGGAAATTCGGTACGATCCCCTAGAAAAATAGCTCGAGCTGATGAGTCATTTAGCAACTTACCACCTGGAACCATTTTGTGTAATATGGCATCAAAAGGCACGGGCTAACATTACGTTAAGCTCGTGGTACGCCAGAGGTCTGACGTACCCCAGGATCTTTATAAAGTTGACCACGCAATATAAATGTGCATAAAACAGACATCACGTGTCTGATTTATTCTTGAATACCTTGATACGCAATATAAATGTGCGTTATCAGACATCACATGCCTGATTTAGGCCATGCGGCCCATTATCTATTTTACCTATTGATTAGACCACACTTCAATGTAAAATTTAGATAATAATCATCAATGTCACAGAGATGATGTGAAGGATCAAGAGATCATGGGATGACCCCAATACCTACCCAAAAATCATTCTCCTATAAATACCAAGACCCTGGGTAGTGCAAGGGGTTGGATTTTCTCGTAATGAAAAGGTTGTAAAATTATAGAGACAGATACAGTAATAACACAGACTCGTGGACTAGGGGGATTTTAACCTCCGAACCATGTAAAAAGGAGTGATCATTTTCTTTGCATTTGACTTCCAACATCCTTGAGTATTATCACTTTCTTAGTACGGTTTATCATTAAGCACTAATCCATCCTAGTTATACATATAATTCACTGTTGGCGAAAAACCACGTCAACAATGGCAAAAGAATTTTTCTTTTGTTTTGGGATTTAGGGCATTTCATGATAGGGGAAATGGAGAGGGAAAATGGTGGAGTAGGGGGTGTTGGACCGGTGGTGGCAGAGGGAGAAATGGGTATATTTTAGGGATTTTGGGCATTTCGGGGAGAAGGTAAATGGGTGGGGTACGAAGGTTGACGCTTCGGATACGGTGGTGGTGCAATTGGGGCTGAGGAGGTTTCCGTGTTTGGTGTCTGGTTCACAATCACACACCACAGATAATGAGGAGGAAGATGAAGGCTTTCCTTATATATCAAGGTCACTTTTAGCAGCAACAAGGTCGCCACTAATTGAAAACAACGTCGTTTTCGTCACAAAATTTAATACTCAGATAAATATTAGCAGCGATTAAGTCGCCGCTAATAGTGGCATCAAAAAAATTAACCATCCAATTTTCCCTCAAACATTTTGAACAACATTAGCAGCGACCTATCGCCGCTGATAACATCTTAAATTAAATTTTTATTTATGACAATTATTTGCAGTGATAGAGCTTCTTTGCCGCTAATAACCCCCTTATTAGTGGCGAACTGATGTCGCTGCTGATAATGTCACACTGCTAAAATACATTTTTCTTGTAGTAGTTGTAAAATGTTATAGTTTAATTATTTGAATTATTGTTGTTTAGTTAGAAGTAAAAAATGCACTTTTATGGATCTTTAATATTAAATTTAATTAATTTTTAATTAGTTTTTTTAAAGAATTAATATGATTTATTTTATAATTGAAAATATTTGATTATGATTTAATTTATGTTTTTTTTGTAGGTAATATGCTGCATTTTTGTGCTTGAAGAGCAAGAAAGGGAAGAAAGCTGAAAAAGAAAGAAAAATGTGGCATTTCTGAAAGGCCAAGCCTAGAAGCCTTCCTGCACCTTCGACCCAGAAGCCCTACGGCCTAGCAAGGCACTAGGCCTCCCTTCCTTCACGCTTGCATCCCTACTTCTTGTTGGTATTAAAAGAGCAAATCATTGATACACAGCGGGGAATGAGGCCTTTTTAATTATTATTAATACCAGCCCAAATCATACACAGACACACAGACACACACACACATATATATTAAAAAATATACAATCATATTAGAGATTACCTCTTGTAGCCTATCAAGTGTCCTCGAATCTTTTTGTATAAAATCAAAGATCTTCCTATCCAAGTTCTAAAGACTCACACCTTGATCTTCCAGACCAATCATCAAACACACAAGGATGTGTGTGGACACGTAGGATTAAAAATGTTGATTTATGGCTATCTAGATGTACTCAACATATGAAATCTATAAAGGTTTGATAGAGAGAAGATGAATTGAATAGTTTTTCAGGTTTAGGAAAAAACTATCGCTTCTGTTTCTAAGAGAGAGACTGTGTCTAACAATTATTTCTTATTAGGTTTATAAAGATAATTAACTAATTTAATTAATCTCTATTTTTATTAAAATAAAACTGATCAGTTGTAACTTATTTAATTATTTAATTTAAATCATATTTTAAGAATAATAATTAAATATATATAACTAAATATGCAGATAATTTGAAATTCAAAATTCAATTCTCAAGGATAGGAAATATCATTGTGTGCTGCCACTCATTGTGTGGTGCCACTCACTGTGTAGCACAGTGAGTGGCATGAGCCACATTAGGGTTTTCCTTAATTTTTTCATATGTCTATTTAATTAATATTTAAGACAATATATTTATATCAAAATAAAAATCACTTAATTCATGTTGACGCGGTTTTTCGCCAACAAGATATTAAGAAAAAAAAGGGTAGATTAGTGCTTATTATTAAACCGTAAGGAAATAACCAAAACTCACTCAAAAAATAATTCAGTGGTTAAAATCCACCTAGTCCACGAGTCAATATTATTATTGTTTCTCTCTCTGTTTTGGCAGAGTTTCGATAATACAGAATAATCATCCCCTTCCCTGTCCAATATTCCTAGTATTTATAGGGGAATTTCATGGACAAGTTGGGTAACCGTGTTAACACACCGCATAATTATACATATGGTATATAATTAATACAGATTATTCCCATTTACATTGGGATATGATTTGATAACATAATAAATACATTCCTACTATCTCAGGTAATAAATGACATAAATATGATACCGGCTGGTCATTAATGAGCGTCTAAAGAATCCCCGAGTCTCTTGGGATCCTTCAGTATGTGTTATAACTACGTCCTCACGAGTTGAATATCTCATATGAGCTCAATCTTAACAACTATCTGACTCCGAGCTTGTGCTTGATAGTTATCTGACTCCCAACTCGGAATAAGTCTAGGATGCCTAATACTGGATTGACCACTACGAGTCTCGAGCTGCTCACATGGTTAATGACCAGATATTCTACTTGGTTATTTTTCCATGTACTGACTTGACAGTTGTAGTCGAGCTAAGTGAGTGAACTCATGCTAAAATTAGGGGACAAAATTTTCCACCAAAGCTCCCGCTCGTGTTTGATATCGTCACTTTCTGACATACACAATAGGGGCTTTTAGACTTCTGTCACATAAAATTGTGCCTACCTATTACTCAAGTACTGGACACATGGTTTTCTGCGACTGGTGTTCGTTTGGGTTTCGAGGACTGAAATAATTGTCCTGTCAACTTTTTTCCGCCATCAGGTCTATTTAATATTGGCCCTTGGATCTTGAGCTAACCCAATTGGATGGCCCAGATTAATTTCCGTAGTTTACATATAAATAGGGTGACTAGACCTTAGACCTCACCACCTTTATATTAAAAAAATCTCCATTTTCAAACTCGCAAGCTTCCTTTCTTCTTCTCTAGAATTCTCAGAACTTTTCATCGTATCCCAAACCTTCAAAAGCTTTATGTGGTCGTATCTACACCCTCTCTGAATCGAACATATTTCCTGTAAGTATTTTATCCCCTGATTTTTTTTTTATTTTTTATTCTTCATTATCCAATGATATTTTTTAACAATCTTCACTATTCGACATCGTTAGGCTATTTCTAAGTGCTAATAGGAAATAGTTTTTGGTTTAGGTTCCATGAGTGAACCCAAACTTATTTTAGAAATAAGACTTTCATAAAACTGGGCAAATTTCTGGGTTAATCTGGAGTAGCCCTAATGGCAAATCGGTTTGAAGAATACCTATTTGGGGTATAAGAACCGAAGGATTTTTAGGTTTAATACCAAGTAGCTTAGGGGCTATGATTCTTTAGGCAGTTTTGCATTAAACCGCTTTCCAAAGGAAAGTAGTGGGCCTGACATTTCTGACACGCAAATCCCAAAGTATCTGGGGATTTTAAGAAACCAAGGCGTGTAGCATATGATATTGTGTGGCATCATGCAATGAGGCTAGGACAAACTTTAGCTCGTATAAACTTTCAAATGTTGAAAGTAGTCCTCTTCATCCTCCATACCTCCATGACCATAGTTATAGACCATCCTTCGTCAGGCGATCTGAATTATGGCACCTTCAAAGAAGATCGTCACTAGCTAATCTACCCAGCACAAGGACAAAGGCAAACAAGTCACCTCTGAATCTCCTATCCCACATTTTGGTCCTGTGGTGGAGAGGGAGGTCGTCGTCGATCCTATCGCTTTCTTCGAGGTTGAGCATATAGTCTCAAAGATAATGACTCAGGGGATAATAAACAAAATTATGTTGAGTCATAATATTGAGTTAGGAGTTGTCGGTCTCCTCGCCTGACCTGCCTTGGAAGGAGAGCGGAGTTGTGCCCCCTTCCAAGACGATTATGGGGCTTGGAGTGACGAGCACCCGAAGGCTGGTGCCTTCCTTCCATTGGACCAATACTTCGTAGATTTTTTAAACTACGTCAAGTTGGCTCCCTTCTAGCTCTCCCCGAATTCCTACAAACTTTTGGTGGGGCTAAAATATCTATTTCTGAGGCATGAGTGGGATGTCCCCACTCAAGCAGATATTTTATATTTGTTGACGCCGTTTTTCGTCAACTTAAAATGCAAAGCAATTAAACAATAGGAACTATGGCACAGATAAATAAGATGGTAGAACAACAAGAATTTTACGTGGTTCAGCAGTTAACTCTGCCTAGTCCACGAGTCTATTTTATTAAGACTTGGAGTTTTCTAGAAATCCTTCAGGGATGAATTCTCTAGAATTTCTCTCCGTATATCAAAAGATTTGTCCTCTACAAATGTTCATGGACTCTCTATTTATAGAGGGTTTTCAGAGTTCATTCCCACATATTTTGGGAAGATACTCATGCTCATTAATTAAAGTAATGACATTAAATACTGTAACTCTTATATACAAGGAAACGTACCCTGAAGATCAAGGGGCGAGTAACAGATTTGTTAATATCCCTTTAATGTTGGGATGTTACAACAATAAATATCCTTAAACGTTCGGAATACATTACATCAGATGACCCATTAAATATTTCGAGGTCGGTAACCAGCATCATGTCGGTCAAGGTCTATAGATAAGTTACGAACTAATCGCCTTACTCAAAGACCAACTTGGAGCGGGTAGATACCATCGAGGCTGTACATTCCGAGCTTGTACTCTTTTTTAAGCTCGAGCTACTTGATCGGAAGACACCCGACAACGGATATACCCCGATGCTATGTTCCTTCGAGCTTAGACACAACTTCGAGGTTACATGTCTTCGAGGTTGCCATCAGGCTTTGAGGGTTCGACATCTGGACCACGAACATGCGTTTTAGATATCTTGAGCTCACATTTGATGAGTCCAGCTTTCGAGGTCACAATCTCTAGTCTCAAAATATGGGTGTAACAATATTTCTTCTGCCTCAAAGTGAGCCCCGACCAGAAAGGGCAAGGTGATGGGTTCTACTACCTTACGCAGTTTCCGAATTCCACCTCCGTCATCACGCTCCCCAGCCATCCAAACGACTATAAAGATTTATTCTTTATTTCGAATGGATTCAAGAACTGCGAATATTTGTACTTCAACCGTCCTCGTAAGTCCTTTATCTTTGTAAACTCAGCACGTGAATTCCATCCCTTTCATTGTAAATATCTTTTTTTACATATGTTCTGACCGAGTTTGTTCCTCATACAGCTATATTCGCAAGGACATACAAATATGTGACCCTTGGGGGTTAGTACGAGACTTTGTCTAGTCTTCCCCCTGGGGAAAAAGATTATCACCAGGTCCTGAATGATGCCACGATGTTGGCGTGTGAATTTATCAGCAAGGGTCAAACACTAGATCTAAGGACCCGAGCTCTGCTCCCAGTTATCCTCAAGCTCCCCTCCTCTCAAGAGGCCTTGCCAACCACTAAGGACACTAATGAGGAAGAGACTGTGGTGCCCCTCGTGCGAAAAAATGGGCTCCCAAAGTTAACCAGCAACCCGATCCTGGCCAAGCTGCATCGGGGGCAGCAGTTGGCCCCTCCGGCCAAGGTAACCCATACCCTTTTAGAGAGTTAGATCAGGTTGTTTCCAACTTTAGGTTAATACATTTTAATCCCAACCAACTCGTTAGTCACCATCCCACCGATCCGGACCTAAACGTAACCCTCCCCCAATGCGTGGATCGTTTGGTGGTACGCTATGACCACAGCTATCCCAGAGGCATCATTGTAGTTGATAACACGCTAAACTTTAGATCCTATATCTTTAAAGAATATGGGACTAACCGTAGGACTTGACCTTCTCTGCTCCAGGTGCATTTGCTCCTGGGTTCAGGCATTACGTAGATGAATCCATCCCCGAGGAGGGACCTGAACCCCTAGGAGCCAAGAGATTGTAGCCTTAGATTCCCCCTCCGCTTCATTAATCTAAGAGTTTAAGGTCATGCCTAGCCTAGTCCATACACTTGAGTTGATCGTAATAAATTCCTCCCCTAGCCAGGAGGGTAGGATCCTTTATTTTATATATATATTACCTTTGAAACATTACTTCTGTGAATTAACTCCTCATTGTTCTTTTTATGTGAAGAGATGGAATCGACAATAGCTCCTGATTTAAGGAGTGCCTTTTAGGCTAGATGGTCCGGAACTGGTCCCGTCGTGAAAAGGCCCAGTGTGGCGAAGAAGGCCACCCCTAAAACGAGGGGTACTACAAAATCCCCCTTTAAGGGTAAGGATGCGAGCTCTGCTCGAGAGCTAGCTCCAGTTACAACTACCACCATTCGACAAGTTCCCCCTCCCCTTCCTCGACATATGCCTCCTTCACATCCCCAAGTAATTCAAACCGAGGCCCTTGTCGTCTGGATACCGGTTGAACCACACGATCAAGACAAGATCCCTGAGGCCTTTCGGGGGATTGTGTATGAGACAGCGAGTCACATGGTGGGCCATGCATATAAAGCTAGTGCTAGAGATCTGAGGGCCATAGAGGAGTGCAACCTGGAGGATGTCCTTGAGTTTTCTATGGGGATGAACCTTCGTGAGTCCTTTTCCCACTTCCGATTCTTTTTTCTTTACTATGTGTTCTTCTTTTTTTTTATTGAGTTGCTTCGTTATTCTGCAATCCATCCTAGCCTAATATCGAAGCATAGCTCATGCTAAGGCCAGAAACGAAGAGCTCTGAGCTGAGCTGGACACTGCCAAAGTCACCCTGAATGTTGCTCAGGAGAGTGAGCATGCCGCCAAAGCTGCCCTGATAGTTGCTCAAGAGAGTGAGCATGTTGCTAAGGCTGCTCTTATCTCTTCTCAAGAGGGTGAGCAATCTGCAAAGACCGCATTGTCTGCCTCTCAGGCTCAGGCCACAGAGGTGAGCCGTCATGCTGAACAGCTTCAGGGCAAAAATGAGGAACTCAAAGCGAAGCTAATCGAGGCTGAAGTTAAAGCCAAGGAGGAAGCAGCATTTTCATCGTCAACAATGGAGGAGATGCTTTACCATTGTTGGGCTTTCAACCAAGACAAGAACTTCTCCTTCATGGAGCCCGGGTTGTGGGATCCGTATCTTGCTAAATTCAAGATTCGGTTTTCGCAAGAACCCTCAGAAACTGGCAAGGCTTCCAGAGCAGCTGAGGGAGACGGTGAGGAGGTTACTTCGGCGGGGTGAGCTGACAAAGCCCAATGACTTTATTTAAGATTTCTTTTTTTTTATCAAGAAGGAAATGAGCTTCATTAACCAACCAACCAATACAAATGTACAAGGAAATTCACCCAATTCAACCCAACCTATACTATACAAACAGAGAAAGGAAAAACAATCCACCCAAACTAATTACATTGTAATTTTGTCTATAAATCTCTGTTCCTGTAATGTTAACTTCCTATTTTTAACAATGAATAACCTGTACTGGATAATATTCATGATATCAATAGCTAGATAATCAGCTGCCCAAGTAAACCCATAAAACAAGCATCTGTTTTGGTTCCTCCAGAGGTAATATATAACAGCAGCCAAAATCATATTGGTGATGGAAGAAATGATTCCAGGTCTTCTACTAGCAAGCCGAAACATCCAACCAATAAACTCATTAGGCCAAGCTCTAAACCCCATCCAAGCAAAGATTAATTCAATAGCCTTCTTGGAAAGATAACACTCAAAGAAGAGATGAGTGTGACTCTCATTATAGAAACCACAAACAGGACATAAAAGAGATTCAAGTGGAATACAGAACCTGAGCATGTTGTCTCGAGTATGAAGCTGAGAGTTAACCACTTGCCAAAGTAAAAAATGATGCTTAGGGATAGATAGCCTGTACCAAACAGCTTGATGATAGCCCACCTGCTGTTGGCTGAGAGTACTATTATAGAGTTTAGAGGCTTTAAATATCCCTGTTACACCAGCAGCTTTCACCTCAGCTGGACTGAATTTTCCCCTCAAATGACAAAGTTTCCTCCAATACCATCTCGAATCAGGTTTCAGCTTGTAATTCCAGAAATTGGAGTCTTTCAAATAGATAGAGTTAATCCATTTGACTCAAAGCAAATCTTGCTTCTCAGAAATGGCCCAAATATACTTAGCTAAAATAGCTCAGTTCCAATTTGAACCATCCCTAAAACCGAGACCACCATAAGCCTTAGGGAGACAAACCTTCTTCCAAGAAGCAATGTGAATCTTGCTGCTATTACCAGTAGTACCCCAGAGAAAGCCACAACAAAGTTTTTCAACTTCCTTAACAACACTTTGGGGAAGCACATATATGCTCATCCAGTAATTACGAAGCCCAAATAAAACTGAATGTATAAGTTGAATTCGACAAGCAAAAGACAGATGCCTACTAGCCCAAGTATGTAGCCGCATTTTGATCTTTTGGATAATAATATCACAGTCTTCATGTTTCCACTTGGTTGGCCGCATAGGAACCCCTAGATACTTAAGAGGAAAGGTCCATTCAGTAAGCTGAATCTCATGAGCTATAGTCCATCTATCTGCTGCATTAAGTCCCCCAAAAAAGATGTGAGATTTTCTAGTATTGACATGGAGCCCTGTAGCAGAACTAAACTCCTCTAGAGCTACTTTGAGCACTCTAACAGCAGAAAGAGACCCCTTGCAAAATAAAATCAAGTCATGAGCAAAGCAAAGACTAAGGAGTTTGAGACTTTTACACATGAGGTGAAATCTGAAAGTGGAATCTTAAGCTGCCAATTGAAGACTCCAAGTAAGATATTCCATGATTAGAAAAACAAAAGCGGAAACATAGGATCACCTTGACGCAACCCTTTCTCTCCCTTAAAACTACCTTGAACCCTTCCATTCATAAGCAAGGAGTATGTTGTGTTTTTTAGGCAAATCATAATCCAACCTATAAACCTCATAGGAAAACATAAAGACTTTAAAAGATTTATTTTGTAATCATTATCATTTTCTAACAATCCCTTGGGATTAAAACTATTGCCTTCGGGCTTAGCTCGAGGTTTTCTCTCTTCGATGTGACAAGATTTTTTCTTATTTGAATATACATCTAACTTGTGATCTATTTATCTTTCCTTTATTATTTTCTCATGTTTATGAATCCTTAGACTCTTGCACATTCGAAATCTTAAGGATCGACTTTAGATCGAGATAGATTATATCAATCTTGGTTGTATCCAAGATTTTGCTCGCTTATTTGCGTCATACCTATTAAGAATCAGGCTTATATCCAGGGTTTTTAATAATTTTTTTAAAAAAAAAAACTTAGTCCGTGCTAGGTTTATTGACAACTTGAGTGTTCAAAAAGTCATTGAATAATCAATTTCCCCAAGTTCCTAAGCTTTAGACCTTGTTATTTCCACGGTTTTTGATGATTTAGACTTTGTTCGCGCTAGGTTTATTGAAAACTCGAGCTTTGAAAAGCCATTGAATAATCAATTTTTCCTAGCTTCTAAGTTTTTAATCTTATCCGAGTAGGCTTGATTTTTTAAAAAAACTCACCGACCTCAGTTATGTGCCCCCCAAGTAACCAGAATGTATAAACTTTCCTAGTTGCTTTTACAATTATGAGAACACGAGCTTGCAATAATAAAACTAAGAAATGGTTATTTAATAATCCATCTGTTATTTAATTGAAACGACTTTTATAAATAAGCCTTACATTGATGGTACTACTATTGATAATACTTTTTCAAGTGAAGAGCATTCTAGGTCCGTGGGACTACTTCCCCATTCAGTCGAGCTATCTTAAAAGTTCCCTCGCGCAAGACCTCTACGATCTGGTATGATCCTTCCTAGTTTGGGCCCAACACACCATCCTTAGGGTCTTTATTCACCAAAAAGACCCTTCGGAGAACCAGGTCTGCTAATCCAAGTCTACTCCCCTTGACTTTTGAATTGAAATAGCGAGTGATCTTTTGTTGATAATGAGTGAGATGTAATTGCGATTCCTCTCATTTTTCTTCGATCAGATTGAGAGATGCGTTAAGTAGCACATTATTCTGTTCTTGATCAAATGTCCTTTTCCTGTGAGTAGTTACCATGGCTTCAATTGGAAGCATGGCCTCGCTTTTAAAATTTAGGGAAAAAGGAGTATGCCCCGTGGAGGTCCTATGAGAAGTTCAGTAGGCCCAAAGTACTTGCGGGAGCTGTTCATGCCATAATCCTTTGGCTTCATCTAACCTCTTCTTCAGGCTTGCCTTAAGGGTCTTATTTACAGTCTCGACCTGCCATTGGCTTGTAGATATGCTACCGATGAGAAACTCTTTGTTATGTCATATCTTTCACAAAATTTTGTAAAGAGATCACTATCGAACTGCGTCCTGTTGTTTGACATAATCTTCTTAGGGAGTCCAAATCGACAGATGATACTTTTCACCACGAAATCAAGGACTCTCTTTGAGGTGATGGTTGCCAGAGGTTCTGATTCTACCCACTTCGTGAAGTAATCAATCGCCACCACCGCATATCGAACTCCTCCTTTTCTCATACGTAGGGAACTTATCAGGTCAAATTCCCATGCTGCAAATGGCCACGGGGAGGAAATCATTGTTAGCTCGACTAGAGCAGCTCGGGCAACTATAGCGAAACGCTGGCATTTTTTGCACTTCTGAACATACGAGATCGAATATTTCGTCAAAGCGGGCCAAAAATATCCATGTCTCAGTACCTTCAGCGCTAGGTTTTTCCCCCTAGCATGATCTCCACAAAAACCTTTATGTATCTCTTGCAAAATGGTTTTGGCTTCCTCGGGCAGAACACATCGCAGGAGAGGCAACGAATGACCACCCCGATATAAGGTTCCATCGACTATTACGTACCATGGAGCTTGATAGAGTATTTTTCTCGCGTCTTTTCTATCATCAGGTAACTTTCCAGTTGTGAGATATTCCATTATAGGAGTCATCCAGGTCAGTCTTATGTCAATCATTCCAACTTCCGTTGCTTCTCCCGTTACACTTGGGCTCTCCAAGAACTCCACTAGTACTACATTTAATGTTTCAGCCTCTTTTGTGGTAGCAAGTCATGCCAAAGCGTCAGCGTTAGAATTCTGCTCGCGGAGTATCTGTTCAATGTAGCTATACTCAAATGCAGACAGTTCCCCCTTTACCTTAGCTAGGTAAGCCGCCATCTTGATGCCTCAAGCTTGATACTCCCCCAATACCTGATTTACCACGAGTTGGGAATCACTGTAGCATTGGATGACTTTCGCCTTCAGCTCTCTTGCCACCCCCAGCCCTGCCAGTGAGGCCTCATATTCTGCTTCGTTGTTGGATGCCTCAAATCTGAATCTTAGAGTTGTATGGAATTGATGTCCCTCCCTCTAGCGAGATTAATATTATCCCAGCTCCTGATCTGTTCTCATTCGACGATCCATCAACGAAGATTTTCCATAATTCCTGCACCGGCTCCCTCATGAGCTCGTCTTGAAAACTGGTGCATTCAGCCATAAAATCAGCAAGAACCTGACTCTTTATTGAAGTCTGTGGCATGTACAATATCTCGAACTAGCTAAGTTCGATGACCCATTTTAAAATACGTCCCGACGTTTTAGGTTTTTGCAAAACCTACCTTAAAGTTTGGTCGGTTAATACGTTTATAGAATGGGACTGGAAGTATGGCCGAAGCTTTCTGGAAGCCAATATCAGACAGAATGTCAGCTTCTCTATTAGTGGGTATCGTGACTCTGCCCCGAGAAGCCCCTTGCTTACATAATACACAGGTTTCTGAGCACGGTCTTCTTCTCGAACTAACACGGCACTGACTACATTCTCTGTCACAGCCAGATAAAGGAACAGAGGCTCTCCAGGTATTGGCTTAGATAATACCAGGGGCTCAGCCAGATGCATTTTTAGTTCATGGAATGCCTGTTCCACTCCTTAGTCCCCTCAAATTTCTTGTTTCCTTTGAGCAAGTTGTAGAATGGCAAACACTTGTCAGTGGATTTTGAAATGAAGTGATTCAAAGCCGCCACCCTTCCAGTTAGGCTTTGGACTTTCTTTCGCAACCTGGGTAAAGGCATTTCTAACAATGATCTGATTTTTTTTCAGGATTCGCCTCTATTGTAGAGTCCCAAAATGTTTACTCAGCTAGATAGTAGTAGTAGTAGTAGTAATAGCTAGTAGTAGTTTTAGTATGTTTATTACTGTGGAGTTTGGTTCATGTCGGGACTTAGTTGAACACTCGTAGCAACACTTATAGATTTTATAAGTTTAACCTATAGTTTAAGAATATTAATTATAACATAAGGTTTGATTAATATAGTTGATTATAAAGATGTTATTTATTATACTATAAGGTTTAAATAGAATTAATAAGATCATGACACTTGTCATGTGCATGTTATTTAAGGATTTAATTATAGTTTAAGTAAAAGAAAGTTCAAGAAAGCTCTAGAATCTTCCAAGACCAATAAGAGCATGACATTAATCTTGTTTATTTGAGGAATTAAGTATTTTTAAGTGGATAATTCAGAAATAGAGGTTTCTAGAAGCTCTAGACCCTTCCAGAACCTGCTGGAGTCTCGTTTCACTCAGTCAAACCTGTTTTATCATTTCAAATTAAGTTGATAATGTGCAATTATGGGTTTAATATATTCACGAATGCTGATATATCGCACCCTATGAGGCCATACATCGCCACATGGGGAATACGAAAAACACGTGAACTTCGCACAAACGCATCGACGAACCCTCGGGATATAAGCCCAGGCCATATATCGCCTACAATGGGCGATATATCGGCTCTAGGGTTACATTTTCAAATGATTTTGAAACTGAGCTCAATTCAACACTTAACCACTTGATCAGCCTCTGAACGTTTTGACCGAGTCTTAAGCCTCTGTTGAACGAATATTCAAACATTTTTCAATTAATATTCATTATTTTTATTCAAGCTAAAAGAAGATCTTTTCACACCTTGAACTCTATAAATAGGACCTAGTACCTAGTCATTTCTCTCATTCTTCAAGCTGTGTTCAGAGCCTTCAAGCTACTAGGATTACTATAGAGTGTTAAACACTTGGGTTGGGGAAGCTTTATAAACACTTGGGAAGTAAGACAAATAGTGTGTTTCCAATATCGAGGTGTAGTTCGGTTCTAGTACATTCAAATGTATTCCTAATCTTAAGTTCATGTCAGTTTAATTCTTTAGTTTTCATTCAAATCCTAACTCGTTGTTTTCCATTCTTGGTTAGGTATTTAAGTTCTTTGAACAAGGTTTCTTTTCGGTAAGTTTCACCTTGGTGGTTTAGTTCATTTCTTGATCATCTCTTTCTTTTAGAAATACTCACCTTCTTATTATTGGTTTTAGGAGTGTTCCAAATCCTGTCCTTGTTCTCAAATCCTAGTATTGGTAAGGATAATAGGATAGAATTTATATGTTTATATGATATGTTATGTTACATTATGTATAGTATGTTTATAGACCTTGGGCATATGACTTGTATAGCTAACAAGCCCCAATAAATTATGGGCATATGACTTACTTAGCTAGCAAGCCCCACCAATCCATTGGGCATATGACTTGTTTAGTTTACAAGCCCCAAATAGTATAATGACCATTGTAGTAGTATATGACATATGTTTATAGTATATGTTCATGATATAGTTTATGTGTATGTTTTATGTTTTTAGTAGATTTTCCTTTCTGGGCATTAGGCTCATTCCTTTATTTTTATGTATGCAGGAAAATAGTTATGGCGGCGGAAGGATTCTTGGCAGCTTGGGGTTGTGTATTGAGGAAGAATGGATTCAGTGGACTGCGTGAACGATTCGAGGACGAAGTTATTTTCAGTCTTTTAAATTATGTTTCTATGTATTTTCCACACTTGGTTTTGTAAACAATTTTAATTAAGTTAAAGTTATGTTTTATTTTTCAAACAATAGGATCCCATACCCCGAATTTATGAATTCCAACATTTTAGATTTTAATAAAGTTATGAATGTTTCGTATGTATGTTTTCTTAAAGTGTCTATGTATAGTAGTTTTAATGGTCCAAAGTCTTAGCATTAGTTGGGTCATTACATCTATTTACCTTGTGTTGACTATGAACCCCAGAAACTTTCCAAATGCCACCTCGAAAGTGCATTTCTAGGGATTCAGATTCATGTCATATCTCCTTAATATTCCAAAACATTCTTCCAGATCGGATACATGGTTATTGGTAGTCTTTGACTTGACAAGCATACCATCGACATACACCTCCATATTTCTCCCGATCTTGTTAGCAAACATTTTGTTGACCAAGCGTTGGTATGTAGCCCCGACATTCTTCAATCCGAATGTCATAACTTTGAAACAATATACGGTATGCTCGGTCATGAAACTAGTATGCTCCTGGTCCGCAGGGTTCATCGCGATCTGGTTATATCCAGAGTACGCGTCAGTGAAATACATGAGCTCGTGACCTGCTGTGGCATCTACCATCTGGTCAATCCTGGGCAGTGGGAAATAGTCCTTGGGACAAGCTTTGTTTAGGTCGGAGAAGTCGATACAAGTTCTCCACTTCACGTTTAACTTCGGGAACAGCACGGGATTGGCCACCCAGATCAGGTATTTTGCCTCCTAGATAAACCCGTATTTTAGTAATTGAGTTACTTCTTCCTCAAGAGCTTCAGCTCGGACCGTTCCCAAAAGTCTCCATTTTTGGGATTTTGCAGGCACATTCTTGTCTAAATTTAAAGTGTGCATTGTTATATTTGGACTCATTCCCACCATATCCTCATGCGACCAAGCAAAAACGCCTAGATTTACCTTTAAAAAATCGACCAACTCTATCTTTCTTTTTTCGTCAAGATTCTTTCCAATCATTACGACTCTTGAATCTTCTTTGGGATCGATGTTTACTTCCTCGAGCTTTTCTATGCCTTTGAGCTCTGACCTGTCTTCGCCTACCCACGAGTCAATGTCGTCGCGTTGGGCGACCTCACTATCCTCTTCCTGTTGAGGTTCTTCCGTCCCACGAGTAAATCCTACTTCCTGGGACTCCTCACCTCCATCATTTATGACCATCGCTTGCTGCCCGGGATGTGATTTTCCCTTCATAGAAATGTTATAGCATTCCCTAGCAGCGAGATGATCACCTCTGACTGTACATATCCCCATAGCTGAGGGGAATTTCATTGCCACGTGGCGGATAGAGGTTATGGCTTCAAATGCCATCAGTGCATGTCAAACTAAAATCGCATTGTATGCAGTCGGACAATCGATTACCATGAACTTGAGTATTTTGGAAACAATTCGTGACTCTTTTCCCAATGTCACCACTAGTCTGATTGTCCCGATGGCCGCTGAACCTTCACGTGAAAACTCGTACAGAGTCATAGAGGTCGCCTTCAAATCGGTTATGGATAATCCCATTTTTCTAGGGTGGACCTGAAAAGTAGATTTACAGAGCTTTCGTTATCCACTAGTGTTCTTGACCCTTCGATTGGCGAGCTGAACGGTTACTACCAGTGGATCATTATGTGGGAATTAGACGTGGCTAGCATCCTCTTCCGTGAAAATGATTGGCTACTTTTCTAATTGCTGCTGTTTTGATAATCATTGCTCTGGGATGAACTCCACCCCGTTATGAGCCTTCATCTCGTTAATGTACCTCTTTTGGTCCCCGCTGCTCGTGCCCGCCAAATGAGGTCCTTCTGCAATAGTGGTTATATCTCCCCCCCACTATCGGAGGAGGTTCAACCTGATTTGCCTGAGCTTCAGATTGGCCTATCAGAGCTTCAAGGACTGATTGAGGGTTATGTCTGGCGAGCTGATTAGGAATCACCTGATTTTGGGCGTACTGTGACAACGGGATGGCTTTAATGAGAGTTTAAATTTCATCATTCAGCTACCGACAGTCATCAGTGTTATGACCGATGTCATTATGGAACCGGTAGAATTTTTAGGGATCTCTCTTCGCCCTCTAGTTCCTCAATGGTTCTGGTTTCTTCCATGGAAGGTGATTAGAATTTGCTAGAAAAATGTGCTCCCAGGTGTCTGTTAGGTCGGTATAAGTAGCATAGACAGGTTTGAACTTCTCCATGGACTTGTTTTTCTTCGATCCGCTCTAGCACCCTCACCACTCCCCTTCCTTTTGTTATTCCCCCCTTGGTTATTCTGGGCAACGGTTTGAGCCGTAGATGCAACATCTGTTGTTGCTCCAATGGGTTGGACAGGGGTCTAGTTGGTTCCTGTGACACAAGCTCGTGCCTCCTTCAGGTTTATCCATTCTTTAGCTCGAGCCAAGAATTTTTCTATGCTCTTAACTTCTTCTCTTTGGAGTTCTTGCCATAGGTCGCCCCTAATGAGGATTCTCGTCCTCATCGCCATGAGCTTGGAGCTATCATCAACATCCCTAGCTTGTGCGGCAACGTTGGAAAGTCTGCTTAGATATGCCTTCAGCGTCTCGCCAGGTTGCTGCTTCACGTTGGCCAAAGAATTAGCCTCAACCCGAGCTGCCTGTGAAGCTCAAAATGCTTTTTTGAAATAGAAAGAAAATTTGTTCCACGAGCTTATGGAATGCCTCTTGTATTGTTTAAACCACTGCTTGGCAGGCCCAACCAGAGTTGCAGGGAACAGGATACACCTTAGATTGAGCCCAAAATTGTGGGCCATCATCATGGTGTTAAACATTCCGATGTGATTGGACAGATCTCCATCTCCATCAAACTTTGACATGTGTGGCATCCTAAAACCTATAGGATTTGTTGCCGCCGTAATGTTTGGAGCAAAAGGCTCGAGCTTCTCGTCTGAGTCGCAAGCATCATTTTCCTTCCCGGACAAGAGTCTCTTCATTTGTTCTTCCATTAGAGCTAGTCTCTCAAGGGTTTGGTCCCTAGTCCCTAGGTTAGCTGGGGGTTGTTCAACAGCTCTCATCCTATCATACGCGTTTGATGGGTTATTGTCCCTCCAAGCTCAAGCTTGGTTAGGTGGGGCATTTCCGTTGTCGCGTACTATGGATGGACCTCCCTCGTGTCGAGTATAGCTAATATCTTCATCCTGGGCTAGATACATTCTCTGTGAGTTCAGATGATCGCACAAGTCGGGCTGTGGATTATACCAAGGAATCTGCGCTGAACTCAAATGATGTCTTAGGTCACTTTTGGACCTGCCACCACGATGGCTTAATGTCCAATAACTTTCATTTGCAAAGCTTACAGCTCGTGGTTGAGATCGAGGGCCTGGATACTCAACACACGTTCGTGGGGCAGAAGTATTCGCAGATGGGGGAGAATTTTCCCTGCTATCCCCATAAGCTAGAATATCTCATTGAGGACGAGGTGGTGTCGGATGTCTTACAGGTGACAGAGGATGCCTTATTGGCGAGGCTATCCTCGTTCCATCAGGATAGACTAAATTAGCTCGCCTCTATTCTACTCCAACATCCCTAGGTCTATGTGCTTGCCACTCCAATCATGGCATAGAGGGACTTTTTGGAGAGTTGTGCCTTCGTGAGCCTGTCCCAACCCCTCCTCGTGGATTGTCATGGGCATTTCTAGGGATCTGTGAAGAAGGCACCGAACTTAGGGTCGTAGTCCTGAACGATCGACTAACATGCTGATGACCCCTGTGATGGTCAGTGGGCTGAACATTTTGGTGGTGTCGCCTTGAAGGAACAGAACTTGGAGTGGCAGTTTTGACAGATCTACTCGTTTAGACCAGTTATTCCTATGGGACTTATGAGACCCACTTTGCCTCTTTCTGACATTAATGTCGGTTGCAAGAGGGGGTAATTAAGCCAAAACCTCCTCAATCTGCCTGTTTGCTCTAGCGAGATGGCTCCTCAACTGCATGTTTTCCATCTCGATGGCAATTAGATAGCCTGGGTTAGGGTTCAGCGGTAATGACGCAGAACTCCCAGTATCGCCCTGACCCACCAGTTGTTTTCCCGGACATTGCTGAACATCTAGACCTCTTTCATTGGGAACAGCAATATGATGGGCCTCCTGCCCACTAGGTTGTTCTACCTCATTATCGCCCATTGAACGAGTGACCACCATGATGAACATTGACTGGAACTTGTGAAGTACTAATTTACTCTCAATTAAAGCACCAAATTGTTGACGCGATTTTTCGCCAATGAGATATTAAGAAATAAAAAGGGTAGATTAGCACTTAATATTAAACCGTAAGGAAATAACCAGAACTCACTCAAAAAACACAGAACTTTTACGTGGTTCAGTGGTTAAAATCCACCTAGTCCACGAGTCAATATTATTACATTTTCTCTCTCTATTTTGGCAAAGTTTCGGTAATACAGAATAATCGTCCCATTCCCTGTCCAATATTCCCAGTATTTATAGGGGAATTCTATATACAAGTTTGGGTAACCGTGTCAACACACCGCGTAATTATACATATGGTATATAATTAATATAGATTATTCTCATTTACATTGGAATATGATTTGATAACATAATAAATACGTTCCTGCTATCTCATGTAATAAATGACATAAATATGATACCACCTGGTCATTAATGAGTGTCTAAAGAATCTCCAACTCTCTTGGGATCCTTCAATATGCATTATATCTAGGTCCTCACGAGCTGAATATCTCATACGAACTCAAGCTTGACAGTTATCTAACTCCAAGCTCGTGCTTGATAGTTATCTGACTCCCAGCTCGGAATAAGTCCAAGACGCCTAATACTGGATTGACCACTACGAGTCTCGAGCTGCTCACATGGTTAATAACCAAATATTCTACTTGGTTATTTTTTCATGTACTTACTTGACAGCTGTACCTGAGCTGAGTGAGTGAACTCGTGTTAAAATTAGGGTACAACAATTCAAAAGTAGTTTTATCTTAATATAGAGTTTTAAATAAATAAATATCTTATTCTAAATAAGATAATTATTAATCTCTCTTTATATATTAATCCAAAAAAGATTAATATTTATTTTAACCTATAGTTTTTCAAAATAAAAACTATATAGCTGAATAATTAATTAATTCATAATTAATCAATTACTCATAACTATCACATAATTATTTCATTGCACTGAAAAATTAATTCCTTTGCAATTAAGTTATTCTCTCTACAAATTTTTCTTTTGACATCCTTACCCCTGACAGTGTAGGACAGAGGTGATCTGGGGACCATAGACCTATGATACAAAGCTCCAATAAACCAAATTATTAATCAAACTCTTTAATCCAATAATCTTATTTATTAATTCTATGATTACTCCACTATAAATATGGAATTGCACTCTAAGTATTTATAGAATTTTCTCTTGTAGTCCATTGATATAATCAATAAATGTAGTTATGTCCACCATTTATTGGTTCGTTGATTAGAGCTGGTTAAGATTATCGTTTTACCATTTTAATTATCTCTTGATCCTTAAGTACCATTAATTAACTAGCGAATAATTAATCTATAATCAAATTATAGATTTGAGCTCAATAACTATTAAGTTCCAGAATTAACCCTTAAGGGAAACAATATTTGATCTGTTAGGAAAGTATGGATTCCATTATTGTAATTCATATTCCCAGCCATTCATGATATTGAATCTCCAAAACAAAAGTCATTAGCCTCATTATACTAAAAAAACATTAACGAGTGAATCAAAAGATCCAATAAACACAAACAGGAGTTCATGAATACTCAGGATTTAGATTGATCTACAAATGATCATCTATTATGATAAGAATCAAATCTTTATGTCAAACGATAAGTTTATAAAGATAATTAATTTTTATCGGTCTTGTCATATATAATCTCTATTATATACAACACCTTTACTAAGATTTCTATCAATATCAGTAATCCAAATCTAGATCACTTGCATCATGTATGCTTAGTAAACTGCACTAGTAACCATTCATTGAAGATTCCTTATTTTAATATGTAACTAACAATTTTATTCATTATATATGTTCTTAATTCTCTCGTACTAATACTACATCATATTCTCATGAATGAATAAGGAATTTTCTTGATATTATCATATAATTAATTCAAACAATAATTATAACATTCAAATATATAATAAAATTGTTCTTTTTATTTAATTCAATAAAATGTCTTTACATGCTTTTAGGGCATTAATCCTAACACTTCTCTCTTCTCAACTCACGCCTGCACCTTTCCTGGGCCCACGAATACCAACCGCCAATAGCAATATGCCTGCCAAAACCCAAGCCCGCCTGCATCTCTCCTCTTGACCCCACAAATGTCTCCTTGTCCCACAATGTCCAAAAATACCACATTTTCCCCAAATTTTCTACATATTTTACCACAAAATCCATCGTTATACCCTAAAATTTACATGTACATGCCATATTATTCTTCATTTAAAATTTAATTTAATCAATTTAATTCATTTAAATTGATTATTTTAAGCACTTTATTTGGCTATAATTAGGTAGTTTCAAGAGCATTTTGGGGTGCTTAATTTTGGAGTAACTATCGTCTTTTCTACACTTTCTCTGTACATTTTCTCTCTTCCTTTTGGAAGACCATTTTGTACCAAGTTTGTATTTCTTTTGTAATTTGTTTTATATTCTACTTATGTGCTTCTAATCTTTTACATAAGATTATTAAGATCATGATGAACAACTTGTAAGTAGATAGTATTTATTGTTGTATGTTGATTTTCCTTGTAATGCAACAAAGTTTATGGAATTTTTCTTCTTCATATATGTCTTTCATCTTTAATATCTTGTATTTTGGATTGTTAGATAATATTGCACTTTGTTCTTCATCTTGCAAAACATAATATTCTTTGATTAAGATGTGTCATTAAATTGTACACATCTAATGCTTCGAACAAAAATATTATGTTTTTCCTTATAAATAATGTTGTTTGATTTTTTTTTTTCATTAAGCTGATTCATATTAAATGCTTTGAAATTATATTTTTGAAAAGTGTAGAAAAATCCTATCTTTTTTTTTAGAAAAATCCTATCTTTTTTTTTTAGAAGTAATTTGTGCTTAAATTATACATCTATTTTGAAAATGATAGTTTGATTTATTTTTACTATCAATAAATCTTTGGAATCAATATACTAATCTTTGTGGATTCTAGTATCTTATTAATCTTTCTTGTACAACTTGTTTGCAAATCATAAATTGTTTATTTTTCTTGTCTTAAATATATTTATTTTCTATCTTTTATTTTATTTTCTTGACACAAATTCTTATCATTCTTTGGAGCTAGGTTAGAGTTTATTTAATTTTGGTTTAAAATAGTTTCTTTTTTTATTTTAGTTAATTCCATTGGGTTCGACATCCTTGCTTACACGATCACTATTTTATATACACGATTCACGCACTTGCAATTTACATTTTAAAACATACCTGTTTTGGGCCCATCACTTTGGCAATCCTTTTTCTAAGCTTCTATATATTTATGAGTTCTTAAGGACATTATTTGTCTTTGACTGAAGATTTGGTGTGGAAGCTAGGTTCAACAATAGATAAGAATGCTATGATTTATGGTTACTGAGAAGTTCTAAATATATATTTTTGTTTTTTTTATTAATTTGTTATTGGATATTAAGCTCTTTAGTGTTTCTTTTGAGAAATGATTTTTTATTATGGAATATGAGATGTAATGACTTAGTATATTTTGTTTTAAAAAAATGAGTTTGTATTTGTACATATTTGTATTTTGTTTTTTTTGGTGTGGAATTCCACTCAGTTGGTACATTTTTGCTAAGGATTGGACATCTATTTGTTTATTTTTATTACTGATTTATTTTCTTTTTAAATTTTGAATAAATATGCTATGGTACAACAATCTCTCAAAAGTTGCTGAGCAATTTTTTTTGCACTTAGAAGGCGTCATGGGATGACAATTCACAACATTATGTTGTCTCATGTACCATATGGCACGACAGTTGCTTAAAAACTGTTGTCTCATGTTACCACAGTTTCCCATAAACTGTCATATCATGTACTGCAGGAGACGACATTTGCACAACAACTGTCGTCCCATGTGGTACATGAGACAATAATTTTATTTGAACGGTCATCTTCTAATAGTACATTGACTACACTGGATGGTACAATAGTATCAGAACTGTTGTATGAATGATCTTACCACAATTTTAAATTGTGGTACCACATCAATTTTTTAGTAGTGTAAAACCATAGATTCTTTCAAAGAATTCTCAAGTTTTTAATAAGAGATTCAAGTTCTTTTTTTCTCTTTTTGAGAACTTTGATATTGTTTGCCATCAAATGATTATCTAAACACACTTTCAACCATTGACCATACATGCTTTTGTATGATTCGTTCCAGGAATCCTCATCCAAATTGGATTCATCTGAATCACCATCAGAACCCTCATTTGTTAAAATAGTAATATTTAAACAAACAAGGTTCTCATTCACCTGCACATAAAGGGGTAAGCAAGAAAAAACATAAGTTAAGGCAAGATTAAAATTTCTTCCTCATCACTACATTCGGAGTCCTCGTCACTCCAAGTGGCTGCCATGACCTTCTTATTTTTCTTCAAGGTATTGGCATATTTGAATTGAATATGTCCAAATCTTTCACACTCTCTACATTGAATACATTTTTTGTTGGTAGATTCAAAATGTTTGGAAAAATTATTACCTTTGGAGGATTTAGACAAAATTTTCTTGCTGCCAATCTTTTTCATAAACTTCTTAAAGTTTTTTGATGACAGGATCATTTCATCATCATCTTCCTCAACCAAGCTTTCCATTTTGTCTTTAGAAGATTTCAAGGCAATCGATTTCTCCTTCACAGCAATTGATTTCTCTTGTTGGCGGATCTTTTAATTAAGTTCAAAAGTTCAAAGAAATCCCATAAATTCCTCAACTCTCAAGGTGTCAAGGTTCTTTACCTCCTCATTGGCTTTGATCTTGGATTGAAACTTGTCAGGAAAAGATCTAACACTTTTCCTAACCAACACTGAGTCAGAAATTTTTTTCCCTGAAGCAAAATATTCATTAGCAATGTCAGAAAATTCTTCATAAAACTTAGTTAGGGTTTCTTTTTCAGACATATGAAGATTTTCATACCTTGTGGTCAACATTACAAGCCTAGATCGTTTAACATCAGTGGTTCCTTCAAATTAAGTTTGAAGAATTTCCCAAGAATATTTGGTGGACTCACAAGATGAAATTAAATTTATATAACCCCCACCAACACCATTAAAAATTGCATGTAAAGCTTTATTATTAAAAATTGACAATCTATCTTCTTCATTAGACCATTCAAGTTCAAATTTTACCTATGTCTTATTGGATTACGAATCTACCTCGACAGGTGGTGTCCAACCTATCAATATTAATATCCAAGCTCTTCCATCAAGGGATTTGACAAAAACTTTCATCCTTACTTTCAAGTATGGATAGTTTTGTATCATTTAGCAATGCAGGATTTTCACAAAGAACAAACAAACAAAATACCACAAGATCACAATAAGAGTTTAGTGACCCACTCTAATACCAATTGAAATTATGTATTTTATACATAGCAAGTGATTAGAACTAAACAACTTGTTTAAATGCATAATATGAATTAAGTTGTTTAAACAAATTTATGTGTTGTTACCACATCTGTGATAAATGTCCAAATAGAAACAAAAGCAAGTAGAAATTGACACCGGTGAATTTTTACGTGATTCAGAAATCCTTTCAGATAACCTACATCCACGGGGCCTGTAACGACCCAAATTTGCTAATAGGGCTTAGAGCCTCGATTAGTGTGCCTGGAGGGCAATAAATGATTTAATATGTTATATGTGGATTTATGTGAATATATGATAATGATGCATCTTTAGTTGAGTTAAATGTGCGTGTGGGCCCCGTTTGGATCATAGGGATATAAATGTGATAAATGTTATATTTGTGTGATATGTCTGTGCAGCACGATCCGGGACAGTCCTGGGGAGCGGTTAGCCAGAAAGTCACAACAGGGTTGAGATTCAAACTCGGGGCGAGTCGAGGGGTAGTTTGGGTACTAGGTGTTATGGGATTATCGGGTTATGAAAATTAATATTTGGAGATATATTTGAGGATAGAATGTCTAGGAGGGAATATTGGGGAAATTTACCATTTTTCCCTCGGGGACGTTTTGGTACCCCGAGCCTTGAGGTAACCAAATAGACTTAAGTTGAATAAAACAAACCCTAGAATTATACAGAACACTTAAGAAACGACATTTACTTTTCCTTCCAGCTGAGGGTAGTTCTTATCTATCTCTCTCTTTCACTCTCTAAGACAAACTCAAGGAAAACTTTGGGGAAATCAACTTGAAGCTAAGGGATTGTAGCTGGGGATTTAGGGGAGCTTGAAGCTTGGAACATAGGGAGCTGGTTCAGAGGTTTAATTCAGCAAGGGTAAGATTTAATTATAAAGATTATGTTTAGAGTTTCTGTTGGTTATTAGAGATTGCATGTTAGCTAAGTTTGGGATGTTCTTGATTGCTTGGTTGAGTTTTGAAGCTAGTTCTTGATGGGTTTTGATGTTGGGACTGTGTTAAGACTTTTGTGGAGATAATCTGGGACTGTTAGTTAAGTTTTCGGAGAATTGGTTTGAAGAAAACGCAGGGAAAAGGGTGAGAAATCTGGGTTTGGAGGCGAGGGTCGCGGCCCTAGGAGGGGCGCGCTGCGGCCCATGTGCGCGCGCGGCCATGGGAGGCCGAGAAGTTCATGTGCGCCGCGGCCCGTGTGTGTTACAGGGAAGTGCTAACCTCTGTTTTGAGGCTAGCCGCAGTGCTTGAGGATGGGGCCGTGACTCTTAGAGCTAGTTTGTGTTTTTAAGGGTGTTTAGGTTTGGGAACTTAATGGTTAAGGCTCGGGATGGATTTTATCACCCGGATTGATAGAATTCAAGGTCCCGGAGGTTAGAGTTATGGCTTGAAGTTATTTAATGGATTAGAACTTGATGGATGGATATGGTTATTGTGTTGTGACTAGGGTTTCGGCGAGGCTCAAGTTAGAGGACTGTGCTCAGGACATCGGTGCTCGGTGATCTAAGGAATCAGGTAAGAAAACCCTTGTGTCCCATAGAGCTTGTATGCAGGGTTGAGCCCAATGTGTTTGGATTGCAGGGCGTAGCCCTTTGATTGTATTTGCTAGTATTTTGTACTTGTTTGTTATGCCACGGGTGCAATTATGTGAATGATCGGCAAGAGCCGGGAACGGTGTAGGCCGAGGTCGGCAAGGGCCGGGAAAGGCATAGGGCCGGGAACGGCGTTAGGCACGTTGAGTGCAAGGCCGAGTACGGCAAGGGGCCGGGAGCAGCATTGAGCACGTGGAGTGCGAGTTTCCAGGGCGAGACCCTAAAAGGATACTTGAGATATCCTCACGGTGTGGACCGTGAACCCAGGGCCTGGTAAGCGCCTAGGACGGCTAGGTCGTATGTGTTTAGCCTATTGGTGGCCTGTTTGTATATTTGGTGTATGTTTTGCATATGTTATCTGTTATGGGTTTTCTTGCTGGGCTTCGGCTCACAGATGCTCTATGGTGCAGGTAAGGGTAAAGAGAAGGCCAACCAACCATGAGTGTAGCAGGCATGAGGCGGCGTGTACATGTTTGGCCAGCCTGGCTGCCACAGCCAGTGGATTTTGGGAGATGTTTGTAAATAAACCTAGATTTTGTCGTTTAGTCGACTTGGTTCAGTTTATAAGTTGTAAATATTTCTAAACAGTATTTTGGGATCCCAAGTGCTAAACTTTTATGATTTTCAATGAAATGGAATTATTTCTAAAGTTTTTCCTTTGTTTATGGCTTAATTACACTGTTTGACTTAAAACTTCGATTAGCGAGTTGAAAGCACGTTTTTAAACTCACTTAGTAACGTCTCTAAGGAAGTAGGGCGTTACAGGGCCACGCCCAGAGAATAAACCAATTAGTAAAGAACCAATTTGTACAAAAGCCTTGACTTAAACAATGTAAGACTCATTCTTAAACAATTGTCATAACCTTGTTGTACTATTCTTTACGAATCTGGTTTTGATGAAACACTGAGTCTCTTGAAATCCCTTCAAAGAACAAGGAGTGCTCTCTTCCTCTCAAAGTGAGACTTGATGAAATCTTCTCCTGAAGATCCTTAGGAACACATTCACAAGAGATACCACCTGTTACACAAGTAACAAGATAGATGCATATAAAAGTGCACTCGACACACCCACAAAAATTAAGGTGAACAACTTAATCTTTACAAAGAAAAAATCCTCAAGAAATTAACAAAAAGTGTTTTCAAATTCAAAACGAAAGAGTTCATTTTTTTTCCACAGACCTTAGCAATGTATTTATAGCTGAGAAAAACGTCCAAGACCAGCTATTATGAAATCTTGCAATTAATACAAGAATATTTGCAAATTTCTTTGATTGAAAAAATCTGAGAGCCAGGTTGATTTTGTTCCGACAAAACACGAAACTGCCGAGTCATCATGATCATCAGTATTTACTAGCTATAACGAATTTGGTCATTTTCCTTCACCAGGTTCATTTTCGAATCTTACTTATCCAGAATTACTCAATTATTGAAAATACTCAGTTAGAATAAGTCAAATATATTATTATTATCTTTAAAAAATATTTTATCATAAAAATATGATTATAATGATTTTATGATAAGGATGACAAATTAGCACAAATTACCATCATTAAACATTGACAATCATATCAGAATATTTGAATAATGATTTTTGAAAATATCAACCAAACCTTCTAGAAGCAAATCTCATAATTTAATCAAGAAATAAAGATTTAACTTTTTAAATATTTTTATTCTAAATTCAAATTTGCCAACCAAGGATTTAATACATTGTTTGTTTTTATGAGTGAAGTACCAAAAAATTTCTATCATGATCGAGAAAAAGTGGTGCAAGCTCGTGCAATATTACCGAGTGATGAGGTGGAGTTAGTTTCCACGAGATATAAATGAATTTATTTTTATAATGGGTAGAAACAATGTGCAATGCACGTTTGCTTAATTTTAAAGTTGTAAATGTAACGCCCTAATTTCTCATAAAATATTGAGAACACAGCATTGGATCATAATCATAAATAATGCTCTTTCATTGAATAAAAACTTGAAAATAAATATATGGATCCATGGTTTTACAAAAAAATAAAAATAAAATTTGTCTTTAACATAAAAATGAGCAACATTTAAATAAAATTTTTAAAATAAACATTCTTTAATAAAAATAATTAAATAGGCCTGCTTGATCTTCCTCAACTATATGGTCCCCACGAGTACATCTCGAAGGTCCTAGGTCCCACTCGCCACCTGCCTTTCTATCATCAATTTCCTGAAATAACAACATCATAAGGGGTGAGCTTCTAAGCCCAGTAAGAAAAATACAAACAAGAGTTAATCCTATAATCATTTAATTAACATATCCTAAATTACACAAGAGTCATAACAAAAACTTATTTATACTAATTATATCACATCACAAAACCATAAGTCATATCATAGCCTAAGTCATAATCATAAATCATAATCTAAGTCATAATCATAATCATAATCATAAGTCATAGGCCATAAGTCATAATCGTAACTATAGGTCATAGATCATAATAACAAGTCAGATATAATAAAAAGATAAGTTCTTATACAGGGGGTGACAATTAAGCCCCGGACATAAGTTCGTCATACATCGGACATCAACTTAGGTCCGTCATAAAATTCTGGCAACCGAGCTTACTGGACATAAGTCTGTCATACATCATTGGATACCTTAGGTCCAAACACACTTACCCCTTTATTGTAACTGAAATGTTAGGTCATACAAAACACAAACTAAACTACCTAATTTTCCTTACCAAAATCCAATATATTAGAGACAAGAGCAAGATTGGAAGCTCCTAAAACCAAACATAAAGAAACCATAAGTCCTCTAGAAAAAGAAGATGAATAGAAAATCTAAACCAACAAGATAGTAACTTACCGAAGACCTTAAGTTTAAAGAAACTCAAACACCTAACCAAAAGTCATTATAACAAATTAGTATTTGAAGAAAAAGGAAAGAATAAGAAGAATGGAAATACACTAAAACTGAAGAATAACAGTACCTTAGTGTTGGGGTTTTATGCCCTAATTAAAACCCAAATTCTTTGTAATCTCATTTTATTATCAATAAAAGAATAGAAATCATTTTTTGACTTGGTCAATCACTTTGCTCACATGTTTTATTTTCATGATTATTTTTTTAATATAAACTTCTATTAAATCCCGAGCATATAGCTAATCTTATTTATAGTGACGTAATCACAGTGGAATATAAATATGATTATATGTTCAAAATAAGTTAGTCCTAAGATTAGTCAGTGCACAGGATTTACACTGACTTGTCAATCTATGATATGATCTACTTACACATTACAGTGTTATCTTCTTTCCAGAATATTAGCAAAGTAGATAAGATCGGATGTATTTGTTACATCGGACTGGACCGATATTGACAGTTGATAAGATAAGTAAACATACCGTTATTATCTATTCTAGTCATATCATATAGTTGACAATAGGTTAATTCAATCTCAATTCTGAGTGGTTAGTATTCTAACTGATTGTATTACTTGAGTTCTTTGACTTGTTCGTTACCAGCTTACCCTACGGACTAGCCCATACTTACATCTTGGGAACTCGGTAGTATAATTGAGTGGGAGTGTTAATCATAGATATGAACATCTATAGCTTATGATGAAGAAGTGAAACGATGGTTTCCTTTTAGTTTAGTTCAAGGTGTTAAATGATAGAGATCTCATTTCAGTAATTAAATTAGTTTACTGAAATATCATTTACAAGGAACTGAGTGTTTTAAGGATAAAATACAATGAGGGGTAAAACGGTATTTTAGTCCTATCTCATTGTAGACCATCTATAGAGGATTGAGTGACAATTGTGGTTGTAACGGGATAATTAATAGCGTATCTATATTTTTTATAGAGCGTTCTATGAATTCAAGAGTGTAATTCTGAGTCTATAGTGGAGTCACGAGGAATTAATAAGCTAGTAAATTTATTTGTTAGATTTATGATAACTTATTGGAGCTTGATTTCATAGGCCCATGGTCCCCATTGTACCTTGGATAAAATCATCTAGATAGTCTCAATTAATTGATTTAATCATCAATTAGAATTATCAAAGTTGACCAGGTCAATTTTGGATAGTTTCACAGAGTTGTGTAATTTTGAGAAGAAAAGAGAAATTATGGCAGATTTATTAATTAAGATAAATTGGTATCTAAATTAATAAATAAGTTTAAATCAATGTTCAAATTATAAATAATTAATTTGATAAAGGATTTAAATAATTATTTAATTAATTAAATCAATAGAATATAATACAAGCTTTGATTTTAAGTCCAATGGGCTTATAATCAAATGGAAAATTTCACGGGCCTAAAACCCATGACAATTTTGTCCTAGGGCTTCAAAATGGCTATTATTTTATTAATTTTTTAATTAAATTAAATGGCCTAATTGAGTCTATAAAAGGAATGCTTAGAGAGAAGTCACCAGTTCAGATTTCTGAGATGACAGATAAGTTTAATCACTGGTTTTCTGATAGTTTTAGATTCTCTCTAAACACAAGTCTTTTTCTAAGCCTCTTTGTTATTTTCTCTTCTTCTCTCTATATATATCTCATGTGTTGAGAATTGCCCACACTAGTCTAGGTGGTTCTAAGGATACATTGGAAGATTGTGAAGAAAATAGAAGATCGGTTCAGTTTTTTGATAATACTCTGTGACAAAGAGGATACAAGAGTTAGAGAAACTGAATGAAGGACTCTTTAATTCCGCTGCGTATAATGTAAGTATTATATTCATTGTTTCTCTTTGAATTCAATTTTAGAAACATGTTTTAGGCTATCTCGTATTAATTTGTTTAATATTAGATATACATGAAAATAAAAAAAGAACATGTATAAGCTTTTCCTAATAACTAGATAGCTTAGAGCTTCGATCTATACCTCAAACACTGAAATCACACAAAAGCTTACTTCACAAGTGTTTAGAAAAGCTTAGATTTGAAAGCTTTTACCCCAAAACCCTAGTATTTCTCTCTAGAACGAACTTAGCAGCTTGGAGGCTTTGAACTGTGCTTGAATGATGAATAAAATGGTTGAGTGAAGGGTCTTATTTATAGAGTTCAAGGAGTGAAACTAACTCCTTTTAAAATGAATAAATAAATGATTAAAAAATTGAATAAATTTGAATTATCTGTTTAGCAGATGCCGAGAACTCGGTCAAAGACGTTCAGGAACAAGTCAAAGTTGTTGAGGGCTGTTTCTAGTTCGGTTTCCACGAAAACTCAAAACTGGCCCCAAGAGCCGATATATCGCCTACCCTAGGTGATATATTGCCCCTACCTATGCCTCGAGGGTCCGTGGTTTCGTTCGTGCGAAGTCGACGTGTTTTCTGTATCAATCATAGGCGATATATTGACCCCTATAGCTGCGATATATCGGCATACACTGATATTTCAAACACGTTTTTGCACAATTTTAGCACACTTGAATTTGTTTAAACCACTTTGACTGAGTAAAACGTGATCCTAACAGATGAGGGAAGGTTCTAGACCTTCTAGATCTATCCTTTATTAATTTATTCATCCAAAATGTATAAATCATTAATAATCATACATGTGACAAGTGTCACGTTCTTAATTATTATATCTAAACATTAGGTTATAATAAATAATATTTCTTTCTAGGACCAGCTATATTAATCAAACCTTATGTTAAAATTAATATTTCTAAATCATGGGCTACTACTACTATCTAGCTAAGTAAAATTCCAAGACGCTACAGTAAACATGCTTATTCAAACATGTATTTTTTTTATTACATATAAATTTTAAATAAATAAACAACATCATAAAAATAAATAAAATATGTTTAATATAATGTATGACATAAATGTATTAACAAAATTAGGACAAAACATTGTCTATAATTTTAATAAAAGCTGATTCACTTTTTTTTAAAATATATAATAGAATGAATTACAGTTTTATAGTATATATATATATATTATCAATAATATCTACATAAATGACATCTATACAAAATATTAACATAGATATATATTTACATGGCTACATGATATATATATAAATTGTAATAATAATTAAAAATTAATTAATAATAGAATAAAATAAGAATAGAAAGAGTTATAGTATAGAGTAATATTACATGTATAAACTATTTTTAGCTTCTAATGAAGAAAAAGAGCTTCAACCATTTCATAAAAATTAAATTATCACACAAATTTATAAGATAAAAAAATGATACGTATGACTTTATTATTTTTAAATTAATATAATATAATTATTTAAATTATCATAAAATCTCTTTAAAATATCATATTTTAATTAATTAATTAATATTTGTATAAGTTTATGTTTGTTCTAGTTTTTTAATTTGGCAGTGACAACAATAGATTATATATTATATGTTCAATATAATATTAATATCATACATGGATTTTAAATTTAAGTTTGTTCCTAATTTTTTTTAAAATAAGTTTGTTGCTAGTTGATAGTAGATTATATTATATTATATGTTTAATATGATATTATTCTAATACGTGAATTTTAAGTTTAAGTTTAATTAAATTTTATTCAAATTATAAAACTTATAGTTTTATTATTTTTAAATAATTTTTATTGTAAAATATCTCAAAAATATCACATTTTAATTTGTTTAAATATTTATTTAACTTTAAATCATGATTAGAATCTACCGTTAAATATAAAAATATTCTATATAACATAATATTCTGATAAAGTTAATTAGAAAAAAATAAAAAACACTTAGTACCAAAAATATCTACCCACTTTTTAGATAAAAGAGATATAAATATTATGAGAAATAATTGGACACAAAAAGAAAGTTTAGTTTTACATACGTACACGGAATCTGGAGTACTAAATTAATCGGAAAATTTTATATATACATATATATATATATTTATATAAAGAACATGTAGGGAATGGCCTGCATAAAAAAAAAAAAGTGAAAATTCATAAATATGATTGGAGAATGCAATTAAGAGTCGCAAATTCACTCTTTACTCTTTCAATTAAAGTCAAATCATGCATTTTTTCCCTCTTTTTCATTGATTTGGCATTTGTTTCCTTTCACGTTGGCCATATAAAATTGGGGGAGGGATCAGCTTTGTTTCTTGTTCACTTATTTCATTTTCCCCTGTAAAGTGATGCAATCCTTTAAAAAAAAACAATGAAATGAAATGATTGTTGTGCTTACTTGTCTTTTACAAACTAAAATTGAAATGATCCATTATTAAAGTTAGGTATCTTCTTTTTATTTAAGTGTATTAGGTGCAAGTGACGTGTAATGTACGCTTTGTTTAGTTTTATTTTAAAAAATTATTAATTATTTTTATTAATTTTTTATGATTATAATATAAATTTTAAATAAATAAACAATATTATATATAAAAAAATGCATAAATATATTAAAAGAAAAATTAAACTAAAACATTGTTTATGTTTGTTATACCAAGATTTCGAGCCATGGTAAATATGACCTCGAAAGCTGAGTTCGCAATAAATGGTCTCGTGAGGATTAGAGTATGATCTAGGATTGTAAATCGAGCATGCAAAGTATGATATATGATCTCGAATGCGGTGACCTCGAAATGATCTCGATCTCGAAAGGTAGCTCCGAGAACACCTTCATCTTTAGGAACTTCGGAGCATGGGTCTTGAGCTCGATGTACTATCTCGAAAGCAATGTTAGCTCGGGAGATGTCAGTGGCTCGCACAATGACATGAAACCTGAGATGCTGAAGCCTTGAAGATACGCTATAACCACCTTGAATATCTACAAGTATTGTAAACATGAGATGTAATCCTCATTTATTGATGTAAATCCCCAAGAATCGTGGGATATTATTTAGTCAGTTATGCATTCCCTGGTCTTCAGGGACGTTTCCTTTTTTATCTGATTAAAGGCATTTAAAGCCATTTATTTTTATTCACAAAAGAGTAACTACCCAAAATATGTGGGATAGTATTCTGCATCCTTCTCTATAAATAGAGAAGCCATGCACCATTGTAGAGGACCGAAATTCTGATCTTTGAGAGAAAACTCTGGAGAATTCATTCTTGAAGAATTCCTAGAGATAATCTTGAGATTAATAACAGAGACTCGTGGACTAGGCAGATTTAACTGCTGAACCACGTAAAAAACCGTGTGTTTGATTCGTTTATTTCTTTTGGCCATTGTCTTTAATTGTTTACGTGCTCTCTTCTTTTATCTGTTGACGAAAAACGGCGTCAACAGTTTGGTGCTTTCATTGAGAGCCTTAAGCATCCATCCCTGAGAGATTCATGGCTGCAAACAATCAGAACACTCCTGAAGAAAATTACCCAAGGCGCCCTGGAAAACAACCAATGGAGAACCCGGATGCTGATGAAAGAAGTGGGTCCTCTGATTCCCGGGGACCACCTCCACAACCAAGGGATGAGGACATGTACTACAATCCTGAGCGTTATGTCCCTATTGTAGAATTGGAGAATCAGCAGCTGAAACAGTTGTTGGCAGAAGCCAACAAACGTAACGAGGAGTTGACCAGGATAGCCGCAGAGGCGCAGGTGGCTCAGCCCCCGCCTCCGCCCGAAAACCAAGTCCCTCCTCCAAGGGACGTGCACGTTCCTCCCCGGAGGCCCCGTGGACGTCCACGAAAAAATGCTGCCACAAGGAGGCCGACACAACCTCCAGCACCAGCAGAGCCATCTGCTCCTTCTAGGCCTCAGAGGAGTACCCGAGCTCGGGTCCCGCCTAATCCACCTGTGGAAGTACCTGCAGGAACTGAGAACAACCGAGCTCCTGCCGAGGCTCGGACTCAAGTTCCTGGTAGTGCACCGAACGCGACTGACCCGTCTCGGGCAAATTCTGGACCCTCTAGGTCGAGGCAAGGGCGACAACCACCGTCGCCTATATGGTTCCCTCCGTATCCCATAAGATATCCTTCACCTCCCCGCAGAAATGCTCAACCTGTTCGAGATCAGGATCAAGGGCGTACAGGGGAAAGACAAGGAAACAGGGAGACGTTCCAGGAGCGGAGAGGCGCACCATCTGAGAGAAGTCAGACGTCTCGATCTCGCACTGCGGAGACAAGGCGACGTAGAAAGGATCCACCACGAAATGACCGATCAATGACTATCAATTCCAGACACCACCTAAGGACCCAGTTCAAGAAAGGATTGATCAGCTCGAAAAAGCCTTTAGGCTTTTGAAGAATGAACGAGGGAGTGGTCGATACGAGGACTCTGATGAGGAGCTCGAGCCATTTGCTCCTAATATTTCTAACACTCAGTTTCCTCAAGGGTTCCGGATTCCTCACGTCCCAGCGTTTGAAGGAAAAACCGACCCATGTAGCCACCTGAGTACATTCAACACTATTATGAGAGCCAGTAATGTAGGTTACGAGCTCAGATGCATGTTGTTTCTGACATCATTGGCCGGACCTGCCAAGAGTTGGTTCGAGAAGTACAAGAGACACTCTATAACTTCGTGGGATCAATTGTCTAGAGACTTCAAGAAGCAGTTCCGGGCTATGATGGGAGTCAGACCCGAAGCACCCACTTTGACTAACGTCCGACAACAACCGGGCGAAAACACTAAAAAGCTACCTGACAAGATTTAATCTAGAGGTCGCCCGAGCTCGAGACGTGGATGACAGTGGGCACTTGATGGCCATCCGAGCTGGTGTGTTACCTGGAAGTGCCCTTTGGGATGACATGCAAGGGAAACCAGTGAGGTCAATAACCGAGTTTAACAAGCGGGCGCAGAGATTTGTCAATGTAGAGGAGGCGAGGTCAACGCTAAAAGCAACCTCGCAAACCGAAACTACAATGATAAACATTAACTCCGCCTCAACCTCGGCTGACCCAGCGGCTTCACAGCCTACCTCAGAGAATCCCTCTAAGAGGAAAAAGAGCGAGGGAAATAACCCCGAGGCTGAAGGGGGAAAGAAAAAGAAAGGAGAAAGGTATTACTCCGTGTATAAAGTACACACCGAGCTCAACGAGTCTCGGGAAAATATATACCTGGCTAATGAAAACCAGGTCCCCTTCAGGCGTCCGGACCCAATGAGGAATCAAAAGTCCAAGAGGGATTCAAGTAAGTATTGCCGGTTTCATAGAGACACCGGACACACAACTGATGAGTGCCGACAGCTGAAGGACGAGATCGAAGGGTTGATCTCGAGAGGTTATTTCCGGCAGTATGTCAAAAACCAGAGTACTGGACAGACTACTGCAAGCCAGAGAGTAGCCACACTTCCGGCAGCACAGAATAATAACTCCCGATCTCGAGAAGAAGACAGGCCTCCGCCGATAGATGGAGAGGACGTAATAACCATCTCGGGAGGTCCTCATCTCGCAGGAGGGGGTAGAAATGCTCAAAAGCGATATGTGAATGAGCTGAAGACAGGGGACGGGTCTCCTTATGAACCCGAACCAAGGGCACCAAAAAGCCAAAGAGTTGAAACTCAGCCTATAACCTTCACCGAGGAAGATGCCTCCCATGTCCAGTTCCCTCATCATGATCCACTTGTCATCACCCTGCAGCTTGCCAACAGAAGAGTGCGCCGAGTTCTCATAGATAATGGGAGCTCAGTAAACATTCTTTATAAAGCAACGCTAGAGAAAATGGGACTCTCCCTTCGCGACCTGAAGGCTTGTGCAACCACTTTTTACGGCTTTTCTGGAGAAGGAACTGCCTGTATGGGATCCATTGAACTCCCTGTGACCTTGGGAGACTATCCAGTCTCGGTGACCAAGATAATGGAGTTTGTGGTAGTAAAGTTACCATCTGCCTACAATGTACTGCTCGGGAGACCCGCCCTGGTCGAGCTGGGGGCAGTATCATCTGTAAGGCATCTGGCCCTTAAGTTCCCAACCCCAAGTGGGGTCGGAACATTAAAAGGAGATCAATTGGCAGGAAGAGAGTGCTACAGCATTTCCTTGAGGGGAAAGAAAAAAACGAGCGCTCAAGCACTCGTTGTCATACAAAATAAAGATGGGACAGTTTTAGAAATTGATGAGGAGATCGATCCGAGGATTGAGGAAAAAGTTGACCTCCAACCTTTGGAAGAGTTCGAGGAGGTTCAGCTCGAGGAAGCTGATCCCTCAAAGAAGGTGAAGGTCGGAAAACACCTCCAAGACGAATCAAAATAGCAATTAATTCTCTTTATGAAGAAAAACCAGGATGTCTTCGCATGGTCACACTCTGACATGGTGGGAATAATCCCTAATGTAGCGAGCCACGCATTGAATATAGACAAAAGCTTTCCCCCGAAGCAACAAAAGCGAAGACAGCTGGATGAAGACAGAAAGAAAGCACTAAAGGAGGAAGTTGACAGGCTGAAAGCAAATAATTTCATTAGGGACGCCTTTTACCCTGACTGGGTGGCCAGTCCAGTGTTGGTCCCGAAGCCCAATGGGACATGGAGAACGTGCATTGACTACTCGGACCTCAACAAGGCCTGCCCAAAAGACTGTTTTCCACTGCCGAGAATTGACCAGCTCGTAGACGCCACAGCGGGGCATGGTCTGATGTCGTTCATGGATGCCTATTCTGGATATAACCAGATTCCCATGCACGCCCCTGACCAAGAGCATACGAGCTTCATCACAGATAAAGGGCTCTACTGCTACAATGTCATGCCATTCAGATTCAAGAATGCCGGAGCCACGTACCAGCGGCTCGTAAACATGATGTTCTCAGAGCAAATAGGGAACAACATGGAAGTTTATGTTGATGACATGCTTGTAAAGTCTCAACTTAACAATAACCATGTTGATGACCTCGAAGAGTGCTTTGGCGTGCTCAGAAAGTACAACATGAAGTTGAATCCTCAGAAGTGCACCTTTGGGGTGTCTTCAGGAAAATTTCTGGGTTTCATTGTCAACTCTCGTGGGATCGAGGCTAATCCCGACAAAATAAAGGCCCTGATCAATATGCCTTCGCCTCGGAAGCATAAAGATGTTCAAAGCTTGACTGGCAGGATGGCAGCTCTGAGCAGGTTCATCTCGAAGTCAACGGACCGCGGTCTCCCATTCTTCAACTTATTGAAAGGAAGTAAGAAGTTCGAATGGACAGATGAGTGCGAGCTAGCCTTTCGGGAGCTCAAAAAGCACTTAGCCGAACCACCCATCCTATCGAAGCTTGAGACGGGAGAAGTACTGTTCCTATACCTCTCAACTACCGAACACGCGATAAGCGCGGTGCTCGTTCGAGAAGAAGAGAGAATACAGAAACCCGTCTACTATATCAGTAAAAGATTACTGGAGGCAGAGTCAAGATATCCACTGATGGAGAAGCTCGCCCTCAGTCTAATCCACTCATCTCGCAAGCTCCGCCCTTACTTTCAGGCACATCCTATCCATGTACTAACAGATCAACCACTAAGGCAAGTCTTGTATAAACCAAAGGCGTCTGGTCGACTCCTTAAATGGGCTATTGAGCTCGGACAGTTCGAGATCACCTACCATCCGAGAATGACCATTAAGGCACAAGCGTTGGAGGATTTTATAGTGGAGTGCACCGGTATAGCCGACGACGAGGTAACAACCACGGCCCACGAGCTGTGGAAACTTTACGTCGACGGGTCGTCAAATGAAAATGGAGCGGGGCCAGGAGTTATTCTGATCACTCCTGCAGGGAGCAAATTTCACTCTGCTTTAAGGTTCGGCTTTAAAGCATCTAATAATGAAGCTGAGTACGAGGCTTTACTTGCGGGACTACGAATAGCAAAAGAGCTCAAGGCCAAAGCTATACATTGCTACAGCGACTCCCAGCTCGTGGTTAATCAAATCTTGGGAGAATACCAGGCTCGTGGCACAAAAATGGCAGCTTATCTGGAGAAGGCAAAATCCGCATTAGAGTACTTCGAGTTTTATGCAATCGAACAGGTTCCCCGAGAGCAAAACTCAAATGCATATGCCTTAGCTCGGCTCGCCACTTCCGCCGAAAATGAAGAGCTGAATGTTGTACCCGTAGAACACCTGTCAGCACCCAGCATTACTGAGCCAGACGAGGAAGGTGTGTATGATCGAGACAGAGCCGACCTGGATGAGCCCGATAGTTGATTATCTCGAAAATGGAATTCTTCCAAAAGATCGAAATCAGGCTCGGAAACTAATGTATCAACTTCCTCGTTACACCATCCTGGACGGAAGGCTATACAGAAAAGGGTATTCCATGCCGTTGCTCAGATGTGTGACTCCTCCCGAGGCAAAGAAGATTATTGAAGAAATTCATGAAGGGTTCTGCGGAGACCATACCGGGGGGCATAGCCTGTCCAAGAAGATTATACGCCAAGGATATTTCTGGCCAACCATTAGATCAGACTCTTTCGAGTACGTGAAAAAGTGTGACAAATGCCAAAGATTCGCCACGATACCCCGAGCTCCACCTTCCGAACTGACCATGTTGACATCCCCATGGCCTTTCGCGGTATGGGGCATCGACCTCATAGGCTCACTCCCAACTGGCAAAGGAGGAGTAAAATATGCTGTGGTCGCGGTTGATTACTTCACAAAATGGACGGAGGCTGAACCATTGGCGACCATAACTTCGAAAAAGATCCTAGATTTCGTGGTAAAGAACATTGTATGCCGATATGGAGTACCAAGAAAGATTGTATCTGATAACGGAACCCAGTTTGATTGCGACTTATTCACCAACTTTTGTAACAAGAACGGCATAATAAAGAGCTTTTCGTCAATGGCTCACCCTCAGGCGAATGGTCAGGTCGAAGTCGTTAACAAAACTCTCAAGAGTTCTCTAAAGAAAAAGTTGGAGGAGGCAAAGGGACGATGGCCCGAGGAATTACCCCAAGTCCTTTGGGGATATATAACTACAGCTCGGACATCGACGGGACATACCCCGTTCTCTCTAGCGTACGGCTGTGAGGCAATGTTGCCCATCGAGGTCGAAATCCCAACAATTCGAACTCAAATTTACGATCAGGATTCAAACCACACTCAGCTCGAAGAAACCCTAGACTTGATCGAAGAAAAAAGGGAAGAGGCTCAGCTAAGAAATGCTGCTTACCAGCAACGAACCACAAGATATTTCAATAAAAGGGTTCGAGATCGAAAGTTCGGAGTGGGAGATCTGATATTGAGACGCGTATTCTTAGCAACCCGAGATCCAGCGGCTGGAGTGCTCGGGCCAAACTGGGAAGGACCGTACCAGATAGAATCAGTCATCCGACCTGGCGTGTACAAACTGGCGAGATTAGATGGGAGCCTGATACCACGAGCATGGAATGGCGAACACCTTAGACCTTATTATCAATAGTATAGGAAAAGTGTTGCCTGTAACCATGATTTTCTATCTATATTAGTTTGTTTTTGAATTTCATCAAATGAAAGGTCTACTTTGTTTCACATGTAATTTATTTTTATTTTTGCAATCTCTCTTAATTTAATAACCTATGGTCACACTCATAGGATATTAAGGGGGCATCATTGGTATACATACCACCAGCTTAAAAAATAAAAAATATATAAAGTATTTGGATATAACCAAGTACGCGATCTTAGATAGTTCGGACATAACCGAATTATCAAAAACATAAAGTATTTGGACATGACCAAATACACGAGCTTAGATAGTTCGGATATAACCGAACCATCAAAAAACCTAAATATTTGGAGTTAACCAGATGTGCAAACACAACAGGTTTGGAACAAACCAGCCAAATTATCGATCGATGATAAATGGGAGCCTAAACCTATTGCGAGATAAGTCAAAGTCGAGGCTGGAATATCTTAGAAAAATAGTTTCGAACTCTTAACCTCGGAGCCAAAATACTGAGGATGAGGAAAAGTGACTAAAAAAAGACATAACCAAATCATTCATATTACATGCCATATAAGTACTTTTCAGTTCACGGTTAAAGTAATGTCCGACCTTGACAAATAACGAGGTTGGAAGCGGATAATTCGAATAAACTATGCATGAATGCATCGAATTTCGAGCCTAAATCTAAACTATGTTTGTATGAATTAAATAAACATAACTAGCTCATCAATGTAAGAATATGCAAAATATTTCGAGCCAAGAAATGTAAAGCATATAAAAGGAATAGTTAAAGAAATTGTATCAGCCCCGTGGGCACAAATTTAAATAGTTACAGGAATGAGGGGACGCAGCCCCAATAACTGATTTCTCTGAGATCGGATTTAAGGAAGAGGAGTATCCTTGGCCTTCTCAGCATCAGTATCACCAGACCCTCCAGGACGAATAGCATGGCTATCCTGCTGGGCCGCCTCTCGAGCAGCTACACTTGCCTCGAGACGGGCATTCCACCGCTCAACATATGTGGCTTCGAGAGGACCCAGGAAGCTGGTGTCGAGGTCGGCATTGTCGGCCCAAAGCTTGTACATGGCCTGGTCGACCGCTTTCTCCTTCTGCTCCTTAGACTCGTTCAGGAGGCGGACCTTCTCGCTCTCCATGAGGTCGAGGGTAGCATATTTCTCCTCTTCGAGCTTGGCATTGGCCTTCTCGAGCTCAGCATTTGACTTTTCCAGCTCCTCGAGAACGGGTCTTCAATTTTTCAAGTTCAGACTTCGAGTCTTTGAGCTCGTCAACCATCTTAAGCTCGAGATCCTTCGAATTCTGAGCCAGAGACAAGCTCGTTTGCACCTCGTTGGTCAGTTTATAGTTGAGCTGTGTTGAAACAACAAGGGCCTGAAACACAAACGAATCAGAATTGCGAATTGAGGCATAAATACTTAAAATAGAGTTGAGAAGGCTACCGTGGCGGTGAGTTCGATACTCTTCTCATAAAGAGTGTTGCAGTCCGAGGCCTTGCGCACGAGATCCCAGTGGTCGGCGCCAAAGCCAGAAAAGCTCTGACCTACCCGAGAAAGGACGTCCGAGCTGAGTACAGCCCCTTCTGTCCCAGCGGCACCATCAAGTACATACTCCTCAGTGTGGGTTCGAGCCGTTGGCAGCTGAACCGTCGAGGTAGAAGGTTTCTTTAGGGGCCGAACAACTGTTAACCGGGTTTCGGTGGGAGGCAGCGAGATGGATGCAGTCGGGCCTGACCCATCAATCTGGGCAGTCGGTTCCTTGGAGGTGTTCGCAATGTTCTGGGCCGTGGGAGTCGTCTCGCGATGTTTAGGTACCTTATACGGTCGGTCGGATCTCTTTGGTATCCTCGGGCGTTTACTCTTCTGGGCGCCAGCTCCCCCATCGCTAAAAAGCACGGCGTCGAGGTCGGGATTCATGGCACCTGCACAATGACAGTGAGTTAAACAATAATAATAACTTTGAAAAAAGATGGAAACCAGTTGAAGAAAAAACCTAACTGAGACTCTCCCCCGAGCTCGAGCTTGGGGACCATGAAATTCCCCCGTCTTCAGAAGAGGCGGGGGGAGTGCCTTCCCTATAAGTTGGTGATAACCTCGAGAGGTCCCTATAATCATTGGTCCCATACTGCACAGCTATCCCATTCCACACCTCGTCCGTGGTGTACATAGTGTCGTATTTCCCGAGCCCACTATCAAACCTATGGACACAGTCATCAACCCAACTCCATATGTAGAAGTGGTATCTATCCTGAGGGCACGAGACTAGTCTATTGGGCCTGTGTTTTAATAAAGTGGGGGACCACATTCGCGAAGTAGGAAGGGTTTTACCTCCATCGGAGTCCGAACTCGAGGCTTCGTCATTGGCCTCATTCCCCGACCGCGGACTTCTCGAGCGAATTGGGAGAGACGCCCTCCTTTCTCTCCTCGGAGGAAGGATGCCTGTGGGCAGTGGCACTTCCTCCCAGCGTTCATATTTTTTACTGGACCAGTCAGAGGTTGACTGGCCCTGTCCCAACAACCCACAAGCTCGTAGCTTGTCCTCATGTAATAGAAATGAGAGAGATCTCCTGCCGTAAGGGAGTCGGAGCAAGGTCTCTCTGTGCCCCTTCATTGTCTCGTCAGGGGTGGGACGCTGAAAGTTAGCTGAAAGGCGAGATACACTTCAACTAAATATGGATTTAAGGGCTAAAGTTCCGAGCTCAAAAATAAAAAGTAACGAGAATACTTACGAATCCGCCTGAACGAACGATGTCGAGACGGGGACAGACCGTCTGTCCAGAAAAAAGCCTTCTTGAAGTCAGGAGGGTGGTTCGGAAGATCTTTAAAGATCTTCGTCTCTTTGGGGTAGCTCGAAAGATAGTAAAAACCATCTCCTCCCCGAGCTTGGGAGGGATTACTCTTCAAACAAAAGAGATATAAAATCTCTTGGGGTGAAGGCCCTGTCCACCCCAGCTCGTGGAACAAGGACCTCAGGGCAGACAGCACCCTGTATGAATTGGTGTTGAGTTGGAATGGAGCCAACCCAACGAAATCAATGAAGTCTCTGAAAAAGGACTTCAGGGGCAGTAAAGCTCCTGCCCTTATATGTTCCTGGCTCCAAGCCGCGTATTTTACACTGGAATCGCGGCCCCCAGGGGCGAAACAGCTCCGTTCATGCCTAGTCAGAGCTCGACACTTCAGTGTGTCCAACGAACTAAGGCCATGGAGGGCCAAGATATCAGTTATTTGGTCGGTGGTGGTAACCGAGCTCTGGTAGAACTTGGCTTCAAACATCTCCCTCCTAGGCTGCGAAGACGAAGGCTCCGCCATTAAGGAAAACTGGAGTTCCCCTGGGTGGTATGCAACCGTGACTTTTAACGCAGGGTCGAGGGGAACTGGCCTAGGTCCTGGGTTGGGCTCCGGATAGATGGCTTCCCGAAGAACTCTTCTCTTCTTTTCAATAACCTCGTCTATCTGGCGACGATAGTGGGCTCGAATGTCTTCTTGCTCGCGTGCGGTCTCGTATTCTTTAATCCGACGTTGGTTCCGGGCAAAGATCGATTCCGGGCTCGGAGATTTGGGCTCGTAAGGGATTGCTCGTAATGACCCCCACCGTCTTTCCGGATTCTGTGACATCTAACGAGAAAGAAAAAATGGTGAGGGCCATGCATGCAAGAATCACGAGCTCGATGGGATGAACTCGGAGATTTAAGGACAAGATACTAAGTATTAAGACCCTTACTAAAGAGTCAGAGCGTGTGTTCCACAGGAAAGAAAAGGAGCGTGGATGATTTTTTGAAAATCCCGAAATTCAAGGGAAAGAAAGGTGGCGGTTAGCCAGGAAAGGGCATTTTTGGGTTTCGTGCAATTGTCAAGAACAAGGGTTTTTACCCGAAAACTTAGTGTACAAGAAACATGGCCTAAAATTTTCAAAACCCAGAAAGTTGAAACTTCGTTCAAACGACAAAACTGGGTACAAACCAGAGACGAACATCCAGAATGAAAATCTAGAAGGCATAAAAGCCCATTGGTTCAAAACTTCCTATCGTATCATTCTAAGAACGTAAACTAGCATACACAACAAGAACAGTATGGGTGAAAAGTTGAAAACAAAAATGGCATACTTACACAGTGATGGTGATTGCAGCGAAATCGTCGATTGGAGGAGAGGTTGCAAGAAAGAACTCACTGACTCGAACAGACCAGGATTTCTTTGTTTCTTGGGTCGAGAAAACATGCACGGGACGGAAGCTTCTTAAGAAAGTCTCTGGTTTTCTTGTTTTTTTTCCTTTCTGGTTTACAATGAACAAACGTGAAGAAGAAGACGAAGAGGGGGTCTTGTATATATAGGTGGGAAAATGGAATTAATCAGGAGCGTCGAATGGAATTCTCACTAGATCGAACGGATGGGGATCAATGACAAGATGGCGCCGAAAAGTTGTCAGACGGACGATCGTGGGCGTGTTCCCAAGGTACTCAAGTACCTAAAGTGAGCAATACCCATCTGGCACGTGTCCGTTTTCAAGAGCGTATGACGGTACGATTCCTAGAGAAAGTAGTTCAAAAGTTTCCTTCTCTTAGGATTCGAACAAATACTTTTGAGGGGGCAAGATGTTATACCCAGATTTCGAGCCATGGTAAATATGACCTCGAAAGTTGAGTTCGCAATAAATGGTCTCGTGAGGATTAGAGTATGATCTAGGATTGTAAATCGAGCATGCAAAGTATGATATATGATCTCGAATGCGGTGACCTCGAAATGATCTCGATCTCGAAAGGTAGCTCCGAGAACACCTTCATCTTTAGGAACTTCGGAGCATGGGTCTTGAGCTCGATGTACTATCTCGAAAGCAATGTTAGCTCGGGAGATGTCAGTGGCTCGCACAATGACATGAAACCTGAGATGCTGAAGCCTTGAAGATACGCTATAACCACCTTGAATATCTACAAGTATTGTAAACATGAGATGTAATCCTCATTTATTGATGTAAATCCCCAAGAATCGTGGGATATTATTTAGTCAGTTATGCATTCCCTGGTCTTCAGGGACGTTTCCTTTTTTATCTGATTAAAGGCATTTAAAGCCATTTATTTTTATTCACAAAAGAGTAACTACCCAAAATATGTGGGATAGTATTCTGCATCCTTCTCTATAAATAGAGAAGCCATGCACCATTGTAGAGGACCGAAATTCTGATCCTTGAGAGAAAACTCTGGAGAATTCATTCTTGAAGAATTCCTAGAGATAATCTTGAGATTAATAACAGAGACTCGTGGACTAGGCAGATTTAACTGCTGAACCACGTAAAAAACCGTGTGTTTGATTCGTTTATTTCTTTTGGCCATTGTCTTTAATTGTTTACGTGCTCTCTTCTTTTATCTGTTGACGAAAAACGGCGTCAACAATGTTTTTTTTTATAAAAATAATACAACAACATTTTAGATCACAAATTATCTTATTTAAGGTATAAAATATTCATGATCTTATTCAAATCTCACCTCGATAATTGGTCAAAAAAACTTATTTATTATTGATAGAAGATAAATGTTATTCTAATTTCTTATTTAGTTACACAGTCATACTATTTACACACATGCACGACACTTGTATTTGTTATGTATTATTGTAATAATAATATTTTATAACATTAAATTTATATTAATATATATATTTATTAAATATCTAATTTTGTATTAAATATTATTATAATAATAATATTATATAATATTTAAATTTATATTGATAAATTAATAAATATTTATTTTTAATTGGTTTTAAAAGTATATTCCGTTAAATAATTAGAATATTCCATTAAAGTTAACAAAATAAACTGTTAAAATGAATAATTGAAAATTGTTATTAAATACACATTTTTTATTTATAAAAATAAATATATCTCTTCTATATAAAAAGTGAATTTCTGTTATCTACATATTTTTTTATATAAAAGAGATATCTTTATCTTTATATTTAAAAAAAAAAATTGTATTTAACAGTTTTCAATTATTGGTTTTAACAGTTTCTTTTGTTAACTTTAACTGTATATTCTAAATATTTAACGGAATATACTTTTAAAATTAATTAAAAATAAATATTTCTTAATTATATCAATATAAATTCAAATATTATAAAATATCATTGTTATAATAATATTTAATACAAAACTAGATAGTAATAATTATATTAATATAAATTCAAATAATATAAAATATTATGATTGTAAATATATTTAATACATGAATACTAGATATTTACTAATTATATTAATATAAATTTAAATGTTATAAAATGCAATTATTATAATAATATATAATATATGACTAAATATTTAATAATTATATTAATATAAATTCAAATGTTATAAAATATTATCATTATAAAAATAATATATATTATATAATCCTGATATTTATAAAATTTTGGTAGACTAAATATTTAGTAATTATATTAATATAAATTCAAATATTATAAAATATCATTATTATAATAATATTCAATACAAAATTAGATATTTAATAATTATATTAATACAAATTCAAATGTTATAGAATATTATTATAATAATACATACTACTAAAAGAATGCCCTTTCTCTACTGGCCTAGCCCGCCAAGATTGTGCAATCTCAACGGGCCTGGTTTGTCGAGAATTTCAGTGTCGAGATAGAAAATAGGGGCTTATCTCGGCGGTTCTAGCTTGTTTAGATTGGCATCAATCTCGGTGGGCTAGACCCGCTCAGAAATAGTAGAGGGAAAAAATTAATTTAACATTTTTTTTATTCTTACTGCTATATTTCATCATTCAGTATTACAGCAAATGCAAACAATTTATATCAAATACAATATATATAATACATAATCTTACTTTTTATTAATTTTTTTATCATTTATATTTAAAAAGAAAACATGTTATTACTTGTTGACACCGTTTTTCGTCAACTTAAAATGTAGAGCAATTAAACAATAAGAACTATGGCGCAGATGAATAATATGGTAGAACAACAAGAATTTTACGTGGTTCAGCAGTTAACGCTGCCTAGTCCACGAGTCTATTTTATTAAGACTTGGAGTTTTCTAGAAATCCTTGAGGGATGAATTCTCCAGAATTTCTCTCTGTATATCAAAAGATCCTTCCTCTACAAATGTTCATGAACTCTCTATTATAGAGAGTTTTCAGAGTTAATTCCCACATATTTCGGGAAGATACTTCTGCTTATTAATTAAAATAATGATATTAAATACTGTAACTCCTATATACAAGGAAACGTCCCCTGAAGACCAGGGGGAAAATAACAGACTTGTTAATATCCCTTTAGTGTTGGGATGTTACAACAATAAATATCTTTAAATGCATGGAACGCGTTACATCAGACGACCCATTAAATCTTTCGAGGCCGGAAATCAGCATCATGTCGGTCCAGGTCTATAGATAAGTTACAAATTAGCCGCCTTACTCCAAGACCAGCTCGGAGCGGGTAGATACCAGCGAGGCTGTTACATTCTGAGCTTGTACTCCTGTTAAGCTCGAGCTACTTGATCCGAAGACACCCGACAACAGATATGCCCCGATGCTAAGTTCTTTCGAGCTCAGAAAGAACTTCCAGGTTAAATGTCCTCGAGGTTTCCATCTTGATTCGGGGGTTTGACATCTGGGCCACGAACTTGCGTTTTAGATATCTTGAGCCCACACTCGACGAGTCCAGCTTTCGAGATCACAATCTCAGGTCTTGAAATCTGGGTGTAACATTTTGCCCCCTCAAAAGTATTGGTTCGAATCCTATGAGAAGGAAACTTTTGAACTACTTTCTTCGGGAACTGTTTCGTCACACACTCGAGTATGGACATGCGTCAGTTGGGTATTGCTCACTCAAGGTACTTAAGTGCCTTGAAACTCTACCCATGTCTATCTGCCTGCCTTCCTTTTGGGTACTATCATTTCACTAGTCCCTGGTCGTTAGATCTGATATGGAATCTAGCCAATGGCCCAGATTGGTTCAACTTTTAACATGCCCGTGGGCCTATAAATAAGTTTCCGGTTATCTTCTCCATTTTTCCTTCACATTCAAACTTTCAGAAAGAAAAAACCAGAGCCTTTCTTGTATGTTCTCCAAGCCAAGAAGACAAAGCAACATTGGACTTTTTGACTCAGTGAGATCGCACTTGCGACCGCTCATTCAATCATCCATTTCTCTGTTTCCACCGATCACATTGTGTAAGTTTTCGGTTCATGGCTTCTTTGCATTATATATACATTTTTATTTCTTCATGTATGTTTATGCTTCTGTTACACCATGGGCACTAGGATTTATTTTCGACCCATTCATTAGTTTAATGCACTAGGATTAGGGTACTTCGACTAATAGACATTAGGTTCAAACCCAGTTTTTGCGAAAAATGGTCCAAATATGGTTCCTTTTTTGGGATTTCAAATTTTAGAGACCATATCTTGCACACCAAGATCTCGGGTACAAAATCAGGGTTTTTTAAGGAATTCACAATTCCCAAAAATATCACCTTTTAACTCATCCACCTTCCCTCCTTTCGGTGGAATACACGCTCTGAGATTAGCTTCATCCTTTGGATCGAGCCTGCCTTATAGCCTCGGTCATTCGAGCTTAGGTACTATTTGTCTCTTTATTTCTTGTTCGCTTGGCCCTCACCCTTTTGCTTTCTTGTTAGATGCCACAGAATTCGGGAAAGTGGTGGGGGGTCAAAGCTCGCGATTCCTTACTCACCAGTAGCTTCGAGCCCGGAATCTCCCTTTACTCGGAACCAACGCTTAATTCGGGAGCACGAACTAAGGTGTGAGCAAGAGGACACTCGAGACCACTTCCGATGTCAGATAGACGAGGTCGAAGAAGGGAAGAGGAAAAGATTAAGGGTCGCCCTTTATCCAGATCTGAACACCGAGCTCAGACCGATTCCTCTCGATCCTACGCTCAAAGTGACAATCGCCTTCAAGCCGGGTGCTCTTCAATTTTTGCTGAGGTGTCACGCTCCGACCTCCCACGAACGGAGTTGCAGCGCTCCAGGAGATGGAAATCCTGATAGCAAGCTGAGATACGCAGCTTGGAGCCAGGAGCATATGAAGGCAGGGGCGATACTGCCCTTGAAGTCTTTTTTCAAGGACTTCACAGACTTTGTTGGGTTGGCTCCCTTCCAGCTCAACACCAATTCCTACAGGGTTCTGTCTGCCCTGAGGTCATTGTACCACGAGCTGAAGTGGAAAGGACCTTCGCCAGAAGAGATCTTATATCTCTTTTGCTTGAAAAGCAATCCCTCTCGAGCTCAGGGAGGAGATGGCTTCTACTATCTCTCGAGCTATCCCAAGGAGAAGAAGATGTTTGAAGATCTTCCTAACCACCCTCCTGATTTCAAGAAGGCCTTCTTCTGGACAGATGCCCTAGCCCCGTCTCGATTCTACTCTTTCAGACAGATTCATAAGTATCTCAACTTCTTTCGTTTTTGTGCTCGAATTTTGCTTAGGCTTGTATTTAGTTGAAATGTGTTTGATCTTCCAGCCAATTACCATCGCCCTACTCTCACCAAGGAGATGAGGGAGCACAGAGAGACTCTGCTCCAGCTGCCCTATGGCAGGAGGTCCCTATCCTACCTCCTACATGAAGGCAAGCTCCGAGCATGTTGGCTCTTAGGGGAGGATCAGTCTACATCTGACTGGTCCAACAAGAAATACGATCGGTGGGAGCTCGTGCCTCAGCCGACCGGCAACCTTCCCCCAAGGAGAGGTGCGAGGCCTCCATCTCCGGCTCAATGTCAAAGGAGTCCACAATCGGGGGATGAGGCCAACGACGAGGCCTCAAGCTCGGGCTCGGATGAACAATGTACGGTCATCCTTAGCTCGTATTTGTGGTCTCCCTCACTACTAAAACATAAGCCAGATAGATTAGTATTGCGTAAGGACGATAGGAACTATTTTTATGTATGGTCTTGGGTAGATGAGAGGGTACATAGGTTCGATAGCTGGCTCGGGAAATACGACACCATGTATAGCCTGAATGAGGTATGGAACGGAATAGCCGTCCAATACGGGACTAACGACTATAGGGACCTTTCGAGGTTGACATCCACCTATAGGGAAGGCACTCCCCCCGCCTCTTCTGAAGATGGGGGAATTTCGTGGTCGCCGAGCACAAGTTCGGGGGAGAGTTCCAGTTAGGTTTCTCTCCACTTGTCTTTTTATCACTTGTCTGTCCGTATCATGTTAAATTATTTTGTTTTTGGGATAACTCATTATGTGGTGTAAATGTGTAGGCGAGATGGACTCCGATCTTGACAACATCCTAGAGAGTGGCGGAGCCAAGAGAAGTAAGCGCCCGAGGGGCTCGGCGAAGTCCAAGCGACCCGCCAAGGTCCTCAAGAGGACTGAGAAGACTCCTCCTCCACCAGCTCCAACAGCTATAAGCCCGACTGTGGAGCCAACTCCTCAGGTCGAAGCATCCACTACGGTCGAGCTCCAACCCCCTCCAATCATGGTTCACTCAACACTTGGCCCACCTCTGAAAAAGCCCTCAGCTTCCACAACACACAAGTTGCCAGTTTCTACTCACGTCGATGAGTATGTAATTGACAATGCTGTTGGATCCCATGGGGCTACACTTGGCTCGGACATTCTGTCTCGAGTGGGCTAGAGCTTTAGTGGCTTTGACGCCCCTCATTGGCAGTTTTTGAACAATGCTCGAGACTCCAATACGCTTTATGAGAAGAGTATCGAGCTCACTGTTGCGGTAACTTCCCTCATCTTTCGGTATTAGTCGTATTTACACTTGGTCCGTATTCTAATTTGATTTCTTTGTATACCAGACTCTTGCTGTCTCTGCCCAGCTCAATTATAAGCTGAACAACAAGGTCCACTCGAGCATGTCAATTGCTCAGGAGGCGAAGGATCTTCAGCTCAAACTGAGTGACGAGCTCAAGGCAACAAAAGCAAAGGTGGAGGTTGGAGCTGAGGAGCTAAAGGCCAAGTCCTCTGAGTTTGAAAAGCTTAATGCCCGGCTCACGGAGCTTGAAAAGGAAAATGCTTGGGTCAAGGAGACCAATGCCAAGCTTGAAGAAGAGAAGGCCGTCACTTTCGAGATCATGGAGGGTGAAAAGACTCGTCTTCTTGAAGAGTTTAAGGAGAAGAAGGACCGGGCAGTCGACATGGCCATGTACAGAATCTGGGCCAACAACGTCGACCTCGACACCAGCTTCTTAGGCCCTCTTGAAGCGAAGCTCGTGGCCCAATGGAAAGCTCAGCTGGATGATGAGGAGACTGCTCGAGATGAGGCGGAGGGAGCCAGGGAGGATGCTGACGCTAAGAAGGCCATGGAAGATGCTGAGAAGACCAAAGAGAATGCTCCTCCTTCTTAATACTTGCCTCGGGCCTGCGTCCCTTAGAATTTTTTGTAATATCCTTTTATGTTTGAATTATTATTTATGCCCATAGGGCAAGACAATTCTACAGCTCGTAAAAGAGCTGCCTTTATATGTTATTTAAGATACCATTTTTTGTTTTTATTTTAATATATATGCTTTACATTTCTTGGGCTGAAATATTTTGCACAATTTATATTAAAATGTCATTTATGCCTGTTTATTCATACAAACATAGTTTGGATTTAAGCTCGAGGTTCAGTGCATTCATGCATAGTTTGCTCGAATTACCCACTTCCGATCTTGTTATTTGTCAAGGTCGAATATTACTTTTACCATGCACCCAAAAGTGCTTATATGACTTGTAATGCAAATGGTTTAGTTATATCTTAATTTTTTAGTTACTTTTTCTCGTCCTCGGTTAGCTCCCCAAGGTTATGAGGTCGAAACTATTGTTTTGCAAGATACTCTAGCCTCGATCTTGACTTAACACGAAGTGGGTTATGTTCCAACTTACTGTCGATTAGTTTTAGCTGGTTTGTTCCAAACCTATTAAGGTCATGTTAGGTTTGTAATCCATACACTTATATTTTTATCTCTTGATAATTTGATTATGTTCAAACTTTCTTATCTCGCGCATTTGGTTATATCCAAACTATCTTAGCTTGCGCATTTGGTTATGTCCAAACTCTTGTATGTTTTTTATATATGCTTTTTATTTTTTCAAGCTGATGGTATATGTACCACTAATGCCCCCTTAATATCCTATGAATGCGACCATAGGTTATTAAATCAAGAGAGATTGCAAAAAATACAGCGTATAAGAACGAAATCAAACTTTATTTGATAAATCCGAAAATAGAAAAATAGTACAGACAAACAAGCATGGTTATAGGGGACATCCTTCCTACACTATTGATAGTAAGGTCGTAGGAATTCGCCATTCCATGCTCGTGGTATCAGACTTCCACCGAATCTTGCCAACTTGTACACGCCGGGTCGGATGACTGATTCTATCTGATAGGGTCCTCCCCAATTTGGCCTGAGCACGCCAGCTGCTAGATCCCGCATTGCCAAGAATACACGCCTCAACACCAAGTCTCCTACGCCGAATTTTCTATCTCGAACTCTTTTGTTGAAGTACTGAGTACCTCGTTGTTGGTATGCAGCATAATTTAGTTGAGCTTCGTTTCTTCTTTCTTCGATCAGGTCTAGAGTTTCTTCGAGCTGAGAGTGGTTCGAGGTTTGATCATAAGTGAGGGCTCGAATTGTGGGAATTTTGACCTTAATTGGCAACATAGCCTCGCAACCGTACGCCAGAGGAATGGGGTATGTCCTGTTGATGTACGGGTCGTGGTCCTATATGCCCATAGGACTTGGGGTAATTCTTCGGGCCATCTTCCTTTTGCTTCTTCCAACTTTTTCTTTAGCGAGCTCTTTAGGGTCTTGTTTATAGCTTCGACCTAGCCATTCGCCTGGGGATGGACCACTAATGAGAAGCTCTTTATTATCCCATTTTTATCGCAAAAGTTGGTAAACAGATCGCTGTCGAACTGGGTACCATTATCGGATACAATCTTCCTTGGCATCCCATATCGGCAGATGATGTTCTTCACCACGAAGTCAAGGACTTTCTTCGAGGTTATTGTTGCCAAAGGCTCGGCTTCAGTCCACTTTGTGAAGTAATCTACGGTGACCACTGCATATTTTACTCCGCCTTTTCCAGTCGGAAGGGATCCTATGAGTTCGATTCCCCAGATTGCAAATGGCCACGGGGAGGTCATCATAGTTAGCTCGGATGGTGGAGCTCGAGGAATTGTGGCGAACCGTTGGCACTTATCACACCTCTTGACATAGTCGAACGAGTTTGATTTGATGGTAGGCCAGAAGTATCCCTGACGTATGATCTTCTTGGACAGGCTATGCCCCCCAGTATGGTCTCCACAGAACCCTTCATGAATTTCTTCCATGATTTTCTTAACTTCGGGTGGGGTCACGCATCGGAGTAGCGGCATGGAATATCCTCTCCTATACAGCTTTCCATCTATAATGGTATACCTAGGGATTTGGTACATCAACTTTCGAGCCCATTCTTCCGGGAGAGCGCTGGTCTCGAGGTACTCAACTATCAGAGTCATCCAAGTTGGCTTGGAATTGATCATACAAACATCCTCTTAAACTGGCTCGTTAATACTCGGTGTCGCGAGATGTTCGATTGGCACGACATTCAGTTCATCATTCTCAGTAGAGGTAGCAAGCCTGGCTAAGGCGTCTACGTTCGAGTTCTGTTCTCGGGGGACCTGTTCTATCGCATAGAACTCGAATTGCTCCAGTGCCGACTTCGCTTTTTCTAAGTACGCCGCCATCCTCGTACCACGAGCCTGGTACTCTCCTAAAATTTGGTTAACCACCAGCTGGGAGTCGTTGTAGCAATGTATTGCTTTGGCTTTGAGTTCCTTGGCCATGCGAAGTCCCGCCAGTAGAGCCTCGTACTCGGCCTTGTTTTTCGAAGCGTCGAAGTCAAATCGTAAGGCAGAGTGAAATCGGCTTCTTGCAGGGGTGATCAAAATTACTCCTACTCCCGATCCATTTTCATTAGAGGACCCCTCAACATAAAGTTTCCACAGCTCGCGGGCCGGGGTTATAACTTCATCGTTGGCCACGCCTGTACAATCCACTATGAAGTCTGCCAAGGCCTGCCCCCTAATGGTCGTCCTTGAATGATAAGTGATCTAGAATTGTCCAAGTTCAATGGACCATTTGATAGTCGACCTAAAGCTTCTGGCTTGGACAAGACTTGTCTTAGTGGTTGATCAGTAAGTACATGGATGGGGTGCGCCTGAAAATAGGGTCGGAGATTTCGAGATGAGTGAATTAGGCTGAGAGCTAACTTCTCCATTAAGGGATATCTTGATTCCGCCCCTAGTAATCTTCAGCAGACGTAATACTCGGGCCTTTGCACTTTTTCTTCTTCCCGCACGAGTACCGCGCTTATGGTGTTTTTGGTCGTAGCGAGGTACAGGTACAGAACTTCTCTCGTAATAGGTTTTGACAAGATGGGGGGTTCTGCGAGGTGCTTCTTGAGCTCTTGAAAGGCCAATTCGCACTCCTCCGTCCATTCGAATTTCTTGCCTCCCCTCAAAAGGTTGAAAAATGGAAGACAACAGTTTGTAGATTTTAAGATAAACCTACTTAATGCCGCCATCCTGTCAGTCAAACTTTGGACATCCTTATGTTTCTGAGGTGAAGGCATGTCAATCAGAGCCTGGATCTTGTCTGGATTAGCTTCTATTCCTAGAGCGTTTACAATGAAACCCAGGAATTTTCAAGAAGATACTCTGAAAGAGCACTTCTGAGGGTTAAGTTTCATGTTATATCTCCGTAACACGGCAAAACATTCTTCGAGGTCATCCACATGGTTATTGTTAAGTTGAGATTTAACTAACATATCGTCAACATAAACTTCCATGTTATTCCCTATTTGTTCGAAGAACATCATGTTCACGAGCCGCTGGTAAGTGGCTCCAGCATTCTTGAGCCCGAATGGCATGACGTTATAACAATACAACCCTTTGACAGTTATGAAGCTCGTATGCTCTTGGTCGGGGGCATGCATGGCTATCTGGTTATATCCAAAATAGGCATCCATGAATGACATGAGTCCATGCCCTGTCGTGGTATCCACGAGCTGATCGATCCGCGGTAAAGGGAAGCAGTCCTTAGGACAGGCCTTATTGAGGTCCGAGTGTGACCATGCGAAGACATCGTGGTTCTTCTTCAAAAAGCAAAGTAATTGCTATTTGGTTTCTTCGTGGAGGTTTTTCTCGACCTTTACCATTTTCGAGCTCTTCCAATGGTTCGAGATCAGCTCTTTCCTCCACTCTTGGATCGATCTCTTCATCTATCTCCAAGACTGTCCCGTCCTTAGTTTGAATAACGACGAGCGTTTGTGCTCTCACCTACTTCTTTCCTCTTATGGAAATGCTATAGCATTCTCTTCCGGCTAACTGGTCTCCCTTCAGCATCCCAATGCCACTAGAATTCGGGAACTTGATGGCCAAATGCCTTACAGACGAGACTGCCCCTAGCCCTTCTAGGGCGGGTCTCTCGAGCAGCACGTTGTAGGCCGATGGCAGGTCCACTACTACAAACTCCATCATCTTGGTTGTTGAGACTGGGTAGTCTCCTAAGGTCACAGGGAGTTCAATGGATCCCATACATGCAATCCCTTCTCCTAAAAAATTGTATAGCATCGTGGCACAAGCTTTTAGGTCACGAAGCATGAGTCCCATCTTTTCTAAGGTGTCCTTATAGAGAATGCTCACTGAGCTCCCATTATCAATGAGAATTCGGTGAACCCTCTTGTTCACGAGCTGGAGAGTGATGACCAGTGGGTCATTGTGGGGAAACTGAACATGGGACGCATCGTCCTCACTAAAGGTCATAGGCTGAGATTCAACCTTTTTGCACTTCAGAGCTCTGGGTTCGGGTTCATAAAGGGACCCGTCCCTAATTTTCAGCTCGTTCACGTATCGCTTCTGGGCGTTCTTGCCCGATCCTGCGAGGTGAGGCCCGCCCGAGATGGTTACCACATCTTCTCCATCAATCGGAGGGGGTCTCTCTTCTTCCCTAGCTCGGGAATTGTTGTTTTGAGCAGGCGGCAACACAACTGTCCTCTGGCTGGTAGAAGCCTGATTATTGTTCTGGTTCCTGACATACTGCCTGAAGTATCCTCACGAGATCAGTCCTTCGATCTCGTCCTTCAGTTGCTTGTATTCATCAGTAGTGTGCCCAGTATCTATGTGAAATTGACAGTATTTACTGGAGTCTTTCTTGGACTTTTGATTTCTCATGGGGTCTGGACGCCTGAAAGGGACCTGGTTTTCATTAGCCAGGTAAATATTCTCCCGAGACTCGTTGAGCTCGGTGTACACCTTGTACACGGAGAAGTATCTTTCCTCTTTCTTCTTCTTTCCCCCTTCTGCCTCGGGGTTACTTCCTTCATTCTTCTTTCTTTTGGAAGGATTTTCAGTAGGGGGTTTCGAGGCCAACGGGTCCGCCGAGGTTGAGGTAGAGTTTACGTTTATCGTTGTAGTTATGGGCTGAGAGGTCATATTCAACATTGACCTCGCCTTTTCTACATTGACAAACCTCTGAGCTCTTCGATTAAACTCGGTTAAGGACCTCACAGGCTTCCTCTGCATATCTTCCCAGATGGGACTACCCAGCATTACCCCAGCTTGGACGGCCATTAAATGACCGTTGTCGTCTACATCCCGAGCTCGGGTAACTTCCAAATTGAATCTTGTAAGGTAGCTCTTCAACGTTTCATTTGGTTGTTGCCGGAAGTTGGTCAGGGTCGATGCCTTGGGTCTTACCCCGATCATGGCTCTAAACTGCTTCTTGAAATCTTTCGACAACTGATCCCAAGAAGTGATTGAATGTCTCTTATATTTTTTGAACCAGTTTTTCGCTGGTCTTGTATGTGATGCTGGAAATAACATGCATCTGAGCTCGTAACTCACATTACTTGCTCTCATTATAGTGTTAAATGTACTCAAATGACTATACGGGTCAGATTTCCCTTCAAAAGGTGAGACATGAGGAATCCGAAACCCTTGAGGAAACGGAGTGTTGGAAATGTGGGGAGCGAATGGCTCGAGCTCCTCATCAGAATCTTCGTCCCGATTCTGACCTTGCTCATTCTGTAAGAGCCTAAATGCTCTTTCCAGTTGGTCAATTCTATCCTGAACTGGGTCCACAGGGGGTCTCGCTTGAAATTGGTTATCATTGATCATAATTCCAGGCTCGCGCCTTCGCAGGGGATCCTTGCGCCCATTTAGGCGATTTCTCAGATCTGGGTTCGAGGGATTACCACTACCTCGATACTGATTCAGGTGTTCTCGCAAGTCAGGGTGGTTCCTTTGGCTCCCAGTTTTTCTACGTCCTTGATCATACATACTGACTGATCTGGTGTCCCCTAAGTCATCACTGGCGAGGCTCGTCGCATGATTATTTCGAGATGGATTCCTTTCAGGCTGCCTCGTCTCTGCAGTGCGAGACCGAGACATTTGGCTTCTCGTAGGCTGGGCGCCTCTCCATTCTCTAGCCGCTTCTCCATTCCCCTGCTTCCGTCTAGCCTGCCTTTCCCTATCACCCTGAGTCGGTTGTGTGTTCCTCCAAGGCGGGGAGGGATATCTTATTGGCGATGGAGGGAACCGTATGGGTGACGGTGGCTGCCACCCATTTCGAGGTCTGGATGGTCCCGAGTTTGCCTGTGTCGGCTCGGTAACATTCTGCCTGTTACCAGGATTCTGAGTCCGAACCTCTGCAGGGGGTCGGTTATTCCCAGTGTCAGCTGGTAGTTCAGCAGTTAAGTTAACTGGAGCTCTAGCCCGGGTGTTTCTTCGGGGCCTCGAGAGAGTAGGTTGCTCTGCCGGTGGCGGAGGTTGCTCTGTTCTTCTTGTAGCAGAGCTTTTGCGTGGTCGCCCATGAGGCCTGCGGGGGGGAACATGAACGTCCCGCGGAGGTGGGGCTTGGTTCTCAGGCGGAGGTTGAGGCTGAGCAGCCTGCGCCTCCGCAGATAACCTGGCCAACTCCTCATTCCGCTTTTTGGCCTCAGCCAACTATTTTCTTAACTGTCGATTTTCGAGTTCCACAATGGGGACATACCGCTCAGGATTATAATACATGTCCTCATCGTCCCTGGGAGCCGGAGCTGCCGGAGGTCCTCGAGAATCGGAAGACTCACTCCTTTCTTCTGGTTCTGGATTCATCATTGTCTATTTCTCAGGGCGTCGTGGATAGTTTTCTTCAGGAACATTCTGATCATTTGCGGTCATAGCTAATCAGAGATTGTACTGCTTAAGGCTCTCAATGAAAGCACCAAACTGTTGACACCGTTTTTTGTCAACTTAAAATGTAGAGTAATTAAACAATAAGAACTATGGCGTAGATGAATAATATGGTAGAACAACAAGAATTTTACGTGGTTCAGCAGTTAACTCTGCCTATTCCACGAGTCTATTTTATTAAAACTTGGAGTTTTATGGAAATCCTTCAGGGATGAATTCTCCAGAATTTCTCTCTGTATATCAAAAGATCCCTCCTCTACAAATGTTCATGAACTCTTTATTTATAGAGAGTTTTCAGAGTTCATTCCCACATATTTCGGGAAGATACTTCTGCTTATTAATTAAAATAATGATATTAAATACTGTAACTCCTATATACAAGGAAACGTCCCCTGAAGACCAGGGGCGAATAACAGACTTGTTAATATCCCTTTAATGTTGGAATGTTACAATAATAAATATCTTTAAATGCATGGAACGCGTTACATCAGACAGCCCATTAAATCTTTCGAGGTCGGCAATCAGCATCATGTCGGTCCAGGTCTATAGATAAGTTACGAACTAGCTGCCTTACTCCAAGACCAGCTTGGAGCGGGTAGATACTAGTGAGGCTGTTACATTCCGAGCTTGTACTCTTGTTAAGCTCGGGTTACTTGATCCGAAGACACCCGACAACAGATATGGCCCGATGCTAAGTTCTTTCTAGCTCAGAAAGAACTTCGAGGGTAAATGTCTTCGAGGTTGCCATCTTGATTCGAGGGTTTGAGATCTGGGCCACGAACTTGCGTTTTAGATATCTCGAGCCCACACTCGACAAGTCTAGCCACTACAAGAATTAAAGTCATTTGCGGCGTCACTATTAGCGGCGGACCCAATCCGCCTGTATTGTACAGGTCCGCTGCTAATAATGGGAGATTTTAAAAAAAATATAATAATATCTATTAGCCCGGGAAAGTTTTTTAAGATATATTATCGGTGGATATTAGCGGCGGGTAATCGCTTTTATATAGCAGCGGGCCTCGCCGCTAATACTTTTACATTTTCAAATTTTCACAGCCCTCTTTGTTTCCCCTCTCCTTAGTTCTCTTCTCCTCTCTCGCATCTTATCTTATCTCTCAGGCAACGACAAGCATCCTCCTTCTGGTTCTCCCATTCTCCCAATCTCAGTCTCTTGTCTCAAAGCCCTCGATCCTCCCTTTGCCCATCTCTCTCAAAGCCCCCGATCCTCCCTTTGTCACTCTCCCTTCGGCCTCGCTTCTTCTCTCTCGGATTCTCTCTCGAGTACAGTGGCTTTTCTCTCGGTGGCTTCTCTCTCGGCTCAGTCTCAGATAGGTGGGGTTAATTTGTCTTTGTTTTTTTTTTTTTGTAAATTTTTTTCCTGTTTCAGTTCTTGTGTTCAAGATTTGTTTGTATGGTTCAGTGGAGCAAGGGAGCAAGGGATCTTAGCGGGGCATTTCTATAAAGCATATTTCAAGAGGAAAACACTAGAGGAAGGCATGTCATATCTTATTTATTGATACAGTCCAATTTAGAAGTATTTTCTATTTTATTTGATAAATTAGAGGTAAACTACAGCTTGTTGTGTGTCAACATCTTTTAAAGTTTGTTTGTCGAACTGTTTAATATATGTTGGATCTTAATATTGCATTGTTTTGAATAACTATTTATGAACTGAAAGAAGTATGCAAAGATGGAATACTCTGAAGTAATCTGTTTTTTTAAATGTGTTTGTGTAATTTGTAAATTGAAAAAATTGTTGGGTTTCATTTATCTTCTTATGTGCATTGTTTGCATTGTGTATGCATAAATATAAATATATTTGATGATGTTATTTATTTTCTCAGATACGATTTTGATAATCCATCCATCCTCTTCTTCTTCCAAAAGCAGAAACTCATTTTTCCTCCATTTTCCCTCCGATTTCCTCTTCCTCTATCAGGTACGTATATGTTTATCTATGTATGTATATGTTTATTTATATTTTTTTCATTTTGGTATTAATTCTCTCACCCATTGATAATTTATGATATTTTTTTTCTCAGATACGGTTTTGATATTAACATTAGAATCAGGTATGGTTTTTTTTTTCTCTTCGTGATTTCTGGTTTTTTGATTTCATTTTCATTTCTGATTTTTTGTTTATTAATTTATTTTGAATGAACTCTTAAATAACCAGTCATTGGAAATCTTTATTCATTTTTTGGCTGATTTCTGATTGTGAAATTTTTATTCACTTTTAGTTGATTTTTAATAGATTAGAGTAATATATTTTGTAATGGTATAAATGGATAACTTTAGGTGAAAAAAAATTATCATTTTATAAGATAAATAAATGGATTGATTATTATGATTGTTAAGTTTTATTCTCTATCAAGTCAAATAAATAAATACGTTGTTATTATTAAGTCTTGAACTATGGAGATTTGCATTAATGTCATCGTAAAATACATTGGTCTGGTATCTATATGTTTGCTTTTAGTTTTGATTGTTAGAGATTTCCAAGTACAAAAAAAAGTTTATGGTTGTGTTTAGTAAAAATTTTGTTTTTGAATTTTTTAAACACAAAAATGGAAATATTATTTTTATTTTTGTTTTTTTATTTTTAAAAAATAAAAATATGTTTGATAACTATTATTGTTTTTTGTTTTTAGAAACAAAAAATAATAAATACGTTTGATAACTTTTATTTTTATGTTTTGTTTAACAAAATAAAATGAGGTACTAATTTGAAAAAAAGAAAATAAAAACTAAAAATGGAAAACAGTTTAAAAAAATTGGAAATTGAAAATACCCATTACATTATATATTCACGACATGATTTTTTTGTTATATGTTATGTCAACATAATCAGAATTGTAATGAATATTATATAATTTAGTTAATTAGTATTATTATAATTAATTGAAAATTATTAAAAAAATTAATTAGTAGTTAATATTAGAAGTTAATTTATTTTCGCTGTGCTGGTATGCTTGTGATTGATGGTTGTTGACTACAACCATCAATTACAGGGATATCGGCATAGAAATGATAAGTTTAAAATATTATCAATAAAATAATGAATGAAAAAAATTAATAAAATTTATCCAATTATTTTAAAAAAATAAATTAGTCTAAAATTTAAATAATAATTAATTTGTAAAATTATTATTATTAATACAAATTAAAAAATTATAAATCAAGAATTAAATAAATAATAATTTTTTTTTATTATTTAATTATTTTTTATTAATTTAATTAATTAAATAATAAAAGTTTGATATAAAATTATCTAATTAAATAATTTAATTTAATTTTTTTTATCAAATAACATTAAATATTTATAAATTAGGTGAATATAGAAATTGATAATTATATATAATAAAAGTTTAATTTGTGTATAAATAACATTATCTAATAAAACATCATAAAATAGCATAAGATATTATAATATTGCATAAGATTTAAAAAATGATAACAAATTTCTTTTGTTATCCATTCCTATTCACATTACTAAAACTCACACACTCTTATAACACTTTAGATGGTGATTGATAAGACTTGGACAACATTGAGAAATCGTGATTGTTAAGAATATTGGAATGGTCTGCAAATTGTTTTGAGGATGGCGTCGGAACATAAATATTCTGATGGCAGAATTAGGTGCCCGTGTGTGAGATGCAATAATAATAGATTTGAATCTTTGGATGTAATTCGGGCACACGTATTCGATAGGGTTTTCATCAAGCTTATGATAAGTGGATTTTTTATGGTGAGGTGGAAGAAATTGTTGCTGATGAGGTGGTTGATGAGAATGAAGACGATGAGATGATTCACGTTGTGGAAGACTTCCTTTTACCGACAACTGAGGAAGTAGAAAGGGATCCCAGTGGGAATCAGTATTATGAAGAGTTATTTGAGGAGATTGAAGCAGAGTTGTATCCTGGATGTGATTGGATTTCATCCCTGAACTTTTTAGCAAAGTTATTGCATCTAAAAGTTAGAGGGAAGGTGCCTAACAACATATTTGATTAATTGCTGAAGTTGTTAAAACTTGCATTTCCTAAGGAAAACAAAATCCCCGGATCGTACTACGAGGCAAAAAAGAGATTGACAAAATTAGGGTTGGGATATGGGTCCATTCATGTGTGTCAGTATGATTGCTGCTTATTTTACAATGAGCATGCATCTAAAGAGACATGTCCAGTATGCGGAAGTAGTAGATGGATTACTTTTGAAATGACGAAAGGAAAAAAAGTGCCACACAAGGTGATGTGTTACTTTCCGTTGACCCCTTGGTTGAAAAGATTATACAGTTCAAGGATTACAGTGAAACACATGATATGGCATAACGCCAGGAAATCAAAAGATGAAGGGGTGATGCGACACCCGATGGACGGCTCTGCGTGGAAGGACTTTGATGCCAAGCATCCTGATTTTTCAAGGGATCCCAGAAATGTTCGTCTGGGCTTAGCTACTGATGGATTTAATCCATTTGGCAACATGAACCTTGCATACAGCATGTGGCCTGTGGTGTTGGCAAACTAGAATCTGCCACCTTGGTTGTGTATGAAAGACAATTATTTCATGTTAACCCTCCTTATTCCTGGGCCAAAATCACCCGGTAAGGACATGGATGTATTTCTGAGACCATTGGTGGATGGGTTGAAGGATCTGTGGGTTAACAGAGTTGATACAAGAGATAGTATGACCAACAGGATGTTCAAGATGCGGGCAGCCCTTTTGTGGACAGTGAACGATTTTCCAACTTACAATAGTTTTTCTGGATGGAGTGGTCAGGGATACAAAGCTTGTCCTATGTGTAATGAGGACACAACTTCCATCCGAGTGATCAGTAAGACATCTTACGTTGGTCACAGAAGATTCTTGCCAAGTACTCATCGAATGAGAAGAGACAAAGAGTTCGATGGAGAAGTTGAGAGAAGACATCCTCCGAGGTGGTTTACTTGTGAGGATATACTAGAACAAGTTAATGCTCTTCCAGCGCAAGTTCTAGGAAAACATGTCCAGTTTGGGGGTGTGAAATGTAAAAGAGGAGTAGATGAAGGTAATTGGAGGAAAAAAAGTATTTTTTACGAGCTTGAGTATTGGTGTACAAACAAATTAAAACACAATATAGATGTCATGCATGTTGAGAAGAATATGTGTGATAGTCTCCTTGGCACCATCTTAGACAATGATAAATCTAAGGACACCACTAATGCCAGGCATGATTTGAAAAAGATGGGTGTGAGAGAATCATTGTGGATTTATGAAGATGAGAATGGGAAGCTGATGAAGCCACATGCTCCTTATATGTTAACTCCAGTGCATAGGCAACAGTTTTGTCAGTTTATAAAAGGAGTTAGATTTCCAGATGGCTTTTGTTCAAATTTGAAGAAGAAAGTTTCCGAGAATGATACAAATATTCTTGGGTTGAAGTCACACGATTGTCATGTGATAATGCAACGATTACTTTCTCTCGGTGTTCGCAAGTTTCTTCCAAAATCTATATCGACCACTATTGTAGAATTGTGCAATTTCTTCAGGAAAATATGTTCGAGGACTTTAAATGTTAAAGATATGGAGGAAGCACAAAATGATCTTATTCATATATTGTGCAAGATGGAGTTGATTTTTCCTCCAGCATTTTTTGACATAATGATTCATTTGGTATTACATTTGCCAAAAGAAGCTATATTGGGTGGCCTGGTATTTATGAGGTGGATGTATCCTTTTGAAAGGTACATGAAAAAATTAAAGAATTATGTGGGAAATAAAGCTCGCCCTGAAGGGTCGATCGTCGAAGGCTATGTTGCAGATGAGGCTTTGACCTTTTGTTCAATGTATTTCAAAGACATTGAAACAAGATTTAACCGTCTTGATCAAAATGAAGATGCAACTTATATCCCACGAAACCTTACATTTTTCCAATCTCAATGTCGTCCACTCACAAAGGGAACTTTGAAGCCTCTCAATCATAACACTCGTGAAATAGCTGAGTGGTTCATACTTGAGAATTCTCCTGAAATTGAGCCTTATTTAGAGTAAGTTTATTCTCTTATAAATTAGAACATGTGTGGTTATTATCATTTTTTTGTTATCAAGAATCGTAACACTATTCTAATTAACAGCGAACACCTACAAGAGATTAAACAAAAATATCCAGATGGTGATCATGATCGTTTGCATAGGAAAATTTTTCGTTCATGGTTTCATAAAAAGGTAGCTTTGAACTTTGAACAGTCATTTTATTAATGATATATTTTGTGAATCTAATACCATTTTATGTATTTAGATATATGACTTACACAAGCTTGGGTCTTTGGAAAATGGTGATGAACTGTTAGCTTTAGCATCTGGGTTAGATCATTTGTCAACCTTTTACCAAGGTTGTATAGTCAATGGTGTTCGATTTATTGCACACGACCGAGACAAAAAGCGCACCACACAGAATAGTGGAGTGTCTGTTGTCAGAACAGAAGGTTTTAATTATTACGGCACGCTTGAAGAAGTAGTGACACTTTCTTTCACTGGTGCATATTCTGTGGCATTATTTCGGTGCAAATGGTTTAATACAAATCCAAGAATGAAGAAAAAAGTCATTGAAAATAATATCACCAGTATAAACGTCAATGGTGAATGGTACAAAGATGAGCCGTACATACTTGCTACTCAAGCTAAGCAAGTTTTTTTATCTCGATGATTTACTTAGAGGTCGTGATTGGAAAGTTGTAGAAGATGTGAATCATCGACAGATTTGGGACATTAAGGACAATTATGATGAGGTTAAAGATGTTATTGATGTTGTACATGAAACAAGTTCATCAAATTTTGTGTTGACTGTGGACCTCGGAGAGTTGATTATGCAATCTAATCAACCTGCTGCATATGTTGGAGCTGATGAAGAGGGTGACGACGAAGGTGATATGTTAGAACATGAGGAAGTCGCAGATGCAGAGGATGAATTGTTAGTTGAGCTTTGTGAAAATGAAAATGTGTCTCCGATTACTGATGGAAATGATAGTGATTACTCTGTTTAGTTTTTCTATTTGTGTAATAGAACTATATATTTAAATATAATAAAGTTTTTTTGTAATTATTATTATTATGAATTGAATGTGATATACTTCTATTTTAATGCTAATTACTAACTAATAAATTTTAAACTGAAGTATAATGTCAGCTGATATAGCTACTTATCACGACAGAGATGGTGGGGGTCAAGACCTGCCAGATCCTTCTAGGGTACCATCATATTGCGAGTCAGGTTAAATATTGCATATCAAAATTATTTTTAGAAATTATATTGTTAGATAAATATAACATCAATACTAATACTGATTATTGTTAATAAATTTTAAAGCCCCGTGGACGAGAAGAAAAGGTCGTGGCCTTGCTAGTAATAATGTTCTTGAAGAACGAAGGAAAAAAGTCGAGAAACCATTGGATCTAGAGCTTGATCCTGTGACCAACAAAGTGGTTGGGCAGGAGGATCAAGCTTTTATTCGCATGTTGGACACTCTAGTTACCATTTTGTGTCAGGGACATTATTTGGATTTTGCTGATGTACCTCAACAGTTTAAGGATCAAGTGCTTGATCGTATGAGGGTAAAAAAATTACAAATCTTGTACTTTTCATTATTTATTTCCATTATTTACAAAGCTATCTATTTTTTTTTCTTAATGCAGTATTACTATAATATAGACGGTCATCCACAACGTGAGTCAGTTCTGGCAACTGTCAACAAGGAGATGGGCGAAAGATATCGCGAGAGAAAGAACAATAGACATAAACACTTCAAAAGTCATTATGCTGGACCAGAAGATTTGGAGAATGTCCTCTCTAAGCCACCTGAACATTGCACTAAGGAGGCTTGGCAGAATATTTGTGAAATGTTTTTGAGCGAAAGATTTTTGGCTCGTTCCGCTAAAAATCAAGCAAATAGAAAACAAATGAAGTATGTAACAACACAAAGCACAAATAAGTCGTTGACAGCTAAGCGTCACCAATATGTAAGTGAAGATGTTAATTTAATTTTATAAAATAACACATTCTGAAACATTTTGTTTACATTTGTATAGGAGAACCCAGATGCGCATGTTGTTGATACTTGGAGGGATGCTCATATGAAAAAATCGACAAAATCTTTTGTCAATGAGGCAGCTCAACAGGATTATGTAAGTGAATAGTATTGTTTTCTTGTTTCTAATGTTTCTAATTTTTGTTCATAATGTTATCTATATACAGGAAAAAATGGCGGCAGAGGTTCAGAGGTCACAGCTTGAGAGGCAAAGTCAACAGTAGAGTGAGGCATCTCTTAATGTATCTGGCGTTGATTCGTCCCCGGTCGATCAATACGAGATACTAAGTAAAGTACTCGGGGAGAGATCTGACTACCAAAGAGGAGTGGGTTATAGGGCGAAAGGGAAGGCAAGAAAGACAACCTCTAGCTCTACAGATCAAAGTCAGTCCCAAGCAAATACTGCTGCTACGCCTAATGAAGATATGACTACTATGGCTCTGATGATGAAGGCAATTCGTGAGACGCTTCAGTCTGTGGTACCTGAGCAACCCAGTAAACTGTATGACCCACGGTTTGACAGTTTTCTGCAGAGGTATTTGCCACCACAATCCAAAGGTGGTTTGTCTTCTCAGAGTAACACTGCCAATCCTGACCTTCATACACCGCCACAGCAGCAGTACCAGCCTCCTTCACAGTATCCGCCACAATAGCAGTACCAGCCTCATCCACCGTATCCGCCGCATGTGTTGTCGCAACAACCTCCTCAGTATCAAAACCAATACATTTTTGGATGCTCTTCCCAGTCTCCTCCACTATATTTTAGCTTTAACGATTTTCAAGGAGGATCAATGTAGCCTCCACTACCTAATGTTAGATATGGGGAGGTTGGAGGTTCGTCACAGCAACCATATGTGAGATATGGTGAGTTTGGGGGCGGGTCGCAGCCACAGCCTCGAGATCAGTTTAGGGACCTCACGCTCGGACGATCATCACAGCCACCTTATATTCCTTCACTACCACAGCCACAACCGTCACCCTCACCACCACAGCCACAGCCACAGCTGTCATCCTTACAGCCACACCAAAATATTGAAGATGAGGACAATTTCAATATTAATCTTGATGATTTTATTTAGTTACTAGTTTATGTATTTGGACTGAATTAATACTGTATTTATTTTTAATGACAATAGCGATATTAGCTAGGTTGATAAATATTAAAACTATTCACATTAATTTTAATGTTAGTTATGTTTAAATTAATTAAGTGCTTATTTTGTTAAATTTTATTATGAATTATTTTGAAAAATAATTAAATTTAATAAATATTAATTTATTAATTTATTTCAAATAAATTTTAAAATATATTATAAAAACAATATTAGCGGCGGACCCCGCGGTTAATAATAATGAATCTGACATATGTATTAGAAATGGGTCCGCCGCTAATAATACGATATTAGCGGCGGATGTCACCCTTATTAGGGGCGGAGTCCCCCGCCGCTAATGTGTTCAATTCTTGTAGTGAGCTTTTGAGATCACAATCTCAGGTCTCAAAATCTGGGTGTAACATTGCTTTTATTACTTAATCTAATTTATATAAATATATATATTCATATTAAATATAACAAACATTATAAATACATTATATGTAAGTGTATGCGTGTACAAATAATATGGTTGTGTAACTACATAAGAAATTAGAATAACATTATCTTTTATCAAGAATAAGCAAGCTTCTTCTACAATCATTGATGTCTGATTTGAATAATATCATAAATGTTTTGTACCTTAATTATGGTAGTTTGTAATCTAAAATGTTATCGTATTATTATATATATATATATTTTAAAATTATAAACAATGTTTTAATTAATTTTTCTTTTAACATGTTTGTCATTTTTTATATATAATATTGTTTATCTATTTAAAATTTAAATGACAATCATAAAAATCGAATAAAAAAAATTAATGAATTTTATAAATAAAAGGAAAAAATATTTCCCCCCGAACTATAACATTTGTAGACTTTTGCCCCCGAATTTTTTTGCTTGACAATTAATTAACGAAAAATAAGTTTTAAATATTTATTTAGTTGCTAGGTCATCAAATCATTACTATTTTAGATAGAACGGACAAAAGTCTACAAGTCTTATACTTCGAGGGTAAATTCGGAGGGTAAAAATCTATAAGTGCTATGGTTCGAGAGAAAAAAATATTTTTTCCTAAATATAAAATTAAGCAAATGCATATTGCTTACACCCAATATAATATATATATATATTTCTATATCAAATTCACGTACGTAATTGAATGCTATATAAAAATAAAACAAGAAATGTGCTACTGCACCACTACTTTCATTATTATAAAAATTGATGAACATTCCTATATTGGCATAATTCCGTAACCTTTTTCACTTTCAAGAAAATTCCATATTTTCCACAAGTGGAAAATTCATATTTAAAAAATATTTATTCGTGGTCAAGTGGACTTACAAAGTGATGAGAAATCGTAAAAGTAAATAAATATACATAAAAACCAATGAAATATATTCTTGGAGATCTCCAATGACAAAACTCATTTTAATTATAATTAATATTAATTAAATACTAGTTGGACAACTAGCTAGCTAATGCTTACTCTCAAGGAAAATGAAAAAAGATAGATAGTAGATATATGGAATAATATATCTCACAAAATTAAAGGTGATGAGTGAGCCAGAGGCAACTACACAGACATAAATGCCCAAGTATGCATTTGTTCCCACTTTCTTAACTCTTGGAATTAAATTTGATCGATAGCAATAAATGATAACGTAATATATATATACATAGTGAAATTCTGAATGCCGAAAATTATTGTGTACTAAGTAGTCGTCACAATTGTGTTATACTAAAGTGAGGCATCCACTTATTTCATGTCGCCCGAAAGTGAGATATGTATTTATACACACAATATCTAACCAAATCTTACCTTGTCGTTTAGCTTTTCCTCCGCAGTCTTTTATAGGTAACATCAACCAAGCAAGAGAGACGACGTCGTTCATATGTACAATCATGAGATAGTACGTATTAATTTATACCAATATACACACACACACACACACTATACCTTGTATGTATAAGACTCTTATTCTTCTTCATCATCTTCAAATCCACTACCATATATATATATACATATTATATGTGGCTCTTTGTTTGTTGAAGTGGGCAATTTTCCCTAGAGCCCCGTCAATCATAAATATATGTTTTGTACAATATTACTTAAATGCAATAGAGCTATATATAGTACATATTTATGGTTGAGAGAAGAAACCAGCAGTACTGTACTCTTCATGTATATAGCTAGATAGTCTATATAATAAGGAGTAATTAATTGAAATCCAAACTTTTACGCGTAAGTAAGCTATAAAGCAGATATGTGCACCAATAAATTATTATTATTATTATTAATTTTAAGTGGAACATTAATTCTATAATATTCTTTTAATGTTGATACTCTAATTGCTCAATAATTTTAGTTTTTTTTAGGCTGGAATTAAGTGGTTCTTTCTTGTCTAGTTGTCAACTGAAAATATATTGTTGTATATATATAATAATAATGGTCTAAATGCATGTCTATTTATACTTGGTGAATATGTGTCTTGTGATATTGAAACATTACGTACACGCGCGCAGTGCATATATAGGACATCTCATGAATGTGTTAGTATAATTTATATATATATATCCACTTCTTAATTAGTATAACTTATACACAAAGCCAAACATGCACAGAAAATATTATTAGTTAAAAGTTAGTGAAAATTCATTGTATATATTTATAGATAAGTACACAATGCTTAGGTAGGACATTCAATTAATTAATGCACCAAACTAAACATATATAAGTAGAGTACAATGTTTATGCATTCAGCACTTTGCCATATATATATATACATGAACTTATATATGTAAAAAATCAACGCTTTTGTCAGGCTCCACAGAGATGTGATTTGATTTTGGACATTCAAAATTAATAAAGGTGGCACTACCAGTACCATGCCAGCCAGCTTTAAAATCATCAACTAGCATGAAAGAAAGAAAGAAAGAAAGATAACACTCATCCAACTTCCCCCACTCTACTTTTGTTTTTAGGACTCCTTATCAGAGTACGGCCGATTCATGACTTATTCACACTTGTTATTCACTAGCTATACAGAGATCACTAGATTGCGTACTATGGTCCATTATATATGTATACGTATATTGTATATTACGGAAATATACTTATTTGGTATCTTATATTTTTGTAAAGTATCATTTTGGTACTTTCTGTTTTCAATAATGCTCATATGATATCTGTATTTTAAAATCGTACATATTTGGTACCCTAAACTCAGATTTGATAGATAAAATTTTGTCAATATGATCAAACTGTCATCAGTTATATGTAATTATGTAATTAAATTTAAATTTGTAACTTACATAATTGACAGCAGTTTGATTAAATTGACAAAATTTTATCTATCAAATCTGAGTTTAGAGTACCAAATATGTACGATTTTAAAATACAGAGTATTATATGAGCATTATTAAAAACAAAAGTACCAAAATAATACTTTGCAAAAACATAAAGTACCAAATGAGTATATTCCCATATATTATTGTGGCTTGACCACTTTGAAGCAAGTGTCTTAATGGTGAAAATTTTGGACGGTTGGCATTAGTCCACCATCACATTATTACTTTCATAGACACAAAATTAATTTCAATATCTTTTCAAGCATATATACACTAACTAAAATGCATGACGTGCTTGCCCCATCATTTTGTTTACCTTTCACTTCTCTGCCTATATGCTAGCTAGGTGTCTCTAATAATATATATCTAATTAGTGGGAAGTATAATTTATGATCAAATTATTCATGTCTCGAGTCATTATAAATTAACATTTAGCCTGATTAGCATCTTTATTATTGTTTTGAATGTATAAATACACAACTGTAGATGTATAATATAATATTTTTTAAATTATAATAATAAAGCATATCAAGTACTGTTCTTTTGAGAGTTCTTAGCAATTCACTAATTATTTATTAGAAATTTTTAGTTTTAATAGTTTTTTTTTGTTAAATTTAACAAGATATACTTTTAAAACCAATTAAAATAATATTAATTATATTAATATAAATTCAAATATTATAAAATATTATTATAAATTTAAATGTTATAAAATATTATTATTATAATATTATTTAATAATAGATATTTATTAGTTATATCAATATAAATTCAATTGTTATAAAATATTATTATTATAATAATATATAACATATAATATTTAATCCTAATTTTAATAAATATTTAGTAATTATATTCATATAAATTTAAATATTATAAAATATTATTATTACAATAATATATAATACATAATAAATACATTGTATATAAGTGTCATATGTGCACAAATAATATAACTGTATAACTAAATAATAAATTATAATAATATTTATCTTCTATCAATATTAAATAAGTTTTTTTTCTAATCATTAATGTGCGATTTTAATAATATCATGAATGTTTTGTACCTTAGATAAGGTAATTTGTGTTATAAAAAGTTATTGTATTATTTAAAAAAAAAACCATAAACAATGTTTTGGTTTAATTTTTATTTCAATATGTTTATGTTATTTTTTTATATACAATTGTAAAATATTTAAAAACTTAACAAAAATAATTAATAAATATTCTAGATAAAACTAAACAAAGTTTGCACCTAGTGTATATATATATTATATAAATATATATTTATATGCATGGCATCGTTATCAACTCAAAACTTTATTGCGACTCTACTGATGTGTGGTTGCATATAAAAGTGTGGTGTTGTAACATTTGTAGTAAGACCATCTCTGGCTAAGAGTCGTATCGACTTTGCTGTAATCACCTTTTTCTTTTGGTCTTATTTGAGATAGCTGTTCTTGTATACTTTTTATGTCTGCCTATATATAAAAGCAAAACCTTTCCATGCAAGGTCGGGCTTAGAAAAAGACAACTCTATATAATTGAATGTATCAGAACCTGAGATTAATTAAGAAAGAAAAAACTAATAGACAATTTATTCAGCCGACATACTACTATAATTGTTTTTTTTTTCTTTCTCTTTTCTTACGTAGTATTTGATTTACCTCGATTACTTTTATTTGTTGAATCTTAAGTTGTTGTTTTAGCTAATAATTAACAACTTACATTGTTTTGTTAACACTAGTTAATAATAATAATATATATATATATGCAATATTGTACGTTTATTTGATATATATCTAATACTCGTAACCAAATTGAAATGGCTAGTATTGTTACTAATTATTAGTCTCATGCATGTTTAGCATGTAGGAATGGATTAAGACATGTGGCATATTGAATTAATAACGATATCTAGCGTGGCTTTTTGATTGACTTATGTAATGTTATAATCAATATATACATTATACTACATATTCATTTAAATAATAATAATCTCCAAACACGACACATCCCACTATTAGAAATACTTTCATTGGTGACTACACCTGTCTTTAAGTTTGAACTTGATCTTCAATAAAGCTGGCTAACACATTTTTGGTACAACATGAAAGAAGAAGTGTTGAGCATCTTCACAATATAAGGGGAGTGTAATACGTAGCACCGCCAACTTAGAAGACAAGCAGCACCACCACCAATATGGGACCAAAAACACCACAATAATATATATTTATATATAATATAGTAAGGGGATTATAATTCAACATTCTAGATTATATATGAAACCTAGGATGGTATATATAAGCAGTAAAACTTCTTCATATATAGAAATAATGTGGGGAATGAGGGCAACTCCAATCATAAATTTCATTTTGATGTTGTTTCAACACCAAAAAAGTGGAATTTTAATAATATATTTTCTTCCTATTCCAATCACAAATACCAAAAATTACACCGAATAATATTTATAATATTATTATATTATTTTATTAAATTATAACTATTATTATATATATGTATTTAAAAATTATTAATATTAAAAGTTAAAATATATATATATATATATTTGTTGTTGTTATAGTGTCTCACTAAATATGATGGGACATTGTAGCTCATGAACAAAATGAAGGAAAAAAAAATGTTTGGTTGGATTATGGTGTAAAATGGACACTATTTTGGCCTATTGCATTCAGGTTGGACTTGGCCTAACTACTTTTATTGCTATAAGTAGATTATAATATACCTATAGAATATTAAAAATATACACATTAAGTCTAAATAATTAATAATTAATATAGCATATCAAATTTATGGTATAAACATTGATAAAGGAAAAAACATAGAGATATTACTAAACTAAAATAAATAAATTGTATTACATGTATCTATATATAATATGTTGTCGTCTTAGAAGTCTAAAATACTTTTCTCAATGTAAAGTCTATGTATAATTACATTGTGTATAACACTACAGTCTATGAGCAATATTAAGATAATTATTATTATGCTTAAAATAGGATCTATAAATATTATAATATTTTATAATTGGTTTTAAGTTTATGACTATATAAGAGTTATTCAAATATGGAGGAACACTTTATGCTACTGTATATATAATCTACGGCACTATAGTTGAGGAAGAGATGATCATGCATATGAATGCAATGAAGATGGCAGCTTTTATTTGGCGAGAAGGCAGTCTTTATTTAGCGAATTCAAAATAAAAGTATTAAGCTTTCGTAGTCCCATATATATGCAAAGGTTTGGCAACCTACGAATGGTCCAAATCACGCATCTAAAGTGATCCTAATTCAAAATATATATATATATATTGATCATCACATGTGTTTTGACCTCATCCAATGATGATCATTAATTAAACAAAAGCCTCATATCTACCTTACCTATTCACATGTACATATATATATATGCTACAGACGTAAAATATATACTGTCACACCTCAGCTAATCTTGTTCACTTTCATGTAAAATATTGATCATCACATTGTGTTTGACCTTAATAATCATTAACTAAAAAATCCTTAATCTAATCTACCTAATTACCTATAGACACATATACGTACTATCTTACACTACACATAAAATAATTGATGGCATATATATGTATATGCTCTCTTTGTTCTTTTTCATATTAAGTGATAATGGTACGTGCTTTTGACTGAAGAAAATTGATTACATGTGTCGAGGAGTTTAATATATTAGAGAAACAGTATATTATATGCATCACTTTTATATTCTAATCAGATATAAAGAACATTAATAATAAGATATTGTGTTACTATATATCTATATAGACATTTAGCGCTATAAAAAAGATCCCCACTACTGCCTTATTTTTAATTTTCACATATGCTAGTTCCAGCTAGCTATAGCATTCGTTGTTGAATAAATATAGTCATATGCACTAACACTTTTATCTTCAACCGAAAGGCGCAGTGAGAGGCTACACATAGCTATACTATAGTGACCGATATGAAGTTTTCAACATTCCCCTGAAACAAAGCAACTCCATGCCATGATTGGACTTCAACACTACACCTTATAAAGATATTTTAGCAACACCACACATAATATTATTTATTGAGTTGTTTCTTGATTCTTTGACTTAATATATATATATATATATATATAAGGAACCTTTTTTTTTTTTGTTTCGAGCAATTATTATCCATCAGTAAGGTTATGACTTTTTTATTCTCCCCCTCTGTTTATTACTACTGCTTGTTTATTTTAAATCTTGACATATTGTCCAAACCACGAAAAGAATGGTATATATATTAATTACAAGTTCTCAAAAGTCAAACTTACCCAACAGATGTCTACGTTCTATTCTATCCAAGTTTTAAAGCACATCAATAATAATATTCAATTATTCTTGAACTTAATAATAACTCTCTGTGCTTTCACACCACTTAGTAGTAATATATCAGATTAATTTGATGTTCGTTTAGTGGACCATTACAAAATAATTTTCTCTCTTTCTATATTTACTAACTAACAAAAGAATGAGGTAGGAATACTTAAGCTAAAAATCTCAACTATTTTAAGTGAATCGACCAACAAATGAATGAAAATCGATTATTGATCCAAAAAAATTGGAAAGAGAAGGTAATATATATATATATATATATATTCATCTTAATAACGAAGTAAATATTTGGTACATGCATCAAAATATTGACTTAACGACCACGGTGCTCCAACTCAAATTACATTAATGTCACTAAAGAAATAATCTTGTAACCTTTAAATTAATAATAATAAATACAGAAATATAAAAAGTCAATATAAATCCCTGATAAAATATCCACTTAAGAATCTAGATAGCTGGCCTTCGTGTCCTCTTGACGATCATTTAAACCAATGTGTTTGGCTACTAGGAATCTCACTGTAGAAAAGAAAAGAAAAAAAAAGACAGCCTAATTAAAAAGGAGACAGAATTGGATATTCAGGTCTTGACAAAATGGATATGCAACTGGGAGAGGGTCATTTTCATACAACTTGCTATAACCTATAGCTAGCTATATAAATATACATATAATGTCCCTCATACAAAATAGACTACTAGTAATTAAGAACTCTCTCTTTCTCTCAGTAGTTGACACCCCTATATGTTTGGCTTCCCAGAAAATCCAATTAAGTACGTGCCATTTTTCTCGAAAATCAAATGAAAAGACATTGATTAGATGAATTGAGGAAAAAAGTTGTTTCTTAATTGTTGTAACTTGAAACTAAAAGGTTTAAGGTCAATGCTAGGGCTTTGAGCAATAATTGTAGTTTGGCATGGCACGTTTACAAATTTCATCATCATGATGATATACATATATACTAGTTGTGGGGATATAATAATGGAGGAAAAGCTATTATGAGTCCCCAATTATATATGTATATGTATTTGGGTGCAGCTGGTTTACATTTTTGTATGCCTTTAATTGAAAGACATCTCTCTTACTTTCATTATATGATGAATACCCACAAATTATTTAATTCTAATAATTAAAATTCAAATTAATTAATCCATGCATTGCATTATTGATGGAGACCCCCTCAAATTTTTCTTTAGATCTCTAGGTTTTTTTTTTTAATAAGACACCATGCATGGACCCAAAATATGTCCCATCAAAAGTAATCTTGTCCCTAAGCAAGTGAAAAATATAGCTAGCTAGATGATTACTGAGTTTACTAAACTCCCTTATTACTCAGTTATGAATCGTCAAATCCATTATTAACTTTCTCCACAAAATGTGGCTGTTACGTTCCTGAATGGACAAATGTATACGACTTAATTGTTAAACTTTTTATATATACCAGATTCCTAATAAGTTAACTTTCTTTAGTTTGATAAACTATAAAATTTCTCCAATACAATGTTTTGGTTAAGCTAACCAATAATTATATGTTATATTAAAGTTAGGCCAGATACTACTAATTAACATAACATACTAGCTATTAGCCATTAATCAATGCATTTGAGCCTAAAAAGAGATCAATAATGTTGCCAAATAAAGATGTAGTGTAATGGAAGTCAAATCCAAGAAAGGGAAGAAGTGACTCCCCACTCAAGATCTCATAGAAGACAAGGCTAGAGCTAGTACAATTATGTACCTTAGTCACATAGAGTTAAAGGTCTAGACACTGAATTTGAAGTTATTATCATAGAACTGATGAGAAATATTTTGCTGTGTGGCATTATTATTTGTACAATTCCATATACTTTGTTGCCCAGAAAGCTTCATCAGTTACTGCTTTTTTTCATCTTTAATTTTGTTTCCCTCTTTTCAGGTCATGTTGATTGAACCTCACTTTCTCGATATACAGGCACGGTGTCTTCTTTTTTAAAACATTTGGTATCTCTCACTCAAAAGAGGAATTATGCAAAGGCAAAATAAAAACAACCTAAAAGATAATAAAAAAATACACAAAAATCTTTGGTAGATGTTGGGAAATCAGATTCCATTTTTAGTGGAGGGTACGAAGATGTCTAGTAGTATTTGCATAATAAATAAGATTGGATATGTATGGATTGGAAATTGAGATGTAGTTTACAGCTAAAAGAAAAGAAAGAAAAAAGATTTTAAAAAAAGATTTGTCCTATACTCCCCCTAGTCCCCTATAGAACATTTCAATTTGTGTCTGTGGTTGAGTCTGTTGGCAGAACTAAATCAATAATTATACAAATAAAAAAGAAAATGAAAGTGAATAATAGTACTACGTCCTAAATTTATAACACTGTACAAAGTACCATCTCACATTGGTTGCCATAGAACATGGTTGTCACTGTTAGCTAGGGTTCTTTGGTTTGCTTTCTTCTTAACATGCAATACGTTCTTCTTATTAGTAATAATTGAGACACAAAAATTGTAGGTCAAAAGTGTTTGACATTATTTTTTTAGAATAATTTTTTAAAAAAATCAAAATAACATAAAATTTACTTTTATTATTTTCTATGATATCATCTAAATCATTATTTTTCTCTCCTACATAAACGTTTTCTTCACTTTTTTTTCTTTTTCGTCACTTTCTCTTGTATTATTTTCCAAAGAATTACATCATCGTCACTTCTATTCCATTATTTATTTTCATCACTTTATATTTTTACATTTTTTACATCTTTTTTTCTTTCACATTGCTTTTTATATAAATTATATTTTTTAGTAATTGGCAGCAAAGATACTTAAAATTTTCAAAATTAGCAGTTTTTTTTTTTTGGTAAGTTAGATCTGTGTATTACTGTACTAATCAACATTTACAACCTAAGCAGAACCAATAAAATAGGCCTGCAGTAGCTCTATTACAACTTCTCAAACCATTCATTATCTACAGATTTCACTTTGTTTGGCATCACACCATGAATTCTATTTTTCACATCAATTTGTATTCTTTTAGTAAGTGCCATTACTGTACTGACCCGCTGGTTCCATACGGCATCGTTCCGGCAGGACCATATCTGATATACAATGGCAGCTAGTGCCGCTGCCCACACCTATTTCCTGAATTTGGAGGTTTTTGCTCGAGCTATCCACCTTAATAAATTTGGGATTGTTGTTGCCGACACCTTCCAATCAAGCCATTTCTTTATACTGAATAAACAAAGATTACTCAAATGGCAGTCAAAGAATAAGTGACCTCTTGTTTCCTTACTCATTCCACACAGTACACATTTGTCATCTTGAGGTATCTTGAATCTGTTCAACCTCTCTTTCACTTGTAATCTATCAAGTACCGCAAGCCAAATAATAAGTCTATGTTTTGGTATGGCAAGTCTATTCCACACCTCCTTATCCCAGTGAACTTTTGATTGAGATGAGCAAAGGAGAGCATATCCTTCATTGATTCTGTATGTACCTGCTATGAGTGCTTGAACCTGGTTAATTTGCTTATAAGCTTCTTTCACCTGAACAATCTGTCGCCAGTACCAACTACTTGCACTAGGGGCCTCATAGGCCCACCAATCTCTACCTCCTATGTATACCGCATGCACCCATTGAACCCAAAGAGTATCTTGTTTTCAGGAGATTGCCCAAACATACTTGCCTATGGCAGCTTCATTCCACTTAGTAATCCTCCTGAAACCCAAGCCACCTTCCCTCTTAGCAGTTTAATACTAAGTCTTTTTTTTATGGCATAAATACATTCTGTCACACTTTCTTCACAACCTAGGTACCTTATGTTAATTTTTTTGTTAAGTGTCAATTAAGTGCCTAAGTGGGAACTACCTGATTGGTCCATGTTTAACTTTTTTAAAAAAATATTAATTTAAATATTTTAAAATGATTTAAAATATAATAAAAATATTTAAAATTCTCAAAATATCTAAAAATTAATTAAAATTAATACCTAAAAATAAAAATAAAAATTCTAAAATTAAATAAATTCTAAAAACCTAATACAAATCCATAAATTCTAAAACAAACTTTTAATCAAAATTTAAAATTAAAACAATTTTAAAAAAAAAGAAAACAAATTGTATCATTCTTCATATTACCCAGATTTCGACAAACGAATATTGAACCAAAAAAAAGTCATGGGAGAAAGGGGAGATGCGACATTCATATAGTTGGAGGTGGGATTTTATTTGGGCTCAGATCGAATTCCCGACAACGAAAAATGTGTAGACAGAGCTTGATGTTCATCTTCTTTGCTACATGTTTCTTTAACTTTATTCCATTTAGCACTGTTATATAATGCAATTCCAGAATAATATTTCAATTTTAGCCACTTTGTTTTCAACAACCTATCGAATATATCAAAGTTCTCTAAAAATTTTTCAAGTGCACATCTAAAATACTCAAATTTATACAACAACAATTTTTAATCTATAATCTTCTAAGAGTCATAATCTATCTCAAATCTACTATTTCTCTCTGAGCCATGCACACTACAAGAAATTTGACATTTACCTACCAATTTCTTACCTACCTATATATATATTGGTAGGTAAAATGAGTTTTACCTACCCAATATTTAATGGTATGAACTATTGGTAGGCAAATATTGGTAAAAATCAAAATATTCCATAATTATATTTTTTATACCAATAACATTGGTAGGTAAAGGGTTTTGTCTACGGATATATTTGAGGGAAAACTTTCAGCTTTTTGAGCTCATTTTTCACTCCAATTTTATTTTAATTTTTCAATTTTTTTTAAAAAAATTAACGATGATTTGTACAATGTTAACATTATATCCTTCAATCTCTCCTCATAAAAACATATATATATATTTATACAAAATAAAAAAATATATAAATACACTTTTATATACATATATATATTATTTAATAAAAACATAAATATTACTTTATAAACCTAAACCCTAAACACTCTCTCTCAAATCCGTCTTTCTTCTCTCTTCTCCCAGCCACCTCATCTCTGTCGAACCCATGCGCCTCCTCTTCGAATCCAGACGCCTCCTCTTCTATCGAACCCAAATGCCTCTTTTGTCGAACCCAAACGCCTCTAGTGCCGAACCCAGATACCTGCTCTTCAGTCGGACCCAGATGCCTCCTCTTGTCGTCCTCTCACCTTCAGAGCCACCCATTGTCATGTCTAGAACCACCCATAGCCGCCTCCAAAGCCATCCATTGTTGTCTTTCTCTCAGTTTGTATTGCCACTGATTTTCAACTTTGTCAGTGGTTTGTCTTTAAGTTTTTTTTCTGTCTTTGTGGTGGGTATTGTTTTATCTAAATCTATCTATTATGGTATTTTGATTATTTTTGTTTATTAGATTGTAATTTTGGGATTTGTTTTGGAAGCAGGGAGCTCGGTCATGACTTTGGATTGTAGTGGCTGGGTCATGGATTTGGATTACAACGGTGAGGTTATGGCTTTGGATAAATATTCTATTAAGGTTGATGAAAATCCCCAATTCTGAAGGATTGATGGTGAATTTTAATTATCGAGGCATATTTTGTTTGATGAAAATCCACATGAGTTTTACCTACCAATATGTCAATCGTAGGTAATGATACATTTCTCGACGAACTATTACCTACCAATACAATATTTGTCAAAATATGTAGGTAAATGGATTTACCTACCAATACATCATCTTTACCCATGATAATATTGGTAGGTACATGTCAAATTTCTTGTAGTGGCACCCTCACAACCCATCCCCATGTTGCCCACCTCAACTCCTCCTCAGCCCACTGTACATGTCGTCCCAATTCCAAATATGAAGTTGTTGGTATTAAAAGTATAAATCAGAGAAACGCAGCAGAATTGAGTTTTTTGAAAATTTATTAATACCAACAAAGATCATACATATATAGATATATTAAATTACATACAGATAGATTAGAGATTACATCTTGAAGTCTATCAAGTATCCACGAATCCTTTTGTATAAATCAACGATCTTCCAAGCCAGAATCGGAAAACTCAAACCTTGATATTCCAAAACAATCCTCAAACACACAAGGACATGTGTGGGCACATAGGATTCAAAATGTTGATTATGGACTCTCTAGATGTACTCAACACATGAGATTTAAAGAGGTTTAATAGAGAGAAGATGTATTAAATAGTTTTTCAGGTTTAGAAAAAACTATTGCTTTATTTCAGAGAGAGAGTCTGATAGTCTATGAAAACCACCTCTTTTTACTCTTAAAATGTATCACTTCTTTTTAGGTTTATATAGAATATTAACTAATCTAATTAATATTTATTTTATTTAAAATAAAAATGATCAGTTATAACCTATTTAATTATTTAATTTAAATCATATTAAAAAAAGAATAATTAAATATATATAATTAAATAAAAAAATTATTTGAAATTCAAAATTCGAATTCCATGGATAGGAAATCCCTGTGTATGGCGCCACACTCACTGTACAGTGAGTGTGTTGACCACACCATTAGGGTTATCCCTAATTTTCTCAATTAATATTTAAGACAATATATTTATCCCAAAATAAATATCAGATAATTCAAAATTAATTGTATCTTAAAATATGAGTTTCAAATAAATAGGTATCTTATTCTAAATAATATAATTATTAATCTCTCTTTATATTAATCCAAACATCATTAATTTTTATTTTAACCTACAGTTTTTTAAAGTTATCACTATATAGTTAAATAATTAATTAATTCATATTTAATCAATTGCTTATAATTATCACATAATTATTTTCTTGCCCTGAAAAATTAATTCTTTAGCAATTAAGTCATTTTCTCTACAAATCTTTCTTTTGACATCCTTACTCTGACAGTGTAGGACATAGGTGATCTGGGGACCATGATCTTATAATAAGAAACTCAAATAAACCAGATTATTAATTAAACTCTTTAATATAATAATATTGTTTATTAATTCCATGATTACTCCACTATAAATATAGAATTACACTCTAAGTATTTATAGAATTATATTTATAGAGTTTTCTCTTGTTGTCCATTGATATAATCAATAAATGTAGTTTTGTCCTCCATTTATTGGTTCATTAATTAGAGCTGGTCAAGATTACCATTTTACTCTTCTAATTACCTCTTGATCCTTAAGTACCATTAATTCACTAGCGAATAATTAATCTATAATCAAATTATATATTTGAGCTCAATAACTATTCAGTTCCAGAATTAATCCTTAAGGGAACCAATATTCGATCTATTAGGAAAGTATGGATTCCATTATTCTAAATCATGTTTCCAACCATTCATGATATTGAATTTCCAAAACAAAAGTCATTAACCTCATTATACTAAGAAAACTCAATGAGTGAATCAAAAGATCCAATAAACACAAAAAGGACTTCATAAATACTCGAGATTTAGATTGATTTACAAATGATAGTCTATTATGATAAGAATTAAATCTTTATGTCAAACGAAAAGTTTATAAAGATAATTAATTCTCATTGTTCTTGTCATATATAATCTCTATTATATACAACACATTTACTAAGATGTCTACCTACATCAGTAATTATAATCTAGATCACTTGCATACTGTATGCTTAGTAAACCACACTACTAACCATTCATTAAAGATTCCTTACTTTAATATGTTACTGACTATTTTATTCATTATATATGATCTTAATTCTCTCATACTAATACAATATCATATTCTCATGAATGAATAAGTATTTTTCTTTATTTATATCAATAAAATGTCTTTACAATCTTTTTAGACATTAATTCTAACAATCTCTCACTTTCCCTTAAATCAAGTGAAGAATCTCCTTTAATCCAATGTTTCATACATGACCCATAAACAACTTTGCATGAAGTGTTTTGGTAAATGGGTTGGCCAGGTTCTATTTCGACGCTATCTTCATAACAGTCACATCACATATGTGCACAATCTCTCTAACCAGATGTTATTTCCTTTCCATATTCTTTATGGATGTTAGGTTCCTTGGAATTAGCTATTGCTCCATTATTGTCACAGTACAGGATTATTGGTTTATCCAGATTTGGAACTACTTCCAAATCAGTGTAGAACTTCCTCAACCAAATCGCTTCCTTAGCTGCTTCACACGCCACTATATACTCATCTTCCATGGTTGAATATGCTATGTTGGATTGTTTAATACTTCTCCAGACTACATCTCCTCCCCCAAGAGTGAATATTGACCCAGACGTCGACTTACATCTGTCTTTGTCTTATTGGAAATCACAATTAGTGTATCCAGTAGGGTTTAACTCACCCTCTGAATATACAAGTATATAATCTCTTGTTCTTGTAAGATACTTGAGAATGTGATTTACTGCAATTCAGTGTTCCAAACCTGAATTTGATTGATAACGACTCACAATCCATACTGCATAGCATATGTCAAGCCTAGTACACAACATAACATACATAAGACTCCCAACTGCTGAAGCATAGGGATATTTTCTCATGTCCTCTTCCTCCTGAGGTGTCTTTGGACATTGCTATTTAGAAAGAGTAATTCTATGTTTGGTCTGACCTTTCTTGGAATTCTCCATAGAGAACCTTTCAAGCACCTTATCTATATAATTAGCTTGAGAAAGTACCAAGAGCTTGTTCTTCCTATCACTTAGGATTTGGATTCCAAGAACATAGTTCACCTCGCCCAAATCTTTCATTTAGAACTTTTTGGCTAAACACTTCTTTACATTTGACTGTGTCTCTACATTGTTGACAATGAGGAGAATTTCATCCACATAAAGAACTAAGAAAATCACCACTTTTCCTTTGATATATTTATATACGCATGCTTCGTAACAATTTTGTTCGAAGCCATATGTTTTAATTGTTTCATCAAAGGTGATATTCCAAGATCTATATGCTTGCTTTAATCCATAAATGGATTTCAGCAACTTACACACCTTTTGATCTTCCCCATTCTTGATGAACCCTTCTGGTTGTACCATATAGATACTTTCATCAAGATAGCCATTAAGGAAGGTTGTCTTAGCGTCCATCTGCCATATCATATAATCATACGTGGCAGTTATGGATAAGATGATGCGAATGGATTTCATCATGGTCACAGGATAAAATGTTTCTTCATAATCAACACCTTCTCTTTGAGGGTAACATTTGGCTGCTAGTCTTGCTTTGAAAGTCTCCTCTTTCCCATCTACACCTATTTTCTTCTTGTATATCCATTTACACCCAATGGGCTTGGCATCTTCAGGTCGGTCTACAAGTTCCCATACAGAGTTGGAATACATAGATTCCATTTCTTAGTTCATGGCTTTTTGTCATTTCTACTTTTTGGGACATCCATTGCCTCTTTGAAGGTTAATGGATCGCCCTTGTCTGTATCAGAAACGAGGACATGTACCTCTTGTTTGTAGCGAACAAGTTGTCTCACAATCCTCCCACTACGATGTTGCACTGGGGTTTCCTTTTCAGGAATAGTGGTTTCCTCAGTTTGTCATTTATCATTTAATGATGATGATGATGAAGGTGATGGAATCTTATCGCACTACAGGAAAAAAGGAATACATCAACGAATTGTGTCGTCACTGTAGATCAAGAAGTCGTCGCCAAAACGGCGTCGCTGTAGTTCCGTATGTGTAGAGACCTACACTGACGACAAAACAATGTCTTCACCATAAGGTTTTTCTACAGCGACGACATGTTGGTCGTAATAGGAAATCCATTTTTTGGTTGAACTAGGCTATTTTGACGACATGTCATCACTGTAGGTGTTTACATAATTTAAAATTTTGAATTTCAAATGCCCCTATTGTGACCACATGTCGTCGCGGTATGTCCATGGACCGCCAACATCTACAGCGACGATATGTCGTCGCCGCTATGGAGTGTTTGGGTTTATATACCTGCAGCGACGACATGTCATCACCGTAGGGTCACAAAATCTCATATTTTCGTGTTCAGCGAGCATCCTACTACGACGACATGTCATCACTATAGGTATATAATTTTTAAAAAAAAAATAATTAATTATATTAATTAAATTTAATTTAATAACATATTAAATATTAATTAAATAAATAAAATCAATTTATTTAATTAAATAATAAAACCAATTTATTATTAATAAAATAATATTTAATATTAATATGATATCAAGATAAAAATGATTTTGTTCAACTTAGTACAAACATAAGTAGTATAGTCTCCAAAATGTAAAAAACAACAAAAACTATTAATAAATTTAAGAGAATAATATAACCAAACTAAATATCACCTAAATTAATCCCAAAGTCTTCATCATCGTTGGGTTGTTGTGGTGGCTGTGGTTGTTATGGCTACTGTGGCTACTGTGGTGGAAATTGGCTCGAGCCTAGAAAGTTCGCCATCATGGACTGTATCATATTCATGTCCAAGTTCACAGGCTGAAATTGTGGACCTTGGATGTTCGGATTTGTAGCTTGCATAAGTTGTTGCATTTGCTGAAAGTTGTTGTTCTAGGTCATAATTTCTTGAACCATGGAGTGGAAAACCTTAGTTGGTACCATTGGAGGGCTGACTGTGATGGACGTAAATGGTGATGTCGATGACTGTGAAGAGGTTCTGGTGGAGCCTGAGGAAAATGTACTAGTCCCTTCAACTTGCGTCCAATACCTTTGTTGTGGCCACAACGTTGACCTAGTACCTTTGAGACGATTTGTGTCTCATCGACAAAGGCATTTCCTGCTGAAGATTCAAATTCGGATTGGAATTGGGATTGTGTCTAGATTTCTTGCTACAAGGCATCCTGTAGTTTAAAAACAAGACTGTAACGACCCAAATTCACTAATAAGGCTTAAGGGCCTTGATTAGTGTGCCGGGAGGGCATGATGGGAATTATGTGTGATTATTATGATTAAGATGCATGATTATGATTTTAAGCATGTTATATGACTATGTGAATTATATTATGTGATAATTATGATGTGTGAATTGTACCGCGGGGTGTTGTGATACCAGTGTGATGCACGTGCCGAGACGGTCCTAGAAAACTAGATAATGGTAACTGGTGATTTGGTAACCTGCGTAACTGTTAGTAACCATAGAGAGTAACAGGTTTTATGGGGAAAGTGGTAGAATTGCAAAGATGATGAAAGGACTAGTATGCCCTTGAGGTTTAGTTAGGAAGGGGTATTGTTGGAAGGGTAGAATAGTCATTTGATAGGATAAATGACCCTTAGCTGAAGGGAAAAGATCATATACGTATAACACTTGGAGAAATGGTTTTATGCTGAAAATTGGAGACCTAGAGGGAGAGCAAAACTAAGAAGAAGAAGGGAGAAGCTGAACTTAGCTTTTGGAAGAAGAATTAAGGGTGATTGAAGTTATCAAGCAAGATTAGATCAAGAATACTCAGAGGTAAGATTTTGATTATAATATATCCAAGTTTTAAGTCTGAATTTTTAGATGATGAATGTGAATTGAAGCAAGTTGGTGGCTGGTTTTGTGTGAATTCAGAATTGGGAAATCAAGGGGGAAGGAGGTTTAGAGCTGGAGGTTGGACTCACCACTCAAGGTAAGGTTTCTGTGTGATTACTAGGCTTGTTTCTGTTAAGGTTTAGGGAGTTTGGGGTGTGGTTTGTGTTTGAGTTCAAGTTGTTCTTAATTTTCTGGTTTGAGTTGTTAAGTATGAAATTCAAGAGTGAATTTTAGGAATTATGGTGTGAATGAGCTTGGGCATGATGTTTCTGGGTTGTTGTGAGGTTTATTAAGGGTTTAGAGTTGGTTTTGGGACTTAGGATGAAGTTTTGGTGATTTGGAGTGAGTTAGGCTCGGGAAAAACGCGAAGGAAAACCCAGAATTCTGGGCCTGCGAAGGCGTGCCGCGGCACAAGTTTTTCGTGCCGCGGCACGGAGCCCCTGACTTGCTGGGTGCCGCGGCACAAGGCCAATTTCAGGGTGTCATTTTCGGCAATTTTAGGCCTTTGCTCCGGAGGTTCGGGGGATGTCTCCGGGGTGTTGTTTTAAGGTTTTGGGGGTTCCGAGAGTGTGGGTTAGGTACCGGGAAGGTAGTCTTGGATTGGTTAATGACAAAGAATATTATATTTGTGTTGTGATTAGGACTTTGGAGAGGCTCGGGGTAGAGGACCGTGCTTGCGGCTACGTGGCATCGGAAACCAGTGAATTGAAAGGTAAGAAAACTGCAACCGAATATATGATTGTAATGGGACTAAGTGCTCCCGAGAGTTGCATTGTGTCAATGTTGGTATTATGCCAAGAGACACGTACAAACGGTCTAAGAGTACCGTACATGATTTTAGCGCACGGGGCGCGAATTGGCCACTGGGAGCCAGAACCAATAGGATAACAGAGGGAGCAGCCTGTGAGCGCTAGCCCTGGTTATCGTCTGTGCATTATGTATTATGAGCTGAGATGCTTTGTATATGGAATATTTGTTTGGTGATATACTTGAATTTATGAGATGCTATATGTGTAATTGACCTGTCTACTAGTTGTTCATGCTCTGTTGTTGTTGTGTTTTCTTGCTGGGCCTTGGCTCACGGGTGCTTCGTGGTGCAGGTAAAGGCAAGAGCAAGCTGGACCAAGCCTGAGGTGGAGAGCTCCGAGGTGTAATGTACATAGCCAGCTGTTCGATCACCATGGTCGAGGAGTGTGTCAGGACAGAGAATCACCTAACTGCTCGTTTTTGCCTTAGTATGACCAGTCAATGTATTTAAACTTTGTAACTTTTGTAAATGGCTTTTAAACTGTCAATTTTGGGATCCCATGTACATAAACAATGTTTAGTAATGAGAACATAACTTTTGAGACCAAAACACTTTTAACCCTAGTACCTCTACTGTTTCAGAACACGATTTTACTTTAATGACTTGATTAGCAAGTTTGGCACTTTATAAACACACAGTGTAGCGGTCTTGGCTATCCAGGGCGTTTCAAAGAGAATTAATACATAATATAATAAATAATAAACATATATACAAAACTTAGAAAGTTACTTACATATGCATCCTTAGCATTCGTGTTCACCTATCCACATGTCAGATGATTGTGCATGTCATGAAACGTATCAATAATGTTGGGCAACTCCTTAGTCTGAAGATTCTTCTTTAGAAAACAAAATGTAACAAAATATCAGTTAAATATTGAAATTATTATTAAGATAACTGAAAATATTTCAAATTATCTACACATATTTATTTACCTTCTTAAATCGAGTAGAAGCATAAGAGGTCGATCCATGGAGACTTGGATATTTCTATTTTACTCTGTTGGTAGCATTTTCCTTTAAGCGTGCCTTGTACTATGGAGTGATGAAAAGGTCAACCAACTTCTGCCAACTCTCGTTGTCCATGTCCTCCGGAGGATTCTTTCTGGCTGTCTTGATATCATCATACCCCCCATGTTCATCGAAGTGTTTTTTCTTGTGACCTTTTCTATCCTTGTAGCGATCTTGAAACTCTCACTCAATGTCAGTCTATATCAGTCGCCACTCAGGGAAAGCTCGGGGAAGAATGAAAAACTCCTTAAAAAAATTAAAACTTGTTAGAATTTTGAGATTATAAAAAACATTACGTGTGAATAAGTTGATAAATTTACCTCAATCTTTTGCATCAATCCTATCTTGTGCTCATCCGGAACACTCTGGCATGAATCATAATATAACGACACATGGTGACCAATAAAATTACCAATAAGTCTCGTGAACAATGTCCCAAAATCACCAACTGCTTCGTAGGTTCCCCCATTCAGATCAAATTGTAGAGTCAACAGACCTTTATTGTCATCGAAAAGCTGCTGCAAATTTTTGGATCGAGGCCAGCCTCTTCTTTTCGCGGCAGCCGCTGCATATTTTAATTAAACAATAAAATTAAATTGAATAAAATAATAAAATTTTTTCATTTATTGATAAAACATAGACTAATTATAGTATATTACATGTCTCACAGGAAGTAGGCACCCGCGTAAAATCTGGAGGAGGATCACCAACTCCATCACCGCCATGAGAACGAGCAACAATAGCAGACATATCTTTATAGTTTATATGATTATTAGCTTTAAATAAGTTATAAGAAATAGTAATAAAATGTAGGACATCTACATTAAAATTTCGGCAATGCATTGGAAACTATTGAAAAAAAACATTGTTGAGAAAAGTCATATATTGATTGAAAAGTCTTGAAATGAAAACATACACATTAAACATACAATAATAATATTCACAAGAAAATACTATTCCTCATAAATGTCGATTCCTACATCATCACTCCTCGTTCTTGTACCATTCAGAACTAATCATGATACTAGTGATGTTATTCTCAGACACATTTCGACCGTTGCTTATAATGGTGTTGAACCATTTGCATCGGAACAATACTACCGAGTAACCATGGGAATATCATAACTCTACAAACTCCTCAAGTTGGCCATAGAAAGTGAAACCATTGGTTCCTAGCACCGAAACTCCACTATTTTGAGTAGTACGTCTTTCGTCACGACTATGTACCAAAAACTTCACACTGTTAACAATGCAAGCAGTGTAGGAGTATGCATTATGATTGGACCCATTTTCTAAAGCAAATAATTTATCGGTACACTCAGTTGACTCTACTTGTCGCAAATGACACATCTATAGAGTATGACAAAAAAAAAAAACACAATGAGATGAGTATTAATCGATTGGAATTTTGTAAGAAGTCAACAATTTCGATAATTTACCTTCAATTTAAACCAGCTACGTAAATCTTTTTGAAGATTTATCCTTGGATTTTCTTGAAGGCATTCATTGTAGAGCACAATGATTAAGGAAAGATGACAGTTGAATATGAGTTTATTTTAATGAATTCATCTACAACGACTAGGTTACTTACTCCATATATGGTTGGATTTCAGGGCAATTTTTTAGTACAAACCACTCCGCTTCTTTTCGAGGAAGATATTCAAGGGATATGTTTTTATTTTTGCTACTTGGACGACATTATGATTAAAAAACTGACAACTGCCTTTTAGGAATAACAATATCTAAATTTCTTTCTGGACTATTAAATTTATTTTCTATGCCTTGAAGATATTTCAAACAAAAAGTCAAAGCCTTTACGACAACATAACCCTTCGCTATAGAACCTTCCGGGCCCACCTTATTCGTGACATAATTTTTCGACTTCTTTATATATCGCTCAAACGGATACATCCACCTCATGTAAAATGTTCCTCCGAGGATAACTTCTTGTGGTAAATGAAGAATTAAATGAATCCTTATGTCAAAAAAGGCTGGAGGAAAAATTAACTCCAACTTTCACAAAATTTGTATCACTTGGTCTTCTGCGTTCTCCATGTCCTTAACAACCAATGTATGAGCAAAAATTTGCTGAAAGAAATTGCAAACCTCTATGATTGTCTTAGAAATATACTTATCCAAGTAGCCTCGAACTCCTACTTGAAACAGATGTTGCATAAGAATGTGACATTCATGGGATTTCAACCCAAAATGTTGCCATCATTGTCAGTTACTTTCTTAGAGAAATTTGAACCGAAGCCATCAAGAAGTCTAACTCCTTTTATGAACTAACAAAAAAATCGTCTATCATCCGGTGTGAAGGAGTACATAGGATGTGGTTTGATCAACTTCGTACCATCTTCCTTGAGGTGCAGCTCTTCTCAGATACTCCAATTCTTCAAATCTACTTTTGTGTCAGTGGTGTATTTAGATTTATCATTCATAAGAAAAGTGCCGATTAAAATTTCAATACATTTTTCTCTACTTGTATCACATCTAAATTGCGCTTCAGTTCAAGTTCGGTCTAGTAATCAATTTCAAAGAAAATACTCTTTTTACTCCAATTAAGCTCTTTTGGGTCTCTATTTCTTTTCACACCTCCGAAACTAACATGTTTTCACAGAAAATGATCTGGAGCATGCGCTAATTGTTCGAGTCTATCTTGACTACTGAATTTTCTTGGAGGACGCCCTTTTTCATAATTCCCATCAAACAAGGGACTCTTCCTCCACTTATGTGTTGAAGATAAGAATCTTCTATGACCAACATAAGTCGTCTTCCCAATTACTCGACATGAAGGAGCGTCTTCATTGTATGAAGGAAATGCCATATATCCTCGACCACTCCAACCAGACAAACTACTATTGGTAAAAAAATCATCGATAGTCCATAATAGTGCTACTCGCATTCGGAATACACCATTCGTTGCGGCATCTCTGGTTTGAATTCCTTCATCCTACAACTCTTTCAACTTGTCTACCATAGACCTCAAAAAGACATCCATATCCTTCCAAGGTGATTTCGGTTTGGGAATCAATAAGGTCAGCAAGAATGATGAATCTTTCACGCACAACCAAGGATGCATATTGTATGTGCAGAATATTACTGGCCACATGCTGTAAGATAAACTTATGTTACCAAATTGATTAAAACCATCTGCAAACAAACCCAATCAAATGTTTCTGAGTTCTTCAGCAAAATTTGGATATTTGGAATCAAATTATTTCAAAGCACCTCCATCAACAAAATGGTGCATCACACCATCTTCTTTTGATCTTCCCGTACTATGCCAGGTCATATCCTTTGTTGTATGCCTTGAACCATAAAGACGATTCAGCCTAGGAGTCAAAGGGAAGTACCGCAACACTTTCTGAGCGACTTTTTTCCCCTTTGTGTCTTTGGCAACCCATTTTCTCTCACCACATACAGGACAACTTTGTTTTTCGGAATTATCCTTCCAAAACAAACAACAGTCGTACTTGCAAGCATGAATTGATTGATAACCTAACCCTAACTTCCTCATTTATTTCTTAGACTCATAGTATGAAGTCGGAATCTTATTCTCCTTCGGGAATGCAAATTTCATAAACGTCAAAAGTTCACCAAATGAACTATTTGTCCATTTATTCATAACCTCCATGTGCAACAACTTCGTCAAGAAGTTCAAGGAAGACAACGAAGTACAACCTTGGCATAACTTAGCTTCGACCTCTTGAAACAGGTCATCAAATTGATTCTCCGCACTACTGGCACTACCATCTGAAATTCCTTCTTTTAGGCCTTCTTTGATAGTGTCTTGTTCACCAATAATATCATTGATGATGTCAATCATCTCATCGGTCACTAGAGCCCCGTCGTTCACTACTGGAGGCATATCAACTTCACCAAGGAAGGTCCACTTCACTTATCGTTGGAGAAACCCATATCTGTGTATGTGAGCTTCCACCACATCCAGTTTCTAACTCAACATATTGACACGCTGAACGCATGGGCACCTGACTTCTCTCGAATAATTCACATGATTCTTGGCCATTTGTATAAATGCTTGAAGACCATTCCAAAACTCATTAGAGTTACGCCATCTATTGGTTATCCAACTCTTGTTAATCGTCAAAACTACTTCAAGTGGATAATAAATTATCACAATGTGATAATCATACAAAATTACCTTTATTTGGTAATAATATTTTGATCACCAAAGCACTAATTTTTTTGAAGTAAATTATGAAATCTTATCGAATCTTATGAATAAATTATTAAATTTTATGAATATGTATTATAAAATTTTATGAATATATATTATTGTTAGTTACGAATGTATTACAAAGTTTCATTATATAAACAAATATTTAATTATAATTATTACTATGTTATTTCATAATCATCAAATTTTTATTATAATTTTCACTTTTTATTTTAAAAAAATAACAATAAAGTTTTATTATTTTTAAATTATTGTTTTAATTTTAACTTAATTTTAAGAGTAAAGTTAACTTAATTACCTACTTTATCTACATATATTATCAAATTTTATGAATATATTATAAAATGAATTAAATAAATAAATATTTAATTATAAATTTAATAATTGCCATTAAAGATTATTATTTTAATTTCTACTTATTTTATAAAAATATATTAATAAAGTTTTATACTTGTAAAAATTATTATTTTAATTTACACTTTATAATTTTTTAATTGCTTTAAAATTTATTAATTAAAAATTTTAATCACACTAGTTTTAAAACTACTCTGTAATACTTAATTTTCTAAATCTACTGAAATTTCGGCAGTATAACTGCTGTAATCTAGCCTATCCCAAAATTTAAAATCTGCATAAAAACATATAAATCAGTCCCAGAACATACATAAATTATAAACATCTAATCATATTAATCTAACCAACCACACAATTTAAAAATATAATTCACATTCACATTTATATACATATAAACATATTCGCATAAATTCACATTTATATACATATATCTCACCTATCATACATTTTTTTATAACATAACATTTGATTAAATTAAATTAAATTAACATAAAAAAAAATTAAAAATCACAAATATAATTACATTAACAATAAAAATCTAACATGAAAAACAAAATTCAACACTATCTAAAATAACCAACTACCAAATTCAAAACATAATTTAATCATTTACCAATCACAATATATTTAAAAAAAATCAACACTTTCTAGAAAAATTAATTACACAATTTGAAAAACATAAATTAACATTTTATCAATACATTAATCAAGCACAAAAAAAAAACAATACCTTAGGGCTCGGGTTGGGGAGCTATCCAAAGGCAAGAGTTTGGGCTTGGGCTCCAATGAAATCTGAAGAAAAAAAAAAAGAATCCATTTATACAAAATACAACACATATGTTAAAAAAAACTACAATTTTAAGGGCACAATAGAGAGAATATGGTAAAGATTCATGAACCTCACGAAAAAATGGGTTGGGGAGGCAGCCTGCGGCGATCTGAGGCAGAGATAATATCTCTGAAAGTTCAAAGACTTTGAGAAAATGGAGAAGAAAGGCTCGGGTTGGGGGATATATCGAAGGGTCCGGTAGGCACGGGTTGGACTTTGAGAAAATGGAGAAGAAGGGCTCGAGTTAGGGGATAAAATTTTGGCATCCGAGCCTACCGGACATATGTCCGTCATACATCATTGGACACCTTAGGTCCAGCCATACTTACCCCTTTATTGTACATGAAATGTTAGGTCATACAAAACATAAACTAGGTCATAAACTAAACTACCTAATTTTCCTTACCTTGAGTGTGGTGTACAGAAACTATACTTGAGTCCTTTATATGCTAATCCCGCTTAAAAACCTTATTTCATAAACATAATATCATTATTAAAACATAAAATAATAGATCTAAAACTCAAACACAATCAAAACTTAACTTATACCTTGTTGACTGACGATTTAGCCAACGGCACGGAGTCACCAAAAATGATAAATATTTGTAAGCTGAATGCAAAAAACTAAACAAAACAAGGATTTATAGTGGTTCGGCCCCAGATATTGGTAATAACCTACTTCCACTTAGTGTTGTTATTAACGTATTATGAAACCTGCGATCAGCAAATCGTCTGTAGTATCCTGCTAAGCCTAGAAAACTTCTTACTTCGGTGGTTCTCTTAGGCTTGGGCTAGTCTTTCATAGCTTCTTTCTTGGTTGGGTCTACTTCTATGCCATTTTTGGATAAGATGTGTCCTAAAAATGCCACCTTCTCTAGCCAGAATTCACATTTCTTAAACTTGGCTTATAATTATTGTTTCTTGAGCCTTTCTAACGTCAATCGCATGTGCCCTTCATGTTCAGATTCTGTCTTTGAGTAGATTAGTATGTCATCAATGAATACCACCACGAACTTATCCAAGTAATCCTTAAATACTCGGTTCATAAGGTCCATGAATGCGGCTGGTGTGTTTGTCAATCTAAATGGCATTATTAAGAACTCGTAATATCCATATTAAGTCCTGAAAGCCATTTTTGGGATATCCTCCTCTCGTACTCTTAGTTGGTGATATCCTGACCGTAAATCTATCTTTGAGAACACTGTGCATCCTTGCAATTGATTAAGAAGATCATCTATTCGAGGCAAAGGAACTTGTTCTTGATCATCACTTTGTTTAGCTCTCGATAATTTATGCACATCCCCATTCTCTCGTCATTATTTTTGACAAAAGCACATGGTGCACCCCAAGCCGAAAAGCTTCATCTAATAAAACCCTTGTCTAAAAGCTCTTGTAGTTGTATCTTTAATTCCTTAAGCTCCGTCGGCGCCATCCTATATTGGCGTCATTTCCAGTGCCAGCTCTATTTTGAACTCGATCTCCTTACTCGAAGGTAATCCCGGTAGATCTTTTGGAAATACCTCGGGAAATTCGCATACTATGTCCACATTCTTTGGTTTGAGTTGCGTCTCTCGTGACTTGTCCACTATGCTAGCTAGAAACGCCTGGCAACCACTACTGATTAAATGTTGAGCTTTGAGAGCTGAGACTATCGTATGCGAGTTCTAGAAATTACTCCTATGTAAGTGAACTTCTCGCCATCTTCTGTTTGAAAATTGACCGTCTTACCCCTTACAGTCAATTGTTGCCCCATATTTTTCTAACCAATCCATTCCTTATATCATAGTCCTTAAGGTCTAACTCGATCAGATCTATTGGTAATTCTCTTCCTTCGATTCTAACTACAACGCTACGCACTCCTCTACTAGATAACATTCTTTCCCCCGATGGTAATTCCGTGACAAACTTATCTCTAAAAAGTTCGCATGGCTTATCTAAGCTATCAATCATATTCACAAAGACAAAGGAATGTGTCGCTCCTAAATCGAATAAAACATTGAATTGCTTGCCAGAGATTGTGATCTAACCCGATACTACTGTATTGCTAGTTTCCGCCTCACCTTATGTAAGAGTGAAAACTCTGGCTCGTATTAGCTTTTCGTCCTTCTTTTGGTCCCTCAATTTTGGGCAGTCTTTCTTGAGATTACCTTCGCCTCCACAATTAAAGCAACATCTAGTCTTATATCAGCATTTTCCTTAATGTTTTATCTACAGATTGGGCATTGAAGATATTCTACATAAGGCTTCTTATTCCCATTGCCTTCCGACGTAGTTTTCCCTTTCTTTTCTGTCTTTTGATTATGACCACCATGGTGTTTCCTTTTGTGGTCTTTTTGTTTGTAATTGCTTTTCTTGGTGTCTTTCTGGCCGCTCCTTCTTTCTAGATTTTATCCTTCGCCTACTCGGCTTCCCGAGCTATTCCCAATGTTTCCGTGTATGTGACTCTTCCCTAAAAAACCTTTACGTCTCATGCTATCATTGGCTTCAGCCCTTTTAGGAATCTTTGAATTGGTAACGTCTTAGTGGGTACCATGTTCGCTGCGAACTTGGTCAGTCGGTCAAATTTTCTGTTGTATTTCGTCATAGACGAATTCCCTTGAGTAAGCGCGATGAATTCGTCCACTCTTGTGGCTAGAATCGCAGAACTGTAAAACTTTTTGTTAAACACCTGGACAAACTCGTCCCATGTCATAATGTATACATTTCGGGTTTGCTTCACTATATCCCACCAGATGCGGGCGTCTTTCTTAAGTAAGCTTGAGACGCATGAGATTCGGTCCTCGTTTCCCAAGTGCATATGTTCCAATGCGGATTCTACCGAACGAAGCCATTCTTTAGCTTCTTCCTTGTCCTCTTTCCTATTTGATTTCTTGTTCGTCCAGTCTTCCAGATCTTCTTAGTTCATGCTCCATTTTCTTTTCTATTTCCCCCGAAAGAGAAAATTGTACAAACTAAGACAAAAAAAAAAATAACCTAGCCTATTGTAGTACTGTCTATTAGGTCCATCTATTTATTAAAAGTATCTTATTACAATTAAGTTCAACTCGGGTAAATGGGCCTCAACAATTGAATCTTCCATGGAGGAGAGCTGGGTTCAGTATATCGTACCCATTACTAAGGCCCCCTAACTTCCACTTGGACCCAAAAGACAGGAATTTCAACTCTTGCCTTATTAATTGTTATTCATTTTAATTAGATCCAATCTAATAATGCAAAGCAAATGGGCATTCACAAATGGGCTAACCCATAAGAGAGGAATTTAAACCTTACACTTTCAATTGAATCCAAAATAAATTTTAAAACCATTTTAATATTACAAAATTCCATAAAAATCCACATTATTTAAAAAAATACAAAATTTTGAAATTAATATAAAAAATAAAAACTTTATTTAAAACAAGTAAATATCCATAACAAACTAAAGAAAGTTATACTAAAATGTCTTATTCTTTTTTTAAAAAAAATCTACTAAACTAAAGATCTATTCTTCTATATCAAATATGACTTTGATCACATTATGATTCATTATTCTAGATTCTGAAAAAAAAAAAAAAAACTATGAAATCAAAATAAACTACAATTACTATTGTTATAAATAATATAAACAAAACAGGGTACTTACTTGGTAATGAGACGACCCCTTTTTTCTGTCTTGTATGAATATGTGAGAACGTTCTGGATCAGTATAACTATGGGCTCTGATACCACTTGTAACACTCTAAATTCTAACTTTAATTGTAGAAATAAAGATGTTGAAAAATTAACGTAATAAATCATACAAATATGTTTCCTTTTTTATTGATAATTTAAAATAAATATAACTCGGGTTTAGGAAAAATAAATAATAGTCTTTACAATAAAATAATATTAAAACTAGGCAACATTAAATTATAAAGTTCATAATTTGCCAAGAAAATAACACGCAGCTATATGGCCCCCACATATTCACACCAGTCTTGCTATTGGGAATCCGGTCGCCACTAGTCATCTAAAGTTAACTTATTCTGCAAAACTAAAATAAAGGAATGAGCTTCTAAGCCCAGTAAGGAAAATACACAGAAATTCATACAGAAATCAATCATAAACTAACAATGAATAATTTCACATGCAATTCTATATTCATAACAATCATACCATCAATTCATACAAGAGTTCATAACAACGCTAATTTATACTAATCATACAAGATCAAAATATATCCTAAGTCATAGGTCATAGTCATAGGTCATAATCATAGGTTATAATAACAAGACAAGTATAAGAAAAAGATAAGTGCTTATACAGGGGTGGCAATTAAGCCCCGGACATAAGCCCGTCATACACCGGACATCAACTAAGGTCCGTCATAAAATTTTGGCATCCGAGCCTACCAGACATAAGTTCGTCATACATCATTGGACACCTTAGGTCCAGCCACACTTACCCCTTTATTGTACCTGAAATGTTAGGTCATGCAAAATATAAACTAGGTCATAAACTAAAATACCTAATTTTCCTTACCTTGAGCGTGGTGCATAGAAACTACACTTGAGTCCTTTATATGCTAGTCCCGCTTAAAAATCCTATTTCATAAACATAATATCATTATTAAAACATAGACTAATAGATCTAAAACTCAAACATAATCAAAACTTAACTTATACCTTATTGACTGACGATTTAGCCAATGACACGGAGTCACCGAAAATGATAAATATTTGTAAGATGAATGCAAAAAACTAAACAAAACCAGGATTTATAGTGGTTCGGCCCCAGATATTGGTAATAACCTACTTCCACTTAGTGTTGTTATTAATGTATTATGAAACCTGCGATCAGAAAACTAGGGTTTACTGAGTTTCACAAGCTCCAAAATAGAATACAAAGGTTTGTATATCAAGAACACTGATTCTCCCCAAATACAAATTATTGCCTCCCCCTTTTTCAAAGAGTCCCTTGAGTCGTATATATAGGCTCAAGAATCTACCTATGGGCAGATAGGCTTTACATAAATATTGATTTAGGCATATTTAAGAAATAACAGAAAACATAATCTTTACATAAAAATAGGGTCAAATATCTGACTTATAACTGTATTTGAAATATGGCTTCGTTACCACAACCAGACCTGGTCGCATATTCAACACATCTTCTGTCGTGCGGTTAAGTATCGTTATTAAGTCCATCGACCAACATCTCTTCTATTCGTTAGTCGACCTAGATGTAATCACTAAATAGTCACGTGCACACTAATCTTGCCACGTTAGCAAGTAGTATTCATTAGGGTAAACATTTGCCCCCAAGTTTATTTTACTGCGATCAACATTTAATAAACTTACTCAACCAGCAATCCATCTGACCTGTGATATTTGTCAGTACCTTTTTGAAAAAGCAAGCAATTATGAACTTTATAGTTTCCCAAAAATATTTTGACGGTTATTGCAATTCCTCATGCATTGAACTCCCATCTTCACAATCAAACCCTACGACCCGTCCTCCACCCAACCAACCAAACATGGGTTGTGTCAAATACACTACTTGTAGGAAAAAGAGAACGACCGATTCACCTTCTAACCAACCTGAAACCAATACCGGGGTCCTTCAAATGACCCTCAACCTCTAAATTTTTCCCCACCCGACATTCAGCCCAAAATCCATCCTCGCGATGGCCCTCGAGCAGAAGTAGACTTGTACATCGCCCCTCCTAGTGTCATATCGACCAGGATGGTGGAAAAATATCCCAAGAAGTACAGGGTTCCTGGGATTACCCTACATATACCCACACCTGACCAAAGGGAAAACGTGCCCGGAGACGCCTACAGCGCCTGGTGGAGGTATTATATAGAGGCAGGGACAATCTTGCCCTTGCAAGACTTTTTCCAAGGGGTGGCCAATTATTTCGAGGTCACCCCTTTCCATATAACACCCAACTGATATAGAGTACTTTTAGCACTCTATATCCTATATAACCACAAAAAATGGCCTATGCCTACTCCGCATGAGATCAACTATCTGTTCGATCTCAAATTCAACCCTAATAAAAACAACACAGGGTTTTTCCACTTTTGCCACCAAGAATCTGCTCGCACGCTCCTGACCGATGTTACCCACAATTCCAATGTAGGATAGTATTTCCAAGAGTACTTCCTTACTACCGACCTGGTTGTCGATAACTTGGCCTTCACACGAGGAGGTAAACTTTCTAACCTCTTATCAAGTCTTCTAGTTATTTTTTGTCTTTTCTTGTCCTTAGTTATTTTGTACTGCGTCTAGGTCCAAGGTACTGACCAGACCCCACTCCAGAAATGGAGATAAGAGCTACATCTCTGGCCAGGATGACAGATATAGAAAAAAGCGTTAAGGAGCTAGTTACGGAGAACAATCTAAGGCTGATCGGCTTTTTGGAACCTCATTAGGAAGTGAGGGAATCCACTGTGGGGAGTTCCATTGGCGAGGGCACCAAAGGACAATAAATCCCCAAGCAGCAGCAGGATGTGTCACAACCTCATAGACGATGACCAACGGGAGTGACCATTTGAGAGCCAACCACCAACCCTCGAACTGCCAACACCCCTGCCCATCATGGGAGGGGAAAACAAAAACAACTGGAATACAACAACCCTATACTTGAATCCTCAGATGTGAACGGTATAGACTTCTCTCTTCTAGATAACTTGCCCATCCCTTGTCATTTATTTGACAGGGATGGCAACTTTAAATTTTTTACTAGTAATTTTAGCTTGGACTTCTTCGAATCAAATAGTGAGTGTAGCAGTAGTTCTTTAGATAATATAACAACCAGTAATATTAGTTCGGGTATACTACTTAGAATTTCTCTTTACATTATTCCATTATTTCTCCAAACTATTTCTCAACATATCTTCTCGTTTGTTTTTGTTTTGTAGTCATGCCATCTGAAGATGCTTTTGATATGTACGCCTCTGTGGACACTCCTTCGAGCAGGAAAAAGTCTAGCAGAAAACACCCCGGAGAGAGTAGTGGTGAGGCTTCCAGAAAAAGGACTCGACCAGATAACCCTCCGGCTCCTGCTCCGTCCAGAACTATAATGCTTCCTCCTCTTCCTCACAGTACCCCTTCTTCCGAGCAGGCTAGCAGGTCCTCGGCTGCTGACTTACTGAGCACGACCTTTAATTCTTCCTACGAAAAGCTGCAAAAACTGTCCAAGCACCATCGTAGCCAGGAAGCCTTTGCCAGTCTTCCCTCATTGAAGCACATCCAAGTCATTAGTCGTGGGATTAATGAAGTCCTCAGTGTAAGTGTTTTCTATATTGTGTTTTAGTTGAACAACATTTTCTCTAATTGTCTCTAACAACTTCATTTTTCCCTTGTTCACAGGGTATCCTGACCATGAGAAATGGCTGGCGCTGAGGAGATCGAGGCCATACATGCCGAGGAGATTAAGGCGGCTGAAGGAAAATTCGCTAGTTTACGCAAGGAGCTAAAGAGGACCTAGGAAGAATTGTCCAAAAACCATTATTGCCAAGGAGAAGTTCAAGGAATCTTTGGAGAACAACTTCAAGGAAGCTGCCAAACTTCAAGAAGTTCTAGTGGCCAGTATGAAGGAGGCTACTGGGCTGGAGGAACGGGTCAAGCTACTCGAGGAAACCAATTCCCAGAACCTGGAGAGGTTTAGAGGAGCTACCTTTAACTGCTTCTACCTGTTTTGGAAGAACAACCTAGAGGAGAATTTCGACTACCTTCCCGAGAAAATAAGGCAGGTCGAACTCGCGAAGTGTGCTGCTCGCCAAGAAGAGGAAAAGAATGCTCAGAATGCCTCAGACTCTCCTAAAATTTCTCTGGCGACAGGCATCGAAGGTGCTAAAGAAGATCCTAGAACATCAGTCGACCAGCAGTCTCAACAAGACCCACCTCCAACTGCACAATAATAATTTTTTATATGTAACTAGAACATACAAACAATAGTTCGTAATGTTAAGACAATTTTGTTGCCTAAGGAAACTTTTCCTTTTTAATATTTTAATTACATTCGAGCAGCAGTTGATCGCGGTGTAAAGATACTTCGTTGTGATATTATAATATATTTACTACTATTATAACATCTGTTCGTATGACTGAACTTAGCATAACACTTTATTAAGATTTCACAAAATTAACTAAAATTTTTGAAACATACTCAAAAGTGTCGTAGTATGCTTTCCATTATTTTGCTCGTTTTTTTACATATGCCTGTTGATATGCTTTGCTTGATTAGTATCTTATATGCCCCCCAAGTGATCAAGGAGCTTAAGGTTCTTGGTCACTTGCAATGACCAAGTCTTGTTCGAACATTACTGCTCGCGTACTTTATAAACAATTAATGATAATATAGCAAAGCAACACACGTAATGAGCAAATACTTGTAATAAATACAATAATTGGTAAGAATAACTAGCTGCGCACAATTCCTTTTATTTCTCGTAATAAAATGGACAAAATCGTGTTTGTACGAGTGATCAAAGATTGGCCTTACACTTATAAGCGACAAACTTGTAAAAAATAAAATTAATAAAAGCCAACTCTTTAAAAATAATTATTCATTGATAATACTTGCGCAGGTGTTCTCCATTCCAATAGTGAGGAACAAGATCTCCATTTAAGCGAGCAAGTTTATATGTGCCTGGTTGAAGGATTTCTTCAATTTGATAGGGACCTTCTCAGTTTGGTCTGACTACTCCAACATGTTGGTCGCGAGTGTTGAGAAAAACTCTTCTAAGTACTAAATCTCCCACATCAAACTTTCTTTCACGTACTTTAGAGTTAAAATATCGAGCGACCTTTTGTTGGTAAGCTACAACTCGAAGTCGAGCCTGCTCACTCCATTAATAATTTGTTATTCATGCTCTGGTCATATGTTAGCCTTCTATGCGATGGTGGGTTTAGCTCAACGGGAATCATAGCTTCATACCCATAGGCCAAAGAAAACGGTGTATGGCCTGTTGCTGTTCGGTGAGATGTCCTATACGACCAGAGTACTTCGTGCAATTGTTCTGGCCACGCTCCTTTTGCTTCTTTGAGTCTTTTCTTCAGCATGTCCTTTAGAGTTTTATTAACGACTTCAACTTGTTCGTTGGCTTGTGGATGAGCAACTGACGAAAAACTCTTTGTAATACCATACCGTTCGCAGAAATCAGTGAAAAGATTGCTGTCAAATTGTGTGCCATTATCTGAGACAATTTTTCTTGGCAACCCATACCGGCATATAATGCTTTTAACGATAAAATCCAATACTTTCTTGGTCGTTATTTTTGTGAGTGGCTCAGCTTCGGCCCACTTAGTAAAGCAGTCAACAACAACTACTGCATACTTGACATTCCCTTTCCGTGTAGGTAAAGATCTAATAAGATCGATCCCCCAAACTGCGAACGACCATGGGATTTGCATCTATTTGAGCTCATTTGGGGCTGCTCGTGGTATCTTGGAAAATCTTTGGCACTTGTCACACTTTTTAACAAATTCCATAGAGTCCTTGATCATGGTAGGCCAGAAATATCCTTCCCGTAGAATTTTTTTTGACAAACTTTGCCCCCCAGTGTGATCTCCACAGATCCTTCATGTACTTCTTGCATCAAGTTCTTAGCTTTTTCCCTAGAGACACACCGTAGTAAAGGCATTGAGTATCCTCGTCTATACAAGATTCCATCAACCAAAATAAATTGAGCTGATTGTCTTTGAAGTGTCCTCACCTTGTTCCTTTCTGCTGGTAATACTCCTTGTTTGAGATATTTGATGATGGGCATCATCCATGTGTCTGATGTTTGTATCATTAGCGAGGATTCTTTCACTTGAATGCTTGGTGCCAACAAATGTTCAATTGGTACTATGCTCAAGGCATCAACATCTTTAGCGCTTGCTAACTTGGCTAAGGCATTATCATTTAGATTCTGATCGTGAGGTACTTGCTGGAGAGTATACTTCTCAAACTGCGCCTGTAAGTCCTTTGTTTTGTTCAAATAAGCCACCATCTTGAGACCCTAGCCTGATATTCTCCCATAATTTGATTAACTACTAGTTGAGAGTCACTATATACGTCTAGTGACTTTATATCCATATCCTTGGCTAGTCTTAATCCTGTGAGCAAAGCCTCGTACTCGACTTCATTATTGGAAGCCGCAAAGTTTAATCTGATCGCACAGTGAAACCGATGTCCCTCGGGTGTGACTAAAGTCAACCCTGCCCCTGTGTTGTGCTCCCTGGAAGATCCATCTACGAACAGCTTCCAGGTAGGGGATTGATTTTGACAATCGGTTCGCTGACAGGGAGTTCGGGGAATTCCGCAACGAAATCCGCTAGGGCTTGTCCCTTTATAGCTGCTCGCGGTGCATAGGAAATTTCAAACAACCCTAATTTGACTGCCCATTTAAATAATCGACCAGCGACTTTTGGTTTTTGTAAGACTTGTCATAGTGGCTGGTCGGTGAGTACTATGATGGGGTGAGCCTGAAAGTAGGGTCGCAGCTTTCTGGATGCCATAATCAAGCAATAGGCCAATTTCTCTATAGGCGGATATTGTAGTTCTGCTCCCACTAGCCTCTTTCTTATGTAGTATACTGCTTTTTGAATGTTTTCTTCCTCTCTGATTAAAACAGCACTAGCAGCGTACTTTGTATTGCTAAGTAGATGTACAAAGTTTTTCCTTCGATCAACTTCGACAAAATTGGTGGTTGCGACATGTGGGATTTTAGCGCCTGGAATTCCTATTCGCACTCCTCTGTCCACTCAAACTTTTTGTTGCCTCTGAGTAGATTAAAAAATGGAACACACTTGTCCGTTGACTTAGATATGAATCTACTTAGGGCCCCAATTCTTCCGGTTAGGCTTTTAACATTTTTAACTTTTGCAGGAGACTACATCTCGATCCGTGCTTGAATTTTTTCGGGATTCGCTTTGATTCCCCGTGAGTTTACTATGAATCCCAAAAATTTCCCTGATCCAACACCAAAGGAACACTTAAGAGGGTTCAGCTTCATCTGATTTTTGTTCAAGATGTTGAAGCATTCTTGTAGGTCCTTGATGTGTTCTTCAGCTTTTCTCGACTTGACCAGCATTGTAACGCCCTACTACCCAGGGATCGTTACGTTGTGCATTTTAAACATTGCTAAACTCGCTAACCAATTCATTTGGCCATAATCGTGTAACTAAATGTGATTAACAGTTTAGGGTTAAAAGTTTTGGTCAAAGATACAATGTTTCACTAAAACGTTTACTTTATACATTGGGATCCCAAAATATATTTTAAAGGTTAATTACAGTAAAAGATTTACAACCAGCCGACCTAAGCGGAAAAATAGGGTTTAACCCTAGTTCCTCTTTAAACCCTCGATTGTGGTGGTCGTCACCTAAGCTCTCCAACTCAAGGATGGTCCAGCTTTCTTTTGCCTTTACCTGCACCACATAGCACCCATGAGCCAAGGCTCAGCAAGAAAACTCAAACATGCTCATAAACAGGTAATCACATGTTACTAAATCAAAATAAGCATGCCTAGCAATAATAGCCTTATTCATTCATGCTAGCAAGTCCAAGTAAATGATACCAGATAAGTGACTAATGAGTCACGAGCTTGGGTTTCACCCTAACCAGATAAGTGACTAGTGAGTCACGAACTTGGGTTCCATACCCTAACTAAATAAGTGACTAATGAGTCACGAACTTGATAGGTGACTAATGAGTCTTACACTTGGGCTCTGTACCCTAATCAAATAAGTGACTAATGAGTATGAACTTGGGCTTCGCACCCCAAGCCATGTGACATTACAGTCACCTGAGCCTTTTGGCCCTGACTCTATGTAACTAGCCTTTAGACTAGACACGTGCTTTTATTTTCATCGAACTTGAGGTCGGTCAAGCATTTAATGCTCATGACGATTCATGTAATGCTCATGTTGATTAGATGTAATCATTTCAGCTATGCGTTCAATATGCTTATGCTGCTCTTGACTCATAGGTCAATTCCATACGACTCATGTCGTTTCAGCTAATGAGTCAGTACCACTCACAAATAAGCAATGCACCCAGGCATATATCATATGTCAACTATCCAAATATAAGGCATTCAACATGCTTACTCAAAATTCACTAGCATAAATTTGATCATGCACATTTACAGAGACTCCAGCCCTGATCAATTCCATATTCAATATTCATGCCATGCCCTAATAATATGTGTTGCTATGCATTTACAATGCAATCAATATCCATATATAGAGCACTCAACATGCCTCATCAATAACCATGCATGTCACATACTGGGTGCAGTTTTCTTACCTTTGGTCCAAGCACAGGTTACCAATAAATTAGCCACAAGCACGATCCTGTTTCCAAGCCCCTTCGATAACCTAGTCACAACCATAATATAAAACTCTATCAAAACGGGTAAATAAATACTTCCAGACCAAGTCCTAGCCTCCGGGACATCGAATCCTACCAAACCGGGTTGTAAGATCGATCCCGAGCCCTTAGGTTTAAGTTCCCATGACGAAAAACCCACTTTGGCCACTTGTCCCATTTTGAGTTGCAGCCCCAAACATTAGAGCCGCAACTCCACACAAGTCAGGGCCCAAAGCCCTTCTTTGCTTGCACTAGCACCGCGGTGCTCCCCACAGGAGTCGCAGCTCAAATAGCCCAACAACCCCATTCACTTGCTTCTTCAAGCTTGAGCTGTGGTGCCCAAGAACAGAGTCGCGGCTCGACCTCGAACCCAACCAGAAAACCTCCATTTTCTCATTTTAAAACCTTCCAAAAACCTACCCAAACATATCCAAATCCCAAAATCAAAGTTCCCAAACATCCTAATTATCCAACACCAATAAAACTCAAGCTTCAATTCATTCAAAAACTCATCAAAACACAAAATCTAATCAAAGCTTAAAAACTTTAAAATCTTAGAACTTAAAACTTAGATTACCTCTGATTAAGTCATTTCCCAACTAAATCATCCGGCTAATAAGCTTCTAATCTTCCCTAGAATCGCTATGCCTCGATCCTTGCTTGAATCCGAGTCCTAAAACTCAAGTTTCCTTCGAAAATGTGATCGGTGGCAAAAAGGGAATAGGAGAGAAAGAGAGAGAGAACATTCTAAACGTTCTTTTTATTTCTGACAGGTTACTTCAAGCTTAAGTAACCTCAAGCAAATCCTAATGCTCGGGGTCCCAAAAATGCCCCCGGGGTAAAATAGTCGAAATTCCCAGAATTTCCCCCTAATCTCACTAACTCCAAATTTATCATCAAATATTTACTCCCATTACCCAATATCCCGGTAATGTGCTAAATACCCAAAATACCCATTGACTCACTCCGAGTCAAGTATGAATCCCGTTGTGACTTTCCCACTAGCTTGCTTCCTAGGATCGACTCGTGCTGAGTAACTCATGCATAACCAAATAATAATGAGGCACCACACACATACCACATATATGCCAAATATATCCAAAACTGGCCAAATTATGAAAATGGACCAATTAAACAGAAATGGGTCCACATGCATATTTAATACACCTAAACATGCATATCAAATCATATTATGATATAACTCACATAATCACATAATGATACACATAAATATCACATAATCATATAATTCCATAATTTTCCATCCTGGCCCCCTAATCAAGGCCCTAAGCCTTTTAGGAAATTTGGGATGTTACAATCATATTGTCGACATAGACTTTCATGTTATTGCCAATCAGCTCTTTGAACATATGGTTGACTAGTCGCTGGAAAGTCACACCAGCATTTTTCAAACCGAAGGGCATTACTTTATAGCAGTAAAGTCTCGATCTATTTGAAAGCTAGCGTGAGCTTCATCAGGTGGTTGTGATGGACCCAAAACGGGTATGTTTTAAATATTTATAAATCGCAAGCGCATGAATCGTTCATATAGAATAGTGATCGTGTAAGCAAGGATGTCAAACCCAAAGGAGTTGTCTAAAATCGAAAAGAAAACTATTTTAAAACAAAATTAATAAATTCTAACCTAGCTCCAAAGATTGATGAAAATTTGTAACAATAAAAATAAAATAAGAGATAATAATAAAGATATTAAAGACAATATATATAACTAAAGTAATAATTATAAACAAGATGGTGGAAGAAAGATTATTAAGATAATAGAATCCACAAAATATAAGTTCAATAATATTTAAAAGTACATTGACTCCCAAATTTTAGTAATAGTAGAAATTAATCAAACCATCACTTATTCAAATTAGATATTCTATTTAAGCACAAGTTTTTATAAAAATATAGGATCTATCTTCACTTTTCAAAAAGTATAATTTCAAAGCATTTAGTGTAAATCAATCTAATGAAATAACAAATAAATCAATGAACATTATTTATAAGGCAAACCATAATATTTTTGTTCTAAGCATTGGATGTGTACAATTTAATGACACATCTTACACAAAGAATATTATGTTTTTGCACTAATGAAGAACAAAGTGTAAATATGAGCTAACAATAAAAAATACATGATATTTAAGATGACAGAAAATATTTGAAGAAGAAAATCCATAAACTTTTTTGCACAAAATGGGAAATCAACATACAAAATAAACACTATCTAGTTGCATATTGTTTCATCATCACCTTAATAATCTTAAAAATATTAGAAACTCATAACTAAAATAGCAAATACAAACTAAAAATTACAAGCATAAATAGGAAAATTTGGAGGAGAAACCCCCAAATTTTTCCTCTAAAAACTCATAGGAAAAATGACCAAAAAGAAGAAAAAGATGAAGAGAATGGAGAGGTCTTGAAAGTGTAGAATGTGTAGTGTAACCTCCCCAAAAATATAGCACCCAAATGGTCTTGAAAAATCCATATTTATAGCCAAAATGAGAGTATTAAAATAATCAATTTAAATTAATAATAATAATCTGGAAAATATGGGTAAATTATAGGGTGTAATGATGATGTTATAGGGTAAAATGTATAGAAAAGTTTGTATAAAAAATGGCATTTTTGGGAATTGTGGGACAAGGGAACATTGGTGCCTTTGTTGGGCTCAATGGAGAAAAAATGACAGCTTTGTGGGCTGTGGCAGGTGGATAGGAAGGAGGAACTGTGGGGTGCAATGGCTGAAGGTAGTTGGATGTTGGGGTGACTTTGGGAGGCATGGGCCTGGGAGCTAAGGTTGGTGGAGAGAAGCCAGGAGGCGTGTTGTGTGCAGCTGCTGGAAGTGGGCAGGATTGGGCCGCTGGGGCTTCGGTTGGTGAGGCTGTTGGGCCAGGGTAGGAGACGGGCTGGAAGAAGCTTGGGGAGGTGCTGGTGGGCCTGGGGGCTACTGAAGGAATGAGCCCAAAGGCTGCTGAATGGGCAAGAGGCTTGGGCCAATTTTTTGTTTTACCACACTTTTTTTCTTCTTTTTCTTGTTTTTCAAGAGCCAAAAAATACAACATATTTCCTATAAAAAAAACATAAATTAAATTAAAACTAAATATTTTCAATAATCAAATATATAACATAAGTTCCATGAAAATATTAATTAAAACTTAATTTATATTTAACATTTAAGTTCAATAATACAACATTTTTTTTACCTCAAATTATACAACAATAATTCAAATAATTCACTACAACATTTTACAACAAAATAACTATAAAAACACATAAAAGTATATAAAATCATGATAAGACTAACAAATTCAAAATTACTTAAAAACTTAATAAATTAATTAAAAACTCAAGAACTAAGCAAAAATTAGCACATAAAAAGTGGTAAAATAACTCTATTTTGTAGAGTTATCAGGTTGCATACTAATTTGATTATAACTGGAGTACGCATCCATGAACGAAAAAATTTCATGTCCTGATGTAGCATCAACCAGCTGGTCGATTCTTCAAAGTGGGAAACAATCCTTTGGGCAGGCTTTATTAAGGTCTGTGAAATCCACCACGTCCTCCACTTACCATTTGTCTTGAGAACTATTACGGGATTAGAAACCCAAGATGGATAAAACGCTACCCTGATGAATCCATTTCCTTTAGCTTCTCGACTTCTTCTTTTAGAGCCTTAGATCTATCTTTGTCGAACAACATTCTTTTTTGTTGTACAGGTGGATAGATTTTGTCTACATTCAAGACATGACTGATCACCGTTGGGTCTATCCCAATCATATCTTTATGTGACTAGGCAAAGACCCCCTGGTGTTTCTTCAAAAAATCCACCAGCTTGTTTTTCGTTGTTGTCTCTAAGTTTTTACCGACTTTCACAACCATGGTCGGATCTTTCTCTTCTAACTGGACCTCCTCAAGGTCCTACACGGGTCCAATTTTTTCTTCAAAATCCCCAAAGCGAGGATCTAAGTCCCTATCCTCACTTTGGGAAACACCCTACTTGGTGACTTGTTCACCCGATTAGGCATGTGTTTTATTTAAAATATTGAGCGCCCTTTTTTCAGCTCTATCCCCCGATCTGCCTCTTCTTGCTTTTTTGATCGAGGAATTATAACATTCTCTGGCTTCTCGCTGGTTTCCCAATGCGCACCCAACTCCTGCGTCAGTCGGAAACTTCATGGCCAAATGCCAGACCTAAGTTACGGCTTGCAGACCGACGAGTATAGGTCTTCCAATCACGACATTATATGCAGAAGGACAATCAACTACTATGAAAGTAGCGAATAATGTCCTGTTCGCAGATGCAACTCCTGCTGTGACTGAGAGTCTGATCGACCATGTAGGTGCAAGCCCTTCGCCAGTGAAGATTTATACAAAACATTAACCGAGCTTCCTGTATTTACCAACACACGTTTTACCATCATGTTGGTGATCTGAAAATCTTTGACCAGAGGATCTTAGTGGGGAAATCGAACATGTTGAGCATCTAGTTCGGAGAAAGTTATCAACTCTTCATCTATTCGAGCTTTTTTGGGACTTCGCTACTTAACATTTAGCATTTCGATGGCCTGGTCATGACATAGGGTTCTGGCTCTCCCTTGCCTTACCATTGTCACCTGCTATGTGTGGTCCTCCGCAGATGGTCAATAATGTACCAGCAACCAGAGCTGGCTGTAAAGGAGGGGAGCGTTGGCGTATAGGTGCCTTCTCGTTGCCTTCGTGAGCCTCCTGCTGAGAACCTCCACCTTCTTGTACATACCTCCTTAGATGTCCTTGTCAGATAAGGAACTCGATCTCGTCCTTGAGCTGGTTACACTCGTTGGTGTCATGGCCATAGTCATTGTGAAAATGACAAAACTTGGTCATGTCCCTTTTGGAGATATCTTTTCTAATCGGTGCTGGCCGCCTAAAGGGAACAGTGGTATCACTGGCTTGATATAATTTAGCTTGGCTATCGACCAGGGCAGAGTAATTAGTGAACCTTGGCTCGTATCTATTATGTTTGGGGCGCTTGCTATTAGATGTTGTCGGCTCGTTGTTCCCCAATTTTTTCCATTAATTTTTTGTCATCGTTGGGTTTACCATACCCATTGGCGGCTTTGGTGGGGTCTTCCTTCTTGCCCTGGTCGTCCATAGAAGACTTCCCTTCATTAGCGATAACCTCCTCGAGCTTGATATACTTGTTTGCTCGATCCAGAAATTCCTGAGTGCTCTTGACTCCATTCTTTTGCAAACTACTCCAGAGGGAAGAATGGCATCGTACTCCATCCATGAGCGCCATCATACCCTTTTAGGTTTTCTCTCTCCTTCTATCAAATCTCGACCAGCTGATTGGCCTCTTTTGGGTGTATTCGATCAGCATAGAACTGTCCGTAAAACTCCTTTACGAACGTCTCCCAGGAAACTATACTGGCCTGAGGGGACTTGAAATACCACTCCTGAGCAGATTCAGATAGAGTTTCAGGAAAACTCCTGCACCGAGCATCATTCGACACCTTTTGGATATACATATGTATCTCAAACTTGTTAATGTGAGATACATGATCTTCCCCTCCTGTGAAGTTGGGTAAAATTGGCATCTTGAATTTGCTTGGAGTCTCTGCCACTGCAATTCTATGAACGAATGGGGTGCCCTTCCTCCGATCAAATTCTATATGGGACGCTCTGTTCCCAACCAGTTGCTGCACGACCTGATTTAAGGCATCTATTTGGGCTTGTACAACATCTGGTATTGCTGGAGCGACCGGAGCTGGGGGAAGTACTCATCGTGCCTTTCCCTTCGATTATTGAGTATATCTCTCAAGTCTTCATCCCTTTGCCTTTGCTCACTTGCACCTAGTCGATTAAAGACATTGGGTTGTTTAGGCTGCCCCCCAGCGTTTTGGTTTATCGATCGGTTCTCCATCGACGAAGGATTTTTTCATTCGTCTATCTCTTTCTGCTGTCGACCAGCATTCCTCCTGCCAGATTCCACCTCCTTATAATCATGGCCATCTCTAAATTGTGACCTGTTAGTGTGCGACATGCTATTTGCACTGTTTCCCTCTCTCCCTGCTGGAATGTCCCGATAAACAGGAACAAGCCTGCGTTGGTTGGTAGGTCCCCTGACATTATTATGTCATGGGGGACCTCTAACCACAGAGCCTGAATCCACATGTCTTCTGCTTCCCGAGGGACATTGTCCCCTACTAAGAGGGTTTTGCTCTCCAGCTGTCTGGCGTCTAGGGCTTCTGGGATGCTGCTCGGCCATATTCTGCCTTTGCTATTGGGCGTTATCTCGACCAGCTCGAGAGAGTGGTTGCTGCTCAGGATTTTGGATTGACCTCTCCTGTTGAGCAGCAGGAGGTTTCTCTAGTCTTTGAGGATTCTTTGGTTGTGGTGGATTATGGTGATACTGGGGATGCTCTGAATGTGGATTTTGTTGAGGATGAGTGCTGGGTGGCTGATGCGGTTGGAAGGCAGGTGCAGACTGTCCTCATGCCAATTGAATGGCTGCTTCCAAGGCCACAGTGGCATCCCTCTACCAATCCATGTCAGCATGTAGCTCATTCAGTTATTGGCGCTGCCGGTCAATCTCCCTTTGCTGCAGCACCATTGTCCCAGCCACATTCTCTTGATTAGCTCTCAGACTAGCTAATTCCTCTTGCAATACAATCAAAGTTGTTCGCAAGGTTTTAGCATCCATATCCTCCTCTTCCAACTCCACCTGTGGCTCATCTTGTACTACATCTTGTGGAGGAGGTTGATTTGGCATATTCCCCGAAGTTTGCCCCACTTTCCTGGTTGTTTTTTCCATTTGATTTTCTTGAAGGTCTTTAGTTCAGCTCTCAATGAAAGCATCAAAATGTTGACCGACGATTTAGCCAATGACACGGAGTCACCAAAAATGATAAATATTTGTAAGCTGAATGCAAAAAACTAAACAAAACCAGGATTTATGGTGGTTCAGCCCCAAATATTGGTAATAACCCACTTAGCGTTGTTATTAACATATTATGAAACCTGCAATCAACAAACTAGGGTTTACTGAGTTTCACAATTCTCCCCAAATACAAATTATTGCCTCCCTTTTTTTTCAAAGAGTCTGTTGCATCCTATATATAGGCTCAAGAACCTACCTATGGGCCGATGGGCTTTACATAAATGTTAATTTAAGCATATTTAAGAAATAACAGAAACCATAGACTCTACATAAAAATAGGGTCAAATATCTTAGAAATATCTTACTTATAACTGTATTTGAAATATGGCTTCGTTACCACGACCAGACCTGGTCGCATATTCAACACATCTTCAGTCGTACGGTTAAGTATTGTTATTAAATCCATCGAGCAACATCTCTTCTGATCGCTAGTCAACCTAGATGCAATCACTAAATATTCACGTGCAACCCACATGCATACTAATCTTGCCACGTCAACAAGTAGTATTTTTTAGGGTAAACATACCCCAACCTTGTTGAATAAAAACCCTAGATCCTTAAATGCTTGCTTGTGAGGTTTTGACAGTAAGAAAGATAGCCTTGGTCGTGTGGTCTCTTTGGGTACTAGGGTTTCAAAGATATGAAGAGGTGATGGTGATGATGATTTTGACCTTAGGGTTTGTGTTTTGATGGTGGTGCACGACAACAATAAGGAGAGAGAGAGTGTGCGTGAGGGTCTCAAGAAGAGTAAGAGTGAATGAAAAAAAATGAGAAGGAATAGGCTCACAAAAATCATAATTTCATTCTAACTATAATCCAAATTTAAATTTAAATAAAATAGAATCCTAACTTCTATAGAAAATATCTCTACATTATCTTATAAATATTTTTATTAAATAATTGAGAAATAATCTAACATCAAACTACCTAGGAAAAATATTTAAACCTCTAACTACCTAAATCTAGTAACTCTGGACCCACCTGTAGTAAAATAAACATAACTAAAGTTGTAAGAGTTCAATTTTGACAATCTTTAAATTGTTGGAAAGATAATTCAATTATCTACAACTTTTTAAAAATACTATTTTTCCAAAATAATAACATAACAGGGTCAAAAAAAGGTCCGAAGTTACAGTACCTTAAAATTACGAAAACTCTATTTATTTATCTAAATAACAACCTAATCCACAAATATCCTAACTAACCATAAAATAACAAACTCTAAATCTCTAGGTTGATTTTGAATTTACTAAGCCCAAAATCTTATTGGGCTTTAGGGCTTTATGTAAACTCGATCCATAACCATTCTTAATAATACCATAATTAATATATTCTTACGCAATCAACCATTTTCCACAAACAAGACTACTAATATCACAGAACTATACTATACTATACTAATCATAACCACTAAATACTATAATCATAACCACTAAATACTATAATCATAACCACTAAATATTTCAAAAATTAAACCTTATTCTATAACTACAACTCAAGTTAAATCTATTTTATAAAATAAAGACAACTTATAATCACATAAATAAAGAGGTCTAAGAAAAAGGTAACATCGGTTACTACATCGCATTGTCACATCGCCATCAGCCAATTCCCTTGACAACTCAAGTATCTGCATAGAAGAACAAACATGGTTAGTGGCTCCTGAATCTAAAACTCATGATGACATATCGTCTTCCACTACACAAGCTTCAAGTACAAGTAAATCAAATTTACCTTTCTTTTTTAGCTCAGCAAGATACTTTTTACAGTTTCTCTTCTAGTGACCTTCAACTCCACAGTGGAAATATTTTCCTTTTGGTTCTTTCTTCTTGGAATCATTTTCATTCTTTTTCTCCTAGGATTTTGGTGCTCTAGACTTTGGACCATTAATGACTACTATACATAGACACTAATTTTTAATAAAACTTACAAGTGAAATAATCATTACTTCATTAAAACTTGTAAAACAAATGTTAATTACATAAAATTTAAAGTAGGATATGGGATCCCATTGTTTTAAAAGAAAAACATAAATAAAATGGATTACATAATAAAGTGCGAAAAATACATATAAAACCATAATTAAAGAAACTTCGTCCTCAAATCGAACTCTCGGTCCATTGACTCCATTCCGCCTCAATACACATTCCCAAGCTACCAAGAACCTTACCCACCACCAAAGTATTTTCCTACACACATAAACATAAAGGAGTGAGCCTAATGCCCAGCAAGGAAAACCTAACACGTAAACCATATACATAAAATTCATAATGCAACATAAAACATACCATAAACATATGTTACACGTACTATAATGGCCATTATTACTTGGGGTCCTATAAACTAAACAAGTCATATGCCCATTAGATTTGTGGGGCTTGCTAGCTAAGCAAGTCATATGCCCATAAATTTATTGGGGCTTGTTAGTTGTACAGGTCATATGCCTAAGTCTACAAACATACATAACATCACATAAATCATAGGTTAACATAGCACATAAATAATAAGATAACACATAACATAACATATAGAATCCTATCATATTTTCCTTACCAAAAGTACCGGGATATGAGAACAGGTTTGGGACTTTGGAACACTCCTAAAAACCATACATGAAAGGGTGAGTATACTAAAGAAAAGGGATGAAAGTGATGAAAGAACTATACCATTAAAATACACTTACGAAGAATCTTATGTTCAAGATCTTAGATTTCCTATCCAAGAATAAAGAACAAAGTTAGGATAGAAACTATAAGAACTTAAGGAAAAATAAAACCAAATGAACTAGAGTTTGGAATACCTTGAATGCTTCTATGACCAATCTAAACCTCGAACCGAAATGTGCTTTAAACCTTACTTCCCAAGTGTTTGGTAAGCTTATAATGATTAAGCTTATAATCCCCAACCCCAGTGTTTACACTCACAAAATAACCTAGCAGCTTGCAGCCTCTGAACTTAGCTTGATGAATGAAAAAATGGCTGGGTACTAGGTCCTATTTATAGAGTTCAAGAATGAAAAGATCTTCATTTAACTTGATTAAAATAATAGCTTTTTAAGTGAAAAATATTTGAATTATCGTTCAGCAGAGGCTGAAGACTCGTTCAGAAAGATGCTGGACTTATCAAGAGGTTAAAGATTAAAATGGGAACGTTTTCAAAAATATTCAAAAGTACAATGAAGGAGCCGATATATCGCCCCTTGTAGGCGATATATCGCTTGGGCCAGCATGCCCGAGGCTCGTCGAGGTGCTCGTGCGAAGTTACGTGTTTTTCATATCCCCGTACTGCGATATATCGCCCCCTATAGCTGCGATATATCGCCATACACTGAATATTTAAACACGAAATTGCACATTTTAAGCTTAATTTGAATTGATTAAACAGCCTTGACTAAGTCCTCTAACGTTTTCAAAGCTGCTGACAGACCCTAGGATATTCAAATATTACTCCTAATAAACTTATTCCTAAAAAATACTTAATTATCATTAAACATACACATGACAAGTGTTACTTTCTTATTGGGTCTATCTAAACCTTATAATATAATAAATATCACCATCAATATCAATCAATCCTTAGGTTAAAATTAATATTCTAAGACTATAGGTTAAACTTATAAAATCTACAAGTGTTACTATGAGTGTCCAAATAAATCCCGGTCTGAACCAAAGTCCACAGTCATAAAAATACTACTATCTAACTAGCTAAGTAAAGTTTCTTGGACTTTACACTAACTTTCCAATTAATTTATTTAATTAAAACTAACTTTTTATTAAATAACTAATTTTGTCATATTTTTAATTTAGTTGAATTTAAATAATTAAATAATCAAATCCAAATAATTATTTAAACTTAAGATAAAATCTTAACCAACTAAAATATATTTTATTTTTCTTATAAAAATAAAATAAGATAATTAAACTTTTAAATCCAAACAATTTAAAAATTAATTAAATAAAAGATTAATTGCACCAAAATAGGATCTAGCTTGAGGAACAAGGATTGGTACCCTAGACCACTAGGGCCAGCGGCACCATAGGAGCCAAGGGCTCGAGTTGGTGGGTGTCGTTGACAGTGAGCACGGCACCTGGGGTGCGCATGGCTGTAGTGGCGCACATAGCAAGTGGCTGGGATGGGATACGCGTGTGTGTGATTCACAGGGGCCGCGACAGGCGTGTAGGGTTTAAGGCTCCGAAGGCTTGGGGCGCACACTACAATAGGGAAGGTCAGGCTGGCACTCGAGTAGGCAGGCGTAGGTGCACCTGGAGGCTCGGCGTGCATGCAGTTTGCATGTAATAACCAAGGTTATTATTTTTCTTTTAAGCTCCTGAAGTATGACCTTAGGTTAGTTTTATTAGTTTATAGTTATGACTTGAGTGGTGGAATTTAAAAAGATTACTTTAAGTTTAAATTATTTGTTTTAGGGTATGATCTTATGACTTAGAAAATAATTATAAATTAGATAGTTATAATTATTTTAGATAGTATTTATAAGATTTTAGTATATGATTAAATTAGAGTATAGTTTAAGATTTTATTAAAATTATGTGCACATGTCAGACTTACCTAGTCTTGGGCGTGCAACATAAAAAATAGACTAGTTTTTTACTCATTTTGAACTTGCATGGATAGGTGTCACACTAAGCTTGATAAGTTGGAGATAGATTGAAGCTTGTTGAAATATTTTAATTTTAAATGGCATAGTCTTAGGCGTGGGAGACTATTAAGGGAAACAAGTGATGACTCTTGACCACTTTGGTTACTTGTTAGTGTGTGTGTCAGGTTAAGAGAGTTTGTAGCACCTTTGAATGAGAAAAGTAGGGGCTGGCCGAAACTACCCATGTGCATGGAGAGTTTGAATCTGAAAACTAGTTGAATTAGTGTGGAGAAGTTTTAGGAAATGGGCTGGGGTTGGAGCCTATAAATAGAGTTATTCCCATCATCATTTTCACACTCAAAAAGCAAGCAAAGTACTCTCATCTTTTTGCCCCATAAAAACACACCATAGCCGAAATCTTATATATAGTCTTTATAAGTGCTCAAGATTTCTTTCTTCTTCTATTTTCTTAATTAGTCTCAAACACTCTAGCCATTATAGACCCTATATAGCTGAAATACCAAGCTTCTCAAAACACTATATAGCCGAAAATACCCCAAGTATTAAAACTCTTAATATCATTGTTGGAGATAGGTATTATTGTGAAGGCTAAGGATTTTGATCTTTTGGTTCTAGGGTGAAGGTACGAATTTATAAGGGTTAGAGTTATTGGAATTTTAGTTTATTATAAGTCTCTAATCTCAAATTTTTTATGTTGTATATAAGGTTTTGGGCAAGATCTATTAGCAAAAGCAATCTCTTTTTCTTCTCTTTTCCACACTCAAGGTAAGGAAAATTAGGTGGTTTTAGTTATGACATTTTAAGTGATTTGTGTGACCGTAACATTTCAGGTACAAAAGAGATAAGTGTGGCTAGACCTAAAGTGTTTAGAAATTTTATGACAGACCTAAGTTGATGTCCGGTAGGCACGGTTGCCAAAACTTGTATGACGGGCCTAAGTTGATGTCCGGGGCTTAGTTGCCACCCCTTATAAGCACTTATCTTTTCTTATACCTATTTTGTTATTATGACTTGTTATTATGATCTATGTTTATAACTTAGGATATTATGATCTTATATGACTAGCATAAATATGTTTTGATATGAAATTTTGTATGAACTTATGATTGTTATGACTATATGTTTATATGACTGTTGCATGTATTTTTCTTACTGGGCTTAGAAGCTCACTTCTTATGATATTATTGTGCAGATAGTTGAGGTTAGAATGGCCGGTGGCGAGTGGGACCTAAGAGCTTAATGATGTATTCGTGGGGACCATATAGTCGAGGAATGATCAAGGTCCTAAACTTTGATTATTTATGAAAGCATATTCTTTAAGTATATTTATTTTTATTCAAATGTTGCTCATTACATTTGTTAAAGACCTTATTTTATTTTTGTAAAAACATGGGATCCATTTGCTTATTGTGATTTTCTTTAATAAATAAGCAATATTTATGTTTATGATCCAACGTTGTGTTCTCAATAATATTATGAGAAATTAGGGCGTTACTAGTGGTATCCGAGCTATATTGATCTTGAACGTTCTCATGACATGCACACGACAGCTACAAAGGACCAACTCGCTACCAAGTATACTCTTTTTTAGATATGTTTTGTATATGTGAAATGATGTTTTTCCTATTATGATTTATTTTGAGAATTTAGCACAATGGATCCAATTTTTGTTAGAAAAGCTAAGCCAATAAGGAGAATAACCAACCCTGATGGTGAAACTAAATTCGAGAAGAAGTTTCTTAGAATTAATCGAATCCATAAAGAAATAGAAAAGATTATTGCCAATCACACAGCCTTACTGAAAGTACATGAGAAGTTTATAGTTTTCACGCACTCAGCGAAATTACCGCTAACAGAACTGAGTTTAAAGATAGTATGGAATGAAATTTTATTTGACGAAAGTGTATCGATTGAGGATAAATATGACATATTTATCGATAGATTCTCCCAAAATTTTAGAATTATTGAAGATATCAATTTTCCAAACAGGGATATAGGTGAAAGAGTACACCAATTAGCAAATAATCTTAGGGAAAGATTTCTTAGTAATGTTCCATTCACTTAAAGATTTACCTACACCCAAGATTATTACAAGGACTTCACTCAGGACATGTTAGAAGAGGGGTCCGAAGTGGAAGATTAGAAAAAAAAGTGCATGATCAATAGTTTATTTTATTTTAGAACTCTACTAGTTTGTAAATATTTTTTTTATATATTTCAATAAAATATTTATTTCTTTTGTTTTATTATTTGAATGATATTGTTTAGTAAATATTAATATATTTTGGGTTTAATTGATATGAAATTTTGTAGGAATTTATGATTGTTATGAATATATGTTTATATGACTGTTGTATGTATTTTCCTTACTGGGCTTAGAAGCTCACTCCTTATGATATTATTGTGCATATAATTGAGGTTAGAATAGCCGGTGGCGAGTGGGACCTAAGAGCTTAGAAATGTATTCGTGGGGACCATATAGTCGAGGAATGATCAAGGGCCTAAACTTTTATTTATGAAAGAATTTTCTTTAAGTATCTTTATTTTAATTCAAATGTTACTCATTACATTTTTTTATAGACCTTATTTTATTTTTGTAAAAATATATGATTCATTTGCTTATTGTGATTTTCTTAAATAAAGAAGAAATATTTATGTTTATGATCTAATGTTGTGTTCTCAATAATATTATGAGAAATTAGGGTGTTACAGCGCAGGTACGCATGGAGCCACAGCTCGGGCCATAGGCTTAGGTCCTTCTTTCTTCTTTATGTATAGATTTTTTAAAATACATATTTCAAAAATAACATTTTACAAAAATCATATGACCTTTATGGCTTACACAAGATCTAGAAATTCAAATTCCTAACCCAATAGCACCATATAATTAACAATCCACCATTCAAACACACATTCAAAAAACATATCCATCCATTCAATATATATATATCAACATAAATATAACAAATTCAAGAAACTCACACAATATTTAATATATATATATGTGTGTGTAGACTGTTCTCGTAACAATTGTTGGTATTAAAAGTGTAAATTGGAGATACGCAACAGAATTGAGTTTTTTTTTTTTTTAAATTATTCCAACCATGATCATACTTATATATATATATATATTTATGAAATCACATACAAATAGATTAGAGATTACCTCTTGAAGTCTATCAAGTATCCATGAATCTTTTTGTATAAATAAACGATCTTCCAATCTAGTTTCTAAAAGCTCACGCCTTAATCTTCCAGACCAATCCTCAAACACACAATAACGTGTGTGGGGACATAGGATTCAAAATGTTGATTTTGACTCTCTAGATGTACTCAACACATGAGATCTAGAGAGATTTGATAGATAGAATATGTATTGAATAGTTTTTCAGGCTTAGAAAGAACTATCGCTTTATTTTAGAGAGAGAGAGTCTGACAGACTATGAAAACCACATCTTTTTATTCTTGAAAAATATCGCTTCTTTTTAGGTTTATAAAGATAATTAACTAATTTAACTAATCTATATTTTATTTAAAATAAAGCTAATCAGTTATAACTGATAAGCGTACAAAATGTACGTTTATTTATAACATTTTCAGATTGATTTGGTTGTTTTTCTCAAGAGAAAGTTTCTATTTAATCTGTTTGGTGAACTTGTGCAGTGTGTCGTAATAATTCTGATTTGTTCGAGAATTTGGTTAAATGTTTGTTTTAGTAGCCGAAAATTGGCTAATCTTTGGAAATATGGAACAGGCGATATATCGCCTGTCTTGGGCGATATATCGCCACTTGTGGAATTCCAAAATTCGGTTTAAACAGAACGACATCAGAAACTCGCGTTTTCATCAAGAAAATTCACCAGGCGATATATCGCAGTGTACTAGGCGATATATCGGCATGAGGGCATTTTTGGAAAGTATTATGGAAATTCGTAGGTTTTTGGATTTTTGGTAAAAAGAATAAAAAGAAGATCGAAAGGGACGGAGAGAAGGAAGCATTCTGACGGCAAAGGGAAAGAAACAGAGAAGAATCCGCGTTTATTTTGTTTGTGTTTATTTTATGCTTTTGAATTTTAGATTGTGTGATGAAGTTTAATATTATGAACTAAATTCGTATTTAGAGTATTTTAATGTAGTCACTGGATATTCTATTCGTCTTTAATGCAATTTCTATGAATCTTTGAATTTATGGTTATCTATTGTTCTTATGTTTAATGCTTGTAAGTGATTGGCCATCTGTTGCATGATTATTGGTTTTAATTCAATATCTGAAAAGTGAGAATTGGAATAGCTTTAGACAATAGACATAGATTTCAATTTAGAACGAAAGTATCAAATTGGTTTGTGTAGCAATTAGATTTTTGTTCTTAATGCGGTTTATGTGTAGAATTTATCACAGACATGTAGAAAATTCGCAGGTAAACTGAATATTTTATATCTTGAGAGAGAATAGAATTGTTATTAGTAAACTTGCTATAACCATAGATCAAAGAAACATATTAGTTGTATTATTGGTTGAATAGAATTGAAGGTTGATGAAATTAGAATACTCTAATCTTTCGCTTATATTAAATTTCGTTAATTAAATTGTGTTTTCTTAGTTTATTGTTCATTGTTAATTGTCATTAAAATTTCATTAGTCAAATAGAAATAAAAGTTTGCTATTGGTAATTATTAGATCAATTCCCTGACGGAACGATAATATATTTCCACTACTATTACTTGTTTATTCGATTGCGTATACTTGCGCAGTAGTAAAAATCCGCAACAATAACCTATTTAATTATTTAATTTAAATCATATTTAAAAAAGAATAATCAAATATATATAATTAAATAAACAAATTATTTGAAATTCAAAATTCAAATCCCAGGGATAGGAAATCCCAGTGTGTGGCGCTACACTCACGGTACAGTGAGTATGTCGGCCACACCATCAGGGTTATCCCTAATTTTCTTATTTTTATTTAATTAATATTTAATGCAATGTATTTATCCCAAAATAAATAATATCAGTTAATTCAAAATTAACTTTATCTTAAAATATCAATTTTAAATGAATAAATAAGTATCTTATTCTAAATAAGATAATTATTAATCTCTCTTTATATTAATTGAACATGATTAATATTTATTTTAACTTATAGTTTTTCAAAATAAAAGCTGTATAGTTAAATAATTAATTAATTCATAATTAATCAGTTGATCATAATTGTCACATAATTGATTCATTTCCCTAGAAAATTAATTCATTTGCACTTAAGTTCTTCTCCCTACAAATCTTTCTTTTGACAGCCTCACCCTTGACAATGTAGGATAGAGGTGATCTGGGGACCATGGACCTATAATACGAACCTCCAATAAATATTAATTATACTCTTTAATCTAATAATCTTATGTATTAATCCCATGATTACTCCACTATAAATATGGAATTGCACTCTAAGTATTTATAGAATTATATTTACAAAGTTTTCTCTTGTAGTCCATTGTTATAATCAATAAATGTAGTTTTGTCCTCCATTTGTTGGTTTGTTAATTAGAGTTGGTCAAGATTACCGTTTTACCCTTCTAATTTCGTTTTGATCCTCAAGTACAATTAATTCACTAGTGAATAATTAATATATAATCAAATTATAGATTTGAGCTTAATAACTATTTAGTTCCAGAATTAACTTTTAAGAGAACTAATATTCGGTCTCTTAGGAAAGTATGGATTCCAATATTGTAAATCATGTTCCCAGCCATTCCTAATATTGAATCTCCAAAAAAAAGTCATTAGCCTCATTATACTAAGAAATCTTAACGAGAGAATCAAAAGATCCAATAAATGTTAGAGAATATATATTTTTATACTCAATGGAAATATGGAAAAACCAAAATACAACTCTATACAAAAAATACAATAGACAAGGTAATTGATTAAATAAATATTACAACTCAATTGCTCAAAATACAAGTAAATAGAAATAAGGGAATGAAGAGAATTATAAGAACTAAAACCCTAAAACAAAAGATACCAATGAATATGTAAATAGAAATAGAGGAAGAGGATTACAAACTCAATACAATAATAATACAAGAAGAACAACAGAATGAAAAGATCAATGAAAAAAAAACTCTCACACAACCAAAGTGTAGAGTAGTGGGGATCACCAACTTGAACAAGGTTCAAAAACTTTGTCCAAAAGCTTATTTCCCCCTATTCTCTAAGCACTAAGGGATCTCTCTAGGAAATAGCTCTCTAGAATTATGAAGCATCTGTGGTGTATTTTTCAGCCAAGTGCTTTGTGGATGGATAAATGTGTGTCTTGCAAGTGAGCATTAGGCTCCTATTTATAGAGTTTGAGATACCTCTTTGAATTTCAAATTCCATCAACCCCCATGGCTGTTACCAATGTTTAATTGGATGTTTATGGAATTAAATGGAGATTTGGGAGTTATTTGGGATGTTAGAACCATTCAATTTGGAAAAAACTAAAAAATCATATAGGCTATCAGCCTCACTAGCCGCAGCCAGGACTTTTCAGTGGCCGCGGCCACAGGCCATTTTCAGCACAAAAAAATCATTTTTCCAAAACGTTCCAAAACGTCCCAAATCCTTTCCCACATGATTTTGTAACCTCCAAACACCTATTGGGAGTTAAAAACATGTCTCCAACAACAATATTTCATCATGGCTTTGTGAAATCCAATCTCAAATGTGTAACATATAATATACACATTATTGGGTAATATTTGGGAGTTACAAATGTGTAACTGATTTTGTAACTCCAAAATATGTTACATTTGAGAACACACATGTGTCTAATTTTTGTGACTCTCAATAATATGTTACAAGGTGTGACAAATCACATTTTGTCACATTATTTAATCTAACATTATATTATATGAAATAATATAACATTCCCCCACTAGGTTAAATAATCACTTTTTGTAATACTTATTTAATCAATCAAACATTATATTAAAATATAATATTCCCCCACTTGATTAAATAATCACTCTCTATAAAAACATTTGCATTGGTGCATAAAGTAAAATGTCTTTCGACTTGAATTTTACCTTAGTGTAATTACCACAAAGTTTTTTGAAATTTTGGTTGCCGAAGCATTGAACCACTATCCCTTGATAAGAAACCGGTGATAACACACACACCTTTGCTATGTTCACTTGAGACCTCAATGTCTCGCTTTTGCACCGTTAATGGCCATGTGCACATTCCATTCATAGACTTTTCTTGAGAATGACTCCCAATTCTCATGAGGGGCGGCACCACCCCTAGGTCTATATAGGTTGAACTCTTACAGTATTTTGTTACCCTAAAATACTTGTCTTTTCAAAACTGAGTTCTATTAAAAACCTTTCAGTTTTAACCCTCATTTTGGTAACACACTAGTACTCATATCTCAGATGGGACAAAATTTGAGTACTACTACTATTCACTTGATTGACTTATTATTACCTATTGAACCTAATACTAGTTTGGTGACTACTATTAAGATAGGTTACCATCAACCGTGAATCTCTTTAGGGAGTCTAAGTCCCATCCCTTGAGATGTAGAAATGATTCCATTTGAATCATTTTTCTCATGTATGCATACTTAGACACTCTCATTATTTTATTCAAACTTTGTTGCTAGTCATAGTTTGATTAAAATAGTTACCCCTTTAAAATAGTGATTTTGACCATAGTCAACACCCCCACTATTTTATAGTTTAATATCCAAGACAAACACTTGAATATTAATTCTAGAAACCTCTATGTTTCTATAATTATCCTTTATGTTTAAATTGATTCCTTCTTGAATCAAAATATTATAAACAATAACTTTTGACACCAAACATGTCTAGATTTGTTCATTCTATACACATATAGCCAATGTGATTTAGAATGTGGAATTTCAAATCACCTATTTTATAGGATGACCAAATTAATCAATTATTATCAACAAAATAAATTGATTAACTTTTGGAGAATCACCCTCACATTTCTCACACAGTGACAATAAAATAAGATAAATCTAGACTTATAATTCTCAAAGTTCATCATGAGTGCTCTAAGCCACATGATAAACTCTCAATAGATCAAGATAAAAACCTCAATGTTTATCTTGATTTATTTACTGGCTAAAGCAAGGCACATTTCTTTCAAAGCGATTTTTACTTAGTTTCTTTCTTATATGTATTTCACAAAATAAAACGTGAACACAAATGTAATGTGAGAATTTCTCAAAAAAATAATCACAAATTTTCATTATTTAGTTGTCTAAATAATCTCAAAATCACTTAAACAAATTTTGTGTATTTCTTAAGAGTCTCTTTGAGATTCTTTTGAAAACAACAATTTGCATCCATTGATATTCTCATCAAAATCAAAATGAAAATGTCAAATTTTTTTAAACACTTTAAATCAAAGAAAATAAAACCTCATTGATTTATTTAAACACTTTGATTTCTTATGTTTTTGTTTAAAATTATCTCATCATTGATATTAATTTAAACATATCACCATCTTTAACCAAAATGAATAAAGTTCTCTTTTATTCACCATTGGTGTAAAGATTCAAAATTGCTTCTCCAATTTTGAAAATGTCTCCTCATTGAATATTTAAGAATTATTGTCACTAAATAATTCTCAAATATATTTCATTTGACCACACTCTAGACTATAAGTCTATTGAGTCAATATGTCATCCCACAATTTTTGAATCCATCTTGATCCATTTTTCTTGCAATGGCAAGACACTTATCAAAAGATGTAACCCCTTAGGTTCATCTTTTCTTATCTCATAATTGAGATGCTCAACACTTTAAATGAGAATTTTAATTTCCAAATAATACACATTATTCATCAAATAAATGGTAACTTGTTACATTCTAATGATATAGGATAAAACATATTATCATCTCACAAATATTTGAAATATAATTTCACATTGTTGTCAACATACATGACTAATATCATACTAATATGGATCTTTATTAATATGAGAAAATGGATTACAAATATCATACACATATGATTTCACATTTCTATTGATTCACAAAATCAATATATAGGCTGTAACGACCCAAATTTACTAATGAGGCTTAAGGGCCTTGATTAGTGTGTCGGGAGGGCATAATTGGAATATACGTGATTTAATGATTTAAAGCATGCTGTATGGCTATTTGAATATCTGAGATGCATGACTATGTGTATTAGTATGCATGTAGGCCCTGATTAGGGTAGAAAGGGTATAATTGTAATTTTGGCCCATAGAGGGCATAACTGTATATAAATGCAATAATTGTTGAGACCACATTATTATGTGGATATATCTGTGATCTATGATTATAGACGATTCTAGTGAGCAGATTAGCGGAAAAGTCACGGCGGGGATTTATACCCGGCTCGGGGCAAGCCTGGGGGTATAAATGGGAATTTAGAGAATATATTGAGGTTAATTTTGGGTAATGAGGAATATAATTGGAGATTAGTTAGGTGTCAGAAATTAAGCGGAAAATATTAGAGACATTCGAGGAATTAGCGGGAATTGGGGTCAAATGACCAAAACGCCCTAGATGCAGTTAAAGGTTTAAGATTAAAAGGGAGGGCATTAAGGTCATTTGGATTGAAAGAGATAAGTATGATGAGTCTTTATACTTAGTGGGAATTGTAGAAAAAGGTAGAAGGCTGAGGAAAGAAAGAAAAGAAGGAAAAGAAAGAAAACAAAAAGGAAGGAAAAACAGAGCAGTTTTCTTAGGGTCGGTTGGTGATTCTCTCACCCTTTCTCTTCAATTTTCTTGGAGCAAAACTCAGAAGGGAGCTAGGTTAGGCTGAGCAACAAGAGTATTGAGCTAAACTTGAAAGGTTGGCAAAGGATTAGCAAGAACATATCAATATTTGAGGTAAGCCTTTAGAGTTTTCAGTTTCTGGTTTGGTTAGTTTAAACTATGGTGTCTAAGCTGAGCTGATGGGAACTTTATGGGAATTCAAGCCAAGGAATTGAGGAAGAACAAGCTAAGGAGGGCTAGAGGCTAACTTGAAATCGAATTTCCATCAAACATATAAATTCTGAACTTTAAACTTTGAAGTTTTGACTGTGTTTTGCTGAATTATGAAGTCTAGGAGTGACTATGGTGAATTTTGAGATTAGAGGTGCATATGGTTAGATTTTATGTGGTTATGATTCTTGGGATGAGTTAGACATGTTAGTGAGCTTGATTTTGAGTTTGGTGAAGGTTTGGAGAAGTTTTGGTTAAGTTTGGCTCGGAGAAATCGCAGGAAGGGAAAATGTGGTGTTGGCAGTCTGTGACTAGCGCTACAGCGCTAGCCTTTGGGTGTTGTAGTGCTAGGCCAAGCATGTTGAGGGTATTTTGGTTCTGTTTTTAGTGTTGTAGTGCCCTCCAATGAGCGTTATAGCGCTGCCTTGTGTTCATAAAGGGATTTTAGGGTTATTTTCAAGGGTTTTTGACCAAGGGTTCGGGGTTCGATTCCAGCACCCTGTTTGGTGGAATTAGGACTTCCTGAGGGCACAGGATTGGTCCCGAGTCTAGGTTTTGGACTTGAGGTTTGGTGATGACTTTGATCTATGGTTGTGATTAGGTGAGCGCTAGGGCTCGAGAGGGATCATGCTCAAGGAATTAAGTGAACAAAGCTAGCAAATCTAAAGGTAAGAAAACTGCACCCGGTTATATGTTTGTGATGGGACTAAGAGCTCCCGATATCTTTATAATGTCAATGATGCTATTACGCCATGGGACATGTGATAGCGGCCTAAGGGTGTCGTACACAATATTTGCGCACAGGGCGCGACTTGGCCACTGGTAGCCGAGGACAACTTAATATTCACTGAGCTCGGTTTAAGCGGGCCGGAGTCAGTGGGATAACAGAGGGTGCGGCCTGAGGGCACTAACCTTATTTATCATTGTAATAGATGTATGATATGAGTTGATATGTTTGGTATGCTGAATACTTGGTTATCCTGATTATTTAAATGGTTGAGAACATGTTTATGGAATATGTGTTATTGAATTGTCTGTTGATTGCTTATGCTCTGTTGCTGTGTTTTCTTGCTGGGCCTTGGCTCACGGGTGCTACGTTGTGCAGGTAAAGGCAAAGGCAAAGGCAAGTTAGACCATTCCTGAGATGGAGAGCTGCGAGGCTGAATATACATAGCCAGCTGTTCGGTTGCCTTGGCCGAGGAGTAGATCAGGACAGGGATCGCTGAACTGTCTATTTTGCCTTAGTATGGCTAATATTGTATTTAAATCGTAAATCTTTTGTAAGTGATTTTAATCTGATCATTTTTGGGATCCCGTGTAAATAGGAATTGATATTTAAAAGAGATGCGACTTTTAAGACCAAAATCTTTTAACCCTAGTTCCATTACAGTTTCAGTAGCACGTTTTTAACTAAATGACTTGATTAGCAAGTCTAGCACTTTTATAAACACACAGTGTAACGGTCTTGGCTATCCAGGGCGTTACATAGGCCTCTCATATAAAACTCATAAATTGTCATTCTAATAATTTATCATTATCACATACTAAGACAATTCTATAACATGCTAGCATTTTACCCAATAATCTACTAGATTACTTACATATTAATCACATATAAAAAAACTCAAGATATTATATTATCTTCTAATCTAACCAATATATTTGAAAAACAAAGGAGATTAGAAAACAATGAACCTCATATATAAACTTTTTTTCTTCTCATTTCTATCACTATATGAAAACCATTAGATCTTCTAAGAAAACCAAAGAAGAACATTACCTTATCTTACCATCTTTTCAAAGTTGGATCCTCATATGATCTCCATGGTTTCTCCTTCCATTGAAAAGGAAAATAAGCTTTTGATTGTTAGAGAATATATATTTTTATACTCAATGGAAATATGGAAAAACCAAAATACAACTCTATGCAAAAAATACAATAGACAAGGTAATTGATTAAATAAATATTACAACTCAATTGCTCAAAATACAAGTAAATAGAAATAAGAGAAGGAAGAGAATCATAAGAACTAAAACCCTAAAACAAAAGATACCAATGAATATGTAAATAGAATTAGAGGAAGAGGATTACAAACTCAATACAATAATAATATAAGAAGAACAATGTAACATACCAAATTTCCTAATGTGGCTTAGTGCCTGGATTAGGGGGCCGGGAGGCAATAATTGAGTTATTATATATGAATTATATTATAATATAATTATGCTTGCATGTTAGAGATATTAAATATGTGTATGTGGGCCCGTTTCTTGTAAGAAGGGTATTTGAGTAAGTTGGCACGTTCGGGGTATAAATGCAAATATGTGTTTGTGTGATTGAGACCACATTATTATGTGGATATATTTGGGTTACTCGAGGAGAGGCAATCCCGATGAGCAAGTTAGCGCAAAAGTCACAATGGGGTCTTAATACCCGGCTAGGGGTATTTTAGTAATTTAGTACATTATCGGGAATTAGTGGGTGATGGGAATTCATTGGTAACCATGTGAGAATATTGGAAATAGCGGGAATTATAGGATATAAATTGTGGATAGCGGGATTTGAGGTAAAGGACAAAATTTCCCTTGTGAACACTTGGTAAATAGGCTAAGGGTAAGGGGCAAAATGGTCATTTTTGGTCTAAGTATAGTGTTTGGGTGAGCTGGGAATGTTTGAGAAGGCTAAGGAAATTAAAGGAAAAGAAATACAACAGCTCCCTTTCTCTCTCTCTCTCTCTCGCTTTCTCTATGTGCCATGGAAGCTTGAGGAATTTTTGGGGAAATTGATAATCAAAGCTTGGGAATCAAAGTGTTATACTTGGGGATTAGTTCAAGGGTGTTTTTCATCTTTGAGGTTTACACTAAGGGCTTGAATCGGGGATCGTACTCAAAGGGTCGTCGCTAGTAACTTGCATACGGACCGAAGGTAAGAAAACTGCACCTGTTATGTGAATGCATGATTAGAGCTTAGTCAATGTGGTGAATATAGAGATAAATAAAGCTTTGACTTTGTTAATGAACATGATTATAATTATGTTTGCAAATATTTGATTAGGTACACTGTAATGCGCATAATTATGATTATGCCTATCACTGTCATTTGAATGTATTATAATGCACTATATGAAACATGTGATTGTCTGCCGCGACCGTGAAGCTTGGTTTATAAACCAGAGATTTATTAGGATGTTAAGTGAGGATCAACTTATTAGTTGAGAGTATATTGGACTCTGGAAGACTCGCCTTATAAGTCGAGAGTCTCGAGGCTTCAACTTATAAGTTGGAGGCACGTGGTGGCTTGGCTTATAAGTGAAGGGCTTTAAGAACTTAGTTTATAAGCTAAGATTGGCGTAGTGCACGTGGAGTGCAGGCCACCATGGCTGGGCCACCCTAGGAGTGCGACATGCACTTAACTAGCTAGGATGCCAACAACTTGAAAGAAAGTGTGACACATACTTGTGTGACTCCATGGTTACCAGTTTGCTTAATGAACTCACCAGTTTCAGTTATTACTGTTTGATAGGCATTTTATTTTGTGAACTGTTAATTATGTTTTCTTGCTGAGTCCTCTTGCTCACAGGTGCTTTGTGGTGCAGGTAAAGGTAAAGAGAAGCTCAACCAGCCATGAGTCGGAGGGCAATAGTAGTGATATGTACACATGCAATCCGCTCAACCACCACGGCCGAGATGCTCAAGGAAACTAGGGTTAAACCCAGCTTTTGCTGCCTAGGTCGGCTTATTGTGTAACCTGAGTATTGTAATTAACTTTTAAACTGATGTTTTTTGGGATCCCGTGTAAAGAACATGTTTTTAATCTAATGAAAATACGTTTGAGTTTATCAAAGAATTTTAGCACCTAAACCTTTAGTGGCTTAATCACACATTTAGTCCAAATGACTTGTTTAGCAAGTCCAGAACCGGTTTTAAACACACTTGGTAATGGACCCTAATTAGCAGGGCGTTATAGCTTAGTATCAGAGCCAGGTTTAAGGGTTCCTGATGTTGGACTGGGCATGTACACTCACTGCTAAAGACAAGCTCGACTCACGGTTGGGTAACTATTAATATAGTTATGTGTATACTTGCTTAAATGAGTTATGTGTGCTTTATCTGCTAGTTTAAACAAGAAGCATGAGTTATTCTGATAGGACCTGGTCCTTAACTACTGTGTGTAGATTGGGAACGTGTTTATTAGCACGATAGCTACTTATAAATGTTATAGTACTGCTTATTAGCATCACTGAATTTGATGAATGTCAGAAACGCTTATTAGCTATTGTGTGTGTACCCTAGATAGAGGATTCTTATTAGTGTCGTAGTATGCTCAAGGAAAATGTTTATTAGCATTGTTAAGCGGTTATGCATGCCAAGAATATGTTTATTAGCATCTTGTTTAAGTGATACCATGAATTTCTCTGCTTATTAGCATGATTATTGAACGTGAATTATTGGGATGCTTATTAGCATTGTCAATGCTTGTGGATGCTTATTCGATCGGTTTTGAACCGTGGGTTGATGTGAGATACTATTATTATTGCCTGATAAGCTGAGTCATTGGTTGCAGATAGACTTGGAAGTATGCTTCCAGGGCAATCTAATGAGCCAGCTAGCGCTGGGAATCAGGCTGAAAGTAATGATCAGGGTCAGAACCCTCCACTAGCCCCTGAGAACTGGCAGCAGGTGCTTGCAGACTTGCAGGGTCAACTGCAGAGACAGAATGAAGAGAAACTACAATTGAGGCAATAGCATGTTCCGACTGGGAACGCTGCATCAGGGGCCCCATCTGCTATTTCAGTACCAGCCGTACAGTAGCAGACAGAGTTGGAGAACCGCTGGGAGTTGGTATATGAGCTGTTCAGGAAGCAGCATCCTCTGGTTTTTGAGGGGGGCGGGGGGGCAGATCCGCTTAAGGCAGAACAATGGATGGCCATGATTACTTCTATTTTGGACTTTATGAGAATTGTGGGCAATGAAAGAGTGGCTTGTGCCACGTATATGTTTCGGGAAGATGCCCGGATCTGGTGGGAGGTGGTATCCCAAACTAGAAATGTAACCACAATGGATTGGGAAGAGTTTAAAACCCTCTTCAATGAAATGTATTACAATGAGGCCGTTAAAGCCGCAAAGGCTGAGGAGTTCAGTAAACTTTTGCAAGGGAATATGTTGGTGACCGAGTATGCCCTGAAATTTGACAGGTTAGCCAAGTTTTCTCTAGACTTGGTTCCCACTGATGGGACAAGGAAGGAAAGATTCCTTCAGGGGCTGCAGCCTATGATTTCCCGGGATGTCAGAATTACCATTGTACCTGAAGTGACAACGTACGCTCAGGTAGTGGAGAGAGCCCTTACTACAGAGGGTGCTGAGAATAAGATTTGGCGTAATAACGCAGCCAGAAGAGATATGAGGAGGATGGGACCTCCCTTCTCAGGAGTAAGTAGGGGCGGAGGCCCCAGCAATCAGAAAAGGAAGACCTCAGATACCAGTTTAGCTTATGGACCTGATAGGAGGCCAAAAGGTGTACAGATTGGCCGCCACGGTGGCAATGAGAACTGGAAGACATATCCGGAATGTACCAGATGCAGGAGACGTCATCTGGGTGAGTGTCAGGCGAAGGCCTGTTTTGTATGTGGGCTTGTGGGGCATCTCAAGAAGGATTGCCCAAGACTAAAGAAAGAAGAATCTAAGAAGCCAGACAGCTCGACTCCAGCTCGAGTATTTTCATTGACACAAGTTGAGGCTGAGGCTAGGCCTTCAGTGGTCACAAGTCAGCTTTCTAGTGCTGGCATATCTTATTTTGTGTTGATTGATTCAGGTGCTACACAATCTTATGTATCTAGTAGGATTGTTGATAGTTTGTGTAGGCCCTGTGAGTTTTATGCTGAGGGATTTGGGACATTATTACCCACTGGGGAGTTGGTGGTTTCTAGGAGGTGGGTTAGGTCTTTACTAGTGATGGTAGATGGTAGGGAGTTATCAGTTGGTTTGATAGAGTTAGCCATGACCGATTTTGACATGATTTTGGGAATGAATTGGTTAACTAGATATGGAGCAACCATTGATTGTAAGAAGAAGATGGTAACTTTTGAACCTGAGGGTGAGGAACCTTTTGTATTTGTTGGCACTGTGCATAGACCCCGAATGCCTGTGATTTCAATATTAAGGGCTAGAGACCTATTACAGAAAGGCTGCATAGGATTCCTAGCCAATGTGGTTGATACCACACAGGTCATGCCAGTGGGACCATCAGAGACTAGGTTGGTGTGTGAATTCCTGGATGTGTTTCCAGAAGATTTACTAGGATTACCGCCGCACAGAGAGATTGATTTTGTTATTGAGCTGGCACCAGGGACAGAGCCAATGTCTAGGGCACCTTACAGAATGGCCCCAACTGAGTTGAGGGAACTCAAGGTATAGTTACAGGAGTTATTGGATCTGGGTTTTATTAGACCCAGTTTCTCACCATGGGGTGCGCTAGTGTTATTTGTGAAGAAGAAGGACAGTTCGCTAAGGATGTGTATAGACTATAGAGAACTGAATAAGTTGACCATCAAGAACAAGTATCCTCTACCAAGGATAGATGACTTGTTTGATCAACTGCATGGTAAAATGGTATTCTCAAAGATAGATCTTCGATCTGGTTATCACCAATTGAGGATTAAGGACGAAGACATACCCAAGACAACTTTTCATACTAGATATGGGCACTATGAGTTTCTCATTATGTCATTGGTTTGACTAACGCCCCGACAGATTTTATGGACCTAATGAACAGAGTGTTCAAGGACTATCTGGATCAGTTTGCGATCATCTTCATTGATGATATCTTGATTTTTTCACAGTCAGAGGATGAGCATGAGCAACACCTCAGGTTGGTCTTGCAGAGACTGAGAAAACACAAGTTATTTGCGAAGTTTAAGAAGTGTGAGTTCTGGTTACCACAGGTGACCTTCTTGGGTCATATCGTTAGTAGAGATGGGATCAAGGTAGACCCATCTAAGATTGAAGCTGTTAAGAACTGGCCAAGGCCAAGGAATGCCTCCGAGATTAGAAGCTTCCTTGGGTTGGCAGGCTATTACAGGAAATTCGTGGAAGGATTCTCAAGAATATCATCCCCATTGACAGAATTAACACGTAAGAATCAGAAGTTTACATGGTCAGATAGATGTGAGGACAACTTCCAAGAGTTAAAGCGGCGCTTGATTACCGCTCCAGTCTTAAGTCTTCCGACTAGTCAGGAGAAATTTATGGTTTACTTTGATGCTTCGAGGCAGGGGCTAGGCTGTGTCCTTATGCAGGCAGAGAAGGTGATTGCCTATGCATCACGACAATTAAAGGATTATGAGCAGAGATACCCAACCCATGATTTGGAGTTGGCAGCAGTGGTTTTTTGCATTGAAGGTATGGAGGCATCACATATGCTTAGTAAACCGCACTAGTAACCATTCACTAAAGATTCCTTACTTTAATATGTTACTGGTTATTTTTTCATTATATATGATCGTAATTCTCTCATACTAATACAATATCATATTCTCATAAATGAATAAAGAATTTTCTTGATATTATTATATAATTAATTCAAACAATAATTATAACATTCAAATATAATAAAATTGTACTTTTATATTAAATCAATAAAATGTATTTACATGCTTTAAGGGCATTAATTCTAACAGAAGCTACCATGAGTAGATTTCAAGCCTCCGTTGTCTGAGAAGAAAATGAAGAAGAAGACCCTAACCCAGGCCCTGTCCCCTACCCAAATCTGTCACCAAAAAGAAAAACCAGAGGGAAATATAAGCTTTCCAAAAGATTGTCCTCCTTAACCAAATGGCGTGAAAGCAATTTGAAGCCATTGAAGTCGTTGGGAAAGAAAAAAAGAAGAAGAAGTATCGGGTAGGGAAGAGAGAGAAGTAAACGAAAAAATATGATTTTTTTATTGTTTTCTAATTTTTCAAATTTTTAATATTTTTGTTTTGAATTTAAAATTATATTTTTATTTCTTAAATATTTTAAATAAAATTTTGAAATAAAATATAAATATAATACACCTGGACCAATCACTTGCTTCCACGTAAGCGTTGACCTTGCATTTAGCAGTGAGGTACCTACGACTATCTAGAAAGTATAACGGAAGGTATTTATGCCGTAAAAAAAGACATGGGTATTAAATTGCTAATTTTGAAAAACTTAGGTTTTTTTGCCGCTAATTTCTCTATTTTTTTTACCTATTTTTTTCTTATGAATTTTTCTTTCATCATTTTCTATTATGATCTAAATCTTTATTCAATTTTTCTCTCATTGTTTTTATAAGGACATTTGCCACATTTTTTCTACAAAAATATAAATATTAAATTTTCTATGGAATTAAAAAGATATCTAAAAATTACTTTTAAAAATCATTATCCAACTTCTACCTACAAGTCCACTTCTACTTGAAGGTCATACTACTACAAGAAAGCTCTTTGCAGTCAATAAAAAATTGACTACAAAAGGTTTTCCCATCAGTAGTGAAACTAACATAGAATTCAATGACGCATTTGTTGGGATTTTATGCCCTAATTAAAACTCAACTTCTTTGTAATCTCATTTATTATCAATAAAATAATAGAAATCATTTTTTGACTTGGTCAATCACTTTGTTCACATGTTTTATTTTCATGATTATTTGTTTAATATAAACTTCTATTAAATCCCGAGTATATAACTAATCGTATATATAATGACGTAATCACAGTGAAATATAAATATGATTATATGATCAAAATAAGTTAGTCCTAAGATTAGTCAGTGCACAGGATTTACACTGACTTGCCAATCTATGATATGATCTACTTACAATTGTAGTGTTATGTTCTTTCCAGAACATTAGCAAAGTATATAAGATCGGATATATTTGTTATATCGGGCTGGACCGATATTGACAGTTGATAGGATAAGGAAACATACCATTATTATCTATTATAGTCATATCATATAGTTGACCATAGGTCAATTCAATCTCAATTCTGAGTGGTTAGTATTCTAACGGATTGTATTATTTGAGTTCTTTGACTTGTTCGTTACCAGCTTACCCTACAGACTAGCCCATACTTACATCTTGGGAAATCGGTAGTATAATTGAGTGGGAGTGTTAATCATAGATATGAACATCTATAGCTTTTGATGAAGAAGTGAAACGGTGGTTTCCTTTTTGTTTGGTTCAAGGTGTTAAATGATAGAGCTCTCATTTCGGTAATTAATATTAGTTTACTAAAATATCATTTACAAGGAACTAAGTGTTTTAAGGATAAAAAATAATGAGGGGTAAAACAGTATTTTAGTCCTATCTCATTGTAGATCGTTTATAGAGGATTGAGTGACAAATATGGTTGTAACAATGAATATTTAATAGCATATCTATATTTGTTATAGAGCATTCTATGAATTCAAGAGTATAATTCCGAGTCTTTAGTGGAGTCACGAAGAATTAATAAGTTAGTAAATTTACTTGTTAGATTTATGATAACTTATTGGAGCTTGATTTCATAGGCCCATGGTCCCCACTGTACCTTGGATAAAATCATCTAGATAGTCTCAATTAATTGATTTAATTATCAATCAGAATTATCAAAGTTGACCAGGTAAATTTTGGATAGTTTCACAGAATTATGTAATTTTGAGAAGAAAAGAGAATTTATGGCAGATTTATTAATTAAGATAATTTGGTATCTAATTTAATAAATAAGTTTAATCAAGGTTCAAATTATAAATAATTAATTTGATAAAGGATTTAAATAATTATTTAATTAAGTAAATCAATAGAAAATAATAGAGGCCTTGATTTTAAGTCCAATGGACTTATAATCAAATGGGAAATTTCACGGGCCTAAAGCCCATGATAATTTTGACCTAGGGCTGTTAATTGACTATTATTTTTTTTTAAATTAAATAAATGACCTAATTGAGTCTATAAAATGAATGTTAAGAGAGAGTGGAAAAAACAAGTCAACTCACAAGTGGAAACACAAGTTCTTGATAGGTTTTAGATTCTCTCTAAACATAAGTCATTTTCTAAGTCTTATTGTTCTTTTCTTTTCTTCTCTCTGTATCTATCTCATGTGTTGAGAATTGCCCACTCTAGTCTGAGTGATTCCAATGATACTTTGGAAGACTGTGAAGAAAATTGAAGATCGGTTCGGTTTCTTGGTAATACTCTGCAACAGAAAGGATAAAAGGGTTAGAGAAACTGAATGAATGACTCATTCATTCTGCTGCGTATAATGTAAGTATTCTTATCATTATATCTCTTTGAATTCAATTTTAGAAACATGTTCTAGGTTGTCTCATATTAACTTGTTTAATATTAGATCTTCATGAAAATAAATTAAGATCATGTATAAGTTTTCCTAACAGCATTAGCCACGGACTTCTGTGTTAGTTACACACTGACGTAGAAATGGTTGTTTTGCATCAGTGCGTATGCGAAAATGCATTGTTAGGAGATTATTGTAGAGAATTTATGCCAATTCCCCTGGTTTTTATTGATTCAAAACGACAAAATGCAGTAGCTAACAAAAAATTATATGTAAATAAACCTTATATACAAAGTGGTTGTAATTACGTTAATAATCCTAAACTATAATGACAAAATTAATCCTCACTAACTCATGCACTGTCGATAGTCACATCAGTTGGACATTAAAGCAATTTCTCAGCCAAGACCTACGATTTCGGTCAATGTCATTGATTGACGTATAGTGTTAGGTGTCTAGTTCTTTCGGCAAAAAGTATCATTCTCCTTTCTCTCTTTCAGCATCCCAACGTAATTATTCCTATGAAAAAGAAAAGTCTAAAAATAAAGTGACTAATAACTTGTTAAAAAAATAATAGAGACTCCAGAATCTCATAGTTTTAAAGAAAACAAAATAATACTTTGAAACACTAAGAAAATCTAAATGAATATCTTTCATAATTAAAAAAAATAAACCTACTTTAAAACATTCCAAATAGGCCCGAGTTTTGTAGCCAACTCTTTACCTTTACCTGCAACACAAGGTACCCGTGAGCCAACGCTCAGCAAGAAGAGTTGCGTAGGACACAGTCCTTTAACCCATACTAAACATGCATATAATCACCATAACCAACTTAGTCATACTGTCAAGATTGGTTGAATGCATAGTAAAATTGGTGAGACACAAAGAGGTGCAAGATCCATAATGATTTCACTAAAGTTAGCATGAGTGGGTTGAATTTTTGTATAGGCATCTATAAATTATCTTTTTGGATCCATAGTGTTTCTTTGGAGTATATAAGAGTACCCAAAAGGTTTGGAGGAATTTGGAGCTGTTTTGGGGTAAGTTTGGGGTTGTCATTTTAGAGGTTTTAGTGTTCATCGCCTGTAGGAGGTGACGCATCGCTCGGGATACAAAACCCTAGGCAGGTAATGCATCGCCTGATGGTTCATATACTATCTAAGGGATTCATTTGAGACTTTGGCGAATTGATCACTCACCTCTCTTTCTTTAAAACCATATCTTTCTCTAGCTTAAAAATGTTACTAGTTTTCTCCAAGATCTTCATCAAGAAAGCTTGGTTTGTTTGAAGATCAAGACTTGTAAATCTCAATCTCATTCCAAGTTGTAGTATCTTCAAGCAATCTCTAGGATGAGGCTAGGAATAGAGATTTTTGGACAAAAAATTTAATTTGTGTCAAGCCTTTTATCATCTCCACTGATTCACATAAAATCATAGTCTTTATGACTTTATGTAACTAAGGGTTTCTTTCAAAAGGTCTCCTCTATCTCTTGATCTTGTTTGTGTTATTCTTTCATTCTAAATTCATATTATAATTATTTATTTTTTGATTATCAAGATTTGCATTCATACTTTGAATATTGTTCTTGATTAGTCTATAGGGTTTGTACTATTTAATTAATTCTCATTATTCATTATTGATTTAGAAAGTGTAAGCCATAAATCCCCAACAACCATGTAACAGTGTTGTTCTAGCAAGTGTGCAACTGAGTACTAATTAACATAAGCATGCAATATTCATAATGTAAGCATGTCAAACAGATATTTAGTGTATAACATAACATAACATAATCATACACAAAGTTCATAGCACATAACTTACTATTGTATACACCATACAACCCTATTTTAGTAATCATATTTTATGTACATCGAGCGTTAACCCTATGTGCAGGTTTCCACTCTTCTTACCTTAGGTCCAAGCAACAACAAAAGTTCACGTTCCCTTCAAGTTTCCTTACTGAACCCTAAGTCACCTCATAACTTAATCCCTAGCATGTTGTGAATTCACTCGTGCCCTTCCTAAGATTGATTCATTCTCATAGTGCTAATAAGGAAGCCCTAAAACTGTTATACATGAAACCTTTAACCTGAAATACCAAAGCCATAACCAAAAAGACAAAATGACAATAAATCGCGTTTCTAGGTAGAACCCAGAAATCGCAAACTTCAACTTCTCTTTAAGTTTTTCCCCATGAAGAAGAACCCAAACAACCACAAACCATATTTTGACATATAATCAACCCTGGATTCAATACATAACACTCATAAACATGAACCCATCATTATTTTCATGCATTCATTCAAGAATTCTCATAAAATGCATGGTTAGGGTTCAAGAACCTTAACTTCATCTTCAACCTTTAGACACCACCTTGAAACATAACCAAACCTTAACCATATACCATAAATCATTCCCTATCATGTTTATACCATTAAAACATATACATGAACACCTTAACATGAAATTCTAGCAATTAATTCATAACATCTACCCTCAAATTCCATGAACAATCATAAACATGACCTAGATTCTAAAGAGTAATTAGACCTTACCAAAATCGTTCTCTAGTGCTCCAAGCTCCTTTTAGATCTGATTTCCTTTATGCAATTTCGTGTTCCTTGAAAATCTAGCAACCCAATCCCAACAATAGATCATTTTATCTTCACAAAACTTTATTCTTAGGGAGTTTGAAGAGCTAATGGTGTATGTGTTTGTGAAATCGAATTCGACCAAAAGATATATGGAGAGAGAGAGAGAGAGAGAGAGAGAGAGATCTAATTGTGTTGAATGAGAGAGAGACAAAAATAATGAGATTTAATTAAGCCAAATCTCATTCTACTTATATTAACCCTTTAAAACTAAAAGACTATTTTGCCATCATCCCTAGCTCTCTCATTATTAGGATTAATTCTTTTGGTAATTTCACACTAAGCTAATAGTTTTCAAATCTCTTAGTTAACTCATGGCCCATAAGTCTACTAATTTATACTATGACCCATAAATACATAATTTGTGACACTTATGCCCTTACTACTCGAAGGAATTATTGTTGTTGCTCATAAGCATACTCAAATTCAAGAAATGATCACATATATATTTATTAATCATAAACATAGTCAAACAAAAATATAAATATGTAATCACACAAAATTACGAAAACATCCCTACGGGATACCAAATTACAAAAATACCTCTTTTTAAGAAAATATATATTACACAAATGTTTGTGGTCCTATGAACGTACAAGGTTCATGTTGTTATGAGTATTACGTTTGAAAACTACTCAAGATATGTTTATGTATAACTAAGGTAAAGAAAATTAGAAATCTTTGAAAAGTTTAAAGAATTTCTAACTAAAATTGAAAATCATTTAGGCAAAAGCCTTAAAAACACAACGATCAAATCGAGGTGGGGAATGCCTCAACAATGAATTCAAGGATTTCTTAGATGAGCATGGGAATGTAACTCAACTCATTGCACTAGGCACTCTTCAACAAAATGGTGTTAAAGAGACGAGAAATAAAATATTGTTGGACATGATGAAATCAATGTTCAATTACTCGTTGTTTTCCTTATCCTTTTGGGGGATATGTATTGCAAATAGAAACATACATATCCTTCATCTTATTCCATCTAAGTCCATAACAAAGACACATTAAGATTTGTGGACATGCCACATACCTAGTTTGAGGAATGTACACATATATGGGTGTCCAACACATGTGTTGAAAGCTATGGACGAAAAGTTGGAATCACGATCAGAAGCATGAATATTTGTAGGATATGAAAAAGGCACAAGAAGATGATTATTTTATAGTCCAACAGAAAATAAAATATTAGTGTCCACCATTGCTACTTTTATAAAAGAAGACTATGTGAGAGATTACAGGACTTGAAGTAAAATTGTACTTGAGGTGTTAATTGAAGATAAGAATGCAATACAACTGACTTTAAAAGTTAATAATGAATAGATCACAGTTCCAAGTCAAGAATACAACTATGAGGGAAGTCAACAATACAAGAAATACAACTATGTCATATATCACTTGGATTTTGTTTTATGTAAATTTCAAGTGACATATGTTGCTCCCAATTTTTTCACTCATAATTGTATTTCTTCATATACATGTCATATATCATGGAAATCTAATATTATTGATGTTATCTTGAATTAAATTTATGCATGTCGATTTATATACAAGAGGATTTAATTTAAGACAATAATATAAAATTTTCTGTAATCACTAAAAAAATGTGGGAGTTTTATTTAAGTAAGATTATGAGCACAATCTATCTATTGTTTTTGACAAAATATCTAATTTGGGTTTCTTAATGTAGTAGCACATTAATATAGGGGTGTCGTAAACAATATAGATTATATAGGATTTGGACATGATGAAACTACAAACTTTTAATAATTACTATTAGAATACAAAAGTTTCACAATTCATCAATTGATGGTCATTTGAGACATGACCTTAATCCTGAAGTATGTAGTGGACTTCTATTTGAAATTCTATGGATTTTGACTTATCTGGTAATGTCTATAAAATATCCTAGACCGAATTCCTAATATCTTGGAGTCTTAGTGATGGATGTGGCTGAAAAATATTTTATAGATATGTAATCCACTTCTTTATTACTTAAGTGAGAGTAGATTAGTTATTCCTCTTGGTAATGATGCAGAGCTTGGAGAAAAGCTCTCAAGTTCTATTGAGAATAGAAATCTTATCTATAACTAAATTATAGAAATTTCCATTAGAGTATCAATCACATTGGCTGGTAAAAATATAATTAGAGAGATTAATGGACACTAGACCTAGCTTTAATTATGAATAACTAGTGGAGGGTCATAACTCCTGCAACGGTTGTGTCGTGAGTGAAAGTAAAGGGCAGCTGCATTTGTCTTTTCTTTTCTTGTTGTGTTCAAATGAGGGAAAGGAAAAGGATAAATGTAGGGTTTTGTTTATTTTTGGGCCTACAATCTATTGGACTTTTTTTTTTAAATACAGACTCTATAACTGGCGCCTATACCTTTTAGTTTTGGTGTCAGTGATCAAATGATGCAATTTCTAAAAAAGTGAGACTTATAGGCGTCAGTGATTAACTGACACCTTTAGTCCCCACCCTTAAAAAATGTTATTGGGTTTATTTTTGCTAGAACTCTATCTGTGGTGCAAGGGGTGTCTCAAGCTTTTCTAAACTATCTTACTTATTGTTTATCTTTTATGTTGAAAGTGATATTGTTTTCAGGAGTATTTTATACATTTTCGTTTCCTTAATCATTTAAAATGCAGAAAATTTTGCATATCTGTGCACTTAGGTATTTTTTGTAAAAAGATGTGAAAGGGGTAGATTGTAAAATTTTGAATTGATGTCCTTTAGAAATACAAATTCTGGAATTCTTAAAAGGTTCATCATCAAGATGTAAAGTTGCCCCATCAGGATGCAATCCTTATGATGCAACTTCAAATGTACAATTTTGCAATTTTCATTAATCTGAAAATTTTTAAGTGGAGTTTTTGTTGTTTATGTAATTAATTCGCGGGTCTCTTGTTTGCAGAATTTACACAAAGCAAGATATTTATTTAATTAATAATATTATTCTTTAACTAAACAAATATATCACTTTTTCATAAATATGACATTTTGGATATTTTTGTGATAAACAAATGATATATTTCTGATTTTTTGATATTTATATTGAAATTACATAAGATTTTATCTTGTCATAATTTTATATATAAGGAATTTATTTTTTATTATAAAAATCATTCTCCATTTTAATCAAGATTTGATGGCAATATATTCTGGTTATGTATTATCTTGATTTTCCAACTTTGTTTATCATTCAACATAATAAACCTAACTAGTTGAATTGTATAACTAGGTTCATGATCAAGTTGTTGAGATCAAATCATTCTAGTTATTTTGTCCTTTCTTCCAACGTATATGAATCAAATTTTTACAGCTCTCTCCACATATAACTAATATTAGAAAAGGGAAAAATACTATTTTAGTCTTTGTGTTTTTTCCAAATATGCATTTGGACCCTGTGTTTTGCTAAATTACATTGCACACTATGTGTATTACAAAATAGATCAAAATAATACTATGGACCTGATTTTTGTTAGAATAATTTCAAATTTAATCTTCCTTACTTTGCTCATTGACCACCTTCTCCGCTTCTCTAAACCCATAATATCCCTGAAGATCCAACAATTGATCTTATATTTGAAATTACTTTAACGAAAATCGGGTCTGGGGTACTATTTTGATCAGTTTTATAAAACAAATGGCCAAAATGATATCTTCCCTTAAAAGAAATAAGTGAAGTTAGCAAATGTTCCCCTTAGCAAAATGGTGAAATTATTTTGTTTTATAGTAGAAAATATATTTTAATTATTTTTAAGTGTTTTTTTAAAATCTTTTTTTTTATATGTTTCAATATTATTAATTATTCTTGACAAAAAAAATCAATTGCTAAAGCATACTCTGTCTCAACTTTTACTTCAACTTATTTTATGTATAATCTATGCCTTTAGTGTTTATTCAAAAATATTTATTATTACTTTTTAAAGAGATATTAACGGTGACAATACCTAAGTTGTTACCATTGAGACACTTAAATACTAAAGTCTTTTTTACGATAAATATACCTTACATTACTAACTTGTTACTTCGTAGGTACCTAGGAACTCTACAAAAATAGAGTATTTAACTCTTTTTGTGGATTAAATTAATTTTGTTCTCAAGTATTTTTAGTTTAATTTTGTAAATTTCAATTAGTTCTGAATAAATATTATTTTTAGATAAATTTTAATTAATTTTCCTAATTTCAAATTAATTTTATTTAATTTCTGATTCATTTATTATTTTACCTCAAGTATGTGTGTTTTGTAGGGTCCTTGAGCTACACTGAGATAAGTGATAAAGGAGAAAAGCGAGACTCCTATTTTATTTTTAGTTTAGATTTGCTCTTGAGTTTGGCAAAAATCTAGAAGAAGAAGAAAGGAATTTGGAGGAGAAGCTTGAAGACTTGTGACAACTCCAAATGAGTTTTTCTTTCTATTTTTCTCTCCTTCATATTTTTGTAATTTTTGCACATCTTAATATTATGAGTTGATTTATTTTTAGATAGAATTATTGTTGACTTGAAATTGTGATTTTTAGTACGTTATTACATGAATGTTTTGGTAAATTGTTGTTTTGTCTATTCAAGTGTTAATATTGTTTAATCGTTACTTTTATTTGGCCATCAATTTTAATACTGGAAAGGTTAGGATTAGTAAGGTACTAGAACGCTTCGGTATGCAAATTTCCCAGAAGGATGATATGCCAACCCGTCATGGAACTATCTTTTCTAAAAAAGCAGTGTCCTAAAGCACCTCAAGAATAAGAGGACACGAGACAGTATCCCTACGCCTTTACAATAAGCGGTCTTATGTACGTCATGCTGTGTACAAGACCTGACATTTTTTATGCAGTAGGGATAGTCAATCGTTATCAATCCAATCCAGGATTGAGTCATCGGGTTACAATGAAGAATATTCTCAAGTATCTTAGTAAAACTAGAGATTTTATGTTTGTATATTCAGGTGGTGACATAAACCCCACTCGTAACACTAATTCTTATTTTCAATCAGACAGAGGTAGTCAAAAATCGACTTCTTGATCAGTGTTCACACTTGGTGGAGGAGTTGTAGTCTGGCGTAGTATCAAACAAACTAGCATTGCAGATTTTACCATGGAAGTCGAATACATAACAGCTTGTGAAGCAGCTAAAGAGGCTGTGTAACGCTCCACATTTCGGGCACCTACTAGTAACCGATTCAGACCGATGAAAATTTATATGAATATACTTTTAATTAATAATATAGGCTTGAGAAGCCAAAATCATGTTGTTATGATAGCCATTAAGTGTGATGTGTGATTGTAGACATATTAGAATTTTCGGTCTCATACCGACATGAAAACCTGAACCGGGTAAAATCTCAGATAAAATTATGTTGAATAATCATGGAAAAATTAATATGCACATAAAATTTATTGGAAATTTATACCTCTAGAAATGCATTTTTGTGAAAAATGCACATTTTAGCAAAAAATGAGATTTTGGTTGATTAAATTATTTTGAGTAACAAATATTGGAGTGTGACCACATAAATTAAATAGCAAGGTCTATTTAATTTAATTACCCTAGGTTAAAATTTCAATTAGGATAAGTAAGAAAAAAATTACCACAATAGAATTTTTTGGGAAAATTAACATTAGACTAAGATTAATTAGCTTAATTTAGATTAATTAGGAAATCAATCAAATGGTAAGTGGAGTTAAAAGGGGAGGAAGCTAGGGAAGGGTTTTATGGTAATTCTACATATTTTTAGAGTTGATTTAAATAGTAAAAAGTCAACCAAAACTTCATTTTTAACATGAATTTCTCTCTCAAAAATTCATTTTCTCTCAAAATCATCTTCCTTCTCTCTAGCTTGGTCGAGTACCCCATGTGCTCTTCTATGAAATTCTTTCATCAATTCTCACCTAAACACTCATATCTCACCTCTTTCTTCTATACACATAGCCTTAGGTCACTTGAGTTTTGGTTTGAAGTTAGAGAAAAAGCTAGGAAAAGCTAGACTATCAAAGGTAAAAGTCTTAACTATACTTTGTCAAAGTTTGAGTTTTTGCTCTTAGATAAGTTTGCATATTGATGTAAAATGATTTGTGGTATTGTGGGGAGTATATAAATGTAGATAAAATTCTAAGAAAAGGCTAAGCAAAGGTTTGAAGAGCTAGAAGTCACCTAGATCACAACTAAGATCATCAAGAGGTATATATGGTCACCTCCCATGAGTTTTTATTCAAAAAATTTGTTAAATATATTGAGTTTAATTTATTTGATGTGTTTAAATTATATTATGGGACTGTAATAATGCTTATTCATTGTTTGATCTTGTTTGGATATTGTTTAGGGTTGGAATCTAACATTCCATAGGCCAAATCATGATTTTGCAAGAAAAATATTTAAGCATTGACTTCCAAAGGGTCAAGAGAATTGTGTATTAATCTAATTCTAAATTTTCTTATTTTATGTTTAAGTTTGAGATGTGTAGATATTTATATCATTTAGAGATATGCAAAAAGTATTTAAAATGATCAAGTTATGATTCTTACAAACTTTATGTGTAATCTGGAAAGTTGCTTTCAAAAAGTGGATAAAGAGCCGAATTTGAGTTATGTTTTTCATGAAAAAATAATTGAGATTACGAATTATTTTTGGTATAAACCTTATTTTGTTACTTTTAAATAAATTTATAACATTTAAAAGAAAAATAATGAAAAGGCTGAGAGTTATGGGTATTCAAAGTAAGACAAGACTTTCTGAAAGCTCAAAATAGCTTCTGGACAGCCAAATTTGAAAATCCATTTTATTAAGTAAAAATGGTTCAAATAACCTAATTTTTGGTAGAGATAACGTTTAAATATCCTAGTATAGGAATAATAAATTTCAAATCTAAATTACAAACCAAATGATTTTATGAATTTCAAAAGTTCACTAAAAAGATTGAATTTTCTCTAAGGCAGTTTTGTTATAGGGATTTTGAAAAAAGTTTACACCAAGTAAAAATGATTAATTTTTCATAACATTTTGCAAGGAGCTTCTTAGAATAGCCAAGTTTAGTTCTAAAAATTTAAAGATTATTGGAGCTATAGTTTTTAAAATATAAATTTCTAAACTAGATTACCTACAACTTTGATTTACAAAGTTTTTACTTATGAAAAATAATGGAAATTATTCTTAGTATTGGACTAAAGGAATGGGCTTTAGTTATAGTAATTATTAGTGTAGGTTTAACCCACTAAATGAATTAAGATTAATCTGAATATTAGAAAGTTAATATTTTATTAATGTTTTATTTATTTGGTTTAAGAAAATTTAAAAGGGGGTCCAAAACCCAAATTTTTCCAAAGCTTCAATTTAAAATATCATTTTTTTATTTAAAAATCATCTTTTATTTCAACTCCTCTTAATTTACCAAAAACTAATCAAAATTTATTATAATTGTTTTAATTCAACTAAATTACCAAAGTTTATAATTAAAGTGATTTTATTAGAAAATATAAGGTTTGTTTGGTAAAAAACAAAGGTAATATTCCTTCTCTTTTCTATGTCATTGATTAATATATGCATGTTAATGGATCCGATTATTTAAAGATTTTTTAAATAATTTTTTTTAAATCTCTTGGGCCCACCACCCTGTGCATTCCGCTGCGCACATGGTAAACCAGTTACCAACACACATACTTATTATAGTAATTACCAATCCTACTGAACATGCGACATTAGCATAAATGGTTTGGGAAATACAATAAATGTATATGAATCCATTCAAGGGAGAGAATCAACTTTAAAGGATAGTTTACCTCATCGAGGCAATGAACAATCGAATGTAAGAAGTGGATTGGCTTAGTGGTCTTCGAACGCCAACGGAGAATTATCAACTTTTGCAAAAAGTAGTACAACTACCAAGGATACAAGTGATCCTTGATCGTGTATGGTAGAGAAACAGACTACACTTTCTAGAGCATATGTTGTACAGTGCACTCACTTTGAAATTCTCTTGGAATTATATGGATGTGCTGGGAACAAGAAGGCTTTTTACAAAGTATCTTTTGGATAGATTAGGAGAATACGATCTAGCAAACTACAAGAAAACTGAAATGGTTGGAGACTATTTTGCACCCGATAAACATTATAGTCTAGAACACTTTAGGAATCTCTTCTTGTTCACGTACTAGATAAGCATGATCTCTTTGTCAGGAAATGGAGAGGGCTAGCTATAGCCTTGGTGGGGCGAAAGACTAGGGTTTATTGGTAGAATTAGTAAAATACTTTTCTTTTATGCTTTGTGTTTCTTATACAATTCATGGATGATATATTTATTTATGCAATGTGATGATCTCATTTATAGTTTGTTGTTATCTACTGCTTTTATGATAGTTTATGATATATTAAGTACTAGTGTAGCTCTACTTCTTGTAGAATCTTTAGCTTCCTTTTCTCGCTCGTAGTTTAGATTCTTTAGAATCTCTAGGTTTACGTTCTTGCCTACGATGCTTCCATGAAGAAAGTTTGGTCACCTTAATGACAACATAGATGCAAGAGTTAAGCCTTCTGCTAGAGTGGTTGATAAGGAACTAGCACAACTAAGAGAAAAGAATAGAGCCCAAGCTGAGGAGCTGGCTCAGTCAAGGCAACTAATACCTCTATGAGAATCGAGTAGAACCACTCTATGAGAAATTCAGGAAGCAACATCGTTCAACTTTTGAAAGTTGTGTTGATGCACTGAACGCTAAAGGTGGATGGATTCATCATATTGGTTCAAGGAAACACCAATATAATTTAGCACACTCAAAAGTTTGATTGCTTGGTGAGGTTTGCAAAGACTAGATTCTGAATGAAGCTTATATAGTTGATAGGTTCATGAGAAGCTTAAAGCCGATGATATCTAGGGATGTGGAGATGATTAACATAGGTGTTCACACTTACGCTTAAGCTCTGAAGTGAACTCTTAAGGCAGAGAAAAATTAGGATAGAATCGGGAAGGATAATACTGCAAAGCATGATGCGCAAAAATCAAACCCCTAGGCTAATGACCATAAGGGTAAGGATCCAGATTCCCAAAGGAGTGGGAACACAGAGGATAAAAAGCCTAAGGGCGGATACCAAGACCTATATAAATAGTTTGGACCAAGAAAGGGATATCTGAACTGCAATAACTATAATAAGGTGCACGAGGGCGAGTGTAGAGCTTCGACTCGCTAGTGCTACATATGTGGTTAAGAGGGTTACTTCGAAAGAAACAATCCCAAGGGTAAAGCCAACCGTAATGTTGATCGGAAGAAGGATGACGAGCTTGTATTGGTACGAGTGTTCGCCTTAACCCAAAATGAGGCTTAAGCAAGTACCTCAGTAGTCACATGTCAAATTCCTATCGCAAATCTCATATGCAATATATTGATTGATTTGAGTTTTATGCATTCCTTTATGTCAACTTGTATGCAAGTAATATTAGGAAGACCTAGTATGGTATTTGCAGGTGATTTTGGTACCTTATTGCCGACAGGGAAAGTAGCGACGTCGAACAGATGGGTCCAAGCTATACCAATGAACATAGATGGTAGGAAACTCTTCGCAGACTTCATCGAGTTGACAATTCAAGACTACAATATGATACTTGGCATGGAATGGTTGTCCATCTATGGTGCTGCCATTGATGGCAGAAAAAAGGTAATGGTGTTTCAACCTGAATGAGAGGAAAAGTTCGTGTTTAAAAGGGAAAGCACAGGACCTTTAACACCTATCACCTTCACTTTGAAGAAAAGAATGATGATTAACAAAGGATGCATGGTGTTCTTGGCATTCATATTCGATAATACCAAGGAGACACCGCAAGAGTCCAAGGGCATACAAGTGGTGTGTGAGTATCCTGAGGTTTTTCTCGATGACTTACCGAGTTTACTACCTGATAGAGATATCAAATTCATGAAAGTAGTGGCCTCGAAGACAACGCAAATATCTAAGGCACCATACAGGATGGTGCCGGCAGAACTTAAGGGGTTAACAAAGAAAATTCTAGAGCTTTTAGGCAAGGGGTTTATCAAACCTAGTCACTCACCGTAGGGAGAACAGATGATGTTTATAAATAAGAAAGATGGGTCGATGAAGATGTTCATTGACTATCGAGAACTAATTAAGGTCACAATTAAGAATAAATATATGTTGCCCAAGATAGATGACTTATTTAATTAGCTGCAAGATGCAGTTGTATTCTCGAAGTGTAGTGATCCAATTTCTTTATTATATTTATTTAATTGTTATGTTTTAGTTTAATTATTTGATTTTTAGAAAATTATTTAAATATTTTTTTCTGTGAATTAGGATTTAATTGATTATTTGAAATAATTGTGTAATGTTTGTTTAATTATTAGTGTTACATTTTTTTTAAGTGTGACAATTTATGTGGTTAGAATATGTTGCATTTTTTAATTTAATTGCGCGTGTGTGTGTGTGAATGGGATTTATTTTATTTAAATTAAGAAAATAAAGATGGGATTAAGATTAGAAAGTATGAACCTAGATCTAAGGTGGGTCTTCAGCATTTTCCTTTTTATTAAGAAAATAAATAGAAAAGAAAATATTTGTTGCCATCTTTTTAGTTCTTGTTCACATTTGGATAAGGGTTTAGATGAGGTTTAAGCTTGAACAAAGGGGGAAATGGTGGGATTTAAGCTTATTTTGTGGGATACGAATTTGAGCTTTCACACCTAGGTTTTTCACTAAGGTTTCGACCACCTAGTCTATAAATAGGATGAGAAGTGTTGTCTTCTCTTTTAGCCACTTGAAATCAAAATCAAAATCAAAAGAAAAAAAAAAGAAAAGGAAAAGCTTTGGTGCTAGAGGAAAGGAAGAAGAGCAAAAGGTTAAGGTCTAAGGTGGTAATGCTTAATTTGTAGTTTGGATTCTATTTTCTTCCTTCCTTTTCTAATCTAGATTAGTATATGTTTTGATGATCAATGTTTGGGTTTTGGAGACATATCCTAGAGGGGGACAAGCTTAGGGTTTGGTCACCATCAAGAAAATCAAGGTAAGGATTTACAACTTTTGTTTTTAGTACTAGAAACATGATAGTTTTTATTTTGTTGAACTTTTGGTTTTGGAAATGATTAGAGTGTTTTGGGTGCCTTATTTTGTGGGAGTTTGGAATATAGTTCAAATGATTTTGTGTCTTGTTGATTAAAGGTTATACTGCAAGCATGTATGAAATGGTGATTTTGAGAAATGGGTTTTTAGAGTTCAGCTAGCATGGTAAATAGGTATTGGGAATTGTTTTTATTGTTTGACAAGCAGAATACATACTAGAATGTCATGATCTATGTTGTTGAACTGTTTTGCTGATTTTGGTGCATAGGTTTATACCACTATGTTGTTTAAAGGGTTTTTGGATTTGTCTTGGATGAATCATTGTGGCGTTGTATTTTTCATACATTAGGGAGCATGTTAGTGTTGCTTGATTAATCAAAAAAAAAATTTGTGAGCATTATGAGTTTCGAGCATGACATTGTTTTAGGCCTACATATCTATTTTAAATTGATTCAAGGCATGATGAATATTTATGTACTAAAACTAATAGAAGAGCATGCAATTTTTTATGTATTATTATTTATTTTTATAAGCATGTTGTACTATGATTCTTGTTTTAATGATTTGGATAGGAGTATAATTATGATTTTTTAATTTGTTGAAAATATTGATGAGTTTATTCTATGCTATGAAAAGTCATGATTTTATGATAAGATTTAAATGGAGAACTAAGCGTCCTATTCTTTATAGAGTTTTCGGACCATATGTATAAAAATTAAATTTTGATTTTCTTGAGTTATTTACCAAATGATTATCATGATTTGTTACTATGAGTTTTGGCCAATATTTTGTAAAACGAAGTGCCACATTTTGTACATTTCGGCCTAGTATAGAAATTTTAACAAGGAAAAATTTTGGTAACTTTTCAAGCATGATTGGTAACATTAGGTGTTACATATGACTTGAGATTTTGTTGATATTTTATGGAAATAAAAGTGGCACATTTCTTTTGTGAAATTCTTTGGTTTTGGCATAGGCATTTAGAAAGTGTATAAAGTTCATGCAAAATTTTGTGAAATGCTTGTGTGCGTATGAATTGTGATCGAGACCAAATTGTACGTGCTATGTATAGGCTTTTGAGAAAGTCGTCCTGTGCAATTTGAGTTTTGTACTTGGACCTGAGATAAGGAAGTTAGATAGTATTTATGCTTGGATTGCTATAATAATACTAGTGTTTTATAATAAGGTATATGTTGTGCGACTGATGTTAAGACTACACTAAAAAGGATGTCACATAAGTTGACCAAAGAGGGTGTTATGAATGTAATGAAGTTAGATAGATTTCTGCTTTGTTTTGAATGGAGTCTAGTTATGCGATATGTATGGATTTGTTTGTGTTTGCTTAACCTAGTGATGAAACATTATTACAGGCAGAAGTGCCTAAGATTCTGGCCAAAAGGGTGCCAGGGAAATTCATGGCCAAAAGGGTGCCAGGTGAATTATGGTCAAAAGGGTGCCATGAAAGTAACCAAAAGGGAGTCACATGTGATCATTGGACAATAAGGGAGCCATGATATGATGTTTTATGCTTACAACAATGTTGCTTATGATCTTAAGTTCAATGTTTATGCTCATGTTGATCTTATTTTAATGCTTATGTCACAAATAGTATCATGTTGTTGATTATGACTTGTGTTGATAGCGATTTCTATAAGAAAAGTATGTTACGAATGTATGAAATATGTCTCCTATGCTTATATGTCTTGTTTGTACTTCCTTACTGGGGTTTTAGCTCACCCCCTTACTTTCCCCCATATACCTCGCGTAAAAGGTGTTTGGCTTTTTCTGTAGAGTCCCAGAATATTTACTTAACTAGCTAGATAAGGTGTTAGTAGTAGTATGTTAGATTCTGTAGATTTTGGTTCAAGTCGGGACTTAGTTGGAAACTCATAGCAATAGTTATGAATTTTATAAGTTTAACCTATAGTTTAAGAATATTAATTATAACATAAGGTTTGACTAATATTGCTGGTCCTAGGTGTATTATTTATTATAACTTAAGATTTAGATAGATCCAATAAGAATATGACACTTGTCATAAGCATATTTATTAGGGAATTAGAGTTTGTTATTTTATGGTCAGTTAAGAAATTTGTGGATTAGGTTGTTATTTAGATAATTAAATAGATTTTCCCGTAACTTTATGGTACTGTAACTTCTGACCTATTTTTGACCCAGTTATATTATGAATTTCGAAAAATAGTATTTCTAAAATGTTGTATATAATTGAATTAGTTTTCTATCGATATAAAGATGGTCAAAATCGGAATCCTACAACTCTAGTTATATTGATTTTACTACAGGTGAGTTTATAGCTACGAGATTTAGGAAGTTAGAAGTTAGGATTCTATTTTTTTATTTTTATTTTTAATTTTTAAGACAAGCTTTGACTCCTAAGACCTACCTCTGAACGATTTGACCGAGTCCTAAGCCTTTGACTAACGAATATTCAAATATTTGCAATTAAATTCATTATTTTTATTCAAAGCCAAAAAGAATATTTTTATTCCTAGAACTCTATAAATAGGACTTAGAACCCAACCCTTCTCCTCATTCTTCAGCTGTGATCAGACTCCAAGGCGCTAGTACTACCATAGAGTGATAAACACTTGGGTTGGGAAAAAGCTTTGCCATTCCTAAGCTTTATAAAACACTTGGGAAGTGAGGTTTAGTTATTTTGGTATTAGAGCTAGACCAATCCATAAGGTCAACTAAGGTACTCATATTCTTTAAGTCCAATTCTTTAAAACTCTTTAGTTTTCTTTAGTTCCCTTTATTCAGATCCTAACTTTCGTTATTGGTTCTTGATTAGGTTCTTGAAACTTAAGTTCTTTGTTGGTAAGTTTCTTCTTGGTGGTTTAGTTTCCACATTCATTCTTTATTCTTTAGAAGTACTCACCATTTGTATTGTTGGTTTTAGGAGTGTTCCAAATCCCGTCCTTGTTCTCATATCCCGGTGTTGGTAAGGAAAATAGGATAGATTTTATGTGCTTATATGTTATGTTATGTTTATGTTATGTTATGATATGTTATGTTATATGTTTATGCTATGATATGTATATGTATGATATGTTTTAGTTCTTGGGTATATATGTTTTGTTTAGATAACAAGCATATAATTTGTTTAGATAACAAATAACTTGTTTAGATAAGAAGTCCCAATAGTATATTCCTTGGGCATATGATTTGTTTAGATAACAAGCCCCATAAATTTATATGACTTGTTTAGATAACTAGCCAGTAGAATTATGGGCATATGATTGCCTAGCTAGCAAGCCCCAAGATGTATGATGACCACTGTAATAGATGTTTTTGTTGCCATATATTTTATAGTGTATGCTTATGATATATGATATATATTTTAGATAGTCTTATGTTATTTTATAGTATTTGATGTAGTCTTATGCTTATGTTTACGATGTATGATTTGTTTTTAGTAGATTTTCTTTGCTGGGCATTAGGCTCATTCCTTTATTTTAGTGTGATGCAGGAAAATGATTATGGAGGCGGAAGGATTCTAGGTAGCATGGCATGTGTGTTGAGGATGAATGGAATTGATGGGCTGCGTGTTGATCGAGGATGACGTTTATTTTAGTCTTTTGAAATATGTCTCTTTTGTAATTCCGCATTCAACTTATTTTTTTAATTGTTTTTAAAGCTATGTTTTATGTTTTGTAAACAATGGGATCCCATACCATATCACATTTTATTTTACATTTTTAATAAAGACATGCTATTTCTTATATTTTGGGTTTTTCAATAGAGGCATGTTATTTCTTATGTTTGTATCGAAATAGTAGCTATGTCTAGTAGTTTTAATGGTCCAAGGTCTTAGAAATAGTTGGGTCATTACAGTTGATATCAGAGCAACGGTCCATTTACATGAAGTTCTCTTTGATACACACGCTCAAGCTCCGAATCTAACTGCCAATGTAAGTGTTTATGTTTGTTATGATTATATGTATTATCCCTTATGTTTTCAGCTAAGAATATTTATAAATTAGTTTATTTTTTTCATTATTTATTTTAATTATTATCTTTGCATTTATGATTGTATATAGTGAAAAGCTTTTTCCAAATAAATATCATTGTTATTTTTTAATGACATGTATGAGTTTGAATTTCTTTTACAATCATAATAAATAATAAATTTAATAAATAATGACCAAGTTCGGTGAGGGTGGATACGAATCAATGAATCGGGTTCTAAATTGAGAGTTAGGGGGCCATAGTAGTGGGAACGATTTTACTGATCCCAGCCCTCCCTTAATATGGTTAACTTTGGAACAACGATGAGTTTCGAGCCTGAGAATTAAGTCATATAGGATGATTAGAAACAAACTTAGAAAATAATAAAGATGGCTTATTTTTTTTCTAAGTATAGAAACACACCCTAATTAAAATAAGGCTTATAAAAATTTTCATAAGAAGTCATATTTAATAGGTCCGAGTTATGTTTGCTTAGATTATGTTTTTCCTTAGAGTCTATTAGGGTAAGTTCTAACATGTTCTCGACTGTTAGAACTTTGTTGAAGATGTCGCTCAGAAGGTCTGCACGCACAAACGCTAATTCCTCCAACGCCGCTCCTAAGAGCAAAGAAGCCCCTCGACTTCGCAGAAGGGTAAGGCGTTCTTCCGCCAAACGAAGCGCACTGCAGCCGTCACCGAGTGACAACACCGCAGAAATTGCAAGACTACGACAATAAGTGGAGGAATTACTACAGTAACAGAAACAACAGACTCAGCCTTCGCCTCTGCCGCAACCACAACCTCAGCAAATGGCTCAAGTACCCCATCAAGTAGGTCCTTATGGGGGATGGCCAATGGTGAACCATGCGCCATACCCAGCTCAGCACATGGATCCAATCTATGAGCGATTTCATAAGCAACACACTCCAAACTTTGAAGGGACAACAAACCCCTTTGAGGCAGAATAATGGCTCAGAAATATAGAGCTGATCCTAGCGCATATGAATCTCGGCAACGCGGACCGTATATCCTACGTTTCGTCTCTGCTTAAGAAGGATGCTAGAATATGGTGGGACTTAGTTCAGCAAACTAACGATGTCACCACTATGACATGGACAAGATTTGTGGAGTTGTTCCACAAGAAGTATTACAACTCAGTAGTCATCGCTACAAGGGTCGAGGAGTTCGCTAGTTTGAAGCAGGACAACTTGACGATAGTAGAATATGCTCGACAGTTCGACAGATTAGCCAAGTTTGCACCAGAGATGGTTCCAACTAACTTTCTGAGGGTGACCAAGTTTGTTAGAGGACTTAGACCAAAGATTGAGCTAGGAGTTAAGCTTGCAAACCCGAGAAATACTACCTATGCCAATGTTCTAGAAACGGTAATAGAAGTATAAAGGCTTCAGGCGAATGTTAGTAAGGAGAAGGCTAGTAAGCCTGAGCCTAAACAGCAGGGTCAACCTCAGAATGGTCGGAACAACCACAACAACAGCCGCCAGCATAGCAATAGTAATAATAATGGTCAGAAGATAAGGCATCCAGATGATAAGTGGGCCAATGGTGATAAAAGCCCATGGACAAACAATGGAGGCAATAAGTCGGGCTATGTAGAATACCCGCAATGCTCTAAGTGCCAAAAGAAACATCTAGGGGAATGTCATGCAAACATCAAGGGATGCTTCAACTGTGGTCAGGAAGGTCATCGAAGGAGGCAGTGTCCCCAGCTCAAGCAAGAGGAGAAAATGGACAGTACAATGGTTCCTGCTAGGGTATTTGCTTTAACCCAAGGAGAAGCTGATGCTAGCAATAAATTGGTTACAGGTTAGATTTATATCCTCAATAATGTATGTTCTGTATTATTTGATTCGGGAGCAATATACTCGTATATCTCGTTAGGAATGATAGAGAAATTAGATAAACCTTGTAGAACTAGGTTTGTGACATAGTTTCCTTCGGGTAAAATAGTCCTATCATTACGGATAGTACGAGGCGTACAAATAAAAATCGAGGATGTAGAACAAGAAGGAGACCTAATAGAGCTGGAAATCAAAGACTTCGACATGATATTAGGCATGGACGGGCTAGCAAGGCATGGCGCAACCATCGATAGCAGACGTAAGCAAGTGATGGTCGAGACTCCTGACGGTCAGAAACGATGCTATATGGGAAAAGTTTTAGGACTACATACGCTGCTTATTTCATCTCTCAAAGCTCAGAGGATGATAGAAAAAGGATGCCACGCATTCTTAGCCAACGTTGCGGATGTGGTAAAGGAAACACCACTAAAAGTTGGAGACTTCCACATTGTAAAGGAATTCCCAGAGGTATTTCTTGGCAACTAGCAGGATTGCCGCGGACACGGGAGATAGACTTCACAATCGAATTAGTACCGGGCACCGAGCCATTCGCTATGGGGAGCACCGGTTCTATTTGTGAAGAAGAAGGACGAAAGTATGCATATGTGTATAGATTATCGCGAGCTGAATAAGGTGACAATTAACAATAAGTAGCCGCTACCCCAACTTGATGACTTGTTTGATCAACTCCGAGGGGCAACCGTGTTTTCAAAGATTGATCTACGGACCGGGTATCACAGCTCAAAGTACGGGAAGAGAATAATCCAAAGACGGCTTTTAGAACTCGTTATGGACATTACGAGTTTCTAGTTATGTCTTTTGGTTTTACCAACACTCTAGCCGCGTTTATGGATTTAATGAATAGGGTCTTTATGGATTATTTGGACGAATTCGTCGTACTGTTCATCGATGATATCTTGGTGTACTCAAAAGACGAAGTCAAACATGAGGAACATTTAAAGTTGATCTTCTTACGACTAAAGGAGCATCAACTTTGCACCAAGTTCAAAAAGTGTGAAATTTGGCTTTCGCAAGTAATGTTCCTCGGGCACATAGTATCCAAGGAAGGAGTTGCAGTAGACCCATCTAAGGTAGAGGCTATAAAGAGTGGCCAAGACCAAAGAACGCGTCTAAGGTAAGAAGTTTTCTGAGACTAGCATGTTATTATTGGAGGTTCGTAGAAGGCTTTTCTAAGATAGCCACTCCATTTACCAACCTAACTCAGAAAAAGCAAAGGTTCAACTAGATTGATAAGTGTGAAGAGAGTTTCCAGTTGCTTAAGGATATGCTCAACACCAGTACTTTATGTACTGACACCCAATGATAAGTTTGTAGTCTATTGCGATGCATTGAAGCAAGGATTGGGTTGTGTGCTGATGCATAATGATAAGGTGATAGCCTACGCCTCAAGGCAAACGTAGTTGCTGATGCGCTAAGTAGGAAGAATTACGGAAGTCTAGCATCATTAGCTGGAATAGAAAAGTCGCTACAGCAGGAGCTGATCAATGCTAAAATATATGTAGTCATTGGCAACCTGACTAACTTGTCCATCCAGTCAAGCCTGATAGAAGATATATGGATTGGGCAAGGACATGATGACACATTAATAGCACATATGGATGCAGTTAGGGAAAGGAAGGCCACAGATTTCCCAATATCTACTTAGGGGTTATTAAGATACAAGGATCGGGTATGCGTGCCAAATGATCAAGGGATTAAGATGAAGACTTTAGAAGAAGCTCACAATACCCCATACTTAGTTCACCCAGGGTCGACCAAGATGACTCACGACCTTAAAGTGTTATATTGGTGGCCAGGAATGAAGAAAGATATAGCGGAGTATGTGTCTAAATGCTTGATATGCCAACAAGTAAAAGCAAAACATCAGCGGCCTGCAGGCTTATTGCAACCACTTAGCATTCCAGAATGGAAATGGGATGATATAGCCATAGATTTCGTGACGGGTTTGCCACAAACAAGTAAGCAGCATGATTCGGCTTGGATAGTAATAGATAGATTAACCAAGTCAGTTCATTTCCTGTCTGTTAAGACTTCGTACACAGCAGATCAATACATAGGCGTTTAAGTCCAAGGAATAGTACGACTGCATAGAAGCTCTAAGACAATAGTATTCGATAGAGGATCAGTGTTTACATCGAGATTTTGGAGTAAGTATTTGCCGCTAATAGAATTCTCCTGCAACAATAGCTACCAGTCAACAATCAGGATGGCACCCTACAACCTAATTTATGGAAGAAGGGTCGATCATCGTTGCATTAGGACGAGGTAGGAGAAAGGAAACTACTTGGACCTGAAGCTGTTAGAGGAGCTCAGGATGTAGTAGTGCTAATTAGAAAGTGTATGCTCACTGTTCAAAGCCGTTAGAAAAGTTATGCGGATGCCAAGCGACATGATGTGGAATTCAAAATCGGAGATCAAGTCTTCTTAAGGATATCTCCTATGAAGGGTGTGAAGCGGATCGGGAAGAACGGCAAACTTCATCCCAGGTTTATAGGTCATTTTGAGATATTGGACAAAGTGGGAGCAGTTGCATATAGATTAGCCCTACCGCCAGCTCTAGCAGATAGTCAAAATGTGTTCCACATCTTGATGCTGCGTAGATATGTGTCAGACCCATCTCACGTCCTCAAATATGATATGATAGCACTCCAGAATGACTTGAGTTACGAGGAACGACCGAATAGCATCCTAGATAGAATGATGAAAGAATTACGGTCTAAGAATTTTCTGATAGTCAAGGTCCTATGGAGTAATAGTTCTAAACGGAAGGCAACGTGGGAGTATGAGGAAGACATGTTAACTGGGTATCCAGAATTGTTTGATAAGTAAATTTCGGGTAATAGTGGTAGCAGCAGTAGCAGCAGCAGCAGGAGTAGCAAGTAGTAGTAGTAGTAGTAGTAGTAGTAGTAGTGGTAGTGGTAGTGGTAGTGGTAGTGGTAGTGGTAGTGGTAGTGGTAGTGGTAGTGGTAGTGGTAGTGGTAGTGGTAGTGGTAGTGGTAGTGGTAGTGGTAGTGGTAGTGGTAGTGGTAGTGGTAGTGGTAGTGGTAGTGGTAGTGGTAGTGGTAGTGGTAGTGGTAGTGGTAGTGGTAGTGGTAGTGGTAGTGGTAGTGGTAGTGGTAGTGGTGGTGGTAGTGGTGGTGGTAGTGGTGGTGGTAGTGGTGGTGGTGGTAGTGGTGGTGGTAGTGGTAGTGGTAGTGGTAGTGGTAGTGGTAGTGGTAGTGGTAGTGGTAGTGGTAGTCAAAATGTGTTCCACATCTTGATGCTGCATAGATATGTGTCAGACCCATCTCACGTCCTCAAATATGATATGATAGCACTCCAGAATGACTTGAGTTACGAGGAACGACCGAATAGCATCCTAGATAGAATGATGAAAGAATTACGGTCTAAGAATTTTCTGATAGTCAAGGTCCTATGGAGTAATAGTTCTAAACGGAAGGCAACGTGGGAGTATGAGGAAGACATGTTAACTGGGTATCCAGAATTGTTTGATAAGTAAATTTCGGGTAATAGTGGTAGCAGCAGTAGCAGCAGCAGCAGTAGCAGGAGTGGTAGTGGTAGTGGTGGTGGTGGTGGTGGTGGTGGTGGTGGTGGTGGTGGTGGTGGTGGTGGTGGTGGTGGTGGTGGTGGTGGTGGTGGTGGTGGTGGTGGTCGTCGTGGTGGTGGTCGTGGTGGTGGTCGTGGTAGTGGTAGTGGTAGTGGTAGTGGTAGTGGTAGTGGTAGTGGTAGTGGTAGTGGTAGTGGTAGTGGTGGTAGTGGTGGTAGTAGTGGTGGTAGTAGTAGTGGTAGTGGTAGTGGTAGTGGTAGTGGTAGTGGTAGTGGTAGTGGTAGTGGTAGTGGTAGTGGTAGTGGTAGTGGTAGTGGTAGTGGTAGTGGTAGTGGTAGTGGTAGTGGTAGTGGTAGTGGTAGTCGTGGTAGTAGTCGTGGTAGTAGTAGTAGTTAGTAGTTAGTATTAGTTTGTAGTATGTTAGATTCCGTGGATTTTGGTTCAAGTTGGGACTTAGTTGGAAACTCATAGCAATAGTTATGAATTTTATAAGTTTAACCTATAGTTTAATAATATTAATTATAACATAAGGTTTGATTAATATTGTTGGTCCTAGGTGTATTATTTATTAGAACCTAAGGTTTAGATAGAGCCAATAAGAATATGACACTTGTCATAAGCATGATCATTAGGGAATTAGAGTTTGTTATTTTATGGTTAGTTTAGAAATTTGTGGATTAGGTTGTTATATAGATAATTAAATAGATTTTCTCGTAACTTTAGGGTACTGTAACTTTCGATCTATTTTTTACCCAATTATATTACGAATTGCTAAAAATAGTATTTCTAGAAAGTTGTAGATAATTTAATTATCTTTCTAACGGTATAAAGATGGTCTAAATCGAATTCCTACAAGTCCAGTTATGCTGATTTTACTACAGGTGAGTTTAGAGTTACGAGATTTAGGAAGTTAGAAGTTAGGATTCTATTTTTTATTTTTATTTTTTAAAACAAGCTTTGACTCCTTAGACCTACCTCTGAACAATTTGACCGAGTCCTAAGCCTTTGACTGACGAATATTCAAATATTTGTAATTAATTCATTATTTTTATTCAAAGCCAAAAAGAAGATTTTTATTCCTAGAACTCTATAAATAGGACTTAGGACACAGCCCTTCTCCTCACTCTTTAGCTGTGATCAAACTCCAAGGTGCTAGTACTACCATAGAGTGATAAACACTTGGGTTGGGAAAAATCTTTGCCATTCCTAAGCTTTATAAAACACTTGGGAAGTGAGGTTTAATTATTTCGGTATTGGAGTTAGACCAATCCATAAGGTCAACTAAGGTAATCATATTCTTTAAGTCCAATTCTTTAAAACTCTTTAGTTTTCTTTAGTTCCTTTTATTTAGATCCTAACTTTCGTTATTGGTTCTTGATTAGGCTCTTGAAACTTAAGTTCTTTGTTGGTAAGTTTCTTTTTGATGGTTTAGTTTCCACATTCATTCTTTATTCTTTAGAAATACTCACCATTTGTATTGTTGGTTTCACGAGTGTTCCAAATCCCGTCCTTGTTCTCATATCCCAGTGTTGGTAAAGAAAATAGGATAGATTTTATGTGCTTATATGTTATGTTATGTTTATGTTATGTTATGCTATATGTTTATGTTATGATATGTATATGTATGATATGTTTTAGTTCTTGGGTATATGTTTTGTTTAGATAACAAGCATATAATTTGTTTAAATAACAAATAACTTGTTTAGATAAGAAGTCCCACTAGTATATTCCTTGGGCATATGATTTGTTTAGATAACAAGCCCCATAAATTTATATGACTTGTTTAGATAACTAGCTCTGTAGAATTATGGGCATATGATTGCCTAGCTAGCAAGCCCCAAGATGTATGATGGCCATTGTAATAGATGTTTTTGTAGCCATATGTTTTATAGTGTATGCTTATGATATATGATATATGTTTTAGATAATCTTATGTTCTTTTATAGTATTTGATGTAGTCTTATGCTTATGTTTACGATGTATGATTTGCTTTTAGTAGATTTCCATTGCTGGTCATTAGGCTCATTCCTTTATTTTAGTGTGATGCAGGAAAATGATTATGGAGGCGGAAGGATTCTTGGTAGCATGGCATGTGTGTTGAGGATGAATGGAATAGATGGGTTGCGTGTTGATCGAGGATGACGTTTCTTTTAGTCTTTTGAAATATGTTTCTTTTGTAATTCCGCATTCAACTTTTTTTTTGAACTTGTTTTTAAAGCTATGTTTTATGTTTTGTAAACAATGGGATCCCATACCATATCACATTTTATTTTACATTTTTAATAAAGACATGCTATTTCTTATATTTTGGGTTTTCAATAAAGGCATATTGTTTCTTATGTTTGTATCGAAATAATAGCTATGTCTAGTAGTTTTAATGGTACAAGGTCTTAGAAATAGTTTGGTCATTACATTTCCCTTGGTGATGCATCTCAACAAAGGTAAATAAAATTCCCATCGGTACATGACTCCATCTATTTGTATATATCAAGCAGAGTGCTAATTAAATTCGTAGCCTTATTTTGATTGGTAGGCAGTATGCTCTGCTCGAGTCATCGTATAATGGGAGTCATCCAAGTATTTACAACATTAATAATTACAGTAGAGTCTTGCTCAATTATACTAGTATTTGTTAGATATTCGACTAGGATGATGATGAGTGTGTCAACATCATTCTCATTTGCTAATTTTTCCAAAGCATCTGCATTAGAATTTTGGTCACACGGTACTTATTGTATCAAATACTTCTCGAATTGTGCGAGCAAGTCCTTAGCTTTGTTTAAATTTGCAACCATTTTCAATCCTCGTGCATGATAGTCTCCCAGTATTTGATTCACGACCAGCTGTGAATCACTGTATATCTCAATTGATCATACATTAACATCCCTTGCTAATCTTAATCCGACGAGCAACGCTTCATAATCTGCTTCATTATTTGATGCAAAAAATCCAAATCTGAGTGAATAGTCAAACCGATGCTCCTCTGGTGTTATTAAGATCAAGCCTGAACCCGATTTGTGTTTGTTGGAAGAGCCATCCACGAACAACTTCCATGTTGGGACTCCTATTTTGGGCTTTTTTGTCGTAGTTATCTGCTCAATCGATTGTATTCCAGTGTACTCAACAATGAAATCCACAAATGCTTGCCCTTTTATTGCTGCTCGTGATTGATTGGTAATTTCAAATTGTCCCAACTCCACATCCCATTTAAGTAAGCGACCAGCCACTTCACATTTTTGTAATACATGCCTTAAGGGTTGGTTAGTTAAAACAATAATTGGATGGGCATAGAAGTAGGGTCGCAAATTTCAAGATGCGAACAGCAAGCTAGCTTCTCGATTGTTAGATACCTTAATTTTGCTTCTACCATCCTTTTACTGACGTAATACACGGGTTGCTGAGTTCGATCTTCTTCTCAAATTAGCACAACACTGGCAGCATACTTTGTGCCTGCTAGATAAACGAACAAAGTTTCTCCATCAATTGGCTTAGTTTAAAGGGGAGGTTGAGAAATGTGTCTCTCGATTGCTTGAAAGGCATGCTTGAATTCCTCCGTCCATTCAAATTTCTTGCTACCTCTCAACTGGTTAAAAAAAATGGGACACACTTGTCCATTGATGTAACGCCCTGGATAGCCAAGACTGTTACACTGTGTGTTTATAAAAGTGCTAGACTTGTTAATCAAGTCATTTAATTAAAACGTGTTACTGAAACTATAGTGGAACTAGGGTTAAAAGATTTTGTTCTTAAAAGTCGCATTTCTAATAAACAAACACTTTCTGTTTACACGGGATCCCAAAAATAATAGGATTAAAACCATTTACAAAATATTCGAGATTTAAATACAGTATTAGCCATACTAAGGCAAAATAGACAGTTAAGAAATCCTGATCCACTCCTCGGCCATGGCGACCGGATAGCTGATTATGTACATTCAGCCTCGCAAATCTCCATCTCAGGATTGGTCCAACTTGCCTTTGCCTTTACCTGCACCACATAGCACCCGTGAGCCAAGGCCCAACAAGAAAACACAATAACAGAGCATAAGCAATCAACAGACAATCCAATTTCTCATATCACATAAGCATATTCTCAACCGTATAAGCATTCATGATAAGCAAGTATTCAGCATACTAAAACATGTCAACTCATATCAATCACCAATTCACAAATGATAACTAGGGTTAGCGCCCTTAGACCGTACCCTCTGTTTATCCTACTGACTCCGACCCGCTTAAACCGAGCTCAGTGAATATTAACCTATCCTCGGCTACCAGCGGCCAAGCTGCGCCCTGTGCGCAAATATTGTATACAACACCCTTAGGCCGTTTATCACATGTCCCATGGCATAATACCATCATTGACATTATACAGATATCGGGAGCACTTAGTCCCATTACAAACAAATAACCGGGTGCAGTTTTCTTACCTTTAGATTCGCTAGCTTCGTTCACTTTGATCCTTGAGCACGATCCCTCTTGAGCCCTAGCGTACACCTAGTCACAACCATAGGTCAAAATCATCACCAACACTTAAGTCCAAAACCTAACTTCGGGACCAATCCCGAGCCCTCGGGAAGCCCCAATTCCACCAAACGGGGTGGTGGATTCGAACCCCGCACCGCCGGGCAAAAACCCTTGAAAATAACTCAAAAACCCTCTTCTGGAAGCAGGGTAGTGCTACAGCGCTCTTTGGAGGGCGCCAGAGTGCTACAAACAGAACCAAAAACACCCTCAGAATACTTGGCCTAGCGCTACAGCGCCCAAAGGCTAGCACGGTAGAGCTAGTTACATAACCAACAACCCTGCATTTCCTTCTTGCAATTTCCCCGAGACAAACCCTACCAAACTTTTCCAATCTTCAACCAAACCTAATAACAAGGTTATCAACATGATCCACTCATCCCAAGCAGCCCAAATACACAAAACCCAATCACATGCATCCCTAAACATAGAATTCACCATAGTTGAACCTAAACTCAGAAACTCAGCAAAAACCATAGAAATCTCAGAGCTTGAAACCAAAGTTCCTTACCTTTAATTGGAAATTTTATGTTAGGATATCCTCTACTCTTCCTTGGCTTCCTCCTCCTCAAACTCTTGGCTTGAATTCCCTAGAATTTCCATCAAATTCTACTTAGATATCAAAGTTCAACATCAAAACCAGAAAGTGAAGAAAACCCCAAAGTCTTACCTTCACTGAATGAATTGCCCTGCCAATTGCTCAACCTTAACTCAGAAACCTAATTGCTCAGCTTGACCTAGCTCTCCTTTGAACTTTGCTCCAAGAAACCTCAAGAAAATGGTGGAGAAGAGCCTAAACCAACCTTGCTTTTCTTTCCCATCTTTCTCTTTCTTTTCTTTCCTTTTCTTTCCTTCAGACTTCTATTTCATTCTACATACTCCACTAAGCATAAAGCCTCAGTTATGCCTATCCTTTATAAGCCAAATGACCACAATACCCTCCCTTAAATCCTATGTCTTTTAATCCACCTAGGGGCATTTTGGTCATTTCACCCAATTCTCGCTAATTCCTCGAGTGTCTCTAATATTTACCGCTTACTTCCCAATACTTAACTAATCACTAGTTATATTCCTCGATGTCAAAATAAACCCCAATATATTCTCTAAATTCCAGAAATACCCCCAGGCTCAACCCGAGCCGGGTATAAATCCCCGTCGTGACTTTTTTGCTAAACCGCTCACTAGGATCGTCTTGAACCACAGATCACAGATATATCCACATAATAATGTGGTCTCAACAATTTATCACAACAATTTATCACATATATATACAGTTATGCCCTCAACGGGCCAAATTTACAATTATGCCATTTCTAACCTAATCAGGGCCTACATGCATACTAATACACATAGTCATGCATCTCAGATATTCAAATAGTCATATAACATACTTTAAATAATTAAATCACATATATTCCAATTATTCCCTCTCGGCACACTAATCAAGGCCCTTAAGCCTTATTAGTAAATTTGGGTTGTTACAACTATCCCCTCCTAATGAGAATTTCGTCCTCAAAATTTACCTAAATAACTCGGGATATTGATCACGCATTGCTGTCTCAAGCTCCCAGGTCGCCTCTTCGACCCTACTATTCCTCCATAATACTTTAACAAGAGGAATCGTCTTATTCCGTAATACTTTATCTTTTCAATCCAAGATCTGAACCGGTTGCTCTTCATAAGCCAAATAAGTCTGTAACTCCAAGTCTTCATACCTTAACACATGAGTCACATCTGAGACGTACTTCCGGAGCATCGAGACATGGAATACGTCATGAACTCAAGACAACGATGGTTGCAAGGCTAACCTGTAAGCCACATGACCAATCCTTTCCAGGATCTCAAATGGTCCAATGAACCTAGGACTTAACTTGCCCTTCTTTCCAAACCTCCTCACCCCTCGCAGAGGTGAAACTCGAAGGAACACGTGGTCCCCAACTTGGAACTCCACATCCCTACGCTTAGGATCAACGGAGCTTTTCTATCTGCTCTGAGAGGCGAGCATCCTAGCTCGGATCTTCTCTATAGCTTCACTTGTTTTCTGAACCATATCTGGCCCCAAATACTTCCTCTCACCCATCTCATCCCAATGAATGGGTGATCTACACTTCCTCCCGTACAACATCTCATAGGGAGCCACTCCAATCATTGACTGATAACTATTTTTATACAAAAATTCAATCAACGGAAGATACTTACTCCATGAACCCTCAAAGTCAATCACACACGCTCTGAGCATATCCTCCAACACCTGAATCGTCCTCTCAGACTGTCTGTCAGTCTGAGGATGGAAGGCTGTACTGAACTTCAACTGAGTTCCCAAAGCCTTCTGCAGACCACCCCAAAACTTGGAAGTGAAGATAGGATCCCGGTCCAACACTATAGACTTAGGAACCCCATGGAGACGTACGATCTCCCTCACATATAACTCAGCATACTGATCCACAGTATATGTCGATCTTACTGGAAGAAAATGGGCTGACTTGGTGTATTTTTCCACTATCACCCACACCAAGTCATGAAGCCCCACTGTTCTAGGTAAACCTCCCACAAAATCCATAGTAATATCCTCCCATTTCCACTCGGGAATACCCAAAGGCTGAAGCAACCTTGCTGGTCACTGATGCTCAGCTTTCACCTGCTGACAGGTTAAACACTTGGCTACGTACTCCACCACATCCTTCTTCATCCCGGGCCACCAATATAACGTACGTAAATCTTGGTACATCTTTGTGGTACCTGGATGAAGTGAGTACGGCGTCGTATGAGACTCATTTAGTATCTCTCGTCTGATTCCCTCATCTGCTGGAACACAAATATGTCCCTAATACTGAAGCAAACCAACCTCACATATAGAATAGTCCTTAGCTACTCCCGCTAAGACATTCTCTCCAATCCCCTACAACTGAGCGTCTGCCAACTATCCTTCTCTGATCCACTCTAGCAGGGTCGACTGCAGAGTAATATTGGCCAACCGGCCTACCACCAACTCTATCCCCGCTCTGACCATCTCATCAGCTAACTCCCTTGAGATCTGAATGGAACTATATAACTGACCTGGGCCTCTCTGGCTCAATGCATCCGCCACCACATTGGCTTTCCCTAGATGGTAAAGAATATCACAATCATAATCTTTCACCAAAGCTAGCCAACGCCTCTGTCTCATGTTCAGGTCCTTCTATGTAAAGAAATACTTCAGGCTCTTATGGTCAGTGTATACCTCGCACTTCTCCCCATACAGATAATGTTGCCTAATCTTTAGTGCAAATACCACCGCTGCTAACTCCAAATCATGAATGGGGTACTGCTGCTCATACTCCTTCAGCTGTCATGATGCATAAGCTATGACTTTCTCATTCTACATCAACACATAGCCTAAACCCAATCTTGATGCATCACAATAGACCACAAACTTCCCTTCTCCCGAAGGAAGACTCAACACAAGCATCGTAATAAGTCGTCGCTTCAACTCTTGAAAACTTTCTTCGCACTTATCTAACCAGATAAACTTCAAATTCTTCTGTGTTAATTCTGTCATCGGTTCCGCTATCTTCGAGAAGCCTTGTACAAACTGTCTGTAGAAACCCGCCAAACCAAGAAAACTCCGCACCTCCGAGGCGTTCCTTGGCCTCGGCCAATCCCTAACTGCCTCTACCTTAGATGGATCCACCTTAATCCCATCTGCACCCATGATATGTCCAAGGAATGTCACTTCTGGTAACCAAAATTCACATTTCTTAAACTTGGTGTACAACTGATGCTCCCTCAACCTCTGTAGAACCTGTCGAAGATGAAGCTCGTGCTCTGCCGCTGAACTAGAATACACTAAGATGTCGTCAATGAAAACAATAACGAACTAATCCAGAAAATCCTTGAACACCATGTTCATTAGATCCATAAAGGCTGCTGGGGTGTTGGTCAAACCAAATGACATGACCAGAAACTCATAGTGCCCGTACCGCATTCGGAAGGTCGTCTTCGGTATGTCCTTATCCTTGATCCTCAACTGGTGATAACCAGATGGAAGATCAATCTTTGAGAACACCGTCTTACCCTGCAGCTGGTCGAACAAGTCATCAATCATTTGTAGGGGATACTTATTCTTGATAGTCAACTTGTTCAATTCCCGGTAATCTATACACATTCTCAAAGTCCCGTCCTTCTTCTTCACAAACAAAACTGGAGTACCCCATGACGAGTAGCTAGGTCTGATGAACCTCAAATCCAGAAGCTCCTGCAACTGTATCTTCAATTCTTTCAGTTCTGCCGGTGCCATCCTATATGGTGCCCTCGACACTGGCTCTGTTCCCGGTGTTAACTCAATGACAAATTGAATCTCTCTACGCGGCGGTAAACCTGGCAAGTCCTTAGGAAACAGATCTAGGAACTCGCAAACCAACCTGGTTTCTTCCGATCCTGCTGGCAAAACCCTGGTGGTATCCACCACACTAGCCAGAAAACCTATACACCCTCCTTGTAACAGATCTCTAGCTCTCAACGCCGATATCCTGGGTACGCGGGGTCCATACACCGCTCCCACAAAAACAAAGGGATCCTTGCCCTCTGGCTCAAAAGTCACAATCTTCTTCCTGCAGTCAATGGTGGCCCCATATCTAACCAGCCAATCCATTCCTAAAATCATATCAAAATCCTCCATACTCATCTCAATCAAATCTACTAACAACTCCCTATCATCAACTATCACTGGCAGTGCTCTAATCCACCTCTTAGATATTACCAGTTCTCATGTAGGCAAAATACTCCCAAACCCTGAAACACAATACTCACTAGGTCTACACAGTCTATCAATCACCTTATTAGAAACAAATGAGTGTGTAGCACCAGAGTCAATCAATATAGTAAAAGATGAGCTAGCACTAAAAAGCTGACCTGTCACTACCGAGGGACTAGCCTCGGCCTCCGCCTGCGTCAGGGTGAACGCTCGAGCTGGAGTCAAGCTGTCCACCTTCCCCGTATCTCCCTTCTTCACTATCAGGCAATCCTTCTTGAGGTGTTCCACCACCCCACACACATAACAAGCCTTAGCTCGAAACTCGCCCGGATGGCGTCTCCTGCACCTCGTTCACTCAGGGTAAGTCTTCCAAGTATCACCGCCCCCCTGACGGCCACTCTGAATACCCCGACCTCTCCTATCAAAACCAGGAGTGACCGAAGCATCAGGGGTCTTCCTCTTTAAATCACTGGGGCCTCTGCCCCTACCAGAACCAACATAGGGAGGCACCGCCCTGCAGCCCTCTCACCTCACTGCACTCTCTCTCCATATCTTATTTTCTGCTTCCTCAGCGGTAAGAGCCTTCTCTACAGCCTGGGCATAAGTTGTCCCTCCAGGAACTGTTGTAATCCTCACATCTCGGGCAATCATAGCATTTAGCCCTCTAATGAATATGTCCTGCCTAGCTGCATCAATAGGCAGAAGATCTGATGCGAATTTCGCAAGTCTGTCAAACTTCAGGGCATACTCTGAAACTATCATGCTGCCCTGAACCAGCCCCACGAACTCATTTATCTTCGCTGCCCTGATGGCAACATTATAATACTTCTGACTGAATAAGTCCTTGAATCCTTCTCAAGTCAACGTAGTAACATCCCTGGTCTGTGATGTCACCTCCCACCAGATTCGGGCATCCTCTCTCAACATATATGTGGCACAGGCCACCCTGTCATGTCCCTCTACCCTCATAAAATCAAGAATGGTAGTAATCATAGTCATCCACTATTCAGCCTTCAGTGGATCAGGTCCTCCCTCAAAGATCGGGGGATGCTTCTTTCTGAACCGCTCATATAACGGCTCCCATCTATTCCCAACCTCAACTGGTTGTACAACATGTACCACTATAGGTGGCACAATAGGGGCAACACTCCCAGATGGAGCCTGCTGCCGCAGAATTCAGATCTGTTCATCTTGGCTCTGTAGCCGAGCCTGCATGTCTGCCATCAGTTGCTGCCAGTTCTCAGGGATTGGCAGAGGGGTCTAGCCCTGATGATCATCTCTAGTCCCAGACCTGCCAGCTAGTCGCGTAGATTTTCTTGGATGCATAATTATCCAAGTCAATCTGCAATCAACGACTTAGCAATCAGACTATGATGACAGGGTAATAATCCTTTCATGATCCATCACTAGAACTCCAATCATTCACAAACAATCAAGATATGGCAGTTTATCCAAATATTCATTCACATGCATAGCAGTGCTGATAAGCACGCCTCAATAACATCACGCAATAGTCAAGGGCCAGGCCCTATCAGTATCCCATGCTCCATATTAATCAGACAGATATCAACAGTCATATCTCATTCAAATCATTTAATCACATAATCATGTGTACACAATTTCCAAACCCTGAGTCGAGCTTGTCTCTCGCGGCGAATGTACATGTCCAGCTAGTCTTTAGGAACCCATAAACCTAGGATGCTCTGATACCAAGTTCTAATGCCCTAGATAGCCAAGACCGTTACACTGTGTGTTTATAAAAGTGCTAGACTTGCTAATCAAGTCATTTAATTAAAATGTGTTACTGAAACTATAGTGGAACTAGGGTTAAAAGATATTTGTCTTAAAAGTCGCATTTCTTATAAACAAATACTTTCTGTTTACACGGGATCCCAAAAATAATAGGATTAAAACCATTTATAAGAGATTCGAGATTTAAATACAGTATTAGCCATACTAAGGCAAAATAGACAGTTAAGCAATCCTGATCCACTCCTCGGCCATGGCGACCGGACAGCTGATTATGTACATTCAGCCTCGCAGCTCTCCATCTCAGGATTGGTCCAACTTGCCTTTGCCTTTACCCGCACCACGTAGCACCAGTGAGCCAAGGCCCAGCAAGAAAACACAATAACAGAGCATAAGCAATCAACATAAAATCCAATTTCTCATATCACATAAGCATATTCTCAACCGTATAAGCATTCATGATAAGCAAGTATTCAGCATACTAAAACATGTCAACTCATATCAATCACCAATTCACAAATGATAACTAGGGTAGCGCCCTTAGGCCGCACCCTCTGTTTATCCCACTGACTCCAGCCCGCTTACACCGAGCTCGGTGAATATTAAGCTGTCCTCGGCTACAAGTGGCCAAGCCGCACCCTGTGCGCAAATATTGTATATGGCACCCTTAGGTCGTTTATCACATGTCCCATGGAATAATACCATCATTGACATTATACAGATATCGGGAGCACTTAGTCCCATCACAAACAAATAACCTGGTGTAGTTTTCTTACCTTTAGATTTGCTAGCTTCGTTCACTTTGATCCTTGAGCACGATCCCTCGAGCCCTAGCACACACCTAGTCACAACCATAGGTCAGAATCATCACCAACCCTCAAGTCCAGAACCAAACCTCGGGACCAATCCCGAGCCCACGAGAAGCCCCAATTCCACCAAACGGGGTGGTGGAATCGAACCCCGAACCCCCAGGCAAAAACCCTTGAAAATAACTCAAAAACCCTCTTCTGAAAGCAGGGTAGTACTACAACGCTCTTTGGAGGGTGCCACAGCGCTACAAACAGAACCAAAAATACCCTCAGAAAACTTGGCTTAGCGGGCGCTGTAGCGCTAGTTACAGAACCAACAACCCTGCATTTTCCTTCCTATGATTTCCCCGAGCCAAACCCTACCAAATCTTTTCTAATCTTCAACCAAACCTAAAAACAAGCTTACCAACATACTCCACTCCTCCCAAGTAGCCCAAATACACAAAACCCAATCACATACATCCCTAAACATAGAATTCACCATAGTTGAACCTAAACTCAGAAACTCAGCAAAAACCATAGAAATCTCAGAGCTTGAAACCAAAGTTCCTTACCTTTAATTGGAAAGTTGATGTTAGGATATCCTCTACTCTTCCTTGGCTTCCTCCTCCTCAAACCCTTGGCTTGAATTCCCTAGAATTCCCATCAAATTCTACTTAGATATCAAAGTTCAACATCAAAACCAGAAAGTGAAGAAAACCCCAAAGTCTTACCTTCACTGAATGAATTGCCCTGCCAATTGCTCAAGCTTAACTCAGAAACCTAATTGCTCAGCTTGACCTAGCTCTCCTTTGAACTTTGCTCCAAGAAACCTCAAGAAAATAGTGGAGAAAAGCCTAAACCGACCTTGCTTTTCTTTCCCTTCTTTCTCTTTCTTTTCTTTCCTTTTCTTTCCTTCAGACTTCTATTTCATTCTAAAAAATCCACTAAGCATAAAGCCTCAGTTATGCCTATCCTTTATAAGACAAATGACCACAATACCCTCCCTTAAATCCTATGTATTTTAATCCACCTAAGGGCATTTTGGTCATTTCACCCAATTCCTGCTAATTCCTCGAGTGTCTCTAATATTTACCGCTTACTTCCCAATACTTAACTAATCACCAGTTATATTCCTCGATGTCAAAATAAACCCCAATATATTCTCTAAATTCCATAAATACCCCCAGGCTCGCTCCGAGCCGGGTATAAATCCCCTCTGTGACTTTTTTGCTAAACCGCTCACTAGGATCGTCTCGAACCACAGATCACAGATATATCCACATAATAATGTGGTCCCAACAATTTATCACATATATATATATACAGTTATGCCCTCAACGGGCCAAATTTACAATTATGCCCTTTCTAACCTAATTAGGGCCTACATGCATACTAATACACATAGTCATGAATCTCATATTCAAATAGTCTTATAACATACTTTAAATCATTAAATCACATATATTCCAATTATGCCCTCCCAGCACAATAATCAAGGTCCTTAAGCCTTATTAGTAAATTTGGGTTGTTACAATTGATTTGTATATAAACTTATTGAGATCAGCAATTCAGCCTATTATACTCTGCATCCTTGGTTTTGGTCGGTGACTTCATATTGATTAATTCTTAGATTTTCTCAGGGTTTGCCTCTATTCCTTGTGCCTTAACAATAAACCCAATAAATTTTTCAGGAACAACTCTAAAAGAACATTTAAAAGGATTGAGCTTCATTTGATATTTCTTAAGAATGTTGAATCACTTCTCAAGGTCATATATATCCCCCCTTCCCCAATTTTTTTTGTATTTGACGAGCATGTCATCAACGTACACCTACATGCTATTGCCAATTTTGTCTTTGAACATGTGATTTACTAGTCGCTAATAAGTAGCACCAGCATTTTTTAGACCAAATGGCATCACCTTGTGAGCAGTATAATCTGTAGTTTGTTCAGAAGCTTGTGTGTTATTCATCCGGGAAGTGCATGCAAATTTGATTATACCCAAAGTAGTCATCCATAAATGAAATTATGTCATGCCCTGATATAGCATCGACCAGCTGGTCGATTCTGGGTAGTGGAAAATAGTCCTTCGAGTAGGCTTTATTAAGGTATATAAAGTCTACACATGTTCGTCATTACCATTAGTTTAGGGAAAAGTGCCGGATTGGAGACCCATGGTGGATAAAACGCCACTGAAATGAATATGTTCTTCTTTAGTCTTTCAGTGCTTTCGACCTATCCTTGTCGAGCAACCTTTTGTTCTATTGGTGGTAATTTCTTGTCTATGTTTAGGATATGACTGATTATAGTTGAACAAATTAAAACTATGTATGTATGCGACCAGCCAAAGACATCCTGGTTTTTCCTAAAAAGTTCCACCAGTTCCTCTTGTACTTTTTCTTCTGAATTTTTTATGACCTTGATAATCCTGGTCATCTTTTTTTCATCAATTTGGACCTCCTCAAGGTTCTCCTCTGGTCCAACTTCTTCAACAAAATCTCCAAAATGAGGATCTATCTCTCCCTCCCTGGTTTGGAAAACACCCTATTTGGTGAATTGATCATTGGATTGAGCATTTTGCTTCGTAACAATAGTGTCAAAACTGACACATGTATGTATTACTACTTCTTATCTAATGTTCTTGCCACATTCGATCAAAGGGTTGCTCATAAAAATCATTTTGGCAGTTTTATACACCCTTTTTTGCTTTGTTAATCGAGTTATAACATTCTTTGGCTTCCTTTTAGTTCACATATACACAACCTATACCAGCATCGTTTGGGAATTTCATGGCGAGTGCCACATAGATGTTATGTCTTATGCATCAATCAATATAGGTCTTCCGATCACAGTGTTTTATGCAGAAGAGAAATCGACCACAATAAAGGTAGCCATGATTGTCATGTCCGTAAGTGTTCTTCCTACTGTTACTAGAAACCTAATCGAGCCAGATGGCATGAGTCCCTAACCTGTAAAACTGTAGATTGTCTGAGTTCAGGATTCGAGGTCTCAAACTGAAAGTTTCATCTTTTCCAAAGAGCACTTATGTAATATGTTTAATAAACTTCCTATATCAGAGAAGATCCACGACCAGCAAACCCGTATGTGGAACCTAACATATTGTGAGTCTTTATCGGAGAAGGTTATCGAGTTTTCTTCAATCTGAGGTTTTTTGGGAGTTTGTTCCTCGACTGTTAGCACTTCAGTACTCTGCTCGTGATGTAGCATTCTTAAATATATTTCTTGTGCTTTACCATTGTCACCACCTAGATGTGGTCCTCCACAAATCATGAGTAAAGTGCCTACCAATGGTGCTGTTGTAGTGGTGGTGATCGTTGGTGTCCTTGTGCCTGTTCATTAACCCCAGCAGTAGCTTGCTGAGAATAAACACTTGCTCGCACATAACATCGTAGATGCCCCTGGTGAATCAAGAATTCAATTTCATCTTCCAGCTGGTTGCATTCGTTCGTACAGTGACCATAATAGTTGTGGGAATCATGGAACTTGTTCATGTCCTTCTTTGATATTTCTTTTCGTATCAGGGTTGGTCGTCTATATGGAATTGTAGTATGACTTACTTGATAGACCTATGCTCGACTTTCGACCAACGTTGTATAGTTGATAAACGTTGGCTCTTATTTAATAGGTTTTGAATGCTTGTTATCATTGTTTCCAGAGCCATTGTTTTCCCTTTTACCCCTATTTTTTCCATCAGTCTTTCCACCGTTATTAGCATTGTTCGAGGTATCTCTGATTTTTGGTTGATATTTCTTTTTCTCAGTGGTTTTGTCTTTTTATTTCCCCTCATTTTCAATGGCATCTTTGAGCTTAACATATATGTATGCATGGTCAAGGAATTCTTGGGTCGTTCGTACCCCACTCTTATGAAGACTATTCCATAGTGGAGACTATCTCTTCACCCCAACTATGATTGCCATCGTTTTTCCTTCATCGCGAACAAATTTGGCACGAGTATCAACTCTCATGAACCTTTGAATGTATACCTTCAAAGGTTCTTCTTCTACTTGTCTTATGTCAACCAGCTAGTTGGCCTCAATCGAGTGTACACGAGCAACATAGAACTGGTCATAGAACTCATTCACAAACATCTTCCATGAGGAGATCAAGACACGCTGTAATATAAAGTACCACTCCTGTGCAGACAAGGTCACTGGGAGTATTCTGCAGCAAGCATCGTCAGACACCTTCTGTATGTTCATTTGAATCTTGAGTTTATTAACATGAGATATGGGGTCCTCTTTGTCAATGTAGCTTTGCAGGACATACATCTTAAACTTAGTACTTCAACATTGGTAATCTAGTTGATTTAGGGAGTGCCCTTCCTTCGATCAAAGTCTATATCAAAGGTGTTGTTGTCAAACAGTTGCTGGACAACCTAATTTAAAGCATTCAACTGAGCTTGTACTACTACTGGATGGCAAAAATGACTGTAGGGATATGTTCAACTACACTTTCTAACGGGCCAGCCTAATTTTTAGGTTGATTAGAGCCATGCCTTGTAATGCCCTGGATAGCCAAGACCATTACACTGTGTATTTTAAATAGTGTAACTAAGGGTAATTAAAATATTTGGTCACGCTAGATCACCAGAAACCCAAAAATTGCCCAGAAACTTAGTGTTCTTCCCCAATTCAAACTTACAACTTCTCCTTGAATCTCAGACTCAAAACTCGACGCCAATTCAGTTTTTCAGCAGATTTACAACCATAAAACATCTTTAGTAGCCTAAACAAACAACAACCCATAACAAGGTACCCCAAATACACACTTAAACACCAAAATTCATAGATTCAACATTTTGGGAGTTTGAGTTTAGGAGCTTACCCCAAATCCAAAAATTTCAAGTCTGAAGTGCGAATTGAAACTAAATTCCAAGCTTGATCGAGCCTCCCAAGACGTTTCTTCCAACGAAATCTATACTAAGACCTCCTAGAAACCTCAAATCAATACAGATTGGCTTTAATCTCAAATCAACCAAGAACATCACAGCTTTGAACCTAAAACTTGAAGAAGAAGAAGAGACTTACCTTCCAAAGTTCGAAATCTTTGTTTGATTGAAGTTGTCCTGCAACTGCTAACTCCCTCAAATTTCCCAACTTCCCTTGGAAATTCTCAAAATTCACTTAGCCTAGCTTGAATGTTGCTCTCTTAGAAAAATGCTAGAGAAAACAACCCAAAACTAAAGTGACAATACCCCAAATGTGAGCTACCTATCCCAGCTAACACCTCAGCCAAATAGGTCAAAAGACCATTCTACCCTCACTCTATACTCATATTCAAAGTATCCCCCAAGGGAAAATTAGTCATTTCGCCACTAATCCCACTAAACCTTAATTTACACTCCTAATTTCCCAATTTGATTACTAACCCTCCAAATATGAATATTTCCTCCAATAATGCTCCACTAATTCCCAACCTACACAAAATTATCTAAATACCCTTTGGCTCACCCCGAGCTGGGTATAAGTCCCCGTTGTGAATTTTTCGCCAAATCACTCTAAAAGATCGACCTAAGCTAGTTATCACAAATATATCCACATAATAATTTGGTCTCAATCACATAACACATATATTTACAATTATACCCTTAATGGGTCAAAATTAGGAAAATGCCATTTTTCACAAAAACAGGCCCATAATCACATTTAATACACATAAGCATGCATAAATAGTTATATCTTTATATAACTCGTATATTTCACATAATCACACATATATTCAACTGAATTCATGTATAAATCCATTTATGCCCTCCTAGCACGCTAATCAAGGCACTAAGCCTTAATAGTAAATTTGGGACGTTACATGCCTCTTCATTCAATCATTAAGGACATCCCTCAAATCCTCAATTCTTTGTCTCTGGTCGTCTCTTCCCAATCGATCAAACACATTGAAACTCCTTGGTCACCCCCAATATTTTGGATCTCAGGTCAGTTATTTATGGGTGGGGGAACTTGCTGACCCTAAGGATGCTCGTCTTGGCGACCAACTCCCTTTCTTTGTCCTTGAAAGTAATGTGAATCACCCTTATATTGTTCGTTTCTATCCTGTATCGAGATTTTCTTGTTCGAGTTCGGGTGTAATAGTTCTCTCCTTCATTTCGACCAAGGCCATCTCGATACACAGGTGGTGGCTTTTGTTGCCTGTGTTGGCCGCTTGGTCTCTAAGCATCCCTTTGCCTAGCAGGACCGCTGACCACAGAGCCTATGTCAGGCTGTCTTCCTCGTTCAAGTAGGGGATTCTCTGGTTCTCTTCCAGGCAGAACATGTTCATCAGTAACCAGACACCTCAGACTCTGAGGGTGCTGCTCATCCCTATCTTGCCTTGGTGGTTGTTCGTCATGTTTGTTATGCTGCTATGGCTATTCGTCATGTCTACCAGACTGTTGTGGTTCCCACTGTCCTTGTTTCACATTTTGTGGCAAGTCTTCATCACGTTCTGCTCCTGATAGCTCATGCTCCAGATTCTATTGAACATTTTGAGGAACTTGAAGATTTTGAGGAACCTGCGGAGGGCGATATCTTTGGGCAAGCTGTATAGCAGCTTCCAAAACAGCAATTGCATCTCTTGGGCAGCGATCCATCTCTAATTTTCTGGCATCCAACTCTCGTCGTTGCCTATCTATTTCCATTTGTTGCATGATCATTGTCTCTGCAACATTTTCTTGGTTAGTCTTCAGTGTGGCTAACTCATCTTGCATCATTCCTAAAGCTACTCACAGGGTTTCCATATCCATATCATCTTCTTCATCCAAATTGACCTGGGGCTCCTCTTCTAGGATCCCCTTTGGGGGGAGGTGGAAGAGGAACTTGTCGACCTCGAGTTATCTAGCCTAATTGATTGCCTTGATTTATCTTGGGGGGCATAATTGGTGAACTAAATGAGCTTTGAGGAATGTGATATGTGTTTTTGAGTTCAACTCCCAGCGAAAGCACCAAAATCTTGACCAATAATTTGACCAACAACACTGAGTCAAATAAAATGATAATTGAATAGAAAACTAAACTAAATAAATAAGAACACTCAAGATTTATAGTGCTTCGGCCCCAAGGATTGGTAATGATCTACTTCCACTTAGACACTTTTATTGAATGTAGAAAATCTCAAACTCACAATTAGATGAATAAGATTCAACCAAGTTTCATAAGTTTGAGATAATACAAAACTCTGTGTATAAAAGTGCACAAATGTCAGGCTAAAAAATATTGATGCACTAAGCCTTATATTTATAAGCTCAGTGATCTTCCAAAATGGGTCTTAGGCCTTACGAGACTTGCTTGCTAAGTAACAATTAAATATTAAATAAGTAATACATTTTGAAATAATAAATATATGCTTGAGCTGATCGCTCTACACTTTCTTGCTGTAATATCCGATCAGGTTGCTCGAGTATACCACCGAGCCAACCAGAGTTTCGAGATGCATCTTTGACTATGTTTCATCTAAACAATGTTGGGTACAGTTATGTGTGACTTAATTACTTTGTGTGACATGGTCGTGATTCGACTAGCCTCTATGATGTCGTTTTGTCTCTCGTCATTGCCACATGTTGATATTCTGTGCCACGTTATCACACTAGTTTTTGAGAAAAAACAAAGCATATAATAATATTGATGTAAATTATAAGTTATATATACATAATATTGTATATTTTTCAAATGAATATTATTAGCTTGTTAAATATGTTAAAACATTGATACAAATTATAACGTATATGGTATCACGCGTGTGCTACCAGCTAGTAACTAAAAAAACAAACTAGCTGAGGATAGGCAAAATAAGAGAAATATCACATAAACAGAATCAATGATTTTGGAGAATTTAGAGCAATAAGTGTTAGAATTTTTATACGAACTTACATAATTAAGTAGGCAACTATTATTAGTAGTAGTTACAAGGATAGTTGTGTATTTATATATGGTGTGGTGTTTCTATAACTATAATAAAAGAGTGAGTGGATTTAAGAAATTTTGGATAAGTTATTTTGTCTTGCAGTGTGATCTAGTTATTTTGTCTTGTAGTATACACATATATATAAATATTTTTTCTATTTAAAAAAAGGTTTTTTTTTTTGTTAAGATTTAAAATGTAAGTTAGTTTAATAAATTTCATCAAATTATATTATCTTGTAGTGAAAATATATTTTAGTTTATTTTTTCTTTTGGCTAAGAATTAAATAGTGATTTTTTCATAATTTAAATGGTGAGTTAATTTAGTAAAGTTGATCAAATTATATTATACTATAGTGGAGAATATATTTTAGTTATATATCTCTTTTTATTTTTTTATATTATTAATTACACTTGATAAAAAATTAATTTATTATTTAATCAATTATTACTATATCTATAACTATTTATAAAAGAGTGAATATATATTTTTTATTTTTTCTATTTAAAAAAATGTGTGCTTCTTTTAATTTTGGTTAATATTTAAAAAGTGATTTTTTAAAATAAATTTAAAAGTGGGTTAATTTAATAAATTTCATCAAATTATATTAAATTGTAGTGAGGATATATGTTGATGCAATTTTTCGTCAACTTAATTATGTAGAGCAATAAACAATTAATTAGAAAGAAAATAAAATAAATAGATTTTTACGCAGTTTAGCAGTTAAAATCTGCCTACGTACATGAGTCACTTTTATTAACTTGTCTGCGTTAAAACTTCAGGAAGGAGCAATTTCACAGAGCGTTTCTCAGTACAAAGTTATCCCCTCGTACAAATGACCAGATCCAAGCTATTTATAGACCTGGTTATAAGAATATCTTCCCACAAATTTATGGAAGCTACAACACATATTTCAATTTTAAATTCAAATGAATATCTAAATAATAATAATAATACAACTTAAATTCATTATGTAAATAAAGATCCCATAAAAGTAGGGATTCAACAGACGGACTTAACTAATCCCAAAGAAATAGGAATTTCCAAATTGCTTTTTTGTGTGTATGTTTAATGCGTCATCGGGCTTGAACACTGATAACTCCATTTTATTGTCGTTTTAGGATGTGTTTTTGTGGTAATCTTGAGTATTTATGTTTGTTTTGTGCAAGATTACGCTTGTGTTTGTCTTTGTTGTAGGTCGGTGGTTGAATCATGAGATAAATGTGAAAAGAAGATGAAATGATGAAAAAAAAGAGCTTTCAGTGGTTGCTTGACTCAAAATGGCGCTAAGGATGAGTTATAATAAGTTTTTGATGAAGGAAGGATGTTGAAAGGTTGAAATTTGAAAATAATGGAATTAGAGTCGCGGCATGGTGTTAAGGGTCGCGACTCAAGTAAAGTCAAAGGCTGAAGGTTGCTAAAGAGAATTAGAGCCGCGACTTGGTCAATAGAGTCGTGACGCTAGTAGAAGTCAGAGGCAAACCCAGGTGGTGCATCAACACACGAGCCGCGACCTGGGTTTAGAGGGTCACGGCGCCTGAAGATCAAACCAGACTTTGAAATGCCTTAAAAATGACACGGGTCACGACCTAAGAAAGGCCAACTCGCGGTCCGCCCTTGAATAAAAGAAGAATTCATTTTTTTCATATAACTTCATACTTTATGTTTTCATTAGGGTTAGGTCATAATTTAATTACGAATTTTGAGATTAAATTTGATTCTGAGACAATTTTTTTTGCACTTTTATATTTCTATTTCTTTTTCAAGTTTTAGAATTTTATGTTTCTGAATAATTATTTTGTTGTTTTAGTCATGTCTGATATAAACTAAATACTGTTAGGAAAACTTATACAGGATCTTTATTTATTTTCATGTAGATCTAATATTAAAAAAATTAATATGAGATAACCTAGAACATGTTTTTGAAATTGAATTCAAAGAAAAATAATGATAAGAATACTTACATTATACGCAGCGGAATGAATGAGTCATTCATTCAATTTCTCTAACCCTTGTATCCTTTTTGTCGCAAAGTATTACCAAGAAATTGAACCGATCTTCAATTTTCTTCACAGCCTTCCAAAGTATCCTTAGAATCACCTAGACTAGAGTGGGCAATTCTCAACACATCAGATAGATACAGAGAGAAGATGAATAGAAGAGAAAAATTGAGGCTTAGAAAGGACTTATGTTTAGAGCAAATCTAAAAGCTATCAGAAACTTATGTTTCAACTTGTGACTTGACTTGTGTTTTCAACTCTCTCTTAACATTCTTTTATAGACTCAATTAGGTCATTTATTTAATTAAAAAATAATAAATAATAGACAATTAATAGCCCTAGGTCGAAATTATCATAGGCTCTAGGCCCATGAAATTTCCAATTTGATTATAAGCCTATTGGACTTAAAATCAAGGCCTGTATTATTTTCTATTGATTTAATTAATTAAATAATTATTTAAATCATTTATCAAATTAATTATTTATAATTTGAACCTTGATTTAAACTTATTTATTAATTTAGATACCAACTTATCTTAATTAATAAATCTGCCCTTATTTTTCTTTTCTTCTCAAAATTGTATAACTCTATGAAACTACCCAAAATTAACCTGATCAACTTTGATAATTCTAATTGATAATTAAATCAATTAATTGAGCCTATCTAGATGATTTTATCCAAGATACAGTGGGTACCATGGGCCTATGAAATCAAGCTCCAATAAGTTATCATAAATCTAACAAATAAATTTACTAACTTATTAATTCCGCGTGACTCCACTAAAGACTCGGAATTGCACTCTTGAATTCATTGAACGCTCTACAACAAATATAGATACGTTGTTAATTATCCATTGTTACAACCATAATTGTCACTCAATCCTCTATAGACAGTCTACAATGAGATGGGACAAAAATACCGTTTTATCCCTCATTGTATTTTATCCTTAAAACACTTAGTTCCTTGTAAATGATATTTCAGTAAACTAATTTAATTACTGAAATGAGATCTCTATCATTTAACACCTTGAACCAAACTAAAAGGAAACCATCATTTCACTTCTTCATCAGAAGCTATAGATGTTCATATCTATGATTAACACTCCCACTCAATTATACTACCGAGTTCCCAAGATGTAAGTATGGGCTAGTCCGTAGGGTAAGCTGGTAACGAACAAGTCAAAGAACTCAAATAATACAATAAGTTAGAATACTAACCACTTAGAATTGAGATTGAATTGACCTATGGTAAACTATATGATATGACTAGAATAGATAATAACGGTATGTTTACTTATCCTATCAACTATCAATATCGGTCCAGTCCGATGTAACAAATACATCCGATCTTATCTACTTTGCTAATGTTCTGGAAAGAACATAATACTATAATGTGTAAGTAGATTATATCGTAGATTAGCAAGTCGGTGTAAATCCTGTGCACTGACTAATCTTAGGACTAACTTATTTTGAACATATAATCATATTTATATTCCACTGTGATTACGTCACTATAAATACGATTAGCTATATGCTCGGGATTTAATAGAAGTTTATATTAAACAAATAATCATGAAAATAAAACATGTGAGCAAAGTGATTGACTAAGTCAAAAAATGATTTCTATTCTTTTATTGATAATAAATGAGATTACAAAGAAATTTGGGTTTTAATTAGGGCATAAAACCCTAACAAATACCTCTATCTAGGGGTTAATGTAGTCGCTTGGATTTCTATTTAATGTTATTATGATGTTATATTAATTCTTCTTCTTTATTCTAATCTATATAATGTGTGTTTCATGCTAGTAAATATCTTATCAATATTTGCTTAATTTATGATTTTGATTAAAAATTCGAAAGATGCGAATTGAATATTCTATCGTTATATAGACATAGATTACATATTGAACGAAAGTACATGTATGGCTTGTGTAGCAATTAGGTTCTATGCTTAATGCCTGCTATATGTTTAAGTTTATCACATAGATGTAGAAAATCTGCAGATAGGTTGAGATCTTAAATCTTGAAAAAGAATAGGAATCGATTTATGTTAACTTGCTATTAGAATAGGAAGAAAGAAATTTAGAACTGATTAATAAAATTAATAGAATGAAAAGTTGATGAAGCTAATACCCTAGGTCTTTTTATTATTGATTTATATCCTATACTTAATTGTTTTTTTAGTTATTGAAATTGTGTTTGTAGTTAGATCTATTCATCTTAATTTTACTTGCCAAATAGAAAGTAAAGATCAATTATTGGTAATTAGTTAATAGTCTTTGTGGGACGATATCCATTCTTTTGGAATTTATTACTTGACACGACAACGTACACTTGTGTAATGACCCAACTACTCTAGACTTTGGACCATTAATGACTACTATACATAGACACTAATCTTTAATAAAACTCACTAGTGAAATAATCATAACTTCATTAAAACTTGTAAGGAAAATGTTAAACTACATAAAATTTAAAGTAGGATATGGGATCCCATTGTTTTTAAAATAAAAACATAACATAACTTTAAATAAATGGGTTACAAAATAAAGTACGGAAAATACATATAAAGCATAATTTTTAAAAGACTAAGAAACGACTTCATCCTCGAATCGAACGCTCAATCCACCGATTCCATCCTGCCTCAATACACAACCCCTAAGCTGCCAAGAACCTTTCCGCTGCCATAGCTAATTTCCTGCACATATAAAAATAAAGGAATGAGCCTAATGCCCAGCAAGGAAAATCTAACAACATAAATCATATACATAAAATTCATATCACATACTAAAAGCATGTCATAACATATACCATAAGCATATCATAAACATATGTCATATATACTATAATGGCCATTAAACTACTCGGGGCTTGTTAACTAATCAAGTCATATGCCCATTAGATTTGTGGGGCTTGCTAGCTAAGCAAGTCATATGCCCATAAATTTATTGGAGCTTGTTAGCTATACAAGCCATATGCCCAAGTCTACCAACATACATAATATAACATTTCATAACACATAAATCATAGGATAACATATAAAATCCTATCCTATTTTCCTTACAAAATATACCGGGATGTGATAACAGAATCGAGACTTTGGAACACTCCTAAAAACCATCATAGAAAGGTGAGTATACTAAAGAAAAAGGGATGAAAAGAATGAAAGAACTATACCATCGAAAAGATACTTACCAAGAATCTTACGTTCAAGATCTTAGATTTCCTAATCAAGAATAAATAATAAAGTTAGGATTTTGAGTAGAAAACTATAAGAATAACACAGAAAGGAAATAGAAGAAGGAATACCTCGAATACTTCTATAATCGAACAACACCTCGAACCGAAATATACTATGAACCTTACTTCCCGAGTGTTTATTTAGCTTATAAGGATAAAGCTTATAACCCCAACCCAAGTGTTTATCACTCTAAAATAACCTAGCAGCTTGTAGACTCTGAACTTAGCTTGATGAATGAATAAATGGCTGGGTACTAGGTCCTATTTATAGAGTTCAATAATGGAAAGATCTTCATTTAACTTGAATAAAATAATGGCTTTTTAATTGAAAAATCTTTGAATAATCGTTCAGCAGAGGCTGAAGACTCGGTCAGAAAGATGCTGGACTTATCAAGAGGTTAAAGAATAAATTCAGCTCGGTTTCAAAAATGTTCAAAAATCATACACATGAGCCGATATATTGCCCTTAGAAGGCGATATATCGCCTAGGCTAATATGCCCGAGGATCGTCGAGGTGGCCGTGCGAAGTTACGTGTTTTTCGTATCCCCGTATGGCGATATATCGCCCCCTATAGCTGCGATATATCGGCATACGCTGAAATATTAAACATGTAATTACACTTTTTTAGCCTATTTTGAATTGAGTAAACAGCCTTGACTAAGCCCTTTAACGATTTCAAAGCTGCTTGTAGAGTCCAAGAACTTTACTTAGCTAAGATAGATAGTAGTATGATAGTATTTATAGCATTATCTTTGTTACTATGGATTTTTGGTTCAGACCGGGAATTATTTGGACACTCATAGTAGTACTTATAGATTTTCTAAGTTTAATCTATAGTTTAAGAATATTAAGTTAACCTAAGGTTTGATTAATGTGACTGATATTAAGGATTATGTATTTTATACTATAAGGTTTAGATATCAACCAATAGGATTTTAAGCACATGTTATGAATGGTGATTAAGGATTAAAGATTTTTGAGGATTAAATATAATAAGGAGTAAAGTTTGAATGTTATAGGGTCAGTCAGCAGCTTTGAGTACGTTGAGGGCTTAGTCAAGGCTGTTTACTCCATTCAAACTTAGCTAAAAATGTGTAATTTCGTGTTTAAATATTCAGCGTGTACCGATATATCGCAGCTATAGGGGGCGATATATCGCAGCACGTAGATACGGAAAACACGAGACGATGCACGGTCGCCTCGGGCATACTGGCCCAGGCGATATATCGCCTACAGGGGGCGATATATCGCCTCCTTCAGCATGGATTCAAACTCTTTTGAATTCATTTCCTTTCAGCCATTCAAACTCCTTCAACAGTCCAGCATCTTTTGAACGAGTCTTCAGCCTCTGCTGAACGATTATTCAAATGATTTTCACCTAAAAAGCCATTATTTTTATTCAAGTAAAATCAAGATATTTTCATTCCCAAACTCTATAAATAGGACCTAGTACCCAGCCATTATTCACCATTTGCTCTAAGTTCAGAGGCTGCTAGTGTTAAGTGAGTGTGAGAGTGTAAACACTTGGTTTGGGGAAAAACTATAAGCTTAAACATCATAAGCTTATCAAACACTTTGGGAAGTGAGTGCTATAGTATTTCGGTGGATGATAGATTGATCTTGCAATCTTTGAGGTAAACCCAAAACTCTAGTTCCTTTCTGTATTTTATGTTATTTCCTTTCTCAAAACCTTCTACTCAGTCCCCTAACCTTATTCTTATTTTGGTTAGGGAATCCAAGCTTTTAAGCATATAAGTCGGTAAGTATGTTTTCTATGGTTTAGTCTTTCCATCTCTTTCATTTCATCTCCTTTCTTTAGACTTACTCTTTCTTATGGTTTTAGGAGTGTTCCAACAGTCCCAACTCAGTCCATAATCTCGGTAACTTTGGTAAGGAAAATAGGCTAGAATCTATATGTTTATGTTTATGTTATCTTATGTGTTATGATATGATATGGGTATGTTATGAATATGTTGTGCATGTGTATGTTGTAGGCTTGGGCATATGCCCTATTTGACTAACAAGACGCCAAAAAGATTGTGGGCATAAGCCTATTTAGCTGGTAGGACCCCACTAATCTCATGGGCATAAGCTTGTTTAGTCTATGGGACCCCAAGTAATAATGGCCATTATAATAAGTGAATTATGTGTTATGATATGTCTTTACGTTATTATGAAATTATGTTTATGTTTATGACTATGTGTTAGATTTTTCCTTGCTGGGCATTAGGCTCATTCCTTTCTGTTTATGTGCAGGAAATAAGCTTTAGAGGCGGAAAGATTCGTGACGCTTAGAGGATGTGTATCGATGGTGAATGGAGTCAAGGGGCCGAGCGTTATTCGATTCGAGGATGTAGTCTTCTTTATGTTTTTATGGTTTTAAATGTATTTTCCGCATTTTCTATGTAACTCTTTTTAGTTTTTAAGTTATTTTTGTTTTAAAGACAATGGGTACCCATATCCTACTTATTTTATGAAAGTAACCTTTGTTTCCACAAGTTTCAATAAAATTATGGTATTTCCGCAAAAATGTAAGTTTTATGTATAGATTCGTTAATGGTCCAATTAGTCTAGAGTAGTGGGTCGTTACAGTTGGTATCAGAGAAACGGTTCTTTTGCATGAAGTTCTCCTCGATACACACGCTCAAAGCTCCGAATCGGACCGCCATGTAAGTGTTTAAGTTACTAGTTGTGTTACTTATGTGTATAGCTAACACCTTTAGTGTTTATGTTTTTAGTTAAGAATGAACGGAGCTTTAAGCAATGAGGATATCCGAGCCATTAAGGCTTTAAAAAGAATAAGGGAGCCAAGGAACACCGTAGGAGCACTAGAAAAGATCACTCGAAGATTGATCTTGTTCCACAAAGAGATAGGTCACCTTCAAGAGTCTAAGCAAATCATGATGAGAGCTGCAGAACAATATGTCCTAGTAATTAGGCTTTTAAAAGATTTTCCTTCAGCAATTTTAACTTTAGAAGAAATTGGGAGAATATAAATAATGACGATGACTTACAAGCAGCCCTAAGATATTATTCTCTCATACTTAAGTTCACCTATGATTTAGAGTTTCAATTCACTAATGAGCAACAACATAGGATCTTCTTAAATCTTCCCCGAGGAAATTTTGAGGCTCAAGACAATAATGATTATAAGGAGATAGATAATGATATGCTAGATGAAGGATCGGATGTAGAAGATCCCGATTTTTAGAATAGCTAGTTTTTCATTGTTTGTTTTGTTTATTTCTTTATTTTATGATTGTAATAAGTGAAAATTATTTTTCCAAATTAATTTCATGTTATTTTATCATGTATGAGTTTGATTCTATTTTCACAATCATAATAAGTAATAAATAAAATAAATAATGACTAAGTTCAGTGAGGGTGGATACAAATCAATGAACCAAGTTTCTTTATTGAGAGTTAGGGGGCCTTAGTAGTGGGAACGATTTTACTGATCCCAGCCCTCCCTCAATATGGTTAACTTAGGAACAAAGATAAGTTTCGAGCCTGAGAATTAAGTCATATAGGAAGATTAGAAACACACTTAGAAAATAAAGATGACTTATTTTTCTAAGTATAGAAACCCACTCTAATAATAAATAAAGACCTATATAATTTTTCATAAGAAGTCATAATAAATAGGTTCGAGATATGTTTGTTATAGAATAAGTTTTTGCCTTAGAGCCTATTAGGGTAAGTTCTAACAAGTTCTCGACTGTTAGAACTTTTGGTGAAGATGTCGCTCCGAAGATCTGCACGCACCAACGGAAACGCCTCCAACATTGTTCCAACGACCAATGATGCCCTCCAGTTCGCAGAAGAGGAGTGCGTGCTACTACTAGCCGCAACGTGCCGACACCGTCAGCTGACAACACCGCGGAAATCGCTAGACGGCGACAACAAGTCGAGGAGCTCTTGCAGCAACAACGTCAACAGGCGCAGACTCAGCCTCAGCCTCCGCCGCAACTGCAGCCGCAGCTACAACAAATGGCCCTAGCACCCCAACAAGTTGGTCCATATGGGGGATGGCCAGTGACGAACTACGCGCCACATCCAGTACCGAATATGGAGTCAGTGTATGAAAGGTTCCGCAAGCAGCACGCTCCAAACTTCGAAGGGACTATAGACCCCTTTGAGGTAGAAGAGTGGCTAAGGAATGTGGAGCCAATTCTTATGCACATGAATCTCAGTAATGCAGACCGCATATCTTGCGTCTCGTCATTACTCAAGAAGGATGCCAGAATATGGTGGGACTTAGTTCAGCAGACTAACGATGTCACCACCATGATGTGGACAAAATTTAAGGAGCTATTCCACGAGAAGTATTGCACCTCGGCAGTCATCGCTAATGATAGAAGAATATGCTCGTCAGTTCATCAGATTAGTCAAGTTTGCACCAAAGTTGGTCCCAACCGACTTTACGAGGTTGACCAAGTTCGTCAGAGGACTTAGACCAAAGATGGAATTAGGGGTTAAGTTAGCAAACCTGGGAACCACTACCTATGCCAATATTCTAGAGACGGCAATCGAAGTAGAAAGGATTCTGATGAATGTTAGTAAGGAGAAGAAGGATTAAACGATGGTCCCAGACCAAAGTCTCTGCATTGACCCAAGGAGGAACCCATGCTAGTAACAAGGATTTACAGGTCAGATCCTATCCTCGATAGTATATGTTCTAGTATTGCTTGATTGGTAGCTGTATACTCGTAGATCTCGTTAGGAATGATAGAAAAACTAGACAAACCTAGTGAAAGATTTAGAACTAGGTTTGTAACCGAGTTGCCTTCGGGCAAAGTAGTTCTATCATCACGAATAGTACGAGGCGTACCGATCAAGATTGAGGACATAGAACTAGAAGGAGACCTGATAGAGCTAGTGATCAAGGACTTCGACGTAATACTAAGCATGGATTGGCTAGCACGGCATGGCGCAACGATCGACTGCAAACGCAAGAAGGTGATGTTCGAGACCCCTGACGGCCAGAGACGATGCTTCATGGGACAAGCTTCAGGATTACGCACCCCGTTAGTGTCATCTCTCAAAGCTCAACAAAGGATAGAGAAAGGATGGAAAGCGTTCTTAGCCAGCAGCACGAACGTGGAAAGGGAGACGCCACTTAAGGATGGAGATGTTCGAGTTATACAAGAAGTTCCAGAAGAATTTTTTTGATGACTTGCCAGGATTGCCGCCAACTCGAGAGATAAACCTCACGATAGAATTAGTACCGGGCACCGAGCTTATCTCTAAGGCACCATACCGGATGGCACCTACGAAACTCAAGGAGTTAAAGCTACAAGAATTCCTAGACTTAGGCCAAGAGCTCCGGTACTATTCGTGAAGAAGAAGGACGGAAGTATGGGCATGTGCATAGACTACCGTGAGCTGAATAAAGTAACAATTAAGAACAAATACCCGCTACCTCGAATTGATGATTTGTTTGATCAACTCTGAGGCGCGACTATATTCTCTAAGCGATTTACGGTCCGGGTATCATCAGCTCAAGGTAAAAGGAGAAGATATTCCTAAGACAGCCTTTAGGACTCGTTATGGACATTACGAGTTGGTTATGTCTTTTGGTCTTGCTAACACACCAGCCGCGTTATGGACTTAATGAATAAGGTCTTCAAGGATTACTTAGATAAATTCGTCGTTGTATTCATCGACGATATCTTAGTATACTCCAAGGATGAAGTAGAGCACGAGGAACATTTGAGGATGATTTTGACGCGATTGAAGGAGCACCAACTCTACGCGAAGTTCAAGAAATGCGAGTTTTGACTCTCATAAGTGGCGTTCCTCGGGCACATCATATCGAAAGACGGAGTTGCAATAGATCCATCGAAGGTAGAGGCCATGAAGGATTGGCCTAGACCAAAGAACGCGTCAGAAGTAAGAAGCTTCTTAGGGCTAGCAGGTTACTATAGAAAGTTGTAGAGGGCTTTTTCTAAGATAGCCACTCCACACACCAACCTGACCCGGAAGCAACAAAAGTTTAACTGGAACGATAAGTGTGAAGAAAGCTTCCAGTTGCTTAAAGATAAGCCTTGCTCAACACCAGTACTTAGTGTACCGACACCCGACGATAAGTTCGTTGTCTAATGCGATGCATCAAAGCTAGGATTGGGAAGCGTGTTGATGCAAAAACGACAAAGTGATAGCCTTCGCCTCACGTCAGTTGAAGGAGTATGAACAACGCTACCCAACTCACGATATGGAGTTGGCAGCGGTGGTCGATGCAAATCTGGCACCATTATCTTTACGGAGAACGGTGCGAGATTTATACGGACCACAAGAGTTTAAAATACTTCTTTACACAGAAGGAGCTCAACATAAGGCAGCGCAGGTGGATAGTAATAGTCAAGGATTACAACTACGAAATCCTATACCACCCAGGGAAGGCAAACGTAGTTGCCGATGCACTTAGCCGAAAAAGTTCTGGGAACTTAGCAGCCTTATCTGGAATAGAAAAGCCGCTACAGCAGGAGCTTATCAGTGCCGGAATAGAAGTGGTTGTAGGCAAGCTGGCTAACTTGTCTATCCAATCGAATCTGCTAGAGGACATACGGATTGGTCAGAGACATGATAGCACACTAGCAACACACATGGATGCAGTCAGAGAAGGCAAGACTACAGATTTCTCAATATCCAGTAAAGGTTTATTGAGATATAAGGATCGGGTATGCGTGCCAGACGATCAAAGTATTAAGAAGACGATCCTAGAAGAAGCGCACAGCACCCCATACTCGGTTCATCCAGGGTCTACCAAGATGACTCATGACATCAAGGCAGCCTATTGGTGGCCAGGGATGAAGAAGGACATAGCGGAGTATGTACCTAAGTGTCTGGTATGCCAGCAAGTGAAGGCGGAGCATCAGCGGCCTGCAGGATTATTGCAACCGCTTAGCATACCAGAATGGAAGTGGGATGATATAGCCATGGACTTTGTGACGGGTCTGCCAAAGACGAATAAGCAGCATGATTCTGCTTGGATAGTCATAGATAGACTAACCAAGTCGGCTCATTTTCTGCCTGTTAAGACTTCTTATACGGCAGACCAATATGCAGACATCTACATCCAAGAGATTGTATGATTGCATGGAATCAAGACGATAGTATCCGATAGAGGATCAGTGTTTACGTCAAGATTTTGGAGAAGCTTACAGCAAGCCATGGGTACTAAGTTAAGTCTTAGTACAGCTTTCCATCCTCAGACAGATGGGCAGTCCGAGCATACGATTCAGATCTTAGAGGATATGCTACGCGCGTGTATACTTGATTTCGGAGGATCATGGAACAAGTACTTACCACTGATCGAGTTCTCGTACAACAACAGCTACCAGTCAACGATCGGAATAGCACCTTATGAGTTCCTATATGGACGAAGGTACCGATCACCGTTGCACTAGGACGAGGTAGGAGAAAGGCAGCTTCTAAGGCCCGAAGCTGTTAGACAAGCTCAAGAAGCAGTAACGCTTATTAGACAGCGTATGCTTGCTGCTCAAAGCTGTCAGAAAAGATATGCGGATACCAAGCGACGCGATGTGGAATTCCAAGTTGGAGATCTAGATATCTCCTAGGAAAAGTGTCAAGCGGTTCGGAAAGAAGGGCAAGCTTAGTCCCCGATTCATAGGTCCTTTTAGATATTGGACAAAGTGGGAACAGTTGCGTATAGACTAGCCTACCGCCAACATTAGCCGATAGTCACAACATCTTCCACATCTCAATGTTACGCAAATATGTGTCAGACCCATCTCTCATCCTCAAATACGATACAATAGCACTCCAGAAAGACTTAAGTTACGAGGAACAACCGGTTAGCATCCTAGATAGAAGGATGAAGTAGTTACGGTCTAAGAGCCTTCCTATAGTCAAAGTCCTATGGAGCAATAGTTCTAAACGCGAGGCAACGTGGGAGTTAGAGGAGGACATGCAAGGCTGGTATCCGGAGTTATGTGATAAGTAAATTTCGAGGACGAAATTCTTTTTAGTAGGGAAGAATTGTAGAGTCCAAGAACTTTACTTAGCTAAGATAGATAGTAGTATGATAGTATTTATAGCATTATCTTTGTTACTATGGATTTTTGGTTCAGACCAGGAATTATTTGGACACTCATAGTGTACTTATAGATTTTCTAAGTTTAATCTATAGTTTAAGAATATTAAGTTAACCTAAAGTTTGATTAATGTGACTGATATTAAGGATTATGTATTTTATACTATAAGGTTTAGATATCAACCAATAGGATTTTAAGCACATGTTATGAATGGTGATTAAGGATTAAAGATTTTTGAGGATTAAATATAATAAGGAGTAAAGTTTGAATGTTATAGGGTCAGTCAGCAGCTTTGAGTACGTTGAGGGCTTAGTCAAGGCTGTTTACTCCATTCAAACTTAGCTAAAAATGTGTAATTTCGTGTTTAAATATTCAGCGTGTACCGATATATCGCAGCTATAGGGGGCGATATATCGCAGCACGTAGATACGGAAAACACGAGACGATGCACGGTCGCCTCGGGCATACTGGCCCAGGCGATATATCGCCTACAGGGGGCGATATATCGCCTCCTTCAGCATGGATTCATACTCTTTTGAATTCATTTCCTTTCATCCATTCAAACTCCTTCAACAGTCCAGCATCTTTTGAACGAGTCTTCAGCCTCTGCTGAACGATTATTCAAATGATTTTCACCTAAAAAGCCATTATTTTTATTCAAGTAAAATCAAGATATTTTCATTCCCAAACTCTATAAATAGGACCTAGTACCCAGCCATTATTCACCATTTGCTCTAAGTTCAGAGGCTGCTAGTGTTAAGTGAGTGTGAGAGTGTAAACACTTGGTTTGGGGAAAAACTATAAGCTTAAACATCATAAGCTTATCAAACACTTTGGGAAGTGAGTGCTATAGTATTTCGGTGGATGATAGATTGATCTTGCAATCTTTGAGGTAAACCCAAAACTCTAGTTCCTTTCTGTATTTTATGTTATTTCCTTTCTCAAAACCTTCTACTCAGTCCCCTAACCTTATTCTTATTTTGGTTAGGGAATCCAAGCTTTTAAGCATATAAGTCGGTAAGTATGTTTTCTATGGTTTAGTCTTTCCATCTCTTTCATTTCATCTCCTTTCTTTAGACTTACTCTTTCTTATGGTTTTAGGAGTGTTCCAACAGTCCCAACTCAGTCCATAATCTCGGTAACTTTGGTAAGGAAAATAGGCTAGAATCTATATGTTTATGTTTATGTTATCTTATGTGTTATGATATGATATGGGTATGTTATGAATATGTTGTGCATGTGTATGTTGTAGGCTTGGGCATATGCCCTATTTGACTAACAAGACCCCAAAAAGATTGTGGGCATAAGCCTATTTAGCTGGTAGGACCCCACTAATCTCATGGGCATAAGCTTGTTTAGTCTATGGGACCCCAAGTAATAATGGCCATTATAATAAGTGAATTATGTGTTATGATATGTCTTTACGTTATTATGAAATTATGTTTATGTTTATGACTATGTGTTAGATTTTTCCTTGCTGGGCATTAGGCTCATTCCTTTCTGTTTATGTGCAGGAAATAAGCTTTAGAGGCGGAAAGATTCGTGACGCTTAGAGGATGTGTATCGATGGTGAATGGAGTCAAGGGGCCGAGCGTTATTCGATTCGAGGATGTAGTCTTCTTTATGTTTTTATGGTTTTAAATGTATTTTCCGCATTTTCTATGTAACTCTTTTTAGTTTTTAAGTTATTTTTGTTTTAAAGACAATGGGTACCCATATCCTACTTATTTTATGAAAGTAACCTTTGTTTCCACAAGTTTCAATAAAATTATGGTATTTCCGCAAAAATGTAAGTTTTATGTATAGATTCGTTAATGGTCCAATTAGTCTAGAGTAGTGGGTCGTTACACTGCTGACAGACCCTAGGATATTCAAATATTACTCTTAATAAATTCATTCCTAAAAAATACTTGATTTCTCATTAAACCTTCATATGACAAGTGTTACTATCTTATTGGGTCTATCTAAACATTATAGTATAATAATTATCACCTTCATAATCAGTTATATTTATCAAACCTTAGGTTATAATTAATATTCTTAAACTATAGGTTAAACTTAGAAAATCTACAAGTGTTACTACGAGTGTCCAATTAAATCCCGGTCTGAACCAAAATCCACAGTCATAAAAATACTACAACTATTACTATTGCTACTACTATCTAACTAGCTAAGCAAAGTTCTTGGACTCTACAACTTGTGTGCATATTTTACCAATCAAACACTACATCAATGCGCTTTCGAGATCACTCATATCTTCATGCTCACCATTCCAGTTGTTGCCTCCCCCTTACTTGATCAGTCTATCGAGCTCATCCCTCGGATAAGGTTAATGCCTTCGAGCCTGCAACTCATCCTCGAACGCTAATGACAGCTCTAGAATCCCGTGATAATTCGTACAAATATAATGCTAACACATGGTAATCCTAAGCTTACTCTTTACAAGACTATATTTCAAGGCTACTTATTTATTCTCGAAATTTGGGTGTAACATTTCCCCCTCAAAAATGTTGGTTCAAATCCTATGAGAAGGAAACTCTTAAACTCCACTTTTGAGAAACGTGCCCACCTACCACACTCGAGTGTGGACACATGTCATTATAGGATTGCATATTGAGAGTGCTCAAGTACTCTTTTCTCTGCACACGTCCTTTCCTATTCCCCTTTTTTCCATCAGTTTTCGAAATCAAACATGGTCCATTGGATCACGTTTCAATCCATTTCAAGGACTTAGATGAATCCCCCAACGCCACCTTTTCGCCTATTTAAACTCCCACTCATCTCTTCCATCCCCACTTTTCAATCTCAACTTTCATAAAAGAAACTCAAACCAGAGCCTCAAATTTTTTGCATGTTCTCCAAGCCAAAAATGCAACTCAATCTCCACACCTTAAGTTCCATAAGATCTTCACTGCTTCCCATTTTTCAATCCACAATCTTTTCATTCCCAAAATCGACTTTGTGAAAGTTCTACAAACTTTACTTTCTCTATGTATTACATTTTTTCTTTCTTAGTTTTCATGCATAAGAACATTTTTTTTTGTTCTTGCTATGTTCTTGAAATCTTTTCTGTAAAAGGGAGTTTTGATTTGTAAAAGTGAGCATTTTTTTTGTAAATAAAGATATGTTTAGGCAAAAGTTTTGGAAAAAATCTGGCAAAAATGGCATATTTTTTTAGGTTATGGGGTGATAGGTTATAGGTTTCGTGTAGTGCAATGAATAGGGTTTTGAATTAGGGTTCTACTGCACATTACTCGATGACATATCCTTTTCTCATTTCTCCCTAGAAATTCAAGATATCCTAAATAGGAAGAAACTATCCCACTCTCGCATGGACCTACTCTCGATGCCCCAAGCTTATAACAGCTCAGTTATAGCATTTGAGCAGTCTCGCTATTTCGAGTCTTCAGGCTCGATTTATTCGATCTTTTATCTCGAGCTTGCAAACTCGAGTTATCAAGATCTTATCTTCCTATTTTTTTTCTAAATAATGGACCCTCACCTTTTTCTTTCTTGTTAGATGTCGCAGTATTCAAAGAATCGGTGGGGGCCTGAGCTTGCGATTCCTTACCACCCACTATCTCCTCGAGTTGAGTCTCCATTTACCTGAAACCAGTGATTGACTCAGGAGCACAAAGAGAGCCTCAAAGAGGAAGACATTCGAGCCCACTTCCAACGCCAGATTGACGAGATCGAAGAGGGGAAAAGAAGGAGATTACAGTTTGCCGCGTATCTTGACCCAGACCCAAAGATCCGACCAGTTCTGCTAGATCCCGAGTGTAAGGTCATAGTAGCAATTTTGTTAGTCGAACTCTCCTTCAAATTCATGGAGAGTACATCGAACCAACTAACCAAACACTCTGCCTCCAAAGTTCCTTCTGCCCCGGCCTCGCAGAACTCTTTCTTTGAGGCTGAACTTTACCAGAGATCCTTCGCATCCACAAGACAAATTTCGAGCATTTTGTCTTATGACAGACTAAAGTTATCTAGCAAGCTGGTATGTCAGCCTGCCAGCTCCAAGGAAATGAGTTTCTTTGCTCCAGGTGAAGGCAACCCGTAGAAAAAAATCAAGCTCGCGGCCTGGAGTTGTGAGCACATGCGAGCTAGGGCATTACTACCTTTAAAAGACTATTTTAGGAATTGTACCAACTATGTCGGTATTTCCCCATTCCAGCTCCAGTCCAACTCATACAAAGTCTTAGCAGCGCTGAGGTCACTATACCACGAGAAAAAATGGGATGGACCATCTGTACGCGAGATCCTATATCTCTTTTGCCTGAAAAGCTCACAGTGGGGATGGCTTCTACTATCTGTTGAGCTATCCAAAGGAGAGAAGGTTGTTCGAGGACATACCTAACCATTCTCCCAATTTCAAGACCATTTTCTTCTAGATAGACGGTCTCGATCTGTCTAGATTCTACTCGTTTCAACAAACCCGTAAGTATTCTATCATAGTTTTCTCTTCTATTTTTTCATTTTGAGCTCGAAATGCCCATCCAAATTAAGTATGCAGCCAATTACAACCGCCCACAACCCACTAAGGCCATGAAAGACTATAGGGAAGAAATTCTAAAGCTTCCATACGATTAGCGGTCCCCCAACTATCTCTTTCACGAGGACAAAAGCTCCGACTATGCGGTCTCCTCGGCAAAGGCGAGTCTACAGATGATGCAGGGATTCGTAAGTTCGCGAGATGGGAAGACGTCCTTGTATCGACTGCCAAACTTCCCTCCAAAAGGAAGCACTCGAGCTCACATTCTCGGGCCTCTATTCCTCGCTTATTCGAACCTTCATGCTCGGGAACTGAAGCACAAGATGAGGCCTCTCCGAGCTCGTCTAATGGAGGTAAAGTAGTGTTAGACCTATCCATGAGGTCTCCAACCCTTCTAAAACAAGAGCCCACCATCGTAGTCCTTTTTAATGATCCTCTGAACAATTTTGTAACCTGGTCGGGGGTAGATATTAAGGTTCATTAGAATGACAGTTGGTTAGGGAAATACCAAACGATGTATAGCATAAAACAAATTTTGGGAAGGGATAGGAGTCCAATACAGGACTAACGACTATAAGGATTTATTGAGGATTTCCCCTACTTATTGAGAGGGAACCCCCTTAGAATCATCTAAAGATAGAGGGATTTCCTGGTCCCCGAGCTCGAGCTAGGGGGGATCTTCCAGTTAGGTTTCTTTTACTTAGAAGTATCAACATCTTTTTCCAAGCATAATCAAACATTAATGTTTGTTTTCCCATTTTTTATTATTTCCAGGAAAGATGGATTCGAAATTTGACAACATCCTCAGCCAGCCCACCATGTCCAGGGGGTCCAAGTGCAATCGGGTGCCCTCGAAGGGAGCCCGTTCTTCAAAAGTCACCAAAAAAACCGAGGCATCATCGTCAGCCTCGAAGTAGGCTGAGTCGGGCCTTGTCATTGTTCCTCCGGTGCACCCAGAGGTTATTTCTCTTCCTCTCTTGAGCCAATCGAAGAAAACTCATCCTTCCCACTCTCTAATCCAAGATCCCAAACTCACCATCACGATCTACATCCATGAGTTTGTGGTCGACAATGATGCTGGCACTCCCATAGTTCAACTAGGTTCAGATGCCTTGACCCACATTGGCCAATGTCTCACCAACCTCGGGGCTCCCCAATGGGAGTTCTTAATAAGTTGCGAGAATGCCAATGCCTTTTTCGACAAGAGCGGAGAGTTGCTTTCTTCGCTAAGTTATTCCTGCAAAATTGATAAACTCCACATTTAACACCAATTCTATGTTTCTTTACTCTTAATATCTTTTTTAATTGCAAGCCATCCCTAGCCTTTGTCAAACATAACTACATCCTGAATCGTGAGATCACAATGAGCAAGGTACATGCTCAAAGTGCCAAGGAGGCACATCTCAGGGTTGAAGACGACCTTAAGAAAGCACGACAAGAGCTGGAATCTAAGGACATGGAGCTTAAGAGGGTCCAAGAACTAAATGCCAAGCTTGGGGATGACAACAGGTCAACTTTCGAGTTCATCAAGAGTGAGAAATCTCATCTTCTTGAGGAATTCAAGACCAAGAAGGATAACGTCATCAACATGGAGATGTATCGCATCTGGGCCACAAATCCCGACCTCGATACTAGTTTCTTGTCTATCAAGGAGATTGAGTATGTCAATAGGTGTCAAGCTCGATTGGAAGAGGAAGAAGCCAGGCTCGAGGCTTAGGAGGCTGTGAATTCCATGGAACAAGCTTGATCAATGGATGTCGAAGCCTCCAATCAATGAAGATCAAAACATGGGTTGTGACCCATATTTTTTTTTCTTCGTAATTATAATTTTTGATGCCCTTAGGGCAAAGATAATTTACAACTCGAGCTTGAGTTATTTTTACTATCTGATGAATGTTATACTTTAATGGTAGTTTTTTATGCTCTTAAGCTTCAAGAAGGACAATGTCGTCGACATGGCGATGTATCGCATCTGGGCCACAAATCCTGACCTCAATACGAGTTTCCTATCTATCAAGGAGACTGAGTATTTCAATAGGTGACAGGCTTGATTGGAAGAGGAAGAAGCCAGGCTCGAGGCTCAGGAGGCTGCGAATTCCATGGAACAAGTTGGATCGATGGATGTCGGAGCTGCCAATCCATGAAGATCAAAACATGGGTTATGACCCATAGTTTTTTTTTTTTTTTTTTGTAATTATAATTTTTGATGCCCTTAGGGCAAAGACAATTTACAACTCGAGCTTGAGTTATTTTTACTATCTGATGAATGCTATACTTTATGGTAATTTTTTATGCTCTTAAGTTTCCAGCTTGAAAACCTTTTTTCACATTATCTACCTTTAGCGTTTTTCCTTAATATTATACATCATATTTCTGGTTCAAAATATTTCGAGCGTGTTACTAAGTACTTGCTTTTATATTTTTTTATTTATACAAATACATTGTCATGCTTAGGGTCGAACTTCTATATATTCATTCATAGTTCGTTAGATTGCACAATTTTGACCTCGTTGTATTCAAGTTCGAACACTACTTATACCATGTATTTTTGCATTTAAAAATATTTATTGGCGTGTAGTCTCGTTAGTCTAGATATTTCTTGCTTAAAGATAGTAACTTTTCCTCATCCTCAAGTATGGTCTCAAGGTTGCAAGGTTGAAACTTTTTTGCAAAAAATTCCATCTTTGTCTCGATTTTAGGAATATTGTTTGTTTATTTGGAATTCCAACTTTTATTTGTGTCGATTTGTTTTTTGCGGGTTCATTCCAAACTTGTTAAGTTATGTTCGTACCTGGATTTCATCCAAGGTTTAAATTCATGCTTGGTTAGTAGTGACCCATGCACTGTAATGAATTTTATTGATGCTATATTTTTTTGAGCCTGTGGTATGTTGTATACCACTTATGCCCCTTAATTTCCTATGATTGTGAAATCTTAGGTTATTGAATTTTGAGAGCTTACAAAAAATATAACAATAATAAATAAAATTTGAATAAGAAAATATGTTTTATTAATGTTACAAGAAAAAGGAAAATACAAGCTTGGTTACAACTAAATAAACATCATTCCTACATTACTGATAATAAGGTCGTAGATGCTCACCGTTTCAAGCTCGTGGAACCAACTCTCCATTCAACCTCGCTAATTTGTACACTTTGGGTCGAATGATGAATTCAATTTGGTATGGTCCCTCCCAATTAGGCTCGAGCATGCCTGCAGAGGGGTCTCGTGTGGCCAAAAACACTCGCCTAAGCACCAGGTCCCCCAATCCAAAGTGTCTGTCTCAAACTCTTTTATTGAAGTATCTTGTAGCCCTTTGCCTGTATGCAACGTTCTTAATTTGTGCATCTTCTCGCCTTTCTTCAATTAATTCTAGGGCTTATTCGAGTTGAGATTGGTTTTTAAGTCCTAGTTGTATGCCTTGCGTCTAATGGTAGGAACCTCAACCTCAATGGGCAGCTTCACTTCGCAGTCGTAGGCTAGGGAGAAGGGCGTATGTCCAATTGAGGTTTGAGTTGTTGTTCTATAAACCATAGGACTTGTGGTAATTCCTCTAGCCACCTGCCTGTAGCTTCTTCGAGTATTTTCTTGATGGAACTCTTTAGATTCTTGTTTACTGCTTCAACCTGGCCATTTGCTTGTGATGGGCTACTGAGGAGAAACTCTTAATTATCCCATTTTTCTCACAGAATTGCGTGAACAACTCGCTATCGAATTGGGTTCCATTGTCTGATACAATCTTCCCTGGTATCTTATATCTACAAATTATGTTTTTTACCACAAAATCCAAGACTTTTTTCAAGGTGATTGTGGCTAGAGGTTCGGCCTCGATCCATTTGGTGAAGTATTCGACAACAACTACATCGTATTTGACTCCCCCTTTTCCCGTTGGTAAGGATCCTATGAGGTCGATTCCCCATGTTGTGAATGGCCATGGGGAGTTCATCATGGTGAGCTCAGTTGGTGGAGCTCACGGGATTGAGGTGAATCGATGACATTTGTCTCAGTGTTTATCATACTCAAACGAATCTACTTTTACTGTAGGCCAGAAGTATCCTTGCCTAATTACTTTCTTTGAGAGACTATGCCCTCTGGTGCGATCTCCACAAAATCCTTCATGGAATTCTTCTAGGATTTTTTAGCCTCGGGTAAAGTTACACATATTAGTAATGGCATGGAATATCCTCTTCTGTACAATCTCCCTTCCAAGATAGTGTATCTTGGTATTTGTACATCAGTTTTCTAGCCTCGTTCCAGTCTACTGGGAGGCGCCCAGTCTCGAGGTAGTCAATTATGGGTGTCATCCAGGTAGGTTGTAAATCTATCATGTTGACCTCGACTTTGTCAAACTCGGCTATACTCGGCTTCTGTAAGAATTCTACTGGTACCACATTAAGTGTATCAGCTTCTTTTGCTGTTGTGAGTCGAGTTAAAGCGTTTGCATTCGATTTCTGCTCTTGCGGAACTTGTTGAATCATGTAGAACACGAATTGTCCCAGTGCCACTTTAACTTTTTCCAAGTATGCCGCCATCTTAGTGCCCCTAGCCTAGCACTCTCCTAGGACTTGGTTGACAACCAACTAAGAGTCACTATAGCAGTGAATGGCTTTTGTCTTTAGCTCAGAAGCTACTTGTAGCCCTACTAATAGTGCCTTATATTCAGCCTCATTATTGGAGGCCTCGAAACCAAATCTTAGGGTCGAATGAAACCTGTTTCCTGATAGAATTATTAGGATAATGCCTTCCTCCGATCCATTCTCGTTAGAAGACCCATCAACATATAGCCTCCACAGCTTGTGGGCTGCGATTACAACTTCTTTGTTGGTTATTCTTGTACATTCAATCATGAAATCTTCTAAGGATTATCCCTTTATCGTCATTCTTGGGTGGTATGTTATCACGAACTGCCCAAGTTCGACTGCCCATTTCAATAGTCTTCCAGATGGTTCAGGTTTCAACAATACTTATCTTAACGCCTGATCAGTTAGCACGTGTATGGGGTGTGCTTGGAAGTTACATCGAAGTTTTCGAGATGCATATATTAAACACAATGCATTTTTTTTCCATCAATGGATACCTTGATTCTGCCCCCAGTAACCTTTTGCTGACATAATAGACAGGTTTTTGTACTTTCTTATCCTCTTGAACAAGTACTACACTAATTTCATGCTCAGTCGTAGCGAGGTATAAGTACAATATTTCTCCTGTGACTGGTTTGGATAAGATAGGTGGCTTAACGAGATGTTTTTTAAGAGCTTGAAAAGTGAGCTCGCACTCATCTGACCATTCAAACATTTTACCCCCTCGCAAAAGATTAAAGAATGGCAGGCATCTGTCCATAGATTTCGAGATGATACTACTTAAAGCCACCATTCGTCAAGTTAGACTTTGGACATATTTATGCTTTCGAGGTGAAGGCATGTCAATTAAGGCCTTTATCTTATCCGGGTTTGCCTCTATGCCTCAAGAGTTTACTATAAATCCGAGAAACTTTCCCAAAGATACTCCAAATGAGCATTTTTGTGGGTTGAGTCTCATGTTGTATTTTCGAAGTATAGCGAAACACTCGGCAAGATCATCAACATGGTTATAATTGTGCTTGGACTTTACCAACATATCTTCCACATACACTTCCATGCTGTTTCCTATGTGCTCAGCAAACATTCTATTTACCAGTCTCTAATATGTAGCCCTGACATTCTTGAGCCCGAATGGCATCACGTTGTAACAATACAACCCTTTATCGGGCATAACACTCATGTGCTCCTAGTTGGATGCATGCATGGCGATCTGATTATATCCAAAATATGTGTCCATGAATGACATGATGTCTTGACCCGAGGTTGCATCCACGAGCTGATCAATTCGAGGTAGGGGAAAGAAATCTTTTGGACATGCCTTGTTGAGGTCTGAATATTCAATGCATGTTCACCACTTTCCATTGGGCTTCGGGACCAAAACTGGGCTGGTTATCCATTCTGGGTAGAAAGCATCTCATATAAATCGATTTTCTTTTAGTCTTTCGACCTTCCCTTTCAAAGCCTTCTTCCTCTCGTCGTCGAGGAGTCTTCTCTTCTGTTTCTTTGGAAGGAAGTTTTGTGTCGATGTTTAAAGCATGTCTTATAATATTGGGACTAATCCCAATCATATCCGAGTGTGACCACGCGAATTCATCCTGATTTTCCCTCAGGAAGCGAATTAACTGCTACCTTGCATCCTTTTGGAGGTTCTTCCCAATCTTTGCCACCTTGGTGGTGTTTGTTGACGCGGTTCTTCGCCAACAGGTAATTAAGAGAAGAAGAGAAAGGGATTAGTACTGAAAGTAGAACCGTCACAGATATGAAATCTTAGAGAATGAACTAGGTGACTCAAGACACGTTTTTTAAGTGGTTCGAAGGTTAAAATCCTTCTACTCCACTAGTCAATATTATTCATGTCTTCTGGGTATTTGGTTTACAAAGTATATGGCTCTTCAGAGACTATTTTTCCCAACCCCTATCAACTCCCAAGGTCCCCATATTTATAGGAGAAGGCACCTGGAAGTTGGTAGGGAGGTCATCCCGTGACCTTACCATTTGTCATATAAACTCTGTGACATTTAAGATTAATTCCTAAACCTGACACATAAGTGTGGCCTAATCAGTATGTAAGGAGATAATGGGCCACACGGCCCAACCCAGCCGTGGGTGTCTGAATGCGCACGTTCCTGCTGCGTGTCCGAGAATTCAGGGGGATATCGGACACGTGATGTCAGATATATGCACGTTTATCTTGCGTGTGTTGACTTTACAAAGGGTCAGAGATCCATGGCCAGCTCGTACCACGAGCTGCCTCCCTGAACCGACCTTCAGCCTTCAGGCCTTCTGACGCCTTCCTCCAGTCTTGGGGGCCCTTGGTGAGCCTTTGAGGATCCCTCGAGCTAAGAAGGTACGATCTGGAAACAGGATCTCCGGCCTGGGGGAGTCCTCCGACTAAACCATGATTAGTCCGAGGCTCGACCTACTAATCAGCCCGTGGGAAAACCAGGGCGTACACCTGCCCCCCAAGCTCCTGCTCGTGGTATATGACGTCATATATAGAAGACCATAGTAGGGGCTTTTAGACTTCCCCACAACCCTTCACATTCCATTCTGACTCCGGCCAATCTTGCAGCCATCTACGCAAGGATCGAAAAGTTTGCGACCCTCGGGGATCAGTATGACACATTGGCAGGCCTGCCCCCCAATGAAAAGGACTACCGCGTGCTCGTGAAGGACGAGATGATGGTGTTCTGCAAACTGATTTTCCCAAATCAAACTTTGAACTTGAAGAGGCCTCGGGGGCCGCCCCCAGCCCGCGACAACAGACCTATCATCGTGGAGGAGGTCGCGGCAGAGGAAGACGAGGAGGACGAGGCAGCTGAAGTTCCACTTGTGAGGAATAGAAAGAGGACCTTGGAGGTCGCTCAGGGGATGGACGAGGAGAGGATCCAAACCGGAGCAGCCGCGGGTCCTTCCGGCCAAGGTAACCCTTATTTGTTTAAGAATGTAGATAGGGCCACCGCAGACACCCGGCTGGTTAGGTTCAATCCTAGGCAGGTCGTCCATTGTCACAGGAGGGACCCGGACCTGAATACACTCCTGCTCCATTGTGTCGACCGGCTCGTGCTGGATCACCAAGAGAGCCGGCCTAGGGGTACCGTAGTAGTAGATAACACCCTAGCTTTTAGGTCGATCCTTTTTTAGGAGTATGGGACCAACTTACGCACATGGCCATAACTTCAGAGGGGTGTCTATGCTCCGGGGTTTAGACAGTATGTAGAAGAGTCCAGCCCCAAGTCAGAACCAGACCTAGAACCCGCGCCAGTTCGTGAGATAATTGTCCTAGGCTCTTCCAGCTCGGGGGGTAGGGCTCCCTTAATATTCGTATACTTTTTTGCTTTTAACCTCTGTATGATTGCTAACTTGTAATAACCATGTTCTTGTTCTTGGCAGAAGAGATGTCTCAGCCCGGGGGTAATCTGCGGGGTGTAGTCTTCGGCGGGAATCCCCCAGCAGGACCAAGGTTGAAAAGGCTCCGAGAGTCCAAGAGCGCGTCCGGGGCCTCCACCAAATCCCCGGCTAAGGAGAAGGAAAAAACCCCGCCATCCCAGGTCAAGGGGGCAATCCTTCCTGCTGCCGGAGCCGGACACATGCCCCCGCCGCCCCAGTGATCTCCATCAGCCGCCCAGGACGTGGTACTGGAGGTCGGGACTCCGGCTGTGGCGGCCCCGGACGTACGCATCTCGGTCGACCCCCAGGATCTGGGAAAGATCCCAGAAGCATTCCGGGGGACGGTGTATGAGTCGGCGAGCTATGCCGTCGGCCGCTTCTACAAGCTCAAAGAGAAGGATCTCCGGGCTATCGAAACAACGAGCCCGGTCCGAGTCATAGAGTCTTCGATGGGCATGACCCTAACGGTAATCTGCCCCACTCTTTTAAAGCTTTAACACTTACACAATCCTTGTTTTTCCACTTAGCCAACTTATCCTTCCTTTCTTGCAGGGCATTGCTGCCGTACATCGAGGTATTGCCAAGACCAAGGCTCAGCTCTAGGAGATGGAGGCTGAGCGCCAGGCCGCCCTTCAGGAAGCTCAGGCGGCGAAAGATGCGCTGGCGGCTTTGAAGGCCGAGCTAGAGAGGATCCCCTCAAAGAACCGAGAACTTGAAACCTCCCTTGCCACTTCGCGAACAGATTTCGAGGCAGCGAAGACCGAGGCCCAGGCCGCCCTGGAGGCCGCCTTGGAAGCTGAGCGGGCCATCTCGGAGCAGTCCCTGCAGGACCTGTTCTATCACTGCTGGGCCCATAACCCGGATGCTGACTTCTCTTTTATGCCGCCGGACCTCTGGGCTTTTTTGCTGCCGAAGCTCCAAGCCCGGCTAAACAAAGAGGTACCGCCCTCGGAGACTGGGGAAGCCTCTGGCGCGGCGGAGCAGGGCGAGACCACGACCTCCAAAGGACCAGCTGATGGGGCTTAGGGCACTTCTCCTTATGCATTTTTAATTATTTTTGTTTTGTCTTTGTAACCTTTTCATGAGGTGTTTTCACCTCGAGACGATTTACTTGGCAATCTTAACTTATATATATATATATATACTTTTTTATATATAAGCTTAGTTCATGCTAACTGTTATTTATATCTCGAGCTCTTTAAGAAAGAGCCACGACCAATAAACTTACGTTAACTTCCAAGTTTTATGACCCTGTTAAAACCAGGAACTTATTTTGAAAACTTAGTTCATGTTAACTTTTATCCATATCCCGAGCTCTTTAAGAAGAACCACGATCAATAAATTTAAGTTAACTTCTAAGTTTTATGACCCGGTTAAAACTAGGAGCTTATTTTGAAGACTTAGTTCGCGCCAACTATTTATCCATATCGCGTGCTCTTTAAGAAGAAACACGATCAATAAATTTAAGTTAACTTCTAAGTTTTATGACCTGGTTAAAACCAGGAGCTTATTTTGAAAACTTAGTTCGCGTCAACTTTTTATCCATCTCTCGTGCTCTTTAAGAAGAAACACGATCAATAAATTTAAGTTAACTTCTAAGTTTTATGACCTGGTTAAAACCAGGAGCTTATTTTGAAAACTTAGTTCGCGTCAACTTTTTATCCATCTCTCGTGCTCTTTAAGAAGAAACATGATCAATAAATTTAAGTTAACTTCTAAGTTTTATGACCCGGTTAAAACCAGGAACTTATTTTGAAAACTTAGTTCGTGTTAACTTTTATCCATATCCCGAGTTCTTTAAGAAGAACCACGATCAATAAATTTAAGTTAACTTCTAAGTTTTATGACCCGGTTAAAACCAGGATAGGACTTAGTTCGCGTTAACCCTTATCCATAGATAAGAGTCAACATCTAAGTCGTTAAGGAGACCTGGTTATATCCAGGTACCATATGCCCCCCAAGTAACTGGGAAAGGGTCTTTCGTGGTTACTTTTAAAATCACACTTGCAAATAAAAAGAAACATTTTATTTTTATTTATACATAGAAAGTGGCCTTCCAGGCCTTACAAGTGGATCATTGATAGTATTTATTTAAGTGGATGGCATTCCAAGTCCGCGGGATCGCCCCTCCATCAAGTCGAGCTAACTTATAAGTTCCCTCCTTGATGACTTCGATGACCTGGTATGGTCCTTCCCAGTTTGGTCCCAAAACCCCATCTTTGGGATCTTTTCCGGCCAGGAAAACTCTCCTTAGGACCAAATCGCCAATGCTAAAGGCACGTTTTTTGACCTTAGTGTTGAAGTAGCGAGTGATCTTTTGCTGATAGTGGGCGAGCTGGAGTTGCGAATCCTCCCGCCTTTCATCAACTAGGTCTAGGGAATGGCATAGGAGTTCGTGGTTCCGATCTTGGTCGTAGGACTGGACTCTATGCGACAGAACTTTAACCTCCACGGGGAGGACTGCTTCACTCCCAAAGGTTAGGGAGAAAGGAGTGTGACCCGTGGGAGTCCGATGCGAAATCCGGTATGCCCACATGACCTGGGGGAGCTGTTCTGGCCAGACCCCCTTTGCCTCATCTAGCCTCTTCTTAAGGCTTGCCTTTAGAGTTTTGTTCGCAGCCTCTACCTGGCCGTTCACCTGGGGATAGGCCACGGACGAGAAGCTTTTCACAATTCCGTGCCTTTCACAAAATTCAGTGAACAGATCGCTGTCAAATTGAGTGTCGTTGTCGGAGACGATCTTCTTAGGTAGGCCAAATCGACAATGATGCTTTTCACCACAAAGTCGAGTACTTTCTTCGATGTTATTGTCGCCAACGGCTCTGCTTCGGCCCACTTGGTGAAGTAGTCAATGGCTACCACGGCGTAACGGACGCCGCCCTTTCCGGTGGGCAGGGCGCCCACTAGATCTATTCCCCAAACGGCAAATGGCCAAGGAGCCGAGATCATTTTTAGCTCGACCGGAGGAGCTCGGGCAACCACAGCGAATCGCTGACACTTGTCACACCTTTTCACATACGAGATCGAGTCTTTGGACAGATTCAGCCAATAATAACCTTGCTTGAGAACCTTTAAGGCCAGGCTTTGCCCCCCAGCGTGGTCTCCGCAGAATCCTTCGTGAACTTCCCGCAGGATGGCCTTCGCTTCACTTGGAAGAACGCACCGGAGGAGAGGTAGGGAGTGCCCACGTCGGTATAACACTCCTTCGACTAGCGTATATCTCGGAGCTTGATAAAGGACTCGCCGTGCGTCGTTACGTCCTTCGGGTAACCTGCCCTCGACGAGATACTCAAGAATGGGAGTCATCCAGGTCGGCCTAATATCGATCATCTCGATCTCTGTCCGATCTTCTTCTATACTTGGTTTTTCCAGGAATTCTATTGGCACCAACCCCAGGGTTTCTGTCTCTCCCGAGGTGGCGAGTTTGGCGAGAGCGTCTGCGTTGGCGTTCTGCTCCCGAGGTATCTGTTCGATCGACCCTCGCCCAAATGCAGACAGTTCGGCTTTTACTTTCGCCAAATAGGCGGCCATCTTGGGTCCCCGCGCCTGATATTCTCCCAGAACCTGGTTCACCACGAGCTGGGAGTCACTGAAGCACTGGACGGAGCTCGCCTTTAGCTCACTAGCTACCCTCAGACCAGCCAACAAAGCCTCGTACTCTGCCTCGTTGTTAGATGCCTTGAACCCGAACCTTAGCGCCGAATGGAATCTATGTCCCTCGGGGGATATCAGGATGATTCCGGCCCCGGAGCCGTTCTCGTTAGATGAACCATCAACGAAGATCTTCCACGACGAATGTGGGGAGGCGACCTGAGGCAAGCATTCTGATGGATTCTCTTGGAATCCCGTGCACTCCGCCACGAAGTCGGCCAAGGCCTGACTTTTTATGGCAGTTCGTGGAGTATAGAAAATCTCGAACTGACTGAGTTCGACTGCCCACTTTAACAAACGTCCCGATGCTTCAGGCTTTTGCAAAACCTGCCTTAAAGGCTGATCGGTCATGACGTGTACAGAGTGGGATTGGAAGTACGGCCTGAGCTTTCGCGAGGCCGTGATTAGGCAGAACGCCAGTTTTTCCATCATTGGGTATCTTGATTCTGCTCCGAGGAGTCTCTTGCTGATGTAGTAGACTGGCTTTTGAACTTGGTCCTCTTCTCGTACTAGCACAGCGCTAGCTGCATCCTCAGTGACAGCCATGTAGAGGAAAAGAGGTTCTCCCGCCTTGGGCTTGGATAGCACAGGCGGTTCAGCCAGATGCGCCTTCAGGTCGAGGAATGCGCTTTCGCATTCTACTGTCCACTCAAACTTCTTGTTTCCCCGGAGCAGGTTGTAGAAGGGCAAACACTTGTCGGTTGATTTGGAAATGAACCGGTTGAGCGCTGCCATCCTTCCTGTGAGGCCTTGGACATCCTTTCGCGACCTAGGGGAAAGAAGCTCGAGCAGTGACCTGATCTTGTCGGGGTTTGCCTCGATTCCTCGGGTATTGACTATGAAACCCAGGAATTTCCCCGATGCGACACCGAAAGTGCATTTCTGAGGATTAAGCCTCATGCCATACTCTCGCAGTATGTTAAAACACTCTTCCAGGTCGGAAACGTGGTTGTCGGCAGTCTTTGACTTGACCAGCATGTCATCGACGTACACTTCCATGTTTTTTCTGATCTGGTCCTTGAACATTCTGTTTACAAGCCTTTGATAGGTAGCTCCGGCATTCTTCAGGGCAAATGGCATGACCTTATAGCAATAGACATTAGTCGGGGTCATGAAGCTGGTATGTTCCTGGTCTGCCGGATTCATCGCGATCTGATTGTAGCCTGAGTACGCGTCCATGAAGGACATGAGCTCGTGCCCCGCCGTGGCATCCACCAGCTGATCGATCCTTGGCAATGGAAAGAAATCCTTGGGGCAGGCTTTATTCAGGTCGGAGAAGTCAATACAGGTCCGCCACTTCCCGTTGGGCTTTGGAACCAGCACGAGATTAGCGACCCAAATTGGAAATTTGGCTTCGCAGATAAAGCCACACTTTTTGAGCCGGGTCACCTCTTCTTCAAGGGCTTCGGCTCGGGTCGTTCCCAAACGCCTCTGCTTTTGGGATTTGGCAGGAACACTTTTATCCAGGTGGAGTGTGTGCATGATAACACTCGAGCTGATCCCTATCATGTCCTCGTGCGACCATGCGAACACGTCCAGGTTTTTCTGCATAAACGTAGTCAGCTCCACTTTTCTTTGGTCACAGAGGTTCTTCCCAAGCTTAACCATCCATGATGGGTTTTGTTTATCAATGTTCACCTCCTCGAGCTCTTCAATAGCCTGGAGCTCGGATCTATCCTCGCCTACACGGGGGTCAATGTCCTCACTTAAGGCGAGCTTTTCCTCTTCGGAAATCTGAGGTTTATCAATCTCGGGAGCCGCCTTGGGTCCCTGAGATTCCTCTTCGCCCTGAATGGCCATTGTCAGCTGCCCGGGTTTAGATTTTCCCTTCGTGGAAATGCTGTAGCATTCCCTGGCAGCGAGCTGGTCACCCTTGACAGTGCAGACTCCTGTTGAAGTAGGGAACTTCATGGCGAGGTGTCGGATGGAAGTGATAGCCTCGAAAGCTATGAGCGTAGGTCGGCCCAAAATGGCATTGTAGGCAGCGGAGCAGTCAATGACCACGAACTCGAGTAGTTTGGATACTGTCCGAGATTCTTCTCCTAGGGTGATCACCAGCTCGATCGTCCCTACTGCTGCTGATCCTTCTCCCGAAAAGCCATATAGCATCATCGAGGTTGCCTTCAGCGCGGCGACGGTCAGACCCATCTTTTCTAAGGTGGATCGGTATAGAAGGTTTACCGAGCTCCCATTGTCCACCAACACTCTCCTTACTTTCCGGTTGGCAAGCTGGACTGCTACGACCAAGGGATCGTTATGAGGGAATTGGACATGGCCTGCGTCTTCCTCCGTGAAAGTTATCGGTTGTTTCTCTAACCGTTGCTGTTTTGACTGACGTTGCTCCGGGACGAACTCCGCTCCATTGTGAGCCTTTAATTCATTCACATATCTCTTCTGGGCGCCTCTACTCGTGCCAGCCATATGCGATCCTCCAGAGATGGTGGATATCTCTCCCTCGACCGTGGGGGGAAGGACGTCCTGATCTATCCGAGGCCCGAGCTGGCTGGCTGGGACCTTTGGAACGGGTCGACTTGCTGGGACCCTGTTTCGCGAGTATTGCGCCAATGGGCCTGCTCGGATGAGAGTTTCGATTTCATCTTTGAGATGCCTGCAGTCGTCGGTATTGTGGCCGACGTCGTTATGGAAACGGCAGAATTTTGAAGTATCTCTCTTTCCCTTGAGGTGCTTTAATGGCTCCGGCCTTTTCCAAGGGACCCGAGCAGCGTTGGCTAGGAAAATATTTTCCCTGGACTGGGTGAGCTCGGTATATGTTGTGAACACGGGCTTGAATTTATCCACAGACTTGTTCTTCTTTTGACCGTGATGGCTGTTTTCGCCATTCCCCTTTCTTTTGCCACCACCGGGCTGGTTGTTCTGCGCGACGTCGGGAATCGCCACTACGATCTCTGTCTCCGTTCCAGCGGGCTTCTCGGGAATCTGGCTGGTCCCCGCGGCGGAAGCTTCAGCTTCTTCTAAGTTTATCCACTCTTGTGCTCTGTTAAGGAATTCGCTAACCGAGCTGACTCCCCTCCTTTGAATATCTTTCCACAGGTCTCCACCGACCAGGATTCCAGTCCTCATGGCCATGAGCTTGGAGCTATCGTCAGCATCTCTGGCTCGAGCAGCGACATTCGTGAATCTGCTCAAGTAGGCTTTCAGTGTCTCACTAGGCTGCTGTCTCACGTTAGCTAGGGAGTCGGCCTGGACTCGGGCGGCCTGAGAGGCGCAAAATGCCCTTTTGAAGTCAGCCGAAAAGGTCTTCCAGGAGCTGATTGACTGCCTTTTACTCTGCTTGAACCACTGCCTGGCAGGTCCAGTCAGTGTGGAAGGAAAGATTAAGCAACGCAGCTCCGGGCCGATGTTATGGGCCATCATTAGGGTGTTGAACATCCCTAAATGGTCCGGCGGGTCTCCGTCCCCGTTGAACTTTGACAAGTGAGGCATACGGAAGCCAGACGGGTATGCCGTCGCTGCTATGTTGGGGACGAAGAGCTCCATTTCGTCACCCGAATCATATTCGTCTTTTTCTTTTTCTGATAGGAGCTTTCTCATCAGTTCCTCCATCTGAGTTAGGCGCTCGAGGGTTTCGTTCTGAGATCCTGGGTTATTCCGGGGCTATTCAACAGCTCCGGACCCGTTGTACATATTAGGTGGGTTGTTGCCCCCCTATCTTGAGATAGGTTATTTGGGACATTCCCTCTGTTTCGTACTTCGGATCGGACTCCCACTGAACGGGCCTGGCTACCATCTCCGGTTCGATCGTCTCTGTGAGAGTTGAGGCGATCTCGGAGGTCGCCTCCCTGTGTAGTCTGGTGACTTTGTGCCGAACTTAGTCGCTGACGCAGGTCTCCTCCCGAGAGATCACTCCGGCGACTACCGGTCCAGTGGCTCCTGCTGGATAGGCTTGGAGTGCGTCTTTGGCGGTTACGATCTGATCCTTCCCCTGGCACTCTGCTGCGTCAGGAAGGCCCAGCCGACGGTGGGTCTCTCCTACTACTCCCGTAGGCCGGGATGTCTCGGACAGGCTGAGGAGACGGGTATCTGATTGGAGAAGGAGGATGCCTGACTGGGGAGGCGATCCTAGTTCCGTCCGGATGGATCAAATTCGGTGGGGGCCTTTCGGCCCTGCCAGCCTGCTGGTCCCGCGCTGGGCGAGCTGGACGAGGCGTAGGACGGTCTTCGGGGACGGGCTGACGTCTCTGGCCCTCCCCGGATCTTCTTCGGGAATTTCCTCGAGCTCTCCTGGGCGTTCTCGAGGAAGGTTGAGAACTAGGAGTTGACGTCCTGACCGAACGGTTGTATTGCTGTTGTCCGGTTCCAGGCATTTCCCTGAAGTTTGCCTCTTGATGGTGTGATGAAGGGGTGGAGTTGGCTGCAGGAAGTCTATCCGAATGGCTATGCCTGGGGCGATTACCCCGGTGAGACTTAGGAGCCTCACCTTGCCTCTCTCCAACGTTAACGTTGGTTGTGAGAGGGGGTAGTCGGGCCAGAATATCCTGGATTTGCCGACCGGCTGCTGCTAACTGGCTCCTCAGTTGAGCATTCTCCATCTCCATCGCGGTATAATAACACGAGTTCGGATTAGGTGGCCGGGGCGCTGAACTACCAGTGTCGTCTTGGCCCGCCAGCTGCTTTCCTGGTCTCTGCTAGACTTCAAGAATTTGCTCATCAGGGATGGCAACATGGTGGGCCTCCTGCCCATCATGCTGTTCTGTTTCGTTGCCATGTCTGGATCGAGTGGTCACCATAGTTGGATGTTTGTGGTAGTACTAATCGAACTTGCTCTCAATGAAAGCACCAAGCTGTTGACGCAGTTCTTCGCCAACAGGTAATTAAGAGAAGAAGAGAAAGGGATTAGTACTGAAAGTAGAACCGTCACAGATATGAAATCTTAGAGAATGAACTAGGTGACTCAAGACACGTTTTTTAAGTGGTTCGAAGGTTAAAATCCTTCTACTCCACTAGTCAATATTATTCATGTCTTCTGGGTATTTGGTTTACAAAGTATATGGCTCTTCAGAGACTATTTTTCCCAACCCCTATCAACTCCCAGGGTCCCCATATTTATAGGAGAAGGCACCTGGAAGTTGGTAGGGAGGTCATCCCGTGACCTTACCATTTGTCATATAAACTCTGTGACATTTAAGATTAATTCCTAAACCTGACACATAAGTGTGGCCTAATCAGTATGTAAGGAGATAATGGGCCGCACGGCCCAACCCAGCCGTGGGTGTCTGAATGCGCACGTTCCTGATGCGTGTCCGAGAAGTCAGGGGGATATCGGACACGTGATGTCAGATATATGCACGTTTATCTTGCGTGTGTTGACTTTACAAAGGGTCAGAGATCCATGGCCAGCTCGTACCACGAGCTACCTCCCTGAACCGACCTTCAGCCTTCAGACCTTCTGACGCCTTCCTCCAGTCTTGGGGGCCCTTGGCGAGCCTTTGAGGATCCCTCGAGCTAAGAAGGTACGATCTGGAAACAGGATCTCCAGCCTGGGGGAGTCCTCTGACTAAACCATGATTAGTCTGAGGCTTGACTTGCTAATCAGCCCGTGGGAAAACCAGGGCGTACAGTGTTCTTTTCATTGAGCTGAATATCTTCAAGCTCTTCAATCGGTCTGAGATTGTCCCTGTCCTCTTCTACCCTAGGGTCGATCTCTTCTTCGACCTCGTATATCACCTCACTCATTTCCTCAATAATTACTAGTGCATGTGCACTAGCTTGGTCGTTCCCCCTCATCAAGATGTTATAGCCCTCTCCGGATGCTAATTGATCTCCTTTCAGTGTCCCAATACCGCTGGGCATTGAGAATTGTACGGCCAAGTGCCTAACAGATGTGACTTCCCCCAGCCCAATCAATGTTGGTCTACCGAGATTTACATTGTAGGTAGACAGGGTGTCTACTACGATGAACTCCAGTATTTTGGCTATCAAGATCGGATAGTATCCCAAGGTCACTGGAAGCTCGATAGACCATGTACTGGCCATTCCCTCTCCTGATAATATGTATAACATTTTTTCACAGGCTTTAACGTCTCAAACAAACAAACCCATTTTTTCCAAGGTTGCCTTATAGAGGATGTTGATTGAGCTCCCGTTATCAATCAGGACTCGACGCACCCTCTTATTGGCGAGTTGGAAAGTTATGACCAAAGGGTTATTATGAGGAAATTGGATGAGCGAACCGTCCTCTTCGGTGAAGGTGATGGGTTGGGATTCAACCCTCTGTTGTTTCGAAGCTCGTGGTTTAGGCTCATAGGGAGATCCATTCCCTATTTTGAGCTCTTGGACATACCTCTTTTGGGTGTTCCTAGGCGATCCTGCAATGTGTAGTCCTCTCGTGATGGTTATTACATTTTCTCCATCAATTGGGGGAGGCTGATTATCCTCTTTCGCATATGGGGCCGCAGATTGCTGGACAGGTTGAGCCAAAGCTGCCTTTTGACCAATCAAAGTTTGGGCTGGGTTTCAGTTTCAGACATACTGCCTGAGGTAGCCTCTTGAGATCAATCCTTCGATCTCTTCTTCTAACTGCCTGCATTCATCAATTGTATGACCCACATCCCTGTGAAATCTGCAGAATTTGTTTGAATCCCTCTTGGGTTTCTGGTGTCACATAGCATCAGGTCGCCTGAAAGGGACCTGATTTTAATTTGTAACAAATATATTCTCCCAAGTATTTTTGAGCTCGGTATAAACTGTATAAATGGAGAAATATTTATCTCCTTTCTTTTTCTTACCCCCATCAACCTCTAAGTTACTTCATTCATTATTCTTTCTTTTAGAAGGGTTATCTCCTGAAGGTCGTTCTATGGAGGGTGTAGCTGTGGTGGTGGTTGAGTTAACGTTTATCATTGTAGTTATTACAGGCAGAGGAGTCAGTTTAAGTGCCAACCTCGCCTCTTCTACATTGACAAACCACTGAGCCCGAGTATTAAATTTGGCTATTGTCCTCACAGGCTTCCTCTGCATGTCGTCCCAAAGAGGACTTCCTGGCAGTACTCCAGCTCGTACTGCCATGAGGTGACCATTGTCATCGACATTGCGAGCTCATGCCGCTTCTATATTGAACCTCGCTAGGTATCCCTTCAGTGATTTACCCGGTTTGTGCCTAACATTAGTCAAGGTGAGAGCCTCGGGTTCGACGCTCTTCACAGCTTGGAAATGTTTCTTGAATTCTCTGTACAATTGTTCCCAAGATGAGATCGAATGTCTTCGGAATTTTTCAAACCAATTTTTTGTTGGTCCAATGAGTGTGGTCGGAAAGAGCATACACCTAAGCTCATATCCGACATTACTAGCTCATATTACAGTATCAAATGTACTCATGTGGTTGCCTGGGTCGGTAGTCCCATCTTAGGGTGCCAAGTGGGGTATTTTCAAACAATTGGGAAATGGTGTACTCGAGATATGGGGGGCAAAAGGCTCAAGCTTCTCGTCGAAATACTAAGTCTTTTCTTTATTTTTCCCTTCTTGAAGGAGCCTGAACGCCTCCTCAAGTTGGTTGATTCTCTCTTGAACCAAATCCACCATAGAGGGAGCTTGTATTAATGGTAGCTGGTTGTTGTTCGTAGGAACTCCAGATCCTTGTTGTATGATAAGGTTGTACTGATTTCCATATACTAGTTGTAGGGGCTCTCTCTGGGCATTTAAGTGTGCCCGCAGGTCCGGGTTTGGCTAATTAGATGGCCCCCGGTTCTGATTCAGGTGATCACGAAGATCAGGATAATCGTTCTGATAGTTCTCGTAATTTCTAAGCTCGGTATTATACACACTCACCGACCTACTGTAATCTTGACTTCCATCAAGGAAGCTGACATTTCTCTCTAGCTGCTGCTGCTGTGGGGCTCGATTAAGAGGTGGGTTATCCACATGTACTCTCATTCCAATTGTTCGTGACCTTGACATATAACTCCCTAATGGTTGGGGTTGTCTATGTTCCTGATGTACCACCTGTGAGGCCTCGCATTCAACCCTATGCTCGGACTGAGCCTGATGGCTCCTGTCTCAACTTCCACCTCTAGCACTTCGTGAAGGCCTCTAGGGTGCTCTATCCCTAGCTCAATTCTTGTTGGAAGCTTGTTGAGGTACACCCCGTGCTAGCGAGGGATGTCAAATCGATAAAAGAGGGTGCCTAATTGGCGAGGGAGGTAGCCTCTCATTGGTCTGCCTGGCAGGCTCTGGGTTATCGCTCTGAGCTATCAATGGAGCTAGGTTATTCCAAGGTTTTGCAGGAACATTCCCAATTGGGTTGTTCCTAGCAGGGTTCCGAGATGATCCCCCAGGTCGGTTTTTCCCAGTATTTTCCTAGGCCTCGGTTGAGCCTGTTGGGCCCTTTGTTCGGCCATCCTTGAAGCCGTACTTCCTCGAGGTCGCCCCTTTAGCCTCCAGGGTGGTGCCTGGACTTCAAAAGCTCACCTTGCCATCTCCTCATTTAGCCATGTAGCTTCGGCTAGCTATTCACGCAACCTACAATTTTAAGCTCAACTGCTAGCACTTATCTTTCAGGATTATAGTAATACTAATCATTAAGTCTAGAACTTTGACTAGCCCATCCTCTAGGAGACGATGAGGCACTCTCCTCAATGGTGCTCTAGTCCACAAATTTTTGTTTACCAAGCCTTCAAGGATGGTCCTCAGTTCATGGAGTACGTTCCTCAGGGATTTGGGTAGAGGTTGCCCACTAGTTCAAGGAATGTTCGGGGCGACCATCATCGCTATGCAGGAGATTTTATGCTAAATGGTAGGAAGAATTGCTTAATGCTCAATGAAAGCATCAAACTGTTGACGCTGTTTTTTGTCAACTTAATTATGTAGAGCAATAAATAATTAATTAGAAAGAAAAGAAAGAACGTGGTTCAGTAGTTAAAATCTGCCTACGTCGACGAGTCACTTTTATTAACTTGTGTGTGTTAAAGCTTTAGGAAGGGGCAATTTCACAGAGCGTTTCTATGTACAACGTTATCCCTCCCGTACAAATGACCAGATCTGGCTATTTATAGACCTAGTTTCAAGAATATCTTCCCACAAATTTAGGAAAGTTACAACACATATTTCAATTTAAATTCAAATGAATATCCAAATAATAATAATAATAATACAACTTAAATGCATTATTTAAATAAATATCTTATAAAAATAGGGATTCAACACACAATTTTAACTAATCCCAAAGAAATAAGTATTTCCTAACAACTTTTTTGTGTGTATGTTTAATGCGTCGTCGAGCTTGAACACTGCTTCAACGCACTTTCGATATCACTCATAGCTTCGAGCTCACCATTCTAGTTCTCGCCTCCCCCTCACTTGATCAGTCTATCTAGCTCATCCCTCGGAGAAGGTTAATGTCTTCGAGCCTGCAACTCATGCTCGAACATTGATGACAGCTCTGGAACCCCATGACAATTCGTACAAATATAATGCTAACAATTGGTAATCCCGAGCTACTCTTTACGAGCCTATATTTCGAGGCTACTTATTTTTTCTCGAAATTTGGGTGTAACAATATATTTTAATTTTTTTTGCTAAGATTTAAATAGTGGTTTTTTTTAAATAAATTTAAATGGTGAATTAATTTAGTAAATTTGATCAAATTATATTAAACTATAGTGGATAATATATTTTAGTTATACATTTCTTTTTATTTTTTTAATATTATTAATGACCCTTGATAAAAAATTAATTAATCAATCAATTATTACTATATCTATAACTATTATAAAAGAGTGAGTGGATTTAAGAATTTTTTGTTAAGTTATTTTGTCTCGTAGTGTACATATATATATATTCTATTTAAAAAAATGAGTTTTTTTTTTAAATAAATTTAAAATTGAGTTAGTTTAATAAATTTCATCAAACTATATTATGTTGTAGTGAGAATATATTTTTGTTTTTTTTTTTTTTTTTTGCTAAGATTTAAAAAGTGATTTTTTAATAAATTTAAATGGTGAGTTACTTTAGTAAATTTGATCAAATTATATGAAACTATAGTGGAGTATATATTTTAGTTATATATTTATTTTTAATACTATTAATCACACTTGATAAAAAATTTAATTAATTATTTAATCAATTATTACTATATACTCTATCAATCATACATTATCTTTCAATTATCACTTTTCTATTTTATGTTTGCTCTATACTTTTGGTATTTATTTAAAGAGATTTATTTATTTTTTTTAAATGCATTGGATTTTTTTTTATTTTGTTTGAAGTTTCAAATTTAAAAATTAAAACTTTTTTGTTGAAGTTATTCGGATGATTTGATTTTAATCAATTTTAAGTATTTTTTTTCCCTTCAATATTGTATGGTGCTAAAATATAATATTTTTACCTAATTTAATATTTTAATTCCAAATCTAAATTATAAATATTTTTTAAAAGTTGTAATTTTACTTATGATATTGATAGATATGTATTTAATGTAATTGTTTTCTCAACCTTATTATATGATTTTTTTTTATAATGGACTTTTTTAATTGTTTAAGTTTTCTTTAATTTTATATGTATGAAAAAAAATGCAACTTTTATTTATTACAATTAAATGATATTTTAATTAATTTAATTAATATTTTAAGTAATTAAAATTTAGATTTTAATATAAAAAAAACATAAATTCTTCACACGTGCCCCACATAGTAACTATTATAAAAGAATGAGTCAATTTGAAAAAATTTGGTTAAGTTATTTTATCTTGTAGTGTGGTCAAGCTATTTTGTCTTGTAGTGTTTATATAGTTATTTTTAATTTGTTTTTTAAAAAATGGATGTTTCTTTTTATTTTAATTAAGATTTAAAAAGTTAATTTTTAAAAAAAATATATTTTAGTTTGAATTGTAGTAAATAATTTTTTTATATATAAAAATATATATTTTTCTTTTTTATTTTAAAAAAAATAGTGAATTTTTTTTGTTAGGAATTAAAAAGTGGTTTTTTAAAATAAATTTAAAAGTGAGTTATTTTAACAAATTTCATCAAATTATTATGTTTTAGTACGAATATATTTTAGTTTTTATTTTTATTTTTGGCAAATATTTAAATAGTGGTTTTTTTTAATAAAGTTAATGGTGAGTTAGTTTAGTAAATTTGATCAAATTATATTATAGTATAGGGAAGAATATATTTTAGCTATATATCTCTTTTTAATTTTTTTTAATATTATTAATTACACTTGATAAAAAAATTAAATATTTGCTGGCGCTGTTTTTCGTCATCTTAAAATAAAGAGCAATTAAAGAAAATACCAGATGAAACAACCAATAATAGACACAATTTTTACGTGGTTCAATAGTTAAAATATGCATAGTCTACGAATCGGTGTTATTCACTTTATAGAATTCTCTCAAAGCTTTCTGGAAGCAATTTTACTGAGTCTACCCAATACAAATTTCTCTGTGTTTACAAATGAATTGCTCCACACTATTTATAGAGTGGTTTACTGAATATCTCCCCTCGTATTTCGGGGAGTTATTATACAAATCAATTAAATAAATGCAATTAAATAAATGCAATTAAATACATATAGTTACTACGTATGCGTATAAATCTCATGATATTTGGGATTTTAACAACAAATTATAGCCAACCCCTTAAACATAGGGATTTTATAACAATAAAAATGTTCACACTCAGCTCGCGACCTTGAACATTCAATTCACACGCCTTCGAGACCAATCAACCATAACGAGCTCGCTACTTCGGTTCGCCTTAACTTTTAACAAGTAACATTGTTCAAATCATCCTTTTCGAGCTCACAATGCCCAAGCTCAAACCGTCTTGTCAGATGGCAGGAAAGGAATTAGGGAATTTATACAAGTGTTGAACCACTGTCATTGTAGCTTCGAGCTTGACATATATTCTCGGAACACCTTTGAGACCACGTAGTTTCCGAGCTCACCGATTCTGATGTTGTCGCACTTACTGCACAACGAGGTTGCTCTTGATATTTTCATTAAAGTCGATTATGACGAACCTGTTTATTCCGAGCTTACACTTTACGAGCCTAACTTTCGAGATCAAAATTTATATTCTCGAAATTTGGGTGTAACATTTTGCCCCTCAAAAGTATTAGTTCAAATCCTATGAGAAGGAAACTTTTGAACTGCTACCTCCAAAAACCGAGCCACCCACCACACTCAAGTGTGGACACTCGAGTACTCTTTTCATTTTCCCACGTCTTTTCGTATCTCAACTTTCTACCGCCATTGTCATATTTGCATCGTGTCCGTTAGATCAAGTACTAAAGGCCCTGATTTGTTCGACCTTTGACCTCCCTCTGGGACATATATATAGTCGCGTCATCTTTATCTTCCTCACTTTTATATTCCAATTTTCAGAAAGACGAAAACGAACCAGAGCTCTCTTCCTCTTTTTTACATGTTCTCCAAGCCGAAGAAACAAAATAATCTTGGCATTTTCGACTCCGTGAGATCATTCTTGCAACTGATCCTTCAATCGACGATTTCTCTATATCCGCAAGCTTCTATGTGTAAGTTTCAGTTCTTTGATTTTTCATGCATTTTTATGTTCTTCTCTGCTGTATGAATATGTTTACTAGTTCCCATTTCTAGTTATTGCATAGTAATTTATCTGATATTACACAAACTTTTGATTCAAAGTTTTTGACATCACAGTTCTCAAACCCATATTTAGTGCAAAAATAGGGTTTTTTCAGATTAAGGGTAGTGTGTCGTGTAAGCCAAGAAATAGGAGTTTTGATTCAGGGTTTTTAAATGCACAAATCCCAAAATTATGACCTTTTTGGGCAACCGTCAGCTTTATCCCTGAAAATTCGGGAACCTTAAAATGAATCTGAACTTCCCCACTCTTGTGTTAAGTACACGCTCAAAGCCCAAACTTTACAATAGTTCGGGGTTCCATTTCGAATTTGATTTATCCTTTCGAGACCTCAGTCTCGATTTAGTTTACTCCGTGATCTCGTGCTTTCGAGCTCGAATCACCAAAAATGTACTCTGTGATTTCTTGCATGCCTATCCCTCACCCTTTTCTTTCTTGTTAGATGTCGCAAAACTCTGAGAATCGGTGGGGGTCAATGCGCGCAATTCCTTACTCTCCATTAACTCCTAGTCCGGAATCTCCCTTCACTTGGAACCAGCACTTGATACGCGAGCACCATGAGAGGTGTGAACGAGAGGACATCTGAGATTGTTTTCGACATCAGATTGATGAGGTCGAGGAAGGAAAAGGAAGATACCCTAGGTCGCGATTTATCTAGATCCGGACCCCGAGATCAGACCTATCCCTTTTGATCCCAAACTCAAAGTCACCGCTGCTTACGAGCCTGGTGCACTTTCCTTCTCGCTGATGGAAGACCCTTCGAACCATCCTTCCACTTCTCGAGTTGCATCCATTCCCACCCTGCAAGAGGGTTTTTTCGAGGCTGAGCATTACTAGAGCTTAGTCACCTCAATGGGCCAAATTTCTTAGCTATTAGCTTGCCACGACCTGAAACTTTCTGGCGCACTAATGTGCCGGCCTGCGACTCCGAGCGAGCAGAGCTGCTTCGCCCCAGGAGATGGCAATCCTGATAGCAAGATTAAGCTCGTGGCCTGGAGTCGCGAGCACATGAAGGCAGGGGCTCTGCTACCCCAGAAATCCTATTTTAAGGATTTTCTGGACTTTGTTGGGCTCGCTCCCTTCCAACTCCAGACCAATTCAAATAGGGTTCTTTCCGCCCTCAGATCCCTATACCACGAACTGAAGTGGAAAGGACCCTAACCCCAAGAGATTCTGTATCTCTTCTGTCTCAAAAGCAACCCCTCTCGAGCTCGGGGAGGGGACGGCTTCTACTATTTTTTGAGTTATCCGAAGGAGAAGAAAATTTTCGAGGATATGCCAAACCATCCTCCCAACTTGAAGCTCGCATTCTTCTGGATGGATGGCCTCGGTCTTTCTAGATTCTATTCATTCCAACGCATCTCTAAGTACTCACATTTATCCCTTTCCTTTTCGTTTAATGATTAGGCTCGGAATAATAACATGTAACCATCTCTTCAGCCAACTATCACCGTCTAACCCCCTCAAAGTCGATGATGGAACATAAGGAAGCTCTACTCCAATTTCCCTATGGTCGGCGTTCTTTATCTTATCTTCTTCATGAAGAGCGGCTCCGAGCCTGTGGCCTCTTGGAGCAAGACCAGTCAACAGACTTATATTATTTTATAATATAATGTAATGTAATATTATATTATAATATAATATAATGTTTTAGATTAAATAAGTGTGACAAAGAGTGTCACATATTGTAACATATAATAGAGAGTTACAATATTTAGATATATGAGTTATATCCAAATAATGTAACATATTTGGTGTTACAAATTTGTAACTTCCAAATATTACTCTTTATTGTGTAAATTTGGTGTTACACAATATTGAGATGAATTTCATAAAGCCATATGTGAAATTGTTGTTAGAGATATGATTTTAACCCCAATAATGTGTTTTGGGAGTTACAAAATCATTTGGGAGGGTTTGGAACCGTTTGGAAAAACAACACATTTTTAAGTGCTGAAAATGGTTAGTGGCCACGGCCAGTGGGACAGAGAGTAGTGGCCGCGGCCACATGCCAAAACTGACCATGTTTTCAGTTTTTTCAATCTTTGTTGAACGGCTCAAAAAACCCAAATAACTCCTAAATCTCATTTTTAATTCCATATTAATCCAATTAAACATTGGTAACAGCCATGGGGGTTGGTGGAATTTGAAATTCAAAGGGTGTCTCTAAACTCTATAAATAGGAGCCTATAGCTCACTTGAAAGATACAACATTTCTATCCATTAAAGCACTTGGCTAGAAACACCTTGAGGCTTGATAATTCAAGAAAGCATTTCCAAAATCTGAGTGAGATCCCTTAGTGCTTGAGTTAGGGGGAAATAATCTTTTGGACAAAGGTTTCAAACCTTGTTCAAGTTGGTGATCCCTAACACTCTTATCTTTGGTTGTGTGAGTGAGAGTATCTTATTATTTTGTTCTTGTTCTTATTTTCTTCTATTGTTTTTCTTCCTATCATTCTTGTTATATTTACTTGTATCTTTGCTTAAGAGTTGTAATCTCATCTACATCTTTCTTTCTACTACCTCAAGTTTATTTGTATCTTTTTGTCAAAAGTTGTATTTTCTATTTCAATCCCCTTCTTCTTCTTTCTCTATATTTATTTGTACTTTCAGTCATTGAGTTGTAACCTTATTTAATCAATCTATATTTATTTGTAATATATTGCCTAGAGTTGTAATATTCTTTCCTATTTCCATTAAGGCAATCTAATCTTTCCTAACATTCAAAAGCTTATCCCTTTGTTTGTTTCAATGGAAGGTGAGACCATCAAGATAATGAATCAAGACCTAGTGAGGTTGGATAGGTTTGATGGATCCAATTTCACTAGGTGGCAAGACAAGGTGAGATTCCTTTTGACCACTCTCAAAATCGCCTACATTCTAGAATCCACTCTAGAACCTCTCCCAACGCCATCCGACAAGGACACTCCCGAGGAGGTGGAGAAAAGAAGGACGAGGGAGGAGGACAATATCCTTTGTAGGGGTCATATCCTCAATGCCCTATCCGATAGGCTCTATGACCTCTACACCGAGACCAAATCGGCCAAGGAGATATGGGATGCACTTGAGAAAAAGTTCAAGGCGGAAGAGGAAGGTACCAAAAATTTTTGATATCTCAATACTTTGATTTCAAATTTTTTAGTGATAAACCTATTCTTCCTCAAATTCATGAATTACAAATAATTGTTAACAAACTTAAAGTTTTAAAGATTGAGCTTCTCGAGGCCTTTCAAGCTGGTGCTATAGTGGCTAAATTACCACCAACTTGGAAGAGCTATAGGAAAATAATCCTTCATAAAAATGAGGATTATTCTTTGGAGGAAATCCAAAAGCATATTCAAATCGAAGAGGAATCGATATGTAGAGATAAACTTGTGGAGGGGTCTAATGGAGAGACTTCCAAAGCAAATGCGGTGTCACAACCAAAACATCCCAAAAACAAAGGGAAAAGGGTAACGAGAAACCTTTGGGTCCAAAAACCAACCCAAACAAGTTTAAGGGCGAGAAAGGTCCTTGCTTTGTGTGTGTGAAAAAGGGTCACTATGCTAGAGAGTGTAAGCATAGAAAAGACCAACAAGGACCTAAGGTGAACGCAACTTAAGAGGAAAACATAGTTGCTACCCTTAGTGAGGTGAATGCGGTCCAAGGCAAGGTGAAAGGGTGGTGGTATGATACATGTACCACCGTCCATGTCACCTATGACAAATCATTGTTCAATACCTTTGAAGAGTCAAAGGGCAACCATGAGATTCAAATGGGCAATGAAGGAAAATCCAAGGTACTTGGCAAAGGTACCATTGAAGTATTTTTCACCTCCGGTAAGAAAGTTACATTGGTGAATGTACTTTATGCTCCTGAAATGAGTAAAAACTTGGTAAGTGGTGATTTTCTTGGCAAGCCCGGCATTAAAGTCGTTTTTTAGTCCAGTAAACTTATACTTACCAAATCAAATGTATTTTTGGGAAAAGGGTACTCTTGTGAGGGTATGGTTAAATTGTGCACCAATAATGTAACTTTCAATGTTATCAATAAAATGTTAATTCTGCCTATATTATTGAGTATGATTCTTTATTTTTGTAGCATCTTAGACTATCGCATATAGGTTTTTCAACCATGAAAAGAGTAGTTAAATGTGGTATGATTGCATGCAATATTAAAAACTATGGTAAATGTGAAATATGTGTTAAGGCAAAAATGATTAAGAAACCATTTCCTAGTGTAGAAAGATCATCTAATTTACTAGATTTAATCCACAGTGATCTTTGTGAATTAAATGGTGTTTTAACTAGAGGTGGTAAAAGATATTTTCTTACTTTTATAGATGATTTTAGTATATATACCTATGTATTTCTTTTAAAGCATAAAGATGAAACTTTTGATGCTTTTAAATTGTATAAATTAGAAGTTGAAAATCAACTAAATAAAAAGATTAAGGTGCTAAAAAGTGATAGAGAAGGTGAGTACTTCTCTAATGAATTCAATACATTTTGTGAAGAAAATGGTATAATTCATGAGTGCACTGCACCTTATACACCACAACACAATGGTGTTGCCGAAAGGAAAAATAGGACTTATCTAGAGATGATAAATTCTATGTTGGTGTTTTCTAAGTTGAACTTCAACTTAAGGGGAGAAGCGCTTTTAACTGCTTGTCACATTCTTAATCGAATACCGATGAAGAAAAATGAGATATCTCCATATGAGTTATGGAAAGGAAGAAAACCCAACATATGGTACTTCAAAGTGTGGGGGTGTCTTGCATATTGCAAGAAAAACGAACCTAATAGAACAAAGTTAGGTTCAAGAGCCATAAAGTGTGCTTTTGTTGGTTATGCCAACAATAGTAAAGCTTATAGGCTATTAGACTTAGAGTCTAATATTGTGATTGAATCTAGAGAAGTTGAATTTTTTGAGAATATGTTATTTGACAACAATTCTCAAGCTTCAACATCTCTAAAGGAGAATGTGTTATATGAGAACAATTCTCAAGCTTCTACATCCAAAGTTGATTCTCAAGAGGAGAATTCTCAAAAGGATGTAAAGTGTAATGCCCCAAATTTCCTAATAAGGTTTAGGACCTTGATTAGGAGGCCGGGAGGGCCATAATTGATTTATTATGCTATTTAATGATAATATGCATGTTTAGGTGTATTAAATATGCAGGTGAACCCATTTGTGATTAATTGGGTGATTTTCATATTTTGGCCATTTCAGGCAATTTTGGCATATATGTGAAATGGGCGTGGTGCTTTGTTATTATTTGGTTATGCCAGGGCTACCCAGCACAAGACGATCCTAGGAGGTAAGCTAGTGGGAAAGTCACAACGGGATTTAAGCTTGACTCGGAGTAAGTCAAGGGGTATTTAGAGCATTACCGGGTTATTGGGTAATGGGAATTAATATTTGGTGATAAATTGGGAGTTAGTAAGATCAGGGGGAAATTCTGGAGGTTTTGACTATAATGTCCCCGGGGGTGTTTTCGGGACCCCGAGCATTAGGTTTTATTGGAAGCTACTTAAGCTTGAAGTAACCTTTTAAGAAAATAAAAAGAACATTCTGTACGTTCTCTCTCCCTAAAAGTTCCCTTTTTGTTTCCCGATCGCATTTTCGAAGGTATCTTGAGTTCTAGGACTCGGAATCAAGCAAGGATCGAGGCATAGCAATCCTAAGGAGATTTAGAAGCTTATTAACCGGAGGATTTAGTTGGAAACAACTCAATCGGAGGTAATTCAAGTTTAAGTTTTAAGTTTTTAAAAGTTTTTAAGCTTGAATTGGATTTTGTGAATCGTTGGGTTTTTAGTTTGTTTGAGCTTCAGGTTTTGGTGGTGTTAGACCATTGAGAAGTTTGGGAACTTTGATTTAATGATTGGGAAATGTTTGGATGGGTTTTTGGAAGGTTTTAAAATGAAAAAAACGAAGAAAAGTGGCTGGTGCGAGGTTGGGTCGCGGCCCTGTTCTTGGGCGCCGCGGCCCTAGCTTGAAGAAGATGGAGGAGGCTCTGCCAGGGGGGCGGGCCGCGACATGGCCATGTAGGGCCACGGCCCTTAAGGGAAAAGTTTCCCAAAAGTGTGTTTTTGTGATGGAAACTTAGCTCTAAGGGCCCGAGATCGATCCTACTACTTAGTTGAGTGGGATTCGATGTCTCGGAGGCTTGGGTTGGGGTTGGAAGTATTTATTTACTCATTTTGATGAGGTTTTATATTATGGTTGTGACTAGGTTATCTCTAGAGGCTTGGAATCAGGATCGTTCTTGTGGCTCATTTGTTGGTAACCTGTGCTTGGACCCAAGGTAAGAAAACTGCACCCCATATGTGACATGCATGGTTATGTTTGATGCATGTTGGATGTTTAAATGTAAACATTGATAGCATAATGAATGCTTGGCAATCTTGCCCGTTTGCATATGATTATTATTGAGGCATGCTGGTTGGTTAAATGTGATGCATGTGATGCATGAGAAACATGTGATTAGGGCATGCCATGAATGATGAATATGAGATTGGTCAGAGCTTGAGTCTCTGTGTTTGTGCATGATTATAAGTATGCTAGCAACTGTTTAGTAAGCATGTTGAGTGCCCTATTCTTGGATAATTGGCATATGATACATATTGATAGCATTGCTTACTTGTGCATGGCACTGACTAATTAGTCAGAATTGGCAAAGGTGCTAGTATCAACTGTGAAGCTGTGACTTATTAGTCAGGTTCGGCAGTGGTACTGGGCACTGGTCACATTGTGCTAACTCACTAGTCATGACAACCCTAGTGAGTAGTGCAAGCTATGTCGATTGGACCTAATCGACCCTCTGCATTGAATGACTCCAAAAGCATTAATGCAGGACCGACCTCAAGTTCAATGAATATAAACAAGCATTTATCCAGCTAAAGGCTAGTCATGTAGAGCCATTGCAGGAAATGGGCACTGGGCCCCTAGTGACCTGATTGTCAGTCACTCAGTATGGTTTACCAGGACCTCAAAGTGATATTCACTCATCTGATCAGAGCTATGAGCTCTGTATGATCATTTTGATCATCATATGCATGGCTTGGGCATTAAGGCCCCAGTGACTTGCTTGTTGGTCACTCAGTATGATTTACCAGAACTTGTTGAAGGTTAGAGGCTTACCCAACAGCCAGCCTTCCATTTGAATTAGTGACGTGCTTGTCAGTCACTCAGTTTGGTTTATCAGAACCTCTAGTGTTACGACACTCATCTTATTAGGATTGACTTGATAGTCCTCCAATCAAAAGGCCAGGTTTTCTTATCCTGCATATGTTGTGTAAAATCGATACGCAAGTGCACGTAATCGTAACAAGTAATAAAGAGTAAGTGAGATCGTTCCCACGAGGACTGTATACTAAATACCCAAACTTAATTCCTATTTCTATTTGGCTAACAATAATTGAGTCACAATAATTAACTAAAACTGTAAAACAAAAATCTAAAATTAACTTCAATAACTGAAAATAAATAACGTGACGGAAATTCAATGGATTAAAAACTAGGGCAATTAATTTCATCAACCATCCTCTTTAATTTTCCTTAACACAAATCTTACTATTCAGTTCTTCTCTTGTGATAGCAAGTCAACAATAATAACTTATATTCGTACTAGGATATATAAGTCTCAATCTTATGCAAATTTTCTACATCTCTGTGATAAATAAACATAAGATAGGCATTAAGATTAACAACCCTAACTACACAGACCACACAGGTACTCTCGTCCTAATATGAAATCTATGTTTATTCAATTACAGCATATTCAATTCTCACTTTTCAGATTTCGAATCAAAACCATATATTTCATGTTAATGGTGATCAATCATTTACAAGCATTATGTTCGAATTGAATAAATCACAAGATAAAATTGAAATCATAAAACTTGCATTAATTTAAAATAAAGGTTCAGGAGAATCCATTAAAACCCTAGGCTAATAGTTTAGTTCATGATTAAATCCATAATAACCATAGAAGAAATAAAAGACATCCAAAATACAGAAAATCAAAGTAGAAAAGAAGAAAAACTGTGATCAATTCTTCAAATCTGCTCGCAATCCTCTATCATGTGCCTTCAGCCGTCTCCTTAGGTTAATCCCCTAAAAACGTCATTAAGAAAGCTTTTATAATCCCTAATTAATTATGTGCGAAAGGACAAAATTGCCCTTGAAAAATGCCCTAACTTCGGCTTCCGTACGGACTGGCGCCGCGGCTCAAGTGCAATTCGCGATCTTGGTTCCTCTCTGACTTCAAGCAGCGCCGCGGCCCCAACTGATAGAGCCGCGGCTCAAATTGCCTTTTAACTGCTGCCTTCTCTGTAACTCTCAGGGCCGCGGCGCTAGTGCATAGAGCTGCGGCTCAAATTGCATTTTTTTACCAAATCTTCAATTTGACCCCCGATTTCACTAACTTCCATCCCTTAGCCCGTTTAACACATTCTCTTCAAGAATTAAGCAATTTTTCTTCAATTTCAAACTTTTTCCTTCATAACCACACTAAATCCTGAAAACACAATAAACACCGGCATAATATCGCACAAAACCAAATAAAAGATTAAAATTGCATCTTAAAACACGCCATAAAAACATACCAAAACTTGTCCTAACAAATTCCCCCAAACTTATCCTTTACTCGCCCTCGAGTAAAGAACACAACTAAGACTCTAAAAACCTAAACAAACCAAATTGACAACCATTAAAATAGCCTCAAAATTCATGAATGCCATATGCATATAATTCTAAAGAAAAGTAACGTGCCACTTCAAAATTTTAATCCAGAATTTCAATCAAAATACTTCACCTATTCACTGTAATTCATCGATACGCATGCTCATTCACCCATAACCAATAAATGTAAAGAATTGAACCAATCTATGCATGCCAAATTCTCACCATCAATCCACTCAACATGATTATTCCATATGCTTGCTATACTTACTATTCTCCACTAATGTAAACAAATACACACTTAAAAATCAATAGGACTTACAAAGCTTGTAATAGATGGCTTAGGTAAAGGTGGATGAGAAGACATTTTAGGCTCAAGTATACCATAAGCATTCAAACCAAGCAACCTATCCCTTTAACTCAACTTCACATCCCATTGTTACTCTTTTTTTTTTTTTCAAGATTGAGAAGAGTTGACTATTTATTCATCACACACATTTTTTTTTCAAACTACATTCCCCCAAACTTAGATTTTTCCGTAAATAACTTTAAGGAATGTAGTTTATTCTGAATTTATAATTTCTTTTCTTCTTTTGTTTCTTCTTCAATCTTTTTTTTTTTTTTATTTGCACTGAGTAACCCCATATTTCTACATATGTCCCTTAAACATTCACTCCCCCTTCCAATCAAAAGATATGTCTTATGCTCATGGTATAGGACAAAGGGAATAATGAATATACGAATACAAGTATAGGCTCAAAACATGTGTTAAGCAATGAAAAAGATCAATTGTAAGGCTCAAATAGGGTAACTAGGGATAAAAATATATCAGGGTTAGCTTGAAAGGCTCAAACGTTCCAAATATGGCCTATATCCTCTTCTTAAGTGTGTATTGTTTAGGATTTCGTCTCAAATAACAAGCAAGCAAGTTCTAGAAAAATTTCAACTTGTACAATCCACAATCCAAAATTCAACATGCATAACCAGAGTTCAATTCCCACATTTACAACTATGAGCAATAGTTCAAACAAATATCCAATTAACCACAGTGAAATGACAAAGTATTTCAATCAAGCACACGGATTTTTTTCTAAATGCACAACTCTTCCCTCGGATTATAAAACACAGCAATCATTCAATCTCATCGGCAAGCAATTATCAACTGGGTTTACACTCTAACAACACTTTGAAAACTAGACTCAAACAACTAAAACTGACTTAAAGAAAACTAATAACAAAGCTACAAAAATAACTCCCTTCCCCCAAACTTAAGACTAACATTGCCCCCAATGTTAAACTTAAATAGAAAGAAAAGACTTACCGGAGACTCCATAGCAAAATATTTAGAATGGAGGAGGTGGTGGAGGTGGATACCGTGGTGGATAAGGCGGGTACAAAGGTGGAGATGGAAAGTAATCTTGCCCCGCATCATTCAAAGACCATCGATTGACCAGAGTATTCAACCGATCCATATGAGCAACATCATAATCATATCGCTGACCCATGTATTGATGCAGTATTTGATGTTGCTGAACCATATACTGATTCTGCTGAATAATGTAATCCAAACGACCCTGGGTATCTTGATCACTAGACTCAACTGGACCACCCAGTAGCAGTGGTGGATCCAGTTGCATCGGGTCAGCAGTATTATTATTGGCATTGCCCGTGTCATTCACACCATTGCCATCTCCTCCAAGATCTGGATCTTCTTCTTGTGGAACTACCGCAGCACGATTCCGAGGGGGAGCTGGGACATACGGAATAGGCAACGGATACTTGGATATTTTCGCTCGAGTAATGGGAGGTTTCGCCTTCAGAGTCACATCGTTGTCATAAACTGGTACCTCGTAAGTAAGGCATAAATCAGTCAAAAAATGGATATGAGGCAGTCCAATAGTAGTAGAACCACTCAGAACATGATTAATACTTTCACGAATTCTACGGCCAACATCCACATGAAGCCCCTTCACTAAAGCATAGACTAAATAAATGCGTTCCATATTGATGGTCGAAAAATGCCCAGATGGCATCAACCGACTACTAACAAAGTATAGCCAAGCTCTAGCTTCTTGGGTAAACTAACACAAATGTAACCCAGCATACTCATTATGAGTAATGATCCACTCCGCTCCAGGGAAAGAAATTGTATTAAGAATTTCGGCATGATCAATTTCACCCCCAACTAACACCTCGTACTGTTCTTCATTCCCCTCGTAATTAGGAGTACCATATAGGGCATTCAATGCATCTGCAGCAGTGGGTACCCACACACCCCTCACAAAGCACTTCTTTCTACCTTTCATTTCCGGATAATTAGCATAAAATTCATAGCAAATAGAAATATTTGCTCGAACGATATCCTTGTCCACAAACCCTTGCCATTGCCTTGCCGCTATATTTGCCCGGATGCGTTCATTAAGTGAGTCATTTCCATATGGTTCATTGCGATACTCAAAACCCCTTTCATGAATAACCGACTTAGTGCACAACTTGAGATATCTATCCTGCGCCTTCTTATTCACAAACCTCGCAGCATCAAAATCTGATGGGGTTGGTTGAAGAGGAGCATCCCGAGCCTTTGATGTGGACGCCTTACCCTTATCCTTGGTTGTATTTCTAGTCTTAGGTGCCATTATTTCACAAAAATTGCAACAAAGATCCCAAACAATCAGATTTAATTTAGACAGCACCTCTCCTTAATTTCTTAACTTCCCAAATTCCCTCAATCACCCAAATCTTCCAACAATAATTTCAGAACACAGCCAATAACAATAATGCTCAATACTATTTCTCTCTACAATTCACAAATCAATATCCATCCACGTACAATGAAAACAGAAGATAACTCCCACTTACTTGATAAGAAATAACTGATCTTGAATAGTAGAGATGCCCAAAATTCCAAAACTTTTCCACTACTTCTCCAAAATTCGAAAATTAGGGGTTAGGGTTTCAAAAATGGGGATGAAATGTGTTTTAGAGGCAACTGAGGAAAATTTAGGCTGTAGAATGGAAGAAAAGTGAAGAAAACTTGGTTTAATGGAAGTTTTAGGGTGGAATAATGGCTAGGTTGTGATGGCTATGGTGGTTTGGGAATGAATGGGTCGGAGGAGAGGAAGAAGAGAAGGGAAAGAGACAGAATAGAAAGAGGTTGGGGAAAAAATATAACTGAAACCCTTTAATATGCGAATCTGGGCCCATTTGAGCCGCGGCGCTGTGCACTAGAGCCGCGGCTCAAATTCAACTGGGCAAAGGCATAGGCTCGGGTTTGCTTTAGGGCCGCGGCTCTGTCCAATAGAGCCGCGGCTCAAATGCCCAAATTTTTCTTGTTGGCTCTCTGACTTTTGTAGAGCTGCTGCTCCAATGTATAGAGCTGCGGCTCAAATTCACTCCAGAAAAATTCAGCGTTTCTGACTTAGATAGCGCCGCGGCTCAAAATCCTAGAGCTGCGGCTCAAAGTCCCTTTTCCTGGTGCATCCCTTCCTGATCACATTAGGGCCGTGGCTCTTCATTTTAGAGCTGCGGCTCAATTTCACTGTTATAATATAACCCCCTTCTTTTTTTTTTGTTTTTTTTTTGTTTTTTTTCACGATTTTCACGATTCTAATTACAGAAACAAATCAAAATAACATCAAAATAAAATTGTTCAACTAAAACTAAAAATAATTACATAAAAATTAAAAATACTAAACATAAGCTTGAGATGCCTCTCAAGGGCGCTGTCGTTAACGTCATTTAGCCGGACGCTGGAGTCCTCATCACTGAGGACGCAAGAAGATTACCGACTTATCTTGATCATAGGGACCTCCCAAGTACGGCTTAAGTCTCTGCCCATTCACTTTAAAAGTTCCGTTCTTCTCGCTGCAAACTTCTACTGCGCCATATGGAAATACTTTCACAATTGTATACGGCCCTGACCATCTAGACTTCAATTTTCCTGGGAAGAGCTTTAATCTTGAATTAAATAATAACACCTGCTGCCCCGGGTGAAACTCCTTTTGTACAAGATTCTTATCATGCCATGCTTTAGTTCGTTCCTTGTAGATTTTCGCATTTTCATAGGCCTCATTCCGGAATTCCTCCAACTCATTCAACTGCAACATTCTCTTTTCTCCCGCGACAGTCATGTCCATGTTTAGCTTCTGCATTGCCCAATATGCTCGGTGTTCTAACTCAACTGGTAAATGGCACGCCTTACCGAAAACCAATCTATATGGCGACATACCAATCGGAGTTTTGAAAGCTGTCATATACGCCCATAATGCATCATCAAGTCTTTTGGACCAATCTTTCCTCGAGCTTTGCACCGTTTTCTCTAAAATACTCTTCACTTCCCTATTTGAGATTTCTGCTTGGCCATTGCTTTGAGGGTGATAGGGCAAAGCAGTTCGATGTCGTACACCGTATTTAGACAACAATGCATCAAATTGCTTATTGCAGAAATGGCTCCCTTCATCACTGACTATAGCTCTAGGAGTTCCAAACCGAGTAAAAATATATTTCTGAAGGAAATTGAGAACCGTTTTACCGTCATTAGCTGGTGTTGCTGCTGCTTCAACCCACTTAGATACATAATCGACAGCCAGCAATATATAAAGATTGTTATATGACGACGGAAAAGGTCCCATGAAGTCAATTCCCCAGACATCGAAAAGTTCCACTTCCAAAATTCCGGTTAAAGGCATTTCATTCCTCCTGGTGATGTTACCAGTGCGTTGGCAACGATCACATGCCTTGACAAAATTATGAGCGTCTTTAAAAAGACTAGGCCAAAAGAATCCCGATTGAAGTACCTTGGCTGCTGTCCTATTCCCCCCAAAATGCCCTCCACATTGCAACGTGTGACAGTGAGACAATATGGAACACATCTCCTCTTCAGGCACACAGCGACGAATAATCTGATCGGCACAATGTTTGTAGAGAATCGGTTCTTCCCAATAATAGTGTTTTACTTCAGAATAAAACTTTTTAAGTTGTTGTCTAGACATCTCCGAGGGAACTATGTTGGCCGACAAGAAATTCACATAATCAGCATACCACGGGACACTCACCTCTTCTTTGATAGCAAACAATTGCTCATCGGGAAAACTGTCATCTATCTGTACTTCTTTATTACTCGGTGACTCTTCAACCTCCAACCTTGATAAATGATCTGCTACTGAGTTCTCTGTTCCTTTTTTATCTCTGATCTCAATATCAAACTCTTGTAACAACAATATCCATCGTATCAATCGAGGCTTTGCATCCTTCTTTGTCATGAGGTACTTAATGGCCGAATGATCAGTGTACACTATTACCTTATTTCCAACGAGAAAAGGTCTAAACTTATCAACTGCAAATACTATTGCAAGCAGCTCCTTTTCGGTCGTGGCATAGTTCAATTGAGCTTCATTCATTGTTCTGCTTGCATAATAAATTGTATAAAAGACCCTATCAATCCTCTGACCCAAGACAGCCCCAACCGCATAGTCACTGGCATCACACATCAATTCGAATGGAAGGTCCCAATTTGGTGCAGCAACAATCGGTGCAGAAATCAACTTCTCCTTTAACATTCTGAAAGCTTTCAAACAATCTTCATTAAAATCGAACTTTACTCCATTCATTAACAAGGTTGAAAGAGGCTTGGCAATTTTTGAAAAATCTTTGATAAATCTTCTGTAAAACCCAGCATGCCCAAGAAAACTTCGTACTCCTTTTACTGACACTGGTGGGGGAAGATTTTCTATTACTGAGATTTTGGCTCGATCCACCTCAATACCTTTACTAGATATTCTGTGCCCAAGTACTATGCCCTCCTTAACCATGAAGTGGCATTTTTCCCAGTTTAGCACCAAATTTGCTTTTTCACACCGGTTTAATACATTTTTCAGATTACCCAAACACAGATCAAAGGAAGAGCCAAAGACCGAAAAATCATCCATGAAAATCTCAATGCTCCTTTCCACCATATCTGAAAATATAGCCATCATGCACCGTTGGAATGTTGCTGGTGCATTACATAACCCGAATGGCATTCTCCTGAAAGCGAACGTGCCATAGGGACATGTAAATGTCGTTTTCTCTTGGTCCTCTGGCGCGATGGCAATTTGATGATAACCTGAGTAACCATCTAAAAAGCAATAATACTTATTTCCAGCCAACCTATCCAACATCTGGTCAACAAAAGGAAGTGGGAAGTGATCTTTTCGTGTAGCCTTATTTAACTTACGATAGTCGATGCATATGCGCCACCTGGTCACAGTTCGAGTTGAAATTAACTCGTTATTATCATTCTTGACTACTGTTATTCCACCCTTCTTTGGCACCACCTGCACTGGACTCACCCAAGCACTATCAAAAATTGGGTAAATCACCCCGACGTCCAACCATTTCAAAATCTGCTCAAGTACAACATCCTTCATAGCTGGATTGAGCCTCCTTTGAGCTTCTATAGATGGCTTGGTTTCTGCCTCCATTAAAATTCGATGCATTACTGTCGAAGGACTTATTCCTCTAATATCCGCCAATGTCCATCCAATGGCCATTTTATGATCTCTTAAAACCCTCAACAATTTCTCCAATTCAGTTTTTGAGAGATCAGCTGACACAATTACTGGCAAAGTCTCATTCTCCCCTAAGAACGCATAACACAAATGCTCAGGAAGGGCCTTTAATTCCAATTTCGGTGGTTGCTGAATGGAAGTTAATGGTCGCTCGGTGGCCTCTGCCAACTCTTCAAATTTCTTCGTATACGGGTGGTAAGAGTTAATCCATTTTACATATTCTTTCATCTCTTCATCATCTTCATCTTCCTCCCCACCAGTCAACACTGCCTCTAAAGCATCACTACTGACCCTTCTTTTTAAAACTGCCTTATTTATCACATCCACACTGTAGCAACTGTCACTAGCCATCGGGTACGTCATTGCTTTGAAGACACTAAACACCACCTCGTCCCCCTCAACTCTGAGTTTCAGCTCTCCCTTTTGCACATCTATTAGAGCTTGTCCTGTTGCTAGGAACGGTCGCCCAAGAATAATTGGGACGTTTGCATCCTCCTCCATGTCTAGCACAATAAAATCTGCAGGGAAAATGAATTTGTCGACCTTCACTAGCACATCTTCAATAATCCCCCTCGGATGAGCCAGTGATCTATCGGCCAACTGTAGTGTAACAGTTGTTGGCTTTGCCTCACCCAAACCTAGTCTTTTGAATACCGATAGAGGCATGAGATTTATGCTGGCTCCTAAATCACATAGTGCATGTTTACACTCAAAGTTACCAATTGTGCATGGGATTGTGAAACTTCCAGGATCTCTCAACTTCTGTGGAAGCTTCCTCTGCAAAATAGCACTGCACTCTTCGGTCAATGCCACAGTTTCGTAATCCTCCATCTTTCTCTTCTTTGATAAAATATCTTTCATAAATTTAACGTAACTGGGCATCTGCTCTAATGCTTCTGCGAAGGGGATGTTGATATGCAGCCTCTTGAATACCTCTAAGAACTTTGCAAACTGCTTGTCAAGACGGTTCTTTTGGAGTCTCTGTGGATATGGAATTTTTCTGTGATGATCTATAGACACCGGAGGTACCACTTCTCTTGCTGGCGGAATCTCTTTAACCTTCTCTTCACAAGTCTTCTTGTCCTCTTCAGTGGGTGCCTGTTGATCTTGCTTCTGCTCGACGCTCTTTTCCACATTTGTTCCCTCCAACACTGTTCCACTCCTCAAAGTAATCGCCTGACACTGTTCGTTAGGATTCCCTTTTGGATTCACCTCAGTAGTGCTTGGCAAGTTCCCTTGAGCTTGGTTTGCCATAAGCGTAGCCAACTGTCCAATTTGCGTTTCCAAGCTCCGAATTGATGATCTCGTTTCAGTCATAAACTGAGTCAACACATCGGCCTGACCATCTTGCTTTGCTTGCATCTGTTGCGGTGCAGGTCTTACTGGTTGCTGCTGATAAAACCCAGGAGGAGGTCGAGGATACTGCGGTTGATTCTGTTGAAACTGTTGCTGACTGCCCTGCCCAGTTGTCCACGAAAAGTTTGGGTGATTCCGCCACCCTGGATTGTAATTCATGGAATATGGGTTGTTGGAAGGTCTTGGGAAGTTCCCTATTGCTTGCACTTGCTCCATAGGCATATTGTTAAAGTCCCTATTCGTGCATTGTTCAAATAAATGAGGCCCCCCACATAACTCACAAATTATCTGCATATTCATCACTGGAGCCTGAGCATGAATGTTATTCTGCTGTAACTGTTTAGTTAAAGTTGCCACTTGAGCTGACAACATTGAAATGGCATCCAATTCATGCACTCCAGCTACCTTCTTATTGGTTTCTCTTTCTGATGGCCATTAATAGTTATTCATGGCCATTTCCTCCAACAGATCATAAGCTTGGTTGGCGCTTTTACTCATGAACGCTCCTCCAGACGCTGCATCTATGATTGTGCGAGTAGTACCACACAAACCATTGTAAAAAATATGGACTAGCATCCATTTTTCGATTCCATGATGGGGACATTTTCTCAACAGCTCCTTAAACCTCTCCCACGCATCATACAACGATTCACTATCTTTTTGGTGAAAATTGTTGATTTCACCTCTATACCTTGCAGACAGCGATGGTGGGAAAAATTTTGCTAAAAATTTTTGAGTCAGCTCCTCCCATGTTGTTATAGAATTGGCTTCCAGAGAAATAAGCCAACTCTTTGCTCGGTCCCTCAATGAAAACGGGAAAAGTCTCAACCTCACTGCATCATTTGTCACTCCATTCATCTTGAATGTGTCGCAGAGCTCTAGGAAATTAGCCAAATGTAAGTTTGGATCTTCCGTTGGCAATCCCCCAAACTGAACTGATGATTGTACCATTTGCAAAATAGTAGGCTTAATTTCAAAATTATTAGCCTCAACCGTTGGAGGTCTAATGCACGACTGTGCCCCCGTTACAGTAGGTAACACATAGTCCCGCAAACTTCTTTGCATTGGTTGCTGAACTGGTGCAACTCCTATTCCTCCAACATTATCCGCTGCTATCCCAGCATTTCTATTCTCATCGTTACCATGGGAAATGTTGTCGACCCCTCCGTTACCTCTGTTCTGAGCCATTTTTTCTACCCTTTTCTGTTTCCGATTTCTTCTACAGGTTTTCTCAATTTCCGGATCAACAGGCACCCTTGACTCAGACCCCTGTCGTCGCATAAACTATATGAGTACCTGAAATCACAAAGTGCAACAGAAAACTAGAATGAGAATGGTAAGAAAGGTAACCAAATTAGAAAAAGAATTATTTTCTTGATATTAGTAAAAACAGTCCCCGGCAACGGCGCCAAAAACTTGTTGTGTAAAATCGATACGCAAGTGCACGTAATCGTAACAAGTAATAAAGAGTAAGTGAGATCGTTCCCACGAGGACTGTATACTAAATACCCAAACTTAATTCCTATTTCTATTTGGCTAACAATAATTGAGTCACAATAATTAACTAAAACTGTAAAACAAAAATCTAAAATTAACTTCAATAGCTGAAAATAAATAACGTGACGGAAATTCAATGGATTAAAAACTAGGGTAATTAATTTCATCAACCATCCTCTTTAATTTTCCTTAACACAAATCTTACTATTCAGTTCTTCTCTTGTGATAGCAAGTCAACAATAATAACTTATATTCGTACTAGGATATATAAGTCTCAATCTTATGCAAATTTTCTACATCTCTGTGATAAATAAACATAAGATAGGCATTAAGATTAACAACCCTAAAACTACACAGACCACACAGGTACTCTCGTCCTAATATGAAATCTATGTTTATTCAATTACAGCATATTCAATTCTCACTTTTCAGATTTCGAATCAAAACCATATATTTCATGTTAATGGTGATCAATCATTTACAAGCATTATGTTCGAATTGAATAAATCACAAGATAAAATTGAAATCATAAAACTTGCATTAATTTAAAATAAAGGTTCAGGAGAATCCATTAAAACCCTAGGCTAATAGTTTAGTTCATGATTAAATCCATAATAACCATAGAAGAAATAAAAGACATCCAAAATACAGAAAATCAAAGTAGAAAAGAAGAAAAACTGTGATCAATTCTTCAAATCTGCTCGCAATCCTCTATCATGTGCCTTCAGCCGTCTCCTTAGGTTAATCCCCTAAAAACGTCATTAAGAAAGCTTTTATAATCCCTAATTTATTATGTGAGAAAGGACAAAATTGCCCTTGAAAAATGCCCTAACTTCGGCTTCCGTACGGACTGGCGCCGCGGCTCCACTTGATAGAGCCGCGGCTCAAGTGCAATTCGCGATCTTGGTTCCTCTCTGACTTCAAGCAGCGCCGCGGCCCCAACTGATAGAGCCGCGGCTCAAATTGCCTTTTAACTGCTGCCTTCTCTGTAACTCTCAGGGCCGCGGCGCTAGTGCATAGAGCTGCGGCTCAAATTGCATTTTTTTACCAAATCTTCAATTTGACCCCCGATTTCACTAGCTTCCATCCCTTAGCCCGTTTAACACATTCTCTTCAAGAATTAAGCAATTTTTCTTCAATTTCAAACTTTTTCCTTCATAACCACACTAAATCCTGAAAACACAATAAACACCGGCATAATATCGCACAAAACCAAATAAAAGATTAAAATTGCATCTTAAAACACGCCATAAAAACATACCAAAACTTGTCCTAACAGCATACCCCAGCATATGTTTGAATTCATTTGCATGCTGAGTAGAGCTGTGAATGCTAGGCATGCCAGATATGAATTGATATCATGATATGACTGTTTATGAGCATATGAGTTTTCTTGCTGGGCTTCGGCTCACGGGTGCTTTGTGGTGCAGGTAAAGGAAAAAGGAAGCTGGACCATCCTTGAGTTGGAGAGCTTAGGTGATGACGTGTACATATGCAGCTGCTTGACCAATACTTAGGCGAGGTTTGAAAGTGGAACTAGGGTTAAACCCTGTTTTGCCGCTTAGAACGGCCTGTTGTAAATATTCTTTTGTAGTAGACTCTAAAATTATATTTTTGGGATCCCAATGTATACAGTAAACGTTCTAGTGAAACGTTACACCTCAATCGAAGTTTTAATCCCTAAACCGTTAATCACACTTAGTTACACGTTTATGGCCAAATGACTCGATTAGCGAGTTTAGCACTGTTTACAATGTGCACTGTAGCGGTCCTTGGAGTTGGGGCGTTACATAAAGCAACCCTTTGAACCTAGAAGAAGTCAAAGGCTTAAAAATCATAAAGTCTAGTAGTGGATGAGATAGATTCTCAACGAATTTCATTCTACATGGTAGAAGGAAATAGAGAGAAAGTTATTAGGAAAATTCCTATTGTACTTCTCATTGAGGATGATCCTAAGACTTATAGAGAAGCTATGCAATCGAAAGATAGTGCATTTTGGAAAAAAGTCATCAATGATGAGATGGATTCCATTCTTTCCAATAATACTTGGGAATTGGTAGACCTCCCACCGGGGTCTATGCCAATTGGGTGTAAGTGGGTATGTAGGAGAAAATACCACACTGACGGCACTATCCAAAACCTTAAAGCTAGATTAGTAGCTAAAGGGTTTAGGAAAAAAAAAGGGTATCGATTATTTCGATACTTATGCGCCTGTTGCAAGAATAACTTCTATAAGAATTTTGTTCTCTATAGCTTCTATACACAACTTGTATGTTCATCAGATGGATGTCAAAACAGCATTCCTTAATGGTGATCTCAATGAGGAGGTCTATATGGAACAACCCGAAGGGTTTGTCCTACAAAAATATGAACATAAAGTTTGTAGACTTGTAAAATCCTTATATGGATTGAAACATGCTCCTAAGCACTGGCATGAGAAATTTGATCAAGCCATCATGTCTAATGGGTTTAGACATAACAATGGAGACAAGTGTTTGTATTCCAAAACTTGTAAGGGTTATGTGATCATTGTTTGCTTATATGTGGATGACATGCTTATTCTAAGTAATAACATGAAAGGGATAGAAGAATCGAAGAGGTTTCTATCATCAACCTTCAAGATGAAAGATCTTGGAGAAGTTGACACCATACTTGGTATCAAAGTAAAGAAACATAGTGGGGGTTTTGCATTAGGGCAAGCCCACAATGTTGAGAAAGTATTGAACAAATTTAACCATCTCAAGGTTAAAGATGCCAATACTCCATTCGATCATTGTGTAAAACTAGAGAATAATGAAGGAAGAGAGGTGGCTCAATTGGTGTACGCTAGTGCTATAGGGAGTCTAATGTACGCTACCCAATGTACTAGACTTGATATAGCATTTGCGGTAAGTAAACTTAGTAGGTTTACAAGTAATCCAAGTGTGGATCACTGGAAGGCAATTGGAAGAGTCCTAGGTTATCTCAAGAAAACCAAAGGACTAAGCCTTCACTACTCCAAATTTCCTTCGATTTTAGAAGGATATACAGATGCAAGTTGGATATCCAATCTTGGGGACAACTTGTCCACAACTAGTTGCGTATTTACACTTGGTGGAGGTGCAATTTCTTGGGGTTCCAAGAAACAAACCTGTATATCTCATTCCACTATGGAAGCAGAGTTCATAGCTCTAACTGCTACCAGCAAATAGGTCGAATGGTTAAGGGATCTGTTGATAGAGATTCCCCTAATCAAAGATAATGTATCGACTATATCGATACATTGTGATAGCCAAGCGACATTGGATAGAGCATACAGTGGAGTGTATAATGGGAATTCTAGACATATTAGTCTAAGACATGGATATGTAAGAGAATTGATTCAAAGAGGAGTCATCTCAATATCCTATGTGAGAACAAGTGAAAATCTGGCGGATCCTTTCACTAAGCCACTAACGAGGGATTTAGTGGCTGCATCATCTCGAGAGATGGGACTTAAACTCTCTAAAGAGATTCACAATTGATGGTAACCTATCTTAATACTAGTTATTTAACTAGTGTTAGGTTCAATAGGTAACAACAAGTCAATCAAATGAATATTAGTTGTACTCAAAACAAGTCCCATCTGAGATATTGAGTACTTGTGTGTTGCCAAGTTGAAGGTTAAAACCGAAAGGTTTTTTAATAGAATTCAGTCTTGTGAAGACAAGTATTTTTGGTAACAAAATACTATAAGAATTCTACCTATATGGTCCTAGGGGTGGTGCCGCCTCTCATAAGAATTGGGAGTATTCTCAAGAACGTCCATGAATGGAAAGTGCACATGGCCATTAATGGTGCAAAGCGAGACATAGAGGTCTCAAGTGAACATCGCAAAGGTGTGTGTGTTATCACCGATTTGTTATTATGAAAAGATGGTTCAATGCCTAGAGCAACCAAATTTTCAACAAATTTTGTGATAATTACACTATAGCAAAGTTCAAGTTGAAAAACACTTAGCTTTATGCACTAAGGCAATGACTCCTATAAGAGAGAGTTCTTATTTAATCAAGTGGGGGATATGTTATATTTTAAAATATAATGATTGATTAAATAAGTGTTACAATAGATAACTATTTAATCTAGTGGGGGAATGTTATATTATTTTATAATATAATGTAATATTATATTATATTATATTATAATTTTTTAGATTAAATAAGTGTGACAAAGAGTGTCACGTATTGTAACATATAATAGAGAGTTACAATATTTAGATATATGAGATATATCCAAATAATGTAACATATTTGGTGTTACAAATTTGTAACTTCCAAATATTACCCTTTATTGTGTAAATTTGGTGTTACACAATATTGAGATGAATTTCATAATGCCATATGTGAAATGGTTGTTAGAGATATGATTTTAACCCCAATAATGTGTTTTGGGAGTTACAAAATCATTTGGAAGGGTTTGGAATTGTTTGGAAAAATAGCACATTTTTAAGTGCTGAAAATGGTCAGTGGTCGCGGCCACTGAATGTTGGTGGCCGCGGCCACAAGCCAAAACTGACCATTTTTCAGTTTTTTCAATCTTTATTGAATGGCTCAAAAAACTCAAATAACTAACAAATCTCATTTTTAATTCCATATTAATCCAATTAAACATTGGTAACAGCCATGGGGGTTGGTGGAATTTGAAATTCAAAGGGTGTCTCTAAACTCTATAAATAAGAGCCTATAGCTTGCTTGAAAGATACAACATTTCTATCCATTAGAGCACTTGGCTAGAAACACCTTGAGGCTTGATAATTCCATAAAGCATTTCCAAAATCTAAGTGAGATCCCTTAGTGCTTGAGTTAGGGGGAAATAAGCTTTTGGGCAAAGGTTTCAAACATTGTTCAAGTTGGTGATCCCCAACACTCTTCACTTTGGTTGTGTGAGTGAGAGTATCTTATTATTTTGTTCTTGTTCTTATTTTCTTCTATTGTTTTTCTTCTTACCATTCTTGTTATATTTACTTGTATCTTTGCTTAAGAGTTATAATCTCATCTACATCTTTCTTTCTACTACCTCAAGTTTATTTGTATCTTTTTGTCAAAAGTTGTATTTTCTATTTCTATCCTCTTCTTCTTCTTTCTCTATATTTATTTGTACTTTCATTCATTGAGTTGTAACCTTATTTAATCAATCTATATTTATTTGTAATATATTGCCTAGAGTTGTAATATTCTTACCTATTTCCATTGAGGCAATCTATTTTTTCTTAACACAGACGACTCTGCCTACCGCAAGTACTTCAAGTGGGAGCATGTGCCACTTCCCACTTAGAAAATTCCCCCGAGACGGAGGTCTTCAAGCTCACGATCCCATCCCCCTGTGGCTCACCGTCATGATCGGCCCGCCTCGAGAAATGAATCCCAAGATGAGGCCTCGAGCTCAGGTGGCGGAGGTAAAGTAATACTTAGCTCCAATATGTGGTCCCCTTCTTTGCTTAAACATAAACCCGACGTACTTGTCCTTTTTTAGGAACCTAGCAATAATTTTCATGCTTGGCCCTAGGTAGATGAGAGGGTACATAGGTTTGATAGCTGGTTAGGTCGGTACCAAACCATGTATAGTTTAAACGAGGTTTGGGATGGCGTCACTATTTAATACGAGACCAACGTTTATAGAGACCTTTCGAGGTTGTGTCCTACATATAGAGAAGGGATTCCCCTAGCACCCTCTGAAGATAGGGGAATTTCTTGGTTGCCGAGCACAAGCTCGGTAGAGAGTACCAGTTAGGTTTCTTTTGACCTTAGTCTTGCTTCTATTTGTAATTTAGACTTGATCACTAATGTGTAAATTGTGTATTTGTAGGCAACATGGACTCCAACTTGGATAACATACTGAGCCATCCTACGGGGGCGAAGGCGAGTAAGTGCCAGAGGGTGTCACAGAAGGGGCGGTGCCCCTCAAAGATCCCAAAAAGAGCCAAGGTGACTCCTCCAGCCCCAGACTCCCAAGGCCCGAGCCAAGTTACTGCTGCAGACCCTAAGGTCAGGGGACCTGTCAAGTCCTCTCTGGCCATCCCTCCTCTTGAAGTCTAGCCCCTTCCACTAGCTCCTACGCCGCAACCAAGACCGACCCCCACAAGGGAGCACTTCTTCACGATCTCTCCCCATGTGCCCGAGTTTGTGGTTGATAACGCGGCCGGGCCATAGGGTGTTAACCTAGGGTTCAAGGTGCTGACCCGAGCTGGTCAAAGCCTAAGTAGCTTCGCTCCTCCCCAATGGGAATTTCTGACCTCATGCAACGATGCTAACTCCATTTTCGACAAAGGCGGCAAGCTCATCATCTCGGTAAGCCATTTTTCCTTTAATCCTATGATGTGTTAATTCGAATATTTCCTCCACTGACTTGGTTTTATTTTTTCATACAAGCCTTTAATTCCTTTATTCAGCATAACTTCATGTTGAATAATGAGGTAACCAGGAGCAAGGCATTGGCCCAGGAGGCCAGGGATGCCCATCTGAGGCTGGCAGACGAGCTCAAGGTTGCCCGGCAGGAGATAGCGTCTCGAGACGTAGCCCTCTTGAATATGTCGGAGCTTGAGGCGACGCTGGCAATGACCTTGAAAGAGGTCGAGATCAAGAATTCTGAGCTCAAGGCCCTCCGAGAACAGAACGCCAAGCTGGAGGAAGAAAAGGTAGCCACTTTCGATATCATCGAAGGTGAGAAGGCTCGCCTCCCACTACACCAAAAACCCATTTCCATAACACAAAAATTTAACACTTTTAAAAAAGTATTATAATATATATGAGTGTATATGTATATAGGCAGGACTTATTGCAATTTGGCGCCTAATTTTCCCAGCCCCCCAAAAATTTTCACACGGTCCCAATTGACCAAAAAAAAGAAAGAAAAAAACCCATTTTCACACGGTCCCAGTCGGTCCCCGATTCCCCTCTCTCTCTCTTGTTTCTCTGTGTTTACCCCCTCTCTCTCTCTCTCTTCGTTTCTCGACCAATCTACCCAGGAGGAGGATGATTAAGCTTGCCCAGGTACGTTTTCCTCTCTTCATGTAAATGTGTATGAATACCCATTTTCAAGTTCGACATTTTCAGTTCTTCTCTGCGCAAGCTTTGTTTTTCAAGTGGGTTTTTGACATTGTACTTTATTTCGAATCCAGTCCAACATAATCTTAACTAATTCTCCGTGCCAAAAAAACCTCGGCAAGGTTAGTGTTTTAATCTCATCTCATCAATTCTGTTTACTTTATTTTGTTGTTATTGAATTTTCCTTTTGGATTCATTTAGAATGATTTTGATGATTTGCTTTAGGGTTTGATCCTCTGTAATTTTGATTTAATTTGTTCTGTTAAGTCTTCGCTTTGGACATGATAACTAAATTTTGAGGAAGCTTCTACACCAAACTCGAAGAAATCGTTAGAGGTTGCTTCTACTCTCTCAAAAATATATACGACTCTTTTTCTTTTCCAAGCTGAGATGTTTGAGTAGATTTTCATGCACTTAAATACTTATCTGGAATTTTTATTTTTATTTGGGTTTTTTATTATTATTAACTTTTTATATTAACATGCATAATTTGGGAATTGATTTATGAAATTCGGGTTACTAACCCTAGTTATCTTCATATTATTTTTCCCCGAAATCAAATCCATCTCACGGCCCACACCAGCCTTCTTAGTCCCCTCGTTCGTCGTTTGTCAGTGTCCATCTCGACGCTGCTCTACTCATAATTTTTTTCTTCTACCCTTTGCAAATCAGGTTGGCTATGGATTTTTCTTTCTCTTCTTAGTTTATTTTCATTTTTCTGTCCCATTTTTGTGTCAAAATTGGCTTTAGGGAAATCTTAGTTTCTTTCTCTCCCTCAAATCAATTCATGATCAAAGATATCCATAAAATTTGGGTCTATTGCTCTCTTCATTTTTGGAAGGCTCAAACTTTTTATTATTGCCAGCTCCATTTTGGGAGCTTGCGTTTATAGTTTAGTTTTCCTTATATGAGTTTATGTACTGATACCTCCATAAATATGTGAGCTACTTTCATACCTCATCGTTGATCTTTCTTGTATGGCCGAGAAGAGATTTCAATATGAAGTCGTAAGAGTTTCGAAGAATTGTGGAATGGTCAAATTTGAGACATGATGGTGTTGCTTGGATAGTAGCTTATGGGATTTTAGATTTTCCATTTTTCTTTGTGCTCTTTAATTTTTAATTTTTTAAATATATTTGATGTTATTTGCTCCTGGGACTTTATTTGAGGTGTTTGGAAAAGTACATTTTGATTTGTGATGATTCGGAATTTTGTGGTCAACTTTTGAGATAAATTTTGTCATGTTTCTTATTTTGAGATTTCAATATGTATTTGTTAAAATGACTCACAGACTGTGATCTAAGAAAATGTATAGTTTCAAATCTGAAATGATCATATGTTACGTGGCAGGAAAACCAACAATGTAAGATATTTTTATTTGCCTTTCAAGTGTTTGTTAACATGTTTATACGAGAATGTGGTTGTTTTTCCATTTCCCCTGTGTTATTGTATATTTATTACTTTTCAACTGCTGCATATTGCCATGTTGCATTATTAGGTCAAGAGTTGCATGGATAACAATAAAAGTTCATGCTTTTGGATTAGTATTAATTGACTTGCATTATACAATAAATTTTACTTTATTTCAAATCCAGTCCAACATAATCTAAACTAATTCTCTGTGCCAAACAAACTCAGAGTATTTTCAGCATGGACAACAATAATTGGAGATCTATTCAAGGTGGTGAACCCATGATAGACAATACTGATTGGAGAACTCAGCTGCAACACGATTCGAGACAACGAATTGTCAACAAGATGTAAGTGTCTTTTGAAACAAGAGATGCCTTGTTAATGGAAAATATTCAGTTGTACCTTAACCACTTAGGGCTTGATTGGATTGATTAAATAAAATAAAAATAAAAAACTTGTGTTCATTTTCAATTTTAAAAGATAGGAAACATGATTGGAAATCTTTATTTACTATGCATATAGTAACATGTTTATCTCTTTTTGGAAATTATTCTAATAATTTTCATAAATACAAAAGACCAAACAAGATATCAAAGTAAACTTTCAAGGAAAACTTCCACTTTTTAGTATTTTTATTTTTAAGAAAAATAAAACAAAAACAAAAATCAAGCCCTTAATAGTTTGATTTTATTCTTTATGAAGTTTCCATCTTCAAAATTTATCTTATTGTAAAAAATATATGAAAGGGTCATTTTCACTGACATATGTAATCTGATGTATTTACCGCAAGAATGGATACTTTGAAAAAGCATCTCCCATTCTCGGGTCAAGATGGATTTCTTGAACTAAAGAAAATTGCTGAAAGGTTTGAGGAATAGATTTACAGTGCTGCCACAAGCCAGGTACTTCCATATTTCTGATCACCTTCCTTTTCCTTTTTTTTCCTCAGTCACCTATATGTATTACTTGCATTGAATGCTGACATGATGTTATAGATGGATAAAGGCTGATTTATTGCTTAATATCATGATAATCGCATAATAGGATTTATCTATATATAGAGAGAGACACACACACATAGGCTGACATTAGGTTACACGTACTATCAAACAACCAGTTAGATATCTGAGGCTAACAACCCTAAAATATAGGAAACAGATTAATTAGGGATTTAAACTTAAATTCCCTTATCTAAAAAATATCCAATCTGCAATAGATGTACTTATGTTTACATGTTAATGTTTTGTGTCCTTGTACATGAACGATTTTTATGTATGTTGCTCCCTCCTAATTGGCATTTGTTTATGATTGTTACAGTCTGATTATTTACGAAAAATTTCACTGAAGATGTTGTCAATGGAGAATAAGTCTCAGAACAATAATGTATCCAACCCTTTGCCATCCAACCCCACTAATAGCAGAACCACAGATCCAGGTATAACAATGTGTTGTTAAATGGAAGCCAAAAAAATGTGTTTCTTAAGGGATACAAAATGCATATTTCAATCAAATTCTATTTTGTTCCATCCTCTTCCAAATTTTATGCTTTACTTTGGCATGTGGAGAAGTTATGTATGTAGTTATATAATAGCTCTTAGGAGCTTAATTTGGTAGTTAGAGGATCATGACTCATTCTCGTGGGGTCAGCTATCAGAAAAATATAATTTTTTTTACATCTGCATTGGTAGGGATGTAATGGGGGAACATAAATGCTCATTATTTCAAATTATCCCTGATAGAAGTTTTGCTTGGACAAGATCTGTTGTCATGCCACCTCAAGTACACAATCAAGGGCAATCACTTGTAATTCCATTGTCATCTAATCAGGGCCAAACTCGACAACAACTACTATCTCAGAATGTTTAGAATTCTGCTGTTGTTCAAAGTTCTTCCAGTGTATCATCTACTCTTCTTCCTCCCACAAGCTTAAGTCAAAATATGCCTGGTAATTTTGCATCAACAACAACAATTAGGCCCCCAAAGTAACGGGTTACAACAGCAGCTGCATGGAACTCAGACTGGTAACTCAAGCATGCAAACTAATCAGCACTCTGTGCACATGCGACAACAACAATCCAAAGTTCCAATGCAGCAACAATTACAACAGAGTGGATCTAATTTGCTTCCATCTCAAGCACAATAACCACAACAGCAAATTGTGTCACAGATTCAGTCATAGCCACAGATGCAGCAATAGTTGGGTTTACAACAACAGCCAAACCAAATACAACGTGAAATAAGGCTTCAACCATCAGGTCACAATGTAATTGATCAGCAAAAGCAGTTATATCAACCACAGAGACCTCTTCTAGAGACATCATCAAGTATGTTGTTGCCTTGTATAGTTTTGCATTGTTTTAAAGGTTTCTATAATTAGCAATTTTGCATTTCTCATATTATATTATGTGAACATCCTTTTGCAGCATCTATCGATTCAGCTACAACTGGACATGCGAGTGGAGTTGATTGGCAAGAAGAGGTTTACCAGAAGGTAATATGACTTGTTCATTAAACTGATTCCACCTATCAAGCTAGGATTGTGTAGATGTTATGGAAGTAATTAAGATAATTGTGGATGACCAAGAATGTGAAACATACATGCAGTAATAAACTATAAAGATCTGATTTGGAGGATAAAAAAACGAGCAGAAATTATGGTTGTTATTATATTTCATAAAAGCATGTACTATGTAGCTGACTGAAGCATGTTAATTTAAGTTATCGGCACCTGAAAAAGTTAAAGTTAACTGTTTTGTTTTTCATTTGTCGGCAAATCAAAACAATGAAGGAACTGTACTTACCTGAACCTCATGAATTGTATCAAAAAATTGCTAGCAAATTACAGCAGGTACGTTCTCATTACAGAACAGCCACTCGATCATTTAATGAAAGCGGTTAGTCATTGCTTTTTCCTTTCACTTGATAATGTATTCATTTTTGGTGGTTCCTCATTTGTTGTTGGTTAATGATTTATAATAATCTCTGGTTTCTAGGTAAAATCTATGTCACCTAAGGCATTGAGTGCTTCTATCAGGGACATTGGCTCTGTTTTCAGCATGGTTGATAGGTTTGCAGGATCAGCTCTCGGCAATGGATCTAGAGCTGCAGTTGGTGAGGATTTAGTTGCTATGACAAACTGTCGTTTATAGGTAAGAAATTTCATGAGCCACAACGGAACTAACGGGACAAGGAAAATGAAGCGCTACACTAGTGCCATGCCCTTAAATGTCGTATCATCAACCAGTAGTATTAATGATTCGGAAATATCAGAACTAGAGTCAACTGCAACATTTGGTATCAAGAGGTGTAAGTTAGAGGTATTTGTCTTTTGCTGAAATGGATGTTTGTATGAATAGGACCTATTTTAAACATGGTTCTAGCTTCAAAGATCCATGTTTGACATTCAGCTCAATCTTAGATCTGATTTAGTCACTTGACTGATAGTGGAAGTGATTTTGGTGTCTTTCTGATAGCATATACTGAGACACATAAAGATATGCTTATTATGAGTGTGTTGTGCTGAGAGTTCATTTTATCATATCCATTCAGAAACTTATACCTATGAAGTGACTATGGTGATCTTGTTGCAGGCAATTCATGCTCTTAAAGACGAAATTAGGGAAATAAATCAGCATCTTATTGACACTGTTATTGATATTAGTGAGGAATCAAGTGTTGTAGCAGCTGCTGCTGAAGGAGGTGAAGGGACCATTGTCAAGTGCTCTTTCAGCGCCGTGGCACTCAGTCCAAACATGAAATTGCAATATGCTTCAGCACAGATGGTGGGTTCTCAAGAATGATGAAGGGATTTTATCACCCATATGTAGTATTTTATGTGTTGACTGTTCTTTTAATGTTTTGCAGTCTCCAATACAGCCATTAAGGTTGCTTGTCCCCACAAATTATCCCAACTGTTCCCCAATATTATTGGACGTATTTCCAGTGGAAGCCAGGTAAAGGAAAAATCACACCAAATCCTCTCAAATAACACGGAAAAGTTTTCAGTTGATGTTGTGATAGTTGATGTGTATCTCTTGGAGAACTTTTTGTTCAGAAAAATGTAGATTGAAAAGCTATTTGTGACATAAGAACCTTCATATTCCAATTTGGCTGAATATAAATGAAAATGAAACTTCTCCAAGCTCAATTCTTTGAATATAAATGAAAATAGTATGCCTCTTTTTTCGTTTATCTTTTTGGCTATGTAAGGTTTAGTTATGATTGTTAAATTGATTTATGAAGGTAGGCTGTCAATCTCATTGTAACTTTGTCTTGAACAGGAAAAACATACCGTCTACGGGTGCATAATGTCGGTATCTCAACTAATTTTGACAAGAATTCGCCACAGTAGTTAGTTGTGTGAGCGAAAAGCAATAATTTGATTCAAAGTTTCGATTTTGAATTTTTCTTGCAAACGTTTCACCTGGGTATCAGTATAATTTCGATTTTAGTCACCGTAATTGCTTAATATGGTTTTTTTTCTGGGCTATTGATCTCTTATGTAATTGAAGTTAATTTTATTGCCTCTGAACTTATATTTGTGTGAATTTCCATTTATTAATGCAGCATTTTGATTCATATCTTGTTAATGAATTTTCATACTTTAATCCGATAAAAATCAATTTTTTAGCTGGAGTTTATACTGCTTTTATTCATATTGTTTCTGATAGTTTTTAGTAGATTCTCTTACATGGTTAAATTGTGTCTACTCACTGCATAGTCAATGCATTACTTCATAAGACCACTCAAGATAGTTTTATATGTAGTTAAGGAGTCTAATTAGTTAGCATCAGGATTAGGACTCCTAGTGAGACTAATTAGGCTCTTGGGCTTTCATTAAAATTTTCAACCTTTATTTTTAATACTTGTGTAGCTGTGATTTATGTGGTGTTTAGAATAGCCTACCAAAACCTTCATTAAAGTAAGGTGTTGTGGATACAAAGAATCTAGAACATTACCTTCTAAGTTCATAAAAATTCTATGTAGATCATTTCCTCTGTTCGTATGGTTGCCAATTTTCCACCCATCCTTCATAGAATCTTTTACATCAATTAGCCAAAGAGCAAGTCTAAATTTAATTCAGTTTTCTTATGCTATTTTTCTGGCATGCATGTTAACTATCTTTTGGTTGAGACAATTTATTCTTCAAAAACAAAATTTGAGCAGAAACATTATGTTATTTTAACCATTACAATTTATTTTTATAGAAGCTAGAAGCTAAAAGTTAGATAAGAAAATGAGATAAAAATATTGCTAGACAATTTAATTGTGACAGTCTTGTCTCCATGAAGTTTAATAAAAAGGTCCAATTATTATGAGACATGTCTAGAATCCATTCTTTTTTGTTTTTCCTCTTCTTTTTTTATATAATTCTTTTGGCTGCTCCTTCTCATGATTAATTCAGTATTGATTATATTTTTTAGCTCATTACAAGTGTTGAATCACAAATATTCAACACTTGCATATATTTAGATAAAGTTTACTTCATTCATTCTCTATTCTCTTTGATGAATGTGGTGCTATTTGGAGAGACCAGTGATAAGGAACATAGCATAATGAAAATTTCATCTGTTTGCCATAATGGAGTTGTATTGTATTGTATTGTATGTATTTGGTTTCGATTCATGTTAGGGTGATTGGTGCAGGATAATTGGCCTTCTGTGATGTTTGCAATGGCAGGAGGGGTGGTACTTAGCCTTGGAAATCTCTCAACTCAGTATGCTTGGGCTTTTGTTGGCTTATCAGTCACAGAAGTGATCACTGCAAGCATAACAGTTGTTATAGGTCCTTTCTTTCATTCTCTCTCTCTCTGACCATTTCTAAATATTGATGTTTGTCTATGTTGCTCTTATAGATACTGAATTTTTTGCTTCTGTTGCGATCTTTAATGGTGACGGAACAACCTCGAATTACTTTTTAGACAATAGAATTAATAGAGTCAAGATCCTTTTCCCTGGCGTTGGCTGCTTCTTGGTTGTAGTTTGCCTTGCTTCTACTGTCCACTCATCTAATGCAGCTGATAATAAAGAAAAGCTTGAAGGTTTTTCATCTAAAGAGGGGTATGTTTCATTCAATAAATGTTAAGGTTATCAAAGAATTATCTTGTTTTCATTCATTTTTAAAAATAAAATCATCGAGCTTGTTGAGTGATGCAATTTTTGCTTAATTGTTTTGTTTGATGGTGCACTTAAGGATAATGAGAATGAGCAGAAAACTAGCTGTACCACTATAGATGGCACTGTAAAAGACAATAATTTTTAGTATGGAAAATCAATTAAAATTCTCACATTTAGATGAAAAGTGATAATCTTGTGTTGCAAAAATACTACACAACAATATTTGGACGTTCATCACCTGACATTCAAATCCAAACATCTCAGATTCTCTATCACATTTAATAATTATAACTCTTGCTACAGGTGTTTGGGAAAAGCACTCTCATTGGACTGTCCATATGTTTCTTTGCTGGTGTTTGCTTTTCTCTATTCTCACCAACATTCAACTTGGCAACAAATGATCAATGGCATACATTGAAAGATGGGGTTCCTCACTTGGTTGTCTACACTGCATTCTTTTACTTCTCAGTATCTTGTTTTGTCCTTGCTATAATCCTCACATCACATTCCTTTACTACCCTGTGCTGGACTTACCGAAATCATCATTCAAGGCTTATATGTTGAATATTTAAGACTACTTGAATACTTTAAGAATATTTTGTTGTTGATGACAGTGTTGAATGTTATAAACTAATTTGTGGATTGTTAATATAATGTTGAATGTTTTTACTTTTTGTTATTTGAAAATCAAGTTCATTTGATGATGCTCGTATATATTAGAAAGCTAATTTTAATTATATAAAAAAAATTAAAATATAATAGAATAAATTAGTGTTATATAAATGAATATATAATGAGAATTTAAACTTATCTAAATATTAAAATAATACGAAAAATGTGTTATAATATCTATTACAATAACACTTTTTATAAGTAAAGAATTTTGTTATGCAAACATTATTATATAACACAAATAATGTGTTATACTAAAGTGTAGTAAAACACAAATTTATAAGTATTGAAATGTGTTATATAATCGACTATAAATAATATAATTAAACACTTATCTATTTATTAAAATAACACAGAAAGTGTGTTATCGTTGACAGTATAATAACACATCTGTATAACAATGATAAAGTGTTATGTAAAGTACCCTGACTTACGATAACATAGTCGGTCTTAACACATCATAAAGTGTTATGGTATGTTTTGATAACACATTTTTGGTGTTATTAAAAGCATTTTGTCTTGTAGTGTCCTAGAAGATCAAGGCTAAGAAGGATCATGTCGTTGATATGGCGATGAATCGAATCTGGGTGAACAACCCCGAGCTCGATACAAGCTTCCTAGACACCTTGGAGGCCGAGTTCATCTATAGATGGCAGGCTTGCCTTGATGAGGAAGACGCCAGGCTCGAGGCCGAAGAGATCGTGGGAGCATCAGGAACGGCTGGGGAGAAGGTGCCGACTCCATAAGTGTGGAATCATGGGTTGTGTCACATTATTTTTTGTAACTCATTTTATATATATGCCCTTGGGGCAAAGACAATACATAGCTTGCTTTAGAGCTATTTCTTTATTATTTAGACAGTAATTTTAATCTTTATGCACACGATTTTCTTGCTCGAAAACCTTCATGCATTTGATTTTACATTCAGCTTTTGCTTTAATATTTTTTATTTACATTTCCGGGTCGAAATATTTCAAGCATGTTATACTAAAGGCTTGCTTTTATGTTTTTTTATTTGTACAAACACATTTGTTGGATTTAAGCTCGAGTTTCAATGCATTCATGCACAGTTTACTCGATATATCCATGTCTGGCCTCGTTATTGTCAAGGTCGAACCTTACTTTTACCATGTACTCGAAAGTACTTATATGGCATGTAATTTTTTGTAGTTTGGTTATATCTTGCTTTTCTAGTCACTTTTTCTCATCCTCGAGTAGGTCCTCGAGGTTGTGAGGTTGAAACTTATTTTTGCAAAATTTTCCAGCCTCGAAATCAACTTAATTCGTAGGTTGTTTATTTGTTATTCCAACTTTTTTATCGATTAGTTTCAGCTGGTTTGTTCCAAACTAATTTAGCTCGTGTTTTGTTTGTAATCCATACACTTATAATTTTTTTCAATCTGGTTAAATGCAAACATCTTTATCTCGCGTGTTTGGTTATTAATCCATACACTTTTAGCTCGCGTATACACTTATAACTTCTATGTCAGGTTAATGATCCAGACATTTTTATTCCACTACAACAATTTTTAGTATATATTACATTAAAGAATAGCATATATTTAAAAGTGCTATTATTGGTGGGGGATTAAAAACCCACGGAACATATTTTGGCGCCACATGAATAAACCTCAGGCGCCAAAATGAATTATATTTTTGGTCTCATCTTCCAAAATCCCTAAATCTAAGTTACCCGAAAGATTTCTCTCAGCCTCCATCTCTCACTCTCGTCTCGTCTCTCCGCCCTCTCCGCCTCACGAAGTCTCACTCTCGTCTCGTCTCTCCGCCTCACGAAGTCTCTCTCGTCTCATCTCTGCCTCACGAAGTCAACTTTTCGGCCAGCCGAGTTGCCTCCGTCTACAGCGAGGTCCAGGCGAGTCGCATCGACCACGCCCTCCCTCTCCCTACCGTGCTCAGAAACCCCTTCAAGATCGTCGAAGGACCACCTAGTTCCGCGGCTGGCAATCCAGGTATTGGATCCACAGTTTTTCGTCGATTAAATTGGTTTTGTACACTATGATCTGTTACGAACACTTCCAATCTTTGTTTGGTTGATGGAAAAATTGCCGGAAAATAGTTAAATTAGGAAACCAAGAAATTTGTAGGTTTCGACTTAGTTTTAGTAAAACATAGCAATTTTTTTTAAAATAATAAAAATTTATGCGGCTTCTCGTTTTCATGTAGTTGTGTTTTTCTTTTTATGCTTTCATATGAAATCGCAAAGCTTTTTCCTCAACTTTTCGGCCAGCCATCTGCCTTGGTGGTGCCAAGCGATTCTGACTCTAACGATTCGCAGAAAAAGTTGAAAATTGGTGTCGTTTTGTCGGGAGGCCAGGCACCTGGAGGGCACAATGTCATTTCTGGAATTTTTGGTGAGAATTTTTTGTTATCATAATTCGTTTTCTTGCAGTTAATAGTGTCCAGTATGGTTGAGTTCATTCATTCTGTGCTTCCTGGTAGATTACTTGCAGGAGCGTGAGGTACAGTTGGAATCATGAAGGGCAAGTATGTGGAACTTACACCAGAATATATTTACCCGTACAGAAACCAGGTGAGAGTTTGGACTATGGTTTGGTTTTGTCATTTATGCAGTGGAGGTCCATGATCATGTGTAAAGATAGCTGCTTCTGAGTGTTCTAATTTGCTCAGAAGATATAGCGCATCCATTCTATTCTAGTGATTTATACAAAATTCATACATGCAGATGCTGGCATTTTAACCAAGATATTGTATTTGATTGGAGAAAATTTTCTTTTATCAGGGTGGTTTTGATATGATATGTAGTGGAAGAGATAAGATTGAAACTCCAGAGCAGGTGACTTTTTTTTCTTTCTTCACAGTTTCATGTTAAGTTTTATTGACACATTAAGTTCATAATAAATTGTTAAAATGGATTTTCCTTTTAGTTTCAACAAGCTGCAGATACTGTCGCGAAGCTTGATTTGGATGGACTTCTTGTTATTGGTGGGGATGACTCTAACACAAATGCCTGCCTCCTTGCTGAGAATTTCAGGTATATAACTAATTTTTTTCTTTCTAGAAAAATCTTGCTTGGCAGATGGAACTGTTGCCTGAATTTGTCTTCATATGTCATTCATGTAATCCATGAATCCATCTATTTTTTACGTGCTTGTATCAGTGTATGGGAACCATCCAAATAGAATTTAGGGATTCTTTATCTAACAGTTCGACAGGGTTACAGGAGTCTTGCCTTTAACGCTGTTTCGTTGGTTTGTTTAACACAGTTTGGTTTTTTTTTCTTTTGTTCAACCAGGGGAAAGAATTTGAAAACTCAGGTGATTGGGTGTCCAAAAACCATTGATGGTGACTTGAAATGCAAAGAAGTCCCAATAAGTTTTGGGTTTGATACTGCTTGCAAGGTGACTGCAACTAAAAGAAATTTTTTATTACTTGAACCCTTAAATTTCTTTGTGGTCCTTTCCATATATCGTGTAGGAAATTTTGGAGCAGCAATCTTTATTTTTTAGCAGATACGAACTTGAACCCCACTAGCTTAAAAATTTTATCCATGTACCTGATGATAATTTTATTTGTTGAAGCATTTTTTTTCACTGCCACTAAGTTATATTTATATTCCTAGAATCATCTTATTTACTTGCTAATTCATTATGGTCATGAACTTATGAATTTACTTTAAGCATTAACCTTTACATGTTAAGAGAAGGAACTTCTCATAGAAAATTGTTTGCAGATCAGTTGGTTAATTGTTGTGTAGGCCATCAACTATAACTAGCAAGAAAGTTTGGTGACGCTGTGTTTGATGAAATAAAGTATATTATTCAATGTACCTTGTCCTGTTTAAAAAACTAATTAGGTGTTAAAGTTATTATTCTAACAGGTTTATTTCCTGAGAAATTAAAAAAAAAAAAATACTTCATTGGATCATGTATATAATACTGACTTGATTAGCCTAAGTCTGGTTCTGCCTGATTTTCCTTGGCATGAATAGCGTGACACTTTCTATGATATGCAACTAACAAATACACTGAAGGAAACTAATAATAATGTGATGCACTTCATTTTATTCAGATATATGCAGAAATGATTGGAAATCTCATGATAGATGCCAGATCAACTGGAAAATATTATCACTGTAAGTATGCTGGTTGAAAGTCATGGAACATGTAGTGATTTAGCTTTTAGATTACATTTTAACCCATCTTATCTTTTGATTTGCACTCTACTGTGCTTAACGAAATTTAATTGTCAACTACAGTTGTGCGACTTATGGGGCGTGCAGCTTCACACATAACACTTGAATGTGCTTTGCAAACTCCCAAACATTACAATTGTTGGAGAAGAGGTACCTTTGAATGACTTGTCTTGCCTTGTATAGCTGCTCGATTAAAATTTATACAAATGCAGTTGCACATAGATGTTCTGGTATGTAGACAAGGTGCAGTGTCTTGATATGGAACACAATTTGAAAAGTTAATTTTGTTTAGTCGGTTCTATTTTTAGAATCAGTATCGTTATGTTAAAGGTGTGTCCACATTGGGTTCGAATTATTAGTATTGACAGTATGCATTACTAAGTTACTGTGACCTTAAAATCTATTTTTGCTGATTGGTCAATCTTGTAAAATGTCTCCATTTACTATGACATGGTAAAATGTCAGCAAATGAGAAGGATTAGTGTGGCACAATCATCAATATCAGCATATTCTTTCTATATTTTTTGTTTTAGTTTTATTTTTTATTTTATTTTGCAATTAGGAAAGGTATTAGATGTGATTGGCCTCCAAGATGCTTCATGTATAGTAGGCAACAAAAGAATTAGATGTGAGAGCGAATTGGTATTTTGTTTTGGGTAGTCGTCCTTTATCCTTGGTTGGTTATGTTTCTAAATTCCTTTCAGTTGCATTTGTCAGTCTTGTGTTATTTACTTTTCTTTCCAGTGAAATTTATATATTTGGACCTTGGCTATGTAGTTGATGTTTGTCTAGGTAGATATCTATTAAATAGTCAGTCTTAAACACTAAAACAGCGACTGTCTACATCACACATCTTTGTTTTTCTAAAAAAGTTATTATTATGTTTTCTATAGGTTAGTTTCCATTTCAAATTTAGTTTTCTGGCATTGTAGCCTGGTATAGAATTTGGTTGGGTTGCTCAAACTTGTGCTTATTAGTACTGTAATTGAGCATTCTGCTTTGAGGTTTCTTGCTTTTACCATGTCCTGGTTGTGGTCTAAATTCTCTTATTTTGTGTGAAATTAATTCTAGCTGAATTTATGTTCTCTTTTACAGTTTCTAAATTGTGGGCAAAGAAGAATGCCGTGGGGAAGGAACAGGTGGCACAGCTTGTAGATGACATATATAGGTTTGTCTTATATCTTGCACTATCTAATTCATAAAGTCACTGGATTCTACTCTTTTTGCTACTATCTATTTTTTTTCCCTTAGAAAATACACTTTCCTGTTTCTCAGAAAAATGCAAGTGTCTGCAGCCCCTGATTTAGCGTCAAAGGGACAGGGTGTCTCAGATAGCAATAATGTGAAAGTCAAAGGGGAAATTGATGATCACTCTTTTCAGTCAGAAACAAAGGTTCGGTGCCTCTGTGGGATTTCATCAGAAAAGGAGTCAATGATCAAGGTATTTGTCACACACTTTGTTTTCGTTCCTCTTAATGTTGCTTATGTTCCTCTTAATGTTGCTTATGTTTTCTGTTGTGTATTTAAGTATATTTAAGTATAAGTATAAGTATTTAAGTATATTCTAGTTGTATTTCAATGCCTATAACTAGGCAGCGAAAGCTTGGTTGATTTTGGTATTATACTAGTTTGTTGTCTTTTAACAAGAAAGATTCATTAAAATTGGAAGTTTAGTGCTATTTGATTTGAGTGCTTGTTGACATTGCCAGCATTGGAATCTAAAAGTATTTACTTTGAAACTAATAAACACTCCTAGTTTAGTTTCTTCTTTTTTTCTATTTTTCTTAAGTAAAGTTGAAGGTGTTTATATCATGTGTAATGATTATGACTGTGCTGAGTTTTAACTTATAAATGTTAATATTAAATAACAAGTTTTTAGATTGGTTTGGGCAAACATTAGGGTGATAGTTATGTGTTTCTCCCTGTAATGCTTGAGCAGGGAGACCAGTGAAAAGACACATTACAAATTTTTGCATTGAATATTGTCCGAGCCAATCAATTTTTGTCAAGACACATTACAAATTTCAATTGAGTGTGTGTTTGAACTTGATTTATTAATAGAAATGGACACACTTATAAAATCTAGAGCTCACCATGATGAAGTGAATCTTCTCTGTACATATAACCTTGATCTAAAATCCTTTTGATATCTAATGCAAACGTTATTTGATTTTTGCAAATGATCTAGCAGTAAGAGTTTATTTGTTTTGTCTTCTTGTTTAGTTAAAATAACTTACAAAATGATCTAGCAGTCTGAGTTTATCTGATTTATTGGTTTTTACATGCACATACACAACTTTCCTAGGCTCAATGCTGAAGTTATTATATTCAATGTATGTGTTGAATGTTTATATAGCTTCTCTTAAGAGGGCCCAATTTTTCACAGCATATTTTGTATAGCTTTTCTCAAGTATTTTCTTTCATGTATTTTTTTAAGTTTTGCTTGTTAATTCTGAATTGATGATTCTTATTTTTTGTGAAATTGATTGTTGTTTGTTTGCCAACAACCAAAGTAGAATTATGAATATAGATTACTTGGTTTAAAAAATGTTTGGAATCCTTGTCTAGTGGTACTTAGGCATTGTGATATGACTGAGAAAGGACATGAGAAGGAGTTTAACTTGAAACAAATAACTAGAAAAAATTGCATAGAACAATAAAAAGAAGGCCAATCTCATTTCAAGCTCTGTTCTGCAATTTTTTTTCCCTTGTATTGAAGCATTTATCGATCTCATTTCAACATTTCATATTTAAGGTGTAAAATTTGAGCCTCTCTCTATCATTTTAGATTTTCTCTAGAAATCCAAGTCTCATCTTTTTTTTTTTTCTGCAATTTTGGGTAAAATCTGAATCTGATTCTCATATTATAATTGTAGCTCTCTCTATAAAATTGTCTACTATATTCATATCTATGTTAATGAAGCAACTAGTAAATTGTTGAAACATTCTCTATGCCTCAATCTCTTTTTGCTATATAATCTCCTTTGCTTATGAGTAATTTTATTGATTTGATTTATCAATTTTGAAAAACTAATTATTATAATAGTATAACTTGTAGCTTTTCTACTGTCATGATAAATTTGCCAAAGGATCATTAAGTGTTGACTGCTTAGGATACTTTTTGTACTCACCTTTGATGACACTTGATCATTATAATATTCCCTAGAAAGATTCAAAAGATCATTAAAATGTGGTACCTGTTAGGCCAATTTTTACAGCTACTAACTGTTTTGGTTAGTTAGTTGTTCATTGTAACTAATTATTGTTATTTTGTAGATTAGTTACTTTATTAGTTTTGGTCTTTTCTGTATATATACTCTTTTGTATCATTACTTCATTAATGAGAATTGATTCTATTCATTCAGTCACTAAGTTTCCTTACAGTACCTACCACCAATGAGGAAAAAAAACATTAAAAATGTGGTAATTAGAAATAGTGAACATGATTTTTGCTGCAGTTGTTTACAATATTTGGAAGAAAAGAAATAGGTGTATATATGACAATTACTCTTCATCTGTTTTGAGTTTAGTTCAGGATATTAAATTCACTACTAAGTTTAGGCTTTACAAAGTGTATAGACACAATATTTCGGTTCAAGATCAGCTATTCATTGAGCATATTCTTTGTAATTAGCTGCTGATTTCTTTGTTTCGGCCGGTTCCTCTATTTGAGGTTAATCTGGACTGTTTGATTGTACTTGTCCTCTATTAAATACTTGACCTGCCTTTGCTCATTGCCTTTTTTTGTAATGTTATAACTCCTTTTTTTTTCTTTCTTTCTTTCTCCTTTTTTTTTGGCTAAGCTTACTTTTCTGCTGTATTAATACCAAAAAATTAAAATTTGAGTTAGCACCTATAATCAATTGCTATCTTCACTGTAGGGATCTGATTTCTTCTTCTTTCATGTAGTTAGAAAATATTTCTAGCTTTTTTTTTTAACTTTCTTTGGTTTTGATGAGTCTTTGATCTGAGTGGTGTGTACATATTAAAGATTATAATAAGGATGCTGAAATGTAAAACATTTTCAACCATATCATCAAACTAAAGGCTTAGGCCTGCATTAGATTTTGAAATATCTGAAAGGGTATGTACCAACTATGTCCTGAACCTTTATATTGGTGTTTGCAGATAACAAGGGATACTAGTGGAGTTCCTAAGGTTCTTACAAGGTTAGATGCACCCTCATCACCCTTGGCTGACACCATGACATAATATGAGAGCTAGAGATCCTTTTGTCTGTGAAATGAGAATTTAAATTTTTCATGTTTCTTAAATTTGTTATTCTATTTTATTACTTCTCTTACTTTTATTTTTGTTATAATATTATGCTAATTTCAGACACAATTTAAGTGTTAGAATACTGAATTTATTGTATGTGAAACTCAAGCAGAAATTTCTTCTATACCTCTTCTACTGCCTTATCTTTACAGGGTTGTATGAACTCATTATTAACTTGTTAAAACAGTAAAATACAAATATACTGAAACATATTGATATACTTCACTGTATTCTCTTAATGGCAGCAAGTTGTTTGACAAGTTTGATTTTATTTGCACTGTATTCTCTTTTCTTATTTATAGCTTTGGTAAGTTATAGCTTATATGATAGTTATGGGATTGGCTTTGCATTCACTTGTTATATTATTTATTTATTTTAGTTTTCATCTTGCAGTTGTTCCCAAGCTTTGTTTGAATCTTCATTTCGTTTTCTATTATGCTTATTTATATTTGGATTTCTTAATTCTGTTTTGTTCATGTTGATTATAGTTAGTAATGATTTAAATGGGGCTAATTGTATGTTAGGTTTGTGGCATCAGCTCTCCAAACCTGACTGCTTATCTTTCTCTATTTATTTTTCAGAGAGTTTGAACAAGTTCCCTCGAAGGACTAGTACGCCATTTGGGGTTCATAGTCAAGCACAATCTGAAGAACAGCTACAACAACAACAACAATAGCATTAGCAGCAACAACATCATCCAAACTATAGTTTGAAGTAAAAAATGTTTAAGATTGTAAAACTTTATTATGTTATGCTTTCAAACTTAAGTTAGAACTAATATCTTATGAAGTAGACACATTCATGGTTTGAATTAGTTATTTTTTAATGTAATACTTATGGTTTATCAATCTATTGAGAATTACATTTTATGATTAATTTTGTTTTTTTTTTTATCAAAATACAATAATGAAGATCTTTTAATTAAAAAAAAAACCATATAAGTATACTTATTAAAATAAAATTTAAAATATATTACCCACACTAAAGTAACAAAATTTAATTACTATATGTTACGATTTAAAAACATATTATAAGCGAAACAAATCGTTATGATTTATATAATATAACAAACTAAAAATGCTATCAAAATAATCAAATGTAACAGTTGAAAAGTGTTATGAAAAAAGTACAAGATTAAACTTCAAATTTATAACCAAAAACTCTATCTAAATGTTATTATTTGAATATTATAGCACCTAAAAATGTGTTATTGAATAGTTTAAGATAACACCGAACATAACATTCAAAAACTGTTATAGAAAAGACTGGACTTTTAATAACAGGGGCTATGTTAGCATTTTCAGAAGTGCTATCAATAGTCCCGGTTAGCAGTTTTTAAGTGTTATGAATACTGTTTTTCTTATAGTGTTCTATGTTATTTATTTTTCAAACTTATGGTATGATTGTATACCACTGATGCCCCCTTAATATCCTATGAGTGTGACCATAGGTTATTGAATTAAGAGAGTTTGCAAAAAATACAACATTTAATAAAGAAAACAACTTTTGAGCAAAATTTAACATTTTATTAACAGAAGTCTGAAAAATAAACAAGCTTGGTTACACCATAAACACCCTTCCTACATTATTGATAATAAGGTCGTAGATGTTCGCCATTCCAAGTTCGCGGAAGCAACTCTCCGTTCAATCTCACCAATTTATACACCCCAGGCCGGATGATAGATTCTATCTAGTAAGGTCATTCCCAGTTAGGTCCGAGTACCCCAACAGACAGGTCTCGTGTAGCCAGAAACACACGTCGTAGGACCAGGTCTCCCAATCTGAATTTTCTATCTCGAACCCTCTTATTGAAATACCTAGTTGCTCGCTACTGGTATGCAGCATTTTTCAATTGAGCTTCATCTCATCTTTCTTCAATGAGGTCTAGACTTTCTTCGAGCTGGGATTGGTTCGAGGCCTGATTGTATGCATGGCTCCGTATTGTAGGTATTTCAACTTCAATAGGCAACATGGCCTCGCAACCATATGCTAGGGAGAAGGGAGTATGCCCTGTTGAAGTTCGAGCTATGGTTCGATAAGCCCACAAGACTAGGGGTGAACATTTGACCCGAAAAACCCACAAACCCGCCCGACCCGCAACCCGAAAACCCGTTTTTTGGGAAAACCCGTCAAAATCGGGTTTGAAAATTTGTTAGCCTCGGGTTCGGGTTCAAACCCGAAATCCGAAAAAAAAATGGTATTTTCGAAAAAAAAATTGTATTTTTTAAAAAAAGTGTAAAAAAATGGTATTTTTGCAAAATTTAGCTTTTCGGCCCAAAACCCAATAGGCTCAGCCCAACCCAAAATCAAACCTGAAATCTGGAAAAAAAAAAAAAGTGTAAAAAATGGCATTTTTGCAAATCTGGGCTTTTTGGCCCAAAATCACAAATGGCCCAGCAAACCCGAAATTACACTTGAACCCGAGTGAACCCGAACCCGAAAAAACCCGAAAATTTCGGATCGGTTTCGGTACCATTTTTCTTAACCCGAAACCCGCAAAACCCGAACCCGATGAGCCCGAAACCCGAAAATCCGACCCGTGTGCACCCCTACACAAGACTTGAGGTAACTCCTCATGCCACCTTCCCTTAGCCTCTTCTAACCTTTTCTTTATGGAGCTTTTTAAGGTCTTGTTGACTGCTTCGACCTGACCATTTGACTAGGGATGGGCGAGGGAGGAGAAGCTTTTTATTATCCCATTTTTTTCGCAGAAATGGGTAAACAGGTCACTGTCGAACTGGGTACCGTTGTCCGACACTATCTTTAGGCATCCCATATCGGCAAATGAAATTTTTTACCACAAAGTCTAAAACATTTTTTGAGGTAATAGTGACCAGGGGTTCAGCTTCGGTCCATTTCGTGAAATAATTGATGGCGACCACAGTGTACCTTACTCCACCTTTTCCGGTTGACAACAAGCCTATAAGGTCAATTCCCCACACTGCAAATGGTCATGGGGAGGTCAACATGGTAAGCTCGGTAGGTGGAGCTCGTGGAATCGAAGCAAATTGCTGGCATTTATCACATCGTTTGACATACTCAAACACGTTTGCCTTGACTGTGGACCAGAAATATCCCTGTCTTATCACCTTTTTGGATAGAATATGCCCCCCCGGTGTGATCTCCACAAAATCCTTCATGAATTTCTTCCAAAATTTTCTTCGCCTCGAATGGAGTTACACATCGAAGTAATGGCATTGAATACCCTCTTCGATACAACCTTCCTTCCACAATAGTGTACCTCGGGATCTGATACATCAGCTTTCGAGCCTCCTTCTGTTCTGCTGGGAGACTTCTGATTTTGAGGTAATCGATTATTGGGGTCATCCAGGTAGGTTGAGAATCGATCATGCATATGTCCTCTTTGTCAGGCTCACTGATACTCCGGGTCGATAGAAACTCTACCGAGACCACGTTCAATGTATCAACTTCACTGGTTGTAGCAAGCCTAACCAACGCATCTACATTTAAATTTTGTTCTCGGGGGACTTGCTCTATAGCGTAGAATTTGAACTCTCCGAGCACAGTTTTTGCGTTCTCTAGGTACACGGCCATTCTTATGCACCGAGCCTGATATTCCCCCAAAACTTGGTTGACCACCAGCTGTGAGCCACTATAGCAGTGTATAGCCTTTTCTTTGAGTTCTTTGGCTATTCAAAGTCCTGCTAGTAATGTTTTGTATTCAGCCTCGTTATTCAATGCCTCAAAGTTGAACCTTAAGGCTGAGTGGAATCGATTTCCCGTTGGGGTAATCAATATAATGCCTGCTCCTATCCGTTTTGGTTGGAGGATCCGTTGACATAAAGTTTCCACAGCTCGCGGGCTGGGGTTACAACTTCATCATTCAAAATTCCAATACACTCGACAACGAAATCCGCCAGGGCCTGTCCCTTGATGGTCGTTCTCGAGTAGTATGTGATCTCGAATTGTCCGAGTTTGACAGTCCACTTTAACAATCTTCTAGATGCCTCTAGTTTGGACAAAACTTGTCGTAGTGGATGGTCAGTTAGCACATGAATATGATGTGCTTGGAAGTAGGGTCGGAGCTTTCGAGATGAATGTATCAGGCTAAGAGCTAGTTTTTCCATTAACGGGTATCTCAATTCTTCCCCCAATAACCTTTTGCTAACATAATACACAGGCTTTTGTACTTTTTTCTCTTCTCGGACAAACACCGCACTAATGGCGTGCTCGGTTGTCGTGAGGTATAAATACAAAAACTCTCCCATGACAAGTTTTGACAAGATTGGTGGTTCGGCGAGGTGCTTCTTAAGGTTCTGAAATGCAAGCTCGTACTCCTCTGACCACTCGAATTTTTCCCCCTCTCAAATGGTTGAAAAAAGGAAGACAACGTTCTGTAGATTTCGAGATAAACCTACTCAATGTCGCCATCCGTCCAGTTAAGCTCTGGACATCCTTGTGCTTCCGAGGTGAAGACATATCTATCAACGCCTTAGTCTTGTCCATATTAACCTCTATTCCTCGTACATTTACTATAAAACCAAGAAACTTTCCCGAAGACACTCTGAAAGAGCACTTTTGTGGGTTAAGTTTTATGTTATACTTTCGTAGTAAAGTAAAGTAAAGCATTATGCGAGATCATCGACATGGTTATCGTTATGTTTCGATTTTACTAACATATCGTCAACATAAACTTCCATGTTATTTCCAATCTGCTCGGCAAACATCCTGTTCACAAGCCTTTGGTACGTGGCCCCAACGTTTTTGAGCCCGAAAGGCATGACATTGTAGCAGTACAACCATTTATCGGTTATGAAGCTCGTATGTTCCTAATATGGTGCATGCATGGCGATTTGGTTATATCCAGAACAAGTGTCCATGAATGACATGATGCCATGACATGCAATGGCATCTACGAGATGATCTATCCGAGGTAAGGGAAATGGTCTTTAAGGCATGCCTTGTTAAGGTCTGAGTAGTCGATACAGGTTCTCCTTTTGTCGTTGGGTTTTGGGACCAACACTGGATTGGCAATCCAATCAGGATAAAAGGCATCTCGTATGAATCGATTTTCCTTTAACCTGTCGACCTCCTCCTTGAGAGCCCTCTTTCTATCATCGTCTAGGAGTCTTTGCTTTTGTTGCTTTGGGGGGAAGCTTTTGTCAATGTTAAGTGTGTGGCTTATGACATTCGGACTAATTCCCACCATGTCCGAGTGTGACCAGGCGAACACATCCTGGTTTTCTTTTGAGAAGCAGATTAATTGTTATCTCGCATCTTCAGAAAGATTCTTACCCACCTTCACCACCTTTGTAATATCTGCTGCATTGAGCTTAACTTCCTCGAGCTCTTCCAAAGGTTTGAGATCGACCCTCTCATCTACTCTAGGATCGATCTCCTCATCAATTTCAAAAATGGTTCCATTTATTTCTTGGATAACCACTAGAGCTTGCGCACTTGTCTGACTTTTTCCTCTTATGGAAATGTTGTAGCACTCCCTTCCTGCGAGCTGGTCCCCCTTCAACGTCCCGATGCCACTAGAAGTCGGGAACTTGATGGCCAAATGCCTAACGGATGACACTGCCCCCAGCCCAACCAAGGCGGGTCTTCCGAGCAGTATGTTGTAGGCCGATGGGAGGTCCACCACTACAAACTCCATCATCTTGGTTACTGAGACTGGGTAGTCTCCCAAGGTTACAGGGAGCTCAATGGATCTCATACAGGCAATCCCTTCTCCTGAAAAACCGTACAATGTTATTGCACATGCTTTCAAATCGCGAAGCGCGAGTCCCATCTTTTCTAGAGTGGCTTTATAAAGGATATTCGCTGAGCTCCCATTATCAATCAGGACTCAGCATACCCTCTTGTTCGCAAGTTGGAGAGTTATGACCAGGGGGTCGTTATGAGGAAACTGGACGTGTGATGCGCCCTCTTTAATAAATGTTATGGGTTGAGTCTCAACCCTCTGTTGTGTTTGGAGCTCGTGATTCAGGTTCGTAGGGAGAAACATCTCCAGTCTTGAGCTCATTTACGTATCTTTTATGGGCGTTCCTGCCCAAACTTGCGATATGAGGTCCCCCCGAGATGGTTACTACATCCTCTCCATCAATCGGAGGGGGTCTCTCGTCCTCCCGAGCTCGGTAGTTATTGTGTTGGGCAGGCTGCGTGGCTGCTGCCCTCTGACTTGTTGATGCTTGATTGGAATTTCAGTATCTGACGTACTGTCCGAAATATCCCCTCGAGATCAAACCTTCGATCTTGTCTTTCAATTGTCGACATTCATCGGTTGTGTGCCCATATCTCTATGGAATCTACAGTATTTATTTGAGTCCCTTTTTGCCTTTTGATTCCTCATGGGATCAGATCGTCTGAACGGGACCTGGTTTTCATTGACCAGGTAAATATTCTCCCAAGACTCATTGAGCTCGGTATACACCTTGTATACGGAGAAGTATTTATTCCCTTTCTTCTTTTTACCTCCATCAACCTCGGGGTTATTCCCTTCATTCTTCTTCCTTTTAGAAGGGTTATCCTCAGAGGGTTTTGAAGTTGATGGGGCTGCCGAGGTCGAGGCAGAGTTCACATTTTTTGTTATAGTTATGGGCTGAGAGGTCATGCTCAGTGCTAACCTCGCCTCTTCTACATTGACAAACCTTTGGGCCCTCCGATTGAACTCGGTTAGCGACCTGATAGGTTTCCTTTGTAAATCTTCCCAAAGGGGACTTCCTGGCAGAATACCCACTCTAACGGCCATCAGTTGACCGCTATCATCGACATCTCGAGCTCGGGCCACTTCTAGATTAAACCTCGTGAGCTAACTCTTTAATGACTCATTTTGTTGTTGTCGGACATTGGTTAAGGTCGAGACCTCGGGCCTGATGGCAATCATAGCCTTAAACTGCTTCTTAAAGTCTCTAGATAATTGATCCCAGGATGAGATCAAATGTCTTCTAAACTTTTGGAACCAGTTTTTGCTGGTACTGTAAGTGTGGTTGGGAACAACATACATCTGAGCTCGTAGCCAACATCGTTGGCTCGCATGATGGTGTTAAAGGTACTCAGATGACTATGCAGGTCTAAATTTCCATCAAATGGCGGGACATGGGGTATTTTGAATCCTTGAGAAAACGGAGTGCTGGAGATATGTGGGGCAAATGGCTCGAGTTCCTCATCGGACTCTTCAGCTTTGTTATTGTTATGCTCGTCTTGCAAGAGCCTAAATGCTTTTTCTAACTGGTCAATCTTGTCCTGGACTAAATCCACTATGGGTCGAGCTTGGACCTGAGGGGGCTGGTTATCGTTAATAAAAAATCCAGCTCCCTGTCTTCGTATAGGCTTATATGCTGGCTATTTTTTACCATTCAGATGATCGCGCAGATCAGGGTTCAGGGGATTATCTCGCCCTCGATTATGGTTTAGATGATCCTACAGATCGGGGTGATTCCCTGTATGCCTTGGCTTGGTGTTATAAATTCTTACGGATCGAGTGTAGTCTGAGCTTTCAATTACGTAACTTGTAGCCCTCTCTGGGTGTGTGGTTCGGTGATTACGAGGTGGGTCCCCTGCTGGCCTTCTTGTTCCAGCAGTTTGTGATATTGACATTTGGCTTCCCTATGGTTGAGGATCCCTGCGATCTCGGGTAGCCTCTCTTTCGTTCCCCTGTCCAGGCCTAGCCTATCGGTTTCCATCTCGACTGCCGCTGCGAGATGGCCTCCGTGGTACAGTTCGCGGGACCTCTCGAACTGGCAAGGGATGCCTTATTGGTGATGGTGGATGCCTTATGGGCGACGGGGGTTGTCTCCCATTGTTGGGCCTGGATGGCCAAGAGTTTGCCCGGATAGGCTCCGGGTTGTTTCTTGCAGCATCAGGATTCGAGTTCCGAGCCACTGGAGGGGCTCAGTTATTTCCCGTTCCTATAGGCAAGTCTACAGTAGGGTTGGCAGTGGCCCAAGCCCGGGTACTCCTCCGGGGCCTTGGCTGATTTGGCTGTGATGCTTGTTCCGCCCTCCTAGCGACTGTGCTTCCACAGGGACGTCCTCTAGGCCTCCGGGGAGGTGCTTGGGCGTCAGCTGGCTATCTGGCTAATTCCTCATTGCGTTTTGTCACCTCTACCAACTGTTTGCGCAATTGGCAATTTTCAAGTTCCACGATAGGAACATACCTCTCAGGATTGTAATACAAATCCTCATCAGGCCTAGGGGTAGGCGGCCCCCGAGAGTTGGATGAATCACTCCTCTCCTCAGGGTCCGGATCCACCATAGGCTGCTTTCCAGGGCATCGGGGATATTCGTCAGTACGAGGGGTCTGTTCCTTGGGTATCTGGGGCAATGTTCGCCTACTAGTACTAGGGTTGCTTGCAGCGGTCATTGATGATTCAGGAGGTTTTCTGATTAAACAGGCTCACGTCTTGTTTAATGGCTCTCAATGAAAGCATCAAACTGTTGACGCCGTTTTTCATCAACTTTGAAATGAAGAGCAATTAAACAAAATACCAGAGGAAACAACCAATAATAGACACGATTTTTACGTGGTTCAGCAGTTAAAATGTGCCTAGTCCATAAGTCGGTGTTATTCACTTTATGGAATTCTCTCAAAGCTTTCTAGAAGCAATTTTACTGAGTCTTCCCAATACAAATTTCTCCATGTTTACAAATGAATTGGTTCATACTATTTATAGAGTGGTTTACCGAATATCTCCCCTCATATTTCAGGGAGTTATTATACAAATCAATTAAATGCATATAGTTACTACGTACGCGTATAAATCCCATGATATTTAGGATTTTAACAACAAATTACAGTCAATCCCTTAAACATAGGGATTTTATAACAATAAAGATGTTCACACTCAGCTCGCGACCTTAAACATTCAATTCACACGCCTTCGAGACCGATCAACCATCACGAGCTCGCTACCTCGGTTCGCCTTGACTTTTAACAAGTAACATTGTTCAGATCATCCTTTTCGAGCTCACAATGCCCGAGCTCGAACCTTCTTGTCTGATGGCAGGAAAGGAATCAGGGAATTTATACAAGTGTTGAACCACTGCCATTGTAGCTTCGAGCTTGACATATATTCTCGGAACACCTTCGAGACCACATAGTTTCTGAGCTCACCAATTATGATGTTGTTGCACTTACTGCACAACGAGGTTGTTCTTGATATTTTCATTAAAGCCGATTATGACAAATCTGCTTATTCTGAGCTTACACTTTACGAGCCAAACTTTCGAGATCAAAATTTCTATTCTCGAAATTTTGGTGTAACAATATCTATAACTATTATAAAAGAGTGAATTTTTTTTTTATTTAAAAAATGGTGTGTTTCTTTTTATTTTGGTTAAGATTTAAAAAGTGAGTTTTTTTTAAATAAATTTAAAAGTGAGTTAGTTTAATAAATTTCATCAAATTATATTATTTTGTAGTGAGAATATATTTTATTTTATTTTTTTGGCTAAGATTTAAATAGTGTTTTTTTAATAAATTTAAACGGTGAGTTTGTTTAGTAAATTTGATAAAATTATATTATAATATAGTGTAAAATATATTTTAGTTATATACATCTCTTTTAATTTTTTTATATTATTAATTACATTTGATAAGAAAAATTAATTAATTATTTGATCAATTATTACTATTATATCATCCATATTTTATAGGGTTTATGCATTTTTAGACCTTGTGTTTTGACTCATTACCTGTTTGGACCCTGTGTTTTGATAAATTACTTTTTGGATCTTGTATTTTCTAAAATAGTTCAAATAGACCACTAAACCCGATTTTGATCAAAGTATTTTGAACTAAAATCACAAATAATTTATCAAACTAATAACTCAGAACAAAAATACAGTCATTTTGCCTAAGAACTGTGTTGTTATATTCAATTTTTTGTTTATCAAAATCAGGTTTAGGGACCTATTTGAACTATTTTACAAAACATGGGGTCCAAAAAATAATTTATCAAAACACAGGGTTCAAACAGATAATGAGGCAAAACATAGGGTCTAAAAAGGTATAAATCCTATTTTATATCTATGTATCAATTTTCACTTCTCTATTGCTCTTGACTTTTGGCATTTATCTAAAGAGAATTATAGATTTTTTAAAATGCATTGGATATTTTTTATTTTGTTTAAAGTTTCAAATTTAAAAGTTAAAACTTTTTTTGTTGACGTTATTAGGATGGTTTAATTTTAATAAATTAGAAGTATTTTATTCCTTTTCCCTTCAATATTGTATTGTGCTAAAATGTAATATTTTCACCTAATTTAATATTTTATATTCTAGATCTAAATTATAAATATTTTTTAAAAATTTTAATTTTACTTTTAATATTGATAGATATTTATTTAATTTAATTGTTTTCTCAACTTTATTAATTGATTTTTTTTTAGAAATTAATGTATTATTTTAGTTATTTAAGTTTTCTTTAATTTTATATGTATAAAAAAATGACACACTTTTTTATTACAATTGAATGATATTTTAATTAATTTAATTAAAATTTTAACTAATTAAAATAAAAAATTTAGGTATTAATTAAAAATAATCTAAATTTTCATACGTGATGTGCACGTGCCCCACCTAGTATTGTTAATAAGACTACTGTAATAGTCAGTAACTAAGCTTGAGGCACTTGAATACAGCCTCCATTGAACTTTAGTTGGCCCATTAGGCTAGAGTCCACCAATATTGTGATACAAGTCTATATAGCCAAATACTGTCATTATATTTGTTGATGTTGATAGAAGAACATAAACTAAGTGAACATGTGGATGTAATGTGGGTTTTGGTGGTAGTCTCCTCTCCATAAGAACTCTTGTCTTGCTCTTGATTCTTTTGTGTTTGTAGGTTCAAAGATTGGAAGAGGACAAGATAACAATGAAGCTTCAATACAAGGATTGGGAGGTAATTGTATTATCCTAAACTATTATTTTGATGCCTTAAATAAGATGAGAATCCTCGATGTTGATGAGCTTAAACTTTTATTAGTGTTGTAAAGCTCATAATAAGTTTAACAATAAGAGCCCGAAGTAAACACAAATTTCAAATCATCTTGTGTGGTGAAGGTGTAAGAAACTACTACTACTTGAGAATATATTTTCAATAGTTTAATAAGACGATCTAAAGACCACCACGATAAAGATTCAAAGCGTAATACAGAGTCGAATATTTCATTTCAACTAACACAACACTATAAAGATACAAATTTCATGAAAGCACACTTCAAAAGAAAGAACATTTTCTTTCCTATACGTTAGAATAGAATGGAAGGTTTTCATCATCTCAGAATTTACATATTAAGAGCTTTAAGAGAGGTAACCTTAGCCCGTATTCCTCATCCCAGCTGCAATTCCATTTATGGTGATCAGCAGTGCATCTCTGAGCTTATGGTTATCATCGTCGCATCTCAGCCTCTTTAGAATCTCAACCTGTAACATGTTAATGGGATTAAGATAAGGAAGCCTGCTCTCAATCAGCCTCCTTAAGCTCCGGTTGTTCTCAGATAGTTTCTCATGTCCACTGACCACCAATACAAACTTCTCTGTAGCCAAGAGCTCCTTTCTAAGATCAGAACCAAGCTCACGCCGTTCCTTGGACACAAGGACTTCATCATAGTGCTTGGCTATAGGAATGTCAGCCTTCCCTAAGACCATCTCTATAAGGTCGATGGTACACTGAAAGAAAGGCCATTCTTTGTATATTGCTTTTAAGTCTTCTGTGTGTCCTTTCTCACAAACACCCTTTAAACCTGCACCAACACCAAGCCAAGCAGGAAGAACAAATCTTGTTTGGGTCCATGCAAACACCCATGGTATAGCACGAAGGTGTCCAATTCCTTTCGAACTCTTTCTTCTTGTGGGGCGACTTCCTATGTTAAGGAAGCCAAGCTCAGCCTGAGGTGTAGCTTCATGGAAGTAGGCAAGAAAATCCGGGTTTTCATAAACTATGCTCCGGTAATTCTGGCAACTGGTATTTGAGATCTCTTCCATAAGATTACGCCATTTTTCTTCCCTAGGTGGCTGTGGAGGACGTAGCGTCGCAATGAGCACGGCTGTTGTGTATATTTCTAGCTGTCTAACAGCTGTTTGCGGCAGCCCAAATTTTGCCTGTACCATTTCTCCTTGTTCAGTTGACCGTAGGGTACCCTGGAAAATTTACCGTACAAGTTATAGGTGATCAGTCATAAGGTTTCCTATAGCCAACAACAATCAAAACCAAAGAAGGAATCTGCAATTCACGCTAATATAAAAATGCAAGATTTACAAGTAACTGAACAAACTGCAACCTATACATATGTACTTGACCAAAAGTAGTTACAAGCCTTTGAGTAAGAAAAACTTGTAAAATTTACGCAAGAAAATTACCATTACAGAACCAGGTGGTTGTGATTGAATAGCTAAGTATGTAGGGCCACCTCCACGCCCAATACTTCCCCCACGCCCATGGAACAATGTAACTTTTATCCCATAATCATTGCAGGCACTCACAACATCCTCTTGGGCTTTGTAGAGTTCCCATGCAGCGGTAAAGCGCCCAGCATCTTTACCAGAATCAGAATATCCCACCATCACCTATTAAAACTTGGTAGGCTTCATATGGTTGATAGGGACGGGACTTCAAATTTTCTATGAAAAAAGAAATAGGTTTCTAGATTATCACCTCTTGATGCCCATTATGGTTCCTAATAATGTGCTCTCTGTACCAATCAATTGATAACAATTTCCTGATCACGGAGCCAGCTCCTCTCAAGTCCTTCACAGTTTCGAATAGTGGAACCACCCGCAGCCTATGTCAAGATATTTGTTAAACTAGTATGTAACATTCACTGTACATTGGAATTCGGAAGTAATGTGTATTAGGACATAAGATATTTTACATTTATCTAATCCTATCATTGTGCAGTTCTAATTATTTACAAAAATACAGACCATAAGTAACTTATCAACAAGAGGTGACTGGGCAGTCAGCTCATTCTTTGAATATATATAGTGAGTCTGATTATGTTTTATGCAGTGAGGGAACGTAAGCCCCTCCTTCGCAGTATTCATTCTATCACTCTATGAAGGATGACCAACTTGGAGGAGCTATGTGTGGAGCATCAGCGCATTTGACATAAATAATTTCGAATGGAAAAATGGTAGTAGATGAAAGAAATTTTTTCGGTAGCTCCCAAAACAACTCATAATAATGCGCAATAGCTAAGTTCTGAAATGAGAAGGAAAATATAACACCCATGAAACTTATATGGGATTTCATGGACTTACGTTCCACCAGGACATGGTCTTCCTAACTCCCCACTAACAGCTAGTCGTGCATCTTTCTGTAAAAGCTCAACTGCGAGGACATCGGTGGCCTGAAAGAACCAGGTAAACAGAAAGAATTCGTAAATTTAAAAATAGAGAGAGCTCTTTGAAAGGCGTAGCTTCAAAGAGAGACCAAAATTTCATGTTTCCAGCACGTATCATACATTTGATGCCATGGAAATCACATATGCTCCCAGTGAATCACTCCCTAGCTCAGCAGCAACACGGAAGGTGTCCAGTACTTCTTTAACGTCGGAAGGAACCTGAAAGTTAAACAAGAAGAGAAAGACATTAAAGAGGGCAGAAAGCAAAACTGCTTCAAATATGCACTTCATATCTAGTCACGGTGTCAGGACATACTAAAACCAATAAAAATATAGAAATTTCTTTAACGTCAATAGCAGTTTCATTTTGTATTTGGCACACGAAACCAGTTACTGTGATGAAACTGATACCAGGAGTAGGCAAGAAAAGTAAACACTAAAGCATAAGGTATCTAGGCTAAGGTCATTTCCAATGCATCCACTTTTACTTCTACAAAGATAGGGTGTCAAGACAAGCTTCAGATTAAGTATGGATAAACATAAATTTTCTTGAAGGACTAGCAGCAATAAAAAGAAGTAAAACAGCATCACATTGAATCAATAGGCCAACTGCAATGAAAATTCAGTCATATTCCAACATATACATGTTGACTCATTCATATTGAATATCATTCTAGTATAATTCTTAGAAGATGGTCAATCCTAAATTGGCACAGCGCACATTCTAGTGAGCTTGATTACTTTGAGCATTCAAGGTTATTCAGTCTCCTACAGAATATGTGATCCTAGGAAAAATAACTGCTCATAAAGGGAGTCTGTCATTATTAGATTATCTGATAATTTTACATTATTAAAAAAAATTTAGATTATAGACTACACAGTCACCCAGTTATAGACAAACAATAGCAGTTAAAACATTTAGTGAGAAGAATGAAGTTCATTTCTAACCAAATGAAGGGTATATTTGTCTTTTCAATTTTCATCTCACAAGATTTGTGAAGATCATTAGTCATAGCTCACTATTCAATTTTCACTCTATCTAGACACCTTACCCCTATACTCTGGGGAACTAGTGGCCTCTTCCCTTTCAACTCTCTTGTTAAAAATTCTAGTTTCTTCTCTTCATCCCACTCGCTATATGCACCCATATCCAAATAATTGGTAATTGCATCTAGAGTCTCAGCATGTCTGGCCGATTCCTGTCACAAGTGTAAACTTAAGTTAAAATGGTTTGTTGAATGTTGAAACAAGTAGTTTAATATAAAATACAGATAAATGAATCAAGAAATTTATTGAAATCAAACTTCAAAAGGAAAGTTAACCTGGCGCAGGTCCAGCTTCATTAGAACCATCCCGAAGGTAGAAACTCTTCGTATCAGGTCAGCAAGCCGACCCTCGGCTAGAACCCCAGATCCACTTGAGTGCTGTAAAAGTTATCATAAATGTTACAAAACACTAAGTTTTGGTATTCTTTAGTGAGAGAGAGAGAGAGAGAGAGAGAGAATACCAGAGACTCGTAGCACAGAAGTAGGGGTTCCAAAAGTTGATCAGATGTCTCATAGTAATCCCAAGGTTCATACTCACAAGGAAGATCCTCAAGAAGAAGCTCCAGTCGCCTCCGTGTCCTTACAAGCTGAACACAGGACATAACAGGTATGTTTACAAACTCATTGTGAGTGAAGAATTTAGTACTTATTTTTCTATGATATTTTGCATGGCAGGAGATCATGCACATAATAATTCTGTCACTTACCTTTACAATTCAATACTACTCCCGAGTTAAAAATTGTTTGAAAATTAAACATCCAGAAAAGTATTTAGTCACCCTCCAACATCACTGTAATATCTAATACGAGTCAACATGTTGCCTAGTACAACATTACTAATAGTACCTTCTCTTTGACATTTCCAAGAACAATTCTATAAGGAGCAATGCCAGATTGCTGAGGCCTTGGCTCTAAAAGCTTTTGAAAACTGGATCTACCAATCTGAGACTCTGAAAACAATTTCCTTTGAGCAAGGACTTGACTGCCATTGAAAGAAGCAGACTTTGATGCCACCGCAGACTGCCCATTAGTAGAAGCAGCTGAAGATCCATTAGACAACATTATACGTGGGTTGAGACTTGAATCACGGTAGGAAGAAGTCTGACCATCCTGAGAAACAAGAAGGAAAAAATAAAGACGAATTGATCAAATATGTAGAACCTACAATACCAGCAAAATTGTTTTACCTGGCGATTCAACGGCCTAAAGTCCGTCCCAGGAAATTCTACCCTGGGGTACTGAGATCCATCATCACTGCATTCTACATGAAGAGGTCATTACAAAACGATTATCAACCAGGAATGACAAGGCTCAGAAATTATATTATGCGCAAGACTTGAGTAAACTGTCCAGTAAAGGTCTAAAAGCAATAAATACAAACATAAATGACGTACAGTGCTGACATATATCAAGTGTGTGGGTAAAATTGAGATGACTCTAGTAATGAATTATATCTATAATTAAGGATCAATGTTGGAGTACCATGAAAAGATGTGTTTTGACCAATTTGGGCAATGCCACAAATAATAAAACTATGGTATTAAAATTAACGAAATCTTGATGTATTGACTGATATAACTAAATGCACCGTTAGCAATGATCAGAGAGTTACCAGTGCAAGATGGTTGATCAGCTCTATGTGGAAGTTGTGATGGAAGGGATGAAGCCTGTAGCTTTAGTGGACTTTTATTTGAAGACTGGTTCCAACTCTCATGCCGATCCTCAGATGAAGTTTCTAAACAGAAATTTGGAAATTTGTTGCCCGATAAGAAGTAACCTCAAGTGTAAGTGATGTTTAAATACAGAATATGTATCTTCAATAAATTCAAGAGCGCGATGATCAGTGCATCCTTTAATTTTGTTGATAATATAAGCAGTAAGCACAAGCCTTATATTCTAGTTTGATATGTAAATAAGTACAACCTAATATTACTCCCAAGCTCATGTGATTTTTATGACTTAATAAAAGCATACCAAGGACACATTGTATCAATATAACCTGTTCATGTTTAAGTAGCGCTATTCAATCCATTTGCGTGCATGTTCAATACCAGATATTCCAGTACGTCAATGCTTTTCTCAAGATATGTTTTTTTTTCTAAATTTTATGTTCTTGTCCTCCCGGAACCCTACAATCTTTGGGAGGCAGCATACTATAGCAAATAACTAAGTAGGTCTCATGAGCAATCGAACCCATATCCATATACCTCATGGGAGCAAACCATGAGTTCGACAACTCAACCTAACCCTCATGGGTTACTTTTCTCAAGTTGTCCCAGGCACATTAGGCAACCAATTATTAAATTAATAAAAGAAGAACTATTTCAGGGGCTAGAATATTGAACCTCCGAAAGAAGCAACCAAAGTCACACAATTGATACACAATCTTGATTACACCAGGATTTTAAGGGACTGTGTCTTACTAACAACAATGCTACATAAAGTTGCGATCAGATATGAGACAACGGGAATGAACTAGTCTAAAATCTACCAAGCTTAAAAATAACTTGAATGCAAACCTTGTTCTAGAATGTCATGTGCCAGTCTTGACAATCTATCACTACATCTATTCATGGATAGTTCAAATCTGAGGCTATCCATTTCCCGAATGTAGAGATCCATAGCCATCCACCTAGATAAAAGAGAGACATCTTTTGTGACCTGAAATAAACGATCGACGAATTCGATAATGTATCACACAAAAAGATTATAGTACTAATAAAAAGCAATTAAAAAATTTATATATGTATAAAGATGTATAAAGAGAGAGGTGGAAGTTCTCAGAAAAAAAAATGGCGAAAACAGAACTGTGGTTGGACAGTTTCATAAAACTACAGAAGTCATTAATGAAGGCCCTACCTTAGATGTTACATTAGGATTCCCATCTCTGTCACCTCCCATCCAGGATCCAAACTTTATTGGTGTGCATGTCAATGGAAGAGGCTTTCCAGTATGCTGTTAAATCAGTACAAGGAAAACATACGATGTGAAATAATACAATAAAAACCAATGGGCTTAAAAAAATATAAACGCATTTATACATATTCCAAACAATAAATCTGTGTCATTAGAGAATCTACAAGCAAAACAATACAGATTGAAATTAACCTTCTTCAAAGCATTGCTAACACGTCGTAAATAATGAGGTACAGCTTTCCAGAGAGACTGTTCCACAATATTCAAACCTGAGAATAAATGTAATCGTTATTTTAGTTAGTATATGAGATCCAAGCTTGTGTACTTCCAAGAATGTGTAAAAAAATAAGGACTTCACCTGCCCTCGCTTCATCAACTGGTGTAGGTTTGTGGCGCCTAAGTTCATCTGTTTGCCATATCGAAGTTATCTCTCTCACCTACAAGAACGAAATAAACCAAAGAGGACTGAAAGAGTTTTCATATTAACCAAAGCACAAACTTCCCATTCAAAATCACATTGTAATTTCTCTTTGAAGGAGAAAAGTGAGCTCGGAGAAACGATACCAGATCTTCAAAAAGCATTTCTCGATCTTCTTGACTTAGATCAGAACGATCATTATAATCTAAGAGATGCTGCAAGAAATATCAACTGATTAAAAACATCATGTTACAAAATTTATAAGAACATGTCATGTTCAGTGATTACTTACAGCAATTCTAATGTGTTTGTATTGTAAGGTTCGGCGATTAATTTGTGTGGGATGTGCAGTAAGAACAATTTCAACCTCCTACAAAAACCAGAAGTTGAGATTAAATATTGGAAGCATAATAACTTCTCTTGTTCACTGATGCTGCAACAATAGTTTTGAGCCAGTGGCAAAATTCACAGCATAACCATAACCAGAAAACGAAACTTAAAAAGCAGAAATAACAATCCCCATACCTGTTTGCATACAGCATAATAAAGCTCATCAGGGGAAACTCCACTCTGTAAAAGCTTATCAAAAACATCATCGCATGATCTTGAGAGCAATGCTAAGTTCCTTGATTTACGAGCCCTGCACGAAATAAATCAGAGTGACGGTGAAATTCAATTATTTTCAAAAGCATATAAAAAAACAGTCTCATGAAATCAATGAAATTTCATGTTTCCTTGGACAATGTTAGGAAACATAACCTAATAGCATCCTGTTATTAGGAACTCAAAAGCCAAACACTCTCAAACAGAATCATAAAAAAAGTGTTTTTAGTTTAAACTCTCTGAGGCTCCAAATAAACGCATGCACGCAAAATATCATGAATCTATGATTAAGTTGTCATAAAAAAAAACATAGATTTAAAAGCTTCACTCACTTTCGGTTTCCAATCTTTAAAGACTCCATTGGTTTCACCCAATAGTTAAATCAACTGCTCTGTTTTTATTTCCAGCTAAATAACATTAACCGTTTAGTAGATGTATAAATACATTTATCCTATACATATATATTACCTGTGATGGGTTTCGGCAATACCCATTAAATTGAGGTAATGACTGAAAGCACGAGCCAGAGACAACGCCTCCTCTAAGGTCATCTTCGAAATCTCTGAAGCAAGCTGCTTCTCTACCAGCTCGGCCATGTCCTCTACTCCCGCCATCCTCATATTATTAGCACTCTGGACACATACACCTCAATCCATTACTATATTATCACTATTTAATAATTTAATATTACCACTGTCAAATAATTTAAATATATATATATATATTACACATGCTTGATTGAATTTCAACAAACGTCAAGAAAATATACAGTTCGAATTCGAAACAAATCTTTCGTTACAACCCCCAACAAAAAGTGAAAAACAACATCTGTAACAAATAAAATAATATCGTCGGTACCCCTATTCCTCCTCATGCACAAAACTTAATCGATAATTCATATAAAACAAAACATCGCTCAACAAAAGTTCCTCTTTTTTTTCCAGTTTCCTTTTCCCTGTTTCCGTGTCTTTCCTTCGTCTTCTGATCAAACAAACACGACCACGAAAAATTCCATACAAAAACACACACATGCAAAAACAGGGGCTACATTGACGAACACCAGTGGCTCCAAAAGTAAGAAACAGTACTGAGAAATGGAAGACTGATCGAGGTTTCTCAAAAACAAAACTGGTATGAAAAGGGAGAGAGAGACCTGAGCAAGAATCCGAGTTCTCTCGAGCTTCTCCATGAATTCGTTCCCAACTTCTCTCTGCAAGACATCATTGAGAAGGTTACCGAGCAACTTACAGTCGTCGTCGAAGACCTGGAAGGAGATTTCCTCAGCTATGTCATCGGTGGTGTCCGTCATTGTTGCAGAAGCGAAGACAGTTAGGGAGAGAGAGAGAGTATGTGTGTATATATGGCTTTTGCAGGGAGAGAAAGTGGAGCAGAGAAGGAGAAGAAAGGCAGCGAATGAAGATGGTCTCTACTATCCAGTGCCTACATACTACATGTACGGATATTTTTGTTTAGCAGAAAAAGATGTGGAGCCTTGTATTTTTTACCCAGTCAACTACCAACATTTCTCTGCCACGTGGCATATGCAGCCGGAATTGATGGACTGGTTTATGGTGTCACTGAAACTCGGAATACATTTCTGTTGGGTGCTGAGAGACTGCCACCAGGTGATTCGGATTTCGGAGGAGCCTCCAGATGATTCCTAATAAAAATTCAAAATTAATAAAGAAAAATCTTTGTTTACTATTACTATACTGTGTTTTAATTATGAATTCTATTATGGCATCTCGCATCGTTGCCAGTATTGGGGAAATTTTCAAATATTATATTTTATTAAATGAGAACAAACACAATTAAAAAAAAATACATGGCAAGTTGGCAACGTTGCCAAAAAGAGAGTTGAAAATTTGATGTTCTATTGTTCATCAGACCACCCACACGGCACAAACTGCCCTATACCGCACCTCACGGCACTATAATTTAAAATTTGGAATCTTATGAAGTTTTTAATTTTATAAATGCTTTTTAAATCGTACCACCTTACATTATTATATATATTTTCAATTTTACTATATTTAAATTTAAATATACATATATTTATATACTAAATTTTATACCCAATATTTATTAAAAATTATCTTATTTTATAGTATACTAGTACATATTCTACTTCAACATATAAATATATTATTCCTTAATCAAAATCTTTATTTTTTATTTGTTATTAGTTTATTGTATTTTTATTGTTTTGCTAAAAACTTATTAATGTATTGTATATTTATTGTTTTGTTAAACATTTTTTAGTTATGAGATTTATTATGAATATTTATTAATTATAATGTTTAATTGTTAAATTATTTGGCTATAGATATAAACCGCACACATCGCACACCGTACTACATTGTATTTTTGTGATGCAATTTATGCAGTTTGAAATCTATACATTATAATTTAAAGTACGTAGTGCAGTTTGCGATTTGGAACGGTGCAGTCTAACAAATTAACAAAAAATCACATCGTTTGTACCACGAACACCCCTATATTCCCTTAATTTGGAAGACCTACATAAGAAAATGACAACGTTGTTGGCACCAGTATTGTCATGCTCATACAAAAAATCTCAAGAGTAAAATTTTTGGATAAATGAACTTAAATCCCTAAGAACATATGACATATATCTTAATAATGTATGCACTCAAAACTTACACATATTCTTTTACATGACAAGAGATAAAAAAAATTCAATTAATTATAATGGATTGGTTGCTTTTTTTTTTACTACCTATTCATATTGTTGAGTCAGTTTCTTATATGTAGTTTCTGCATTTTCTAAGTGATTCTTGTATCTACATGAGCTTGTTTTTTTATTCGAACATGTTGTAAGTTTATTATCCAATTTTTCAAAAGAGTCACAAATTCATATTAATTATTTAGCCATTAAAATAACTGTGCATGATTTTCGGGTGAACGAAGATCTTGTTTGCCTTGTGAATTATCATTCTTTCCTCAATAATGTATTATGCTCTAATTATTTTCAATATATTTATGTTGTAACAAAACAAAATTGAGAGTAAAAAACTAATATAAATTTTGAGAATACGAATCAATGCTCTAAAATTAACTGATTATTTTTATTTATACGGATACAGATTTTTTAATAAAGCTACCAAACATAAAAGAAGAATAAAAAAATTTAGCTACTCATTTGAAATAAGTACAAAATTATATATGGATAAAAAAATTATGTTTATTGATTTTTTATTTATAGGATTTTATATAATTTAATAAATTTAAAAATCAGTTTTTATTAATTTTTTTATTTTTAAAATGATATTTATTTATTTTCTTCTAATTTAAAATCAATTAATTAAAAAAATTAATATTTTTTTAACTGTCACATCAACAAACCGTTATTATTTTGGACGGAATATGCAAAAGTCTATAAATATTATAGTTTAAAGATATATTTGTCAAACAAAAAAAATCAAAGACAAAAATCTACGAATATTATAGTTCCGAGAAAAAATTACTATTTTGTCCATGAAATAATGATAGAGATAGAAGTGGAGACCTAAAAAAAAAAATTGAACCCATTATATATAAACGTTAATATATAATGTTGAATTTAGAATTACTTCTTTTTTTTTATTATATAAAACTGGTTGAATTAATAATATAAAAAATTTGTCTTTTTATAGTTTCTGGTTAGTAGGTGGCTCTATTTTGTATCTTTGCTAAATAGAGTTACTTATGCATTAATTATTTGTTTTACTAATCTTATAGGGACTATTTATTGACTGATTCTTGGCCATTACTAATTATTTTATAATAAGTACCATATAATGTCCTATAACAATACTGAATAATCAAATGTAAGACTATACCCAACGACGGAGGCAGTAATAGAAGTTGGGAGCTCAAGCCCTCCAATTTTTTTTAATTATTTATGTATTTATATATATTTTAGCAATAGTTATTATTATTATTATTGGTTAATGAGACGTACGTGTCATTTAATCCCATGTCTAGTGTCTAGTTTTAATGTTCATATTTCTAACAAAGTTTTTACACAAATAGTAATCGCATTATTTACTTGTATAAAAAATGACATGATCCGTTGAATGTAAACAAAAAAGTGTATAGGAATAGAATAGCAGCCTTCATCTCCAAATTGGCAGAGTACGCGGTTATCGTTTAGAGACAATATTTGAAAAGTAGTTTGTGTTGTCTCGTGGTCCAACTCCAACTCCACATCCAATCCGTGTGTCATGTGATTATTTTTTTGTGATCCATTCCAACGAGTCATGTGATTATTGTTTAATGAAAACGACGCTCAACAAAAATATGCTTGTGACCATAGGGACTCCGTGCCTCCCTCTCTTTTATTTATTAGTTAGTTTACTTCTGTTCATGGGTCGAGAATACTGAGAGTCTTACCAGTAAGGCTGAAAGTAAAGCTCATATAAGAGAATTCCTCTATATATATATATACTAGATACAAACAACGTACAATATGCACGTTTGTTTAGTTTTATTTATAGAGTTTATTAATTATTTTTATTAAATTTATATTAATGTCATATAAATTTTGAAATAAATATATTTTTTTAATTAAATAATTTATTTAGTTTTGTTTAAGTTTATGTTTGTTCTAGCTTTTAAATTTGGGAGTGACAACAAAAGATTATATATTATATATTTAATATAATATTAAATATTATATGTGGATTTTAAATTTAAGTTTCTTACTAGTTTTTTTTTTTAAATAATTTGTTGCTAATTTACAGTAGATTATATTATATGTTTAATATGATATTATTTTAATAGGTCAGTTTAAGTTTAATTAAATTTTATTTAAGTTATAAAACATGTGATTTTATTATTTTTAAATAATTATCATTGTAAAATATATCAAAAATATCATATTTTAATTTGTTTAATTATTTATTATTTTTAAATGATTATCATTGTAAAATATCTAAAAAATATATCATATTTTAATTTTTTTTAATTATTTATTATTTTTAAATAATTATTATTGTAAAATATGACAAAAATATCATATTTTAATTATTTATTTTATTTAAGTTTAAGTGTTTACAAACTACCGTTAAATATATGAATATTCGGTTAAATATAAGAATATTCCATTAAAGTTAACATTAAAAAAAAACCGTTAAAACCAAGAATTTCCGTTATCTACACACTTATTATATAGAAGAGATATATATATATTATTTAGTCTCTCACAAGACTTAATGTAACGCCCTACTTCCTTAGAGCCGTTACTAAATGAGTTAAAACGTGCACTTAACTCGCTAATCGAGGTTTTAAATCAAACAGTGTAACTAAGCCTTAAACAGAGGAAAAACTTTAGAAATAAATTTATTTCATTGAAAATCATAAAAGTTTAACACTTGGGATCCCAGAATACAGTTTAGAAATATTTACAACATATAAACTGAACCAAGTCGATTAAACGACAAAATCTAGGGTTGTTTACAAACATCTCCCAAAATCCACTAGCTGTGGCAGCCAGGCTGGCCAAACATGTATACGCCGCTTCATGCCTGCTACACTCATGGTTGGTTGGCTTTCCTCTTGCCCTTACCTGCACCACAGAGCACCTGTGAGCCGAAGCCCAGCAAGAAAACCCACAAACAGATAACATATGCAAAACATACACCAAGCATATAAGCAGGCCATCAATAGGCTAAACACATACGGCCTAGCCGTCCCAGGAGCTTTACCAGGCCTTGGGTTCGCGTTCTGCACCGTGAGGATATCCCAGGTATCCTTTTAGGGACCCGCCCTGGCAACTTGCACTCCACGTGCTCAACGCTGCTCCAGGCCCCTTGTCGTACTCGGCCTTGCACTCAACATGCCTAACGCCATTCCCGGCCTTTTGCCGTTCTCAGCCCCTGCCGACCTTGGTCTACACCGTTTCCGGCTCCTGCCGATCATTCACACAATTGCATTCATAGCATAACAAACATATATTGAATACTAACCAATTCAATCAAAGGGCTACGCCCTACAATCTAAACACATTGGGCTCAGCCCTGCATACAAGCTCTATGGGAACAAGGGTTTTCTTACCTGAGTCCCGAGCTCCCGAGCACCGATGTCCCGAGCATAGTCCTCTAACTTGAGCCTCGCCGAAATCCTAGTCACAACATATTAACAATATCCATCCATCAAGTTCTAATCCATTAAATAACTTTGAGCCATACCTCTAACCTTCGGGACCTTGAATTCTATCAATCCGGGTGATAAAATCCATCCTGAGCCTTAACCATTGAGTTCCCAAACCTAAACACCCTTAAAAACTTAGACTGGCATTAAGAGCCACGGCCCTTCCCACAAGCGCCGCGGCTAGTCTCGAAATAGAGGCTAGCGCCCCACTGTCACCCACACGGGCCGCGGCGCGCATCACCAAGTGTCGCGACGCGCCTCAAGCATCTCGGCCCCCCATGGTCGCACGCACACACGGGCCGCGGCGCACCCTTCCTAGGGCCGCAACCCTAGCCTCCAAACCCAGAAATCTTCATCTTTTCCTGCATTTTTCCTCAACCCAATTCATCCTATAACCAAGCTAACAGTTCCAGATAATCAACACAAAGTTTCTAGCCCAGTTTCAACACTAAAACCCATCAAAGCCTGCTCCAAAAACTCAACTAAAATACCTAAGAACAAATCAACTTCTACTCACATGCACAACCTAAGAACATAGCTGAAATTCAAACTTAATTCCCATGGTTAGAGCTTACCTTTGCTGAGTTTTGATTCAGAGTTGTTTCCCCTAAGTTCCAGCTTCAATTCCTCAACCTCCAAGCCCTGGTTTTCTGGTTAGAGTCTCCTAAGCTCAGCTCCAATCCTTAGTTCTTGACTATCTTCCTTCCCTTGCCTATTTCCTTGAGTTTATCTTAGAGAGTAAAGAAGAAGGAGTTTAGAAACTATCCTCAACTAGGAAGGGAACATGTAAGTAGGTTTCTGAATATTCTAAACAATTCCAAGTTTTGTTTTATTCAGCTTAAGCTTAAAGGTTACCTCAAGGCTCGGGGTGCCAAAAACATCCCCGAGGGTAAAACGGTAAATTTCCCCAATATTCCCTCCTAGACATTCTATCCTCAAATATATATCCAAATATTTATTTTCATAACCCGATAATCCCATATAATAACTAATACCCAAATTACCCCTCGACTCACCCCGAGTCAGATTCTCAACCCCGTTGTGACTTCCTGGCTAACTGCTTCCCAGGACTGTCTCGGATCGTGCTGCACAGTCATATCACATATATATAGCATTATAACATATATACCCCTAATATCCAGGCGGGGCCCACATGCACATTTAACTCAACTAAACATGCATCATTATCATATATTCACATTAATTCATACATTAACATAATAATCCATTTATTGCCCTCCAGGCACACTAATCAAGGCCCTAAGCCCGATTAGCAAATTCGGGTCGTTACACTTAGTGTGGGACCTATTTTTTTGGCCAAGTGTTACTTGTTGGATGTTGTTGAAATCTTTTTTTTTTTTTTTTGTTCACTTGCTATAATCAGTTGTCTAAACTGGTTGAATTTTTTTTGGTGATGTGGCTTTAAAAAGTGAGGACATAATTGTAATTGTATGTCCAATAATATGTATAATTTAGGGCTTTATAGTAAATTTATATTGAAGTTGGCACTTATTTACGATATTGGGCACGTAAGATTTTGGCTGCTGCTAAGTAATTATTAATGATTTGTTACGGAACACTATTAGGGTAGTACATAACAAAAACTGATACATATTTTTATTGTTTTATGTATAAGAAATGAATTAAGTTTCTTTTGGACAAATTTAATTTTTGTTTTATTTTTTTGAAGTTAGGATGATTGAATTACCATTAATTAGGTATGAGAATATATACTATATACATGGTAGAATAATTAAGGGGTTATTGAGTTATATGACCTTCTGATGACCCGTTTTTAACAATATAACCTTGTTATATTTCAGTAATATTTATTTTTTTTTTTACCATTTTAATGAGTCAATTACTAAAATAACCTTTTAACAGATATCCCTATATATATAATCCCTATACGTTCTCTTCTCTCCTTTCGCATGCCCATTTTCCCACTTTCCCATTTTTTTTTCTTCTATTCCTTCACTACAATATTCCACTTTCCCATTCTCTTTTTCTTCTATTCCTTCACTACAATATTAATAATACAATATTAACATCACAGTATAATTATCAAAGAATTAACAAGAAGCAAAACAACAAAATTATATTCACTCCCATTGCCATACCAAGGTACATTTCTCACTTTTTTGTTTTTGTTCTTTTTTATCATGTTTTCTTTCAGCTTTTTTATATATATATATATACATATAAATGAGTTGATTTCTTGAATTAAAATGACAATGACTACCCATTTTTTTTGTATTAAACTTTTGTGTAATTTATTACACTTTGCTATAATGTTTATTTTGTTTATTAATTTTTTTATTTTACAATCTTAATAATAATGCAAATCATATATTTGTGAAAATGTCTCAATGAACTAACTTTATTAAATTAGATTGAGATTTTCAACTAATATACAATATGTGTTGTTGCTTATGATTTGATATTTAAAATGAATACTTACATTGCATTGCTTAATTGTACTACTTCATTATTATTTTTTTTGTTAAAAAAAACATATTGGATATGTGATGTAGAGTGTACATTTTAGCTTAGTTTGATAATTGATATATTAACAACCTTGTTTTTATTGAAGATTTCAATCACGGTACATAATCACTTTAAGTCAATTTTCTTAGACCCATATATTTAAATAGATCTTATTATGATGTTCGAATAATGATATTTTTATATAAATTTGCTTTCTATTAGCATTTTTAGGTGGATCAATTGTCCAATCACCCAAGCCCAACTCTTATACACTTTATTTCCTAGATTCCATGGCACGAACGAAAGTGCCAAGCATTAGAGATCCACAACAACCAATTCAACGACGGTTGATTATTCACGAATCTAGTCCGGAGTCGTCGTGCTCAAAATCGTTGGATGCTAGTGTGTCACCAACACCTCCTGCAGACACAACAACGACTCAATTAGATAATGAGGTAAATGAAGTTAAATACATTTTTTCTATTCTTGTACTTTTTTTTAGAATAGATAATATATTTAATTGAAATCAATTGGCTATAAATTTAGAGCACTAAATGCATGATTTGAAAAATATTGGTTTAAAATGTAGAACTCAACTAGAACGAGTATAGCTCAAGTGGTTATGGTCGAGATTTTTAAAAACGCAATGAACTTTCAGTTTAGGGCTCGATTAGCATGAGTTGAGATTTCCAAAGTCTAATTGATAGCATAGACCTCGACTGGTGAGTAGAGTTCGACCATACATAGTTGAGATTTCCAAAGTCTAATTAAAATTGTAGCATAGAACCCGACAAGTGTGAGTAGAGCTCGACCAAAGTGGAGATTTCCAAAGTCTAATTGAAGTTGTAGTATAGAGCTTGACTGGTGTGAGTAGAGCTCGACCATACATAGTCGAGATTTCCAGGCTTTAGTAGAGCTCTACCAAACATGGTCGAGATTTCCAAAATCTAAATGAAATTTTAGTGTAAAGCTCAACTAGAGTGAGTAGAGCTCGACTAACGTGTTTTTTACTCTATTGATTAAAAAATTATATTTTTCTTATATTTAATTAATAGGTATATATTGAAGAAGAGTTAGTGACATGTTCTGAAGAACAATTAGAATCACATGTTGATGAACAATCAGAGTCCTCCTCTATGCCACGACAGAAAACACTTCCAGTAAGTTTTGTTTTGTAAAATATTTAAGTTTTTATGTTATTTAATATTGAGAAATATGATATTTAATTTATTGCAGATTGAAAAGATTCCTCGATTGAAGCCTATATTAGAGGAGAATGAACACTTTGAGTGCAAGATAAGTGTAAAAAGTCAAATAGATAAGGTCACAAAACTTATCAATGATGTACTAAAGAATGACCCGACCAACTTACAATTGTTCAAGGAATCTCCGTTTGGCCACTTTCTTGATCTTTTTAAGAACTATGAACATTCAAGTCAAGTGATGTGGTTATTACTCATTCGGGAAGCAGACTGTCATAGAGATTCAGAGATGTGGTTTGTTGTTAATGGGGTACCCATCCGATTCTCATTGATGGAGTATGCATTAATATCTAGGCTAAAATGCTCAGAATATCCAGAAGGTTGGGAAACTCAAGCTGAGTCAAATGCATTTAAAGATAGACATTTTCGTGGGAAAGAAATAGTTACCATTGACGACGTGAAGGCCAAATTTACACAAATGTCCAACCAAAACCAAAATAATAGAGTTCGAAGGAATGTAAATGTAAGTAACAAGGAAATATTAAAGATGGCATCTCTCTTGTTTGTCTCTGCGGCCTTAATGCATAGGAACAAAAGTTCTTCTAACATCGACTCATTATTATTGGGATTGGTTGATAATTTGGACATGTTCAACCAATACCCTTGGGGGACTCATTCTTATGAGTATGCATTAAAGCAACTTCGGAAGGGACTGAAAGGAAAAGCAAAATCAGTGCATGAGAAAGCAAAGACAATGTCGTCATTCACCTATTCAGGCTTTGTTCTTCCATTAGCGGTAAGAAAATTGCCCTAAGTAAAGTTGAAGAACATCCATTATTTTAATTAATCCTTACAATTTTTCTTATTTGCATGTGTAGACATTAGTGTATGAATGTGTGCCGGCAGTGGCAAGAAAGTATGTAGAGCTTCGAGATGATATTGACGAATCAATGCCGAGAATTTGTCGATGGAGGACTACTTGGAAGCATAAGCGACCTCCCTCTTATAGTGATGTACTAGAAGCTCTAGGTGATTCCAAGGTTAGCATCTAATTTATTTTTTGTTATTTAATCTTCCTTTTAATATACATATACATATATATATATATTTATATTAATGTTTTTTGTATTCAGGATATAAAAAGTATCCTTTCACCTACTGAACAAGAGAAGAGAATGCCACACATGCAAGGATTCATCCGTATCCCTGAACCAAAGTCAAATCGCATGATTGATATATTGACTGCTGTGTTAGAGTTTGGAGGTACAATTAATTGGGCCAATGATACTGATGGGCATGCGACTTGTGACAATGTTGGTGTTACAATTGAAGGCCAAGCTACTGAAGTTGGTAACATAAATCATGTCCAATCTATGAATGAAGCCACGAGAGATGACACTGATAGGCATGAGACTTGTGACAATGTTGGTGTTACAAATGAAGGCCACGCCACTGGTCAAGCTACAGAAGTTGGAGCAGAAGAGAGTCAAGGTGACAAAGTTGACTGGTTTGCTCTCAAGGCTTACATAGATCAACAATGTGCATTGATAAGATCAGAAATTGCATTGTTGCCTTCAAAGATAATTTCCTTACTTCAACAACAGAATATCGTATCAATGCCCCAATGTGATGATGGTCATGGTGGCAACTGTACTAGTGATGATTACATGAGAACATACCATGAACAGTTTCCTCATGTTGAAGAGCAGCTTCCTCAGGTTGATGACCAACCTCCTCTTGATAAAGAGCAACCTCCCCAACTTGAAGAGCACCTTCCCCAAGTTGAAGAAAACCCTCCAAAGAGGCCACTAAAGCGTTCACACTACATGAAATCACCATACACTGACCCTTTTCGTCGGACTAGATTGCGACGAGAAGATCATATCCAGTTTGATCCTTCAAGGGAGATTAATCCTGAAAAACAAAAGATGTTTGATGAACATTTAAGAAGTCAAAAAAGTATTGATTGTGGGCTTGGTTTATGAACTACAGACTATTTCCAGCGGATTATTAAAGACCATGAATGGCTATTTAGTGAGGTATGACATATGTTTTTATGATCCCTTATATCTAAGATTTAATTTTGTTTCCACGTGTATAATGTTATTATTATTTTTTACAGCACATTGATGATGCTTTGTTTGGCATTAGAAAGCGACAACATGAGTATCAAGATGTGATTCCACAAGATGCAATCATTTTGGATGAAAAATTTACTCAATTGGTGACCATCAACTTCAACTCTAACCCTAACATTATTGATGATGAAATAAGTCAATATATTTCAGGGAATCATCCGCATTTTTGGGGCAAGAAATGGAAAGGCTCAAAAAAGTTGTATATGCCTTTAAACATAAGGGACCATCATTGGGTTGCAGTTAAAGTAGACTTACAAGCATTAGAGTTGATTGTTTATGACTGCAGTATTGGAGCGACCTCATCAAAAGAAATGGATGCTTTGATGTTGCCACTCCAAACAATGATTCCGACTATGCTTCGTGTATCTTCACAATTTGAGGACATAGCACAATGTCTTCACAAACCATGGACATATACACGCTTACTTAGTGTTCCACAAAATTCAAGGTAAGTGTATTTATCTAAGTCTATATATACATGCTTACTTAGTCTATATTTATTGCAATCTTAAGTCTATTATTGATTTTAAACTTTTCTTATAACAGGGGAGATTGTGCAGTGTACACAATTAAGTTCATTGAGTTTGACATGGCTGGTTGTACTTTTGATCGTCTTTCAGATGACATGATACCATTCTATAGAATGAAGATGGCAGTAGATATTTTTTGTCAAGATTGGGATCTTTAGTAATTTGTATATTTTAAAATGTTTGGATAGTTTCAAGAATGACAATGTTTTAAAAACTTTATACGTAGTTGAAGATCATCATAAATTTATCTAGATTTGTCAACCATATACTAATGTCAGTTGAGCTCTAAATTTGAAGCTTATTTAGTATTGGAAATCTCAACTAGATATAGTCGAGCTCTACTCATGTCAGTCGAGCTCTATGGTAAACAAAATTATAATTTTGATAAATCTCGACCATATATAGTCGAGTTCTACTCATGTCAGTTGAGTCATATTGTAAATATTTGTAATAAAACTCGACAAGGTATAATTGAGCTCTACTCATGTCAGTTGAGTCATTTTGTAAAGGTTCTACAAAACTTGACCATGTACAGTCGAGCTCTACTCATATCAGTCGAGTCGATTTGTATAGGTTCTAAAAATCTCAACCATGTACAGTCGAGCTCTACTCATATCAGTCGAGTCATTTTGTAAAGGTTCTAAAAATCTCAACCATGTACAGTCGAGCTCTACTCATATCAGTCGAGTCATTTTGTATAGGTTCTAAAAATCTCAACCATGTACAGTCGAGCTCTACTCATATCAGTCGAGCCGTTTTGTATAGGTTCTAAAAATCTCAACCATGTACAGTCGAGCTCTACTCATATCAGTCGAGTCATTTTGTAAAGGTTCTAAAAATCCCAACCATGTACAGTCGAGCTCTACTCATATCAGTCGAGCCGTTTTGTATAGGTTCTAAAAATCTCAACCACGTACAGTCGAGCTCTACTCAATACAGTCGAGCTCTATACAAATGTTAATGCCACTTTTTTTACTAATAAATAAAATTATCAATATACTTAAAAAATTTCTTGTATAAAAATATTTGTATTTTCATAATTTTCATAGAATAAATGTCACATTTATCAATATTCGATTATTCTTATTAAATATATTGACACGCCTCCTATTTATTATAGATAAAGTACCGTATCTAATAAATGCAATAATGTTAATGTCATTTTTTTACTAATAAATCAAATTATCAATATACTTATAAAATTTCTTGTATAAAAATATTTGTATTTTCATAATTTTCCTAGACTAAATGTCACATTTATTAATATTCAATTATTCTTGTTAAACATATTGACACGTCTCCTATTTATTATAGATAAAATACATCATCTAATAAATGCAATAGTGTTAATGACATTTTTTTTACTAATAAATAAAATTATCAATATACTTAAAAATTTCTTATATAAAATATTTGTATTTTCATAATTTTTCTAGACTAAATGTCACATTTATCAATTTCTTGTATAAAAATATTTGTATTTTCATAATTTTCCTAGACTAAATGTCACATTTATCAATTTCTTGTATAAAAATATTTGTATTTTCATAATTTTCCTAGACTAAATGTCACATTTATATTCAATTATTCTTGTTAAACATATTGACACGTCTCCTATTTATTATAGATAAAGTACCGCATCTAATAAATGCAATAGTGTTAATGCCATTTTTTTTACTAATAAATAAAATTATCAATATACTTAAAAAATTTCTTATATAAAATATTTGTATTTTCATAATTTTCCTAGACTAAATGTCACATTTATTAATATTCAACTATTCTTGTTAAACATATTGACACGTCTCCTATTTATTATAGATAAAATACATCATCTAATAAATGCAATAGTGTTAATGACATTTTTTTTACTAATAAATAAAATTATCAATATACTTAAACATTTCTTATATAAAATATTTGTATTTTCATAATTTTTCTAGACTAAATGTCACATTTATCAATTTCTTGTATAAAAATATTTGTATTTTCATAATTTTCCTAGACTAAATGTCACATTTATCAATTTCTTGTATAAAAATATTTGTATTTTCATAATTTTCCTAGACTAAATGTCACATTTATTAATATTCAATTATTCTTGTTAAACATATTGACACGTCTCCTATTTATTATAGATAAAGTACCGCATCTAATAAATGCAATAGTGTTAATGCCATTTTTTTTACTAATAAATAAAATTATCAATATACTTAAAAATTTTCTTATATAAAATATTTGTATTTTCATAATTTTCCTAGACTAAATGTCACATTTATTAACATTCAATTATTCTTGTTAAACATATTGACACGTCTCATATTTATTATAGATAAAGTACAGCATATAATAAATGCAATAATGTTAATGCCATTTTTTTTACTAATAAATAAAATTATCAATATACTTATAAAATTTATTGTATAAAAATATTTGTATTTTCATAATTTTCCTAGACTAAATGTCACATTTATTAATATTCAATTATTCTTATCAAACATATTGACACAGTCGAGCTCTACTCACGACAATTGAGCTTTATGGTGAAATTATTATTAGTTTTTCTAAATCTCGACTGTTGACAGTTGAGCTCTACTCATGTCAGTCGAGCTCTATGCTGGAATATTTATCTATCTTTACAAAGCTCGACCATCCATGGTCGAGCTCTACTCAGTTGAGCTCTATGCTGGAATATTTATCTATCTTTACAAAGGTTGACCATCCATGGTCGAGCTCTACTCACGTCAGTTGAGCTCTATGTTGGAATATTTATCTATCTTTACAAAGTTCGACCATTGATGGTCGAGCTCTACTCATGTCAGGCGTTCTATACTGGAATATTTATCAATCTTTGCAAAGCTCGACCATCCATGGTCGAGCTCTACTCATGGAAGTCGAGGTTCATCTCAAGTAAACACAAGAAAATTTAAATTAATTCAAATTCAATGATATAAATTAACCATAGTAATTTAAAACAAGCATATGCATCAACAATTACAATTTAGAAGTTGTGGCTCGTAAGGGGCATGTTTTTTTGGAGTGACCAGGCTGCCCGCATAAACCACACCTTTTTATCCATTTTTTTCCCTCACCAACTGATGGGAATCTTTTCAATTTTGCTCTACCACGCTTGATTGGGACATTTGGAGGCAATACCTTCGGCAATACTTCAACTTCATTGATATCCCAATCTTCTTGTTGAGGGACTGGATAAATGGTATCAACATAAGCCAACGCCCAAGTTTCCAACTTATAATAATTAGAGCACAAATCATACACTTCTATTCCAGCTTGCTCATATGATGCTAATGCATGCACACATGGAAGTTGATCAAGGTCAAAGACACGACATGAGCATTGTCTTTGACCTAAATCAATTATGGCATCATTTTCTTTACCTATAACCTCATACTCAAATCGGTTAAGTTGTTTCACATTCATTTCCGATGCTTTCTTGAATCTTTTTCGAATAATATTCTCTGCCTTTGGAGTTAAAGGTGTACACTTTGTATTGATAGATGCCACAATATTGCGGCGATTGTTGAACCACTCAGAGACTTTTGCCTGCATAGCCTCCAACAACGCAATGATAGGGTACTCTCTAGGTTCCCTCAGTGCTGCATTAATAGATTCTGCACCATTCGTAGTCATAATATTGTACCGACAGCCTGTAAAGTGAGATCTCGCCCATTTATTAAGTGTGAGATTTGATTCTTCAAGATACTTCACTGCTACGGGATATCTATTCTTCAATTCATCATAGAGTTTGTTGAAATCGGAAACTTTATAGGCATTGGCAGTTTCTTCGAATAATTTTATGACACCTTTAACTCTGACATGTGCTTTAATATTCTGAGACAGATGCCACCTACAATGCCCATGTTGTGACTTCCTATAAATCTTTGACACCCCATTGATGATGCTTTGATTTCTATCTGAAATAAAGACTAAATCACTATCATCTGGTATAAGTTCTTGTAACTTTGTAAGGAACCATGACCATGAAGCATCATTCTCTGAATCAACCACAGCCCAAGCAATAGGATATTGATGAAAATTACCATCTTGTGCTGTTGCAATGAGCATTACACCTTTGTACTTGGTCTTCAACCAAGTCCCATCCACCGCAATAACCTTTCTCATGCAACGAAATCCTTTGATGCATGCTCCATATGCTAGGAAAACATATTTGAATTTAGAATCTTCATCCACCTCCAAATGCGTGATCGTACCTGGATTCATCTTTCGAACCATGTATAAGTAAGCTGGAAGATTTTGAAAACTTAATTCAAGTGAACCTCTAAGAAGGTTGTTTGCAAGTTTTTTCCCCTTCCAAGCTTTCCAATATGTTATTGGCATGTGATTGTTCTGCATAATCGTCATTATTGCTTTTGGCTTCGGTGTCTCTTTTTGACCATCGAAACTTGACCTCACGACATTAGCAACTACTGCAGCACTTGCTTGACGATGCTTTCTTTTTCGGCTAATAAGGGAACAAGTGTGAGTGTTACAATAAGTTCGTATTGAGAAACGCTCTGAGTTGGTAACTTTTGCTGCACGCACTGCCCAATTGCATGACTTGTCAATGCATTTTGTCACATATAATGACTTGGTAGATTTATTAATTTCCATCTCAAAGCAAGCCTTTATTGCAATATCGTTCAACTTAGTTTTTACCTCATCTTTGTTCTTGAATTCTTGACCAATTGCCAAACCCATCTGGGAAACTAAATGTGTCTTCACTAGGGACTTGATTTTGTTCATCATGGTGGTCCAACGAATCATAGTAGTTCAGTGGGTCAATGTGATTTGGAGTTGGAGATGATGATGTTGTCCTTTTGTTAAGAAGGTCCACAGGTTCACAACCTAGATTAACACCACTTTCTCCTGGTGCAGAAGCAGCATCACAAATATTATTTTCAAAGTAGAATTCACGGTCGAAGTAATCATCTACTAAACTTTGTTCATTTTCTTTCATGTTGCGTTCAACTTCCATGTCACATATATCTTCTTTCTTAATGAGCTCCACACGTAGTGCAACTCTACGATTGTTCTCTCCACAATCCAAAAGATAAGCTGCAAGACATTCATCCCCTCGTAAAATGAGTGGTGGCATATTTTCTCCCGCAATGATAGGTAAGTAACTTATTTTCAATTCGATATCATTTTGATTCACCCCAATCTTCTTATACAATTTCTCCAATAACACCTCAAAAGTAATATTGGAGTCATCAACAATGATAGATATAACTTCCTTATTCTTTGGTGACCATTTATACAACCCTTGCTCTTCCTTCCATTCCCCATCATATTGAGCATAGATTACCACTCGAGTCATTCCTGTAATGAGAATAGATTATTAACATTAGAAAATATATTTAATGTTAAAATTATAATTAATAAGTTTAAAATTAAAAATATGAATCTCAACCAAGTCTAGTTAGGCTCTACTAGTATCTCAACCCACTATAGTTGAGCACAAATTGAGCTCTACTAATATCTCAATCAGTTATAGTTGAGCTCTACTAGTATCTCAACCAACTATAGTTGAGCAACAGTTGAGCTCTACTACTAGAATTAGCATATAAATTGAATTTAATATTTTTTTTTACAAAGAATGTAATCTCTCTTTTTGACAAAAATGTTGATGAAACAATTTTATAGATTACAAATATAAATATCAACCAAGATCAGTTGAGCTCTACTAGTATCTCAACTAGCTACAGTAAAACAATAGTTGAGCTCTACCATTATCTCGAACATCTCTACCAAGTTGAGCTCGATTGTACCAAGGCAAGAACTAAGCAATATCATCTTTTTCACGGGTTTCACTTTGCAAAATCACTATTTTTAACTCAAAACCCACAAAATGGTAATGATATGAGTAGCATTATACTTTAATTGTTATTTTTACTACATATTTATGAAGAAACAAACTTGTAAGCAAACAAAATGCAAATATTTAGTTCTAACATTCAAATCAAGAAAGATTCGAAATTTAAAATACTAATCTTGATCAAATCCAGTTAACCTCAACTACTATCTAAACCAGCAATAATTGAGCAACAGTTGAGCTCTACTAGTATCTCAACCATGTTTGGTCGAGCTCTACTGTAACTAGCTTCTCGACTGAACACAGTCGAGCTCAACTGTACACAGTCGAGATCTGCGTTTCATCTTCTTCACGAGTTTCATTTCGAAAAACGCCATTTTCAACTCAAAAACCACAAAATGGTTATTATATGGCTAACAAGGTACTTTTATTGTTATTTTTACCACATATATATGAAAAAATAAACATCTAAGCAAACAAAATACAACTTTCTTTGTTTTTACATTCAAATCAAAAATTAAAAAATTAGGGTTTCTCATATACTTACCTTAATGTAATCACTTGATAGACAACAATGTCACTGCAATCAGTATGTAAGTGTGTCACAAAATAATCTTTCTATACATTTGGAGAGATTTGATAAGATTTGAAGAGATTATGAAGAAAAAATGGTGGATGGAGGAATGATGGGGGGCTGAATATGTTTTTGTTTTTTAATTTTTTTTTTCAAATCTGATTTTTTATTATTTTAATTAAAAAAATATAAAATAAAAGGACATTATTGGAATATAAAAGTTTCATTAAAGGAGGAGGTTAGTGTAGCTAAATTTTGAAAAATGAAGGTTACTTAGCTAAGATAAAAACTTTTTAAGGTTATTTAGCTCAAAACCTTAATAATTAAGTTGGCACTTATTTGAGAATATATTATGTGGTAGAATGAGTCATATGAATTATGTATTCTAATTTTTTTTAAGTATTGTTAAAAACAAATTAGATCGTATATATAGAATGTTTATCATTAATTATTTTTTGTGATATATTTGACACTAAGATTAATTGGACTTAAAAAAATAAACAAACAATTAATTTTTTTTATAGATTGTAGAATGTTTAGCATTAATCAATTTTGCAAATATATTGGACAATAAAATTAAGGGAATTTTTTAATTATACCTAAATATACGAGTTTTAATTCATATATACGGTAATTACAAAATTAATGCAAAAATAGATAAAGCTAATTTTTCTTTCCAATTATACGGTTTCCTCAACAACAAAAAAGTCAACAGCCTCCATTAATGACTCCAGCCATTTTAGAAAAAAGAATAAGGAAAATTGGCAACTTTGGCTCATGGAACTCCTGTAGCAGCCATTGTTAGAGAAAATGTGATATTGAATCTCCAACAAATAATGACTTCAATGATTTCAAAGAAAAAATAATGAAAATTAACAACTTTGGCTCATGGAACTCCGGGGGCAGCCATTCTTATGGCAAATATGAGCTTCAATCTCCATAAACGAATGCTCCCATCAAATCCAAAACACCATATCAACCAAGTTTAAAATTAAAATTCAAAAATTAGGCAATATTGTTAGATTCTATGGTTGAAAGCTCTTTGAATTTTGACTTCAAAATCATACCTAACAATTAAAATCTCTGCAACTTTCAGGTAAGTTTTAATTTTAAAATTCAATTCACTTATAAATATGATTTAATCGACTAAATTAAATGAATATCATATAATGTATTCCAAAACAGTTGTAAAGTGGAATAGAATTCTGGTACCCACAACTGAAATTTTGTTTCTAAAAAAGAAAAAGAAAAAGAAACAAAACTAATTTATTGAGTTGGCTGAATCTAAATGGGTTGATTTAAATCCTTAGATTGCTGCAATAATATTCATAAAATAAACAATTGGAAGAAGGTGTAAGAACAAACAATTGCCAAGTTATTGGGATTCAAGGGGGAGTTCTTGAAAAGAGTTAAATATAATTTTATACTTTGTTTAGATCAATTGGTAGCTTAATTTTCTCTATTATTACTTTTGTTGCTTTATTTTTGTGTTGGGTATTTCAAAGGTTGCTCTAAATAGGTTGTTGTATATGTTGCTTATGGGTTGCTTATGTTACTTATAATGATTTGGGTTGTTGAATAGATTGATTCCTGGGTTTTGTATATTTCTTGAGATGATGTAAATCTGAATTCGGGGTTGCTGATTAGGTTGCTGACTAGTTCCTTAAGAGGTAATAAAGGTTGCTGACGAGCCTGGTTAAGAGTTTCTCTATTTTATGTATATATTTTTTTATTGATTTGATTGAATCTAAATGGGTTGCTGTAAATACTTATGTTGCTACAAACAAGAAATTGACAGTCAGTTGGATAACAATGGATTGTCAATTTCTTGAAATGATGTAAATATGAATTTTTGGGTTGCTAATTAGATTGCTAACTAGTTCCTTAAGAGGTAATAAAGGTTGCTGACGAGCCTGGTTAAGAGTTTCTCTATTTTTTGTATATTTTTTTTTATTGATTTGGTTGAATCTGAATGGGTTGTTGTAAATGCTTAGGTTGCTGCAAACAAGTAATTGACAGTCAGTTGAATAATAATGGATTGTCAATTTCTTGAAATGATGTAAATCTGAATTTCTGGGTTGCTAATTAGGTTGCTGACTAGTTCCTTAAAAGGTAATAAAGGTTGCTGACGAGCCTGGTTAAGAGTTTCTATATTTTTTGTATATTTTTTTTGATTGATTTGGTTGAATCTGAATGGGTTGTTGAAATGTTTAGGTTGCTGCAAACATATTCATAAAACAAGCAATTGGAAGAAGGTGTGAGAACAAGCAATTGTCAATATCTTGGGATTTAAAGAGGAGCGATTGCAAGGAGGTAAATATGATTTTATATTTTGCTTAGAACAATTGGTAGCTTAATTAGGTGTAGATTGAAAGGAGCCTGGTTTGTAGATTGATAATATGTTTCTTTATGTGTTGTTTATGGGCTTTATAAAGTTGCTTAAGAGTACAATAGTTGCTTAAAAATATTGTTTTATATGTTGTTTTTGGGAATGATAAGTTGCAAGTTGCTGAATAGGTTGCTTAAGAATTGATTAAAGTAGTTGTAATGCTTGTTATATATGTTTCTTGTAATGACTGGTAGTTGCTGGTTCCAATTGCTTAAGTTGGTGGAACATTTGTTGTATATGTTGCTTATAATGATTGGTACTTACTAAATAGGTTTCTTAAGTAGATGTAAATGTTGTTGTATATGTTGTTTATAATGACTGGTAGCTGCTCAGTCAGTTGCTTAAGAATTGCTTAAAAGTTGTAACAGTTGATGTATATGCTGTATATAATGATTGGTAGTTGCTGAACAAATTGCTTGTAACGATTTTGTATATGTTGGTTATAAATATTGGAAGTTGCCAAATAGGTTACGCAAGATTTGATTTATTTGTTGCTTAAGATGCTTGTGAGTTGGTTTAAATTTGGTTATAATAATGATTGTGAGCTGTTGAATAAGTTGATTAAGGTTTAACATGATACTTAAATATTAGGGTTTAACATCATTATATGTTGCTTTACAAGTTGCTTGAAGGGTTAGATTTTTTTTATGGTAAAATAATGAAATTACTTTAATTGTTTTTATAATATTAGATATGTTTCAACATGTTTCAAATGGATCAACTTCCTTGTGCTCATGGAATTGTTGTTTTTAAAGAAATGAATCAAGATCATTATCTATATTGTTCTCCATATTACACCAAGGAAGCCATGGTTGCAACTTACAAAGAAATTATATACCCACTTGGCAACGAAGACACTTGAAAAGTAGATCGAATCCTTATCAGCTGAGTTTCCCACTCCTTTATCAGTCACGGAGACTTGAACATAAACGCGATTGAGAAGTGTCAAGAAACTCAAGGTCACAAATGGATTTCTGAAGACCATCACATCCTGATCACCTCTTTGATGAGACATAAGTCAAGATTAATTAGTCTTGATTTTGATACATACATTACATGCACTAAATGACTCGACATAACATTTACATGGAGCCACAAATGGAAACCATATAGACAATTAAGAGAAAAAAATGTCAAACCCCATATAATGACTAAACATACAATTTTACCATAATGATTTCATTCTTTTGGCCAGTGGTATAAATTGATGTCCCTACTAAAATTGGGATATGCAAATTCACTAGTCGCTACCCCTTAAAACAGACATTCAAAGTTTCCAATAAAAAATAAAATAAAGATGACTGGGAAAGAAAACATTATGATACAAAACTGAGCCACAGTGCAATTGAAAGTATTACATCAAGGAAGAAGCATAAAAGAAGCTAAGTTAAATAGCTACGAGTACAAGAAGGGCAACAAAATTACTTCTCTTAGAAAAGTGTGGCTGCAAGTTCAGAAACCTCTGCTTTAACCTGGTCATATTCTGACATTAGTTTTTCCAGTTCCTTTGGGCTCAGTTCTCCCTTGGCAGGCTTGGTTACCAAAACACAGCAAGTTGGCCTCTTTGTGGCCCCTGCATTTGCTAGATCCTGAAGAAACACCCTTGATCAGAGACAAAGATACATAATGTGGACTGTGGAAATTAGAAGAACAGAGAGGTTTCACATCCTAGAGAGAGTCTAACAAAGACAGCAATCATCTGGGCAAGATAATGTACCATCTATATATCATAATTAGAACAAAGTCATAACATACTCTAAAAAAGCACTCAAAGAAAGGAAGAAAAACCCAAAATGTCAAACTCGAATATGAAAATGAAAAAATAATGTATTATTCATAAACTTACTTCTTTTGAGGGAACGTAAACATAGGGAATTTCAGTTTCTTCGCACAAAATTGGAACATGAGTGATGACATCAATAGGAGAAATGTTCCCAGCTATAACACATACTCTGCATCAATAAGGGAATAAAAAAAAAAGAGAAGAAGAAAATCATCAAAAGCTTTCATAAATGATATAACATTGTATTAAGCAACCTTCTGAACAAAGGCAATCACAACAGTATTTATTACACATTAGTTAATCATATATATAAATATGACTATATAACTACAAGATGGATAACTTTGCAAGAAGTTGTTCCCCCTGTACACTAGTCTGACAAACAAATCAACCATTATTTTTCATTAGACAAATCAACTAGGCTCTTAACCAGCTAAAGTAGTACAAAGAACGAGGCGGAGGACGTCGACGTTGCGGAGGTGAGCGGCGGTGGCTAGGGCACGGAGGTGAGCGGCGGTGGCTAGGACACAGAGAACGTCAACATTGCAGAGCTGAGCGGCGGTCGTCCAAACGAGTGTTAAGAGTCAGGGAAGGGTATTTCATTCCTTTAATGTGATTTGCACAACATTTTTTTTATTAAAAGTTAGTATATGATTATAGTGGAAGTCGTACTATTGCATAAAAAAATTTATAAAAATGAAAAGAATGAAAAAATAACGTAAAAATAGAAAATAAATGATAAAAAACAATATGTTGGGTAATTTATGTTTCTTTAAGATTTTTTTTTATAAATGGTAGAATTTTTAGCATTAATTAATATTTGACAATAAGATTAATTAGATGTTTTATATATATAAAAAATAGATGGTAGAATGTTTAGTATTTGATTATTTTTGTCAATATATTTGACCATAAGATTAATTAGATTAAAAAAACCTTTTACAAGTTTAGCATTAATTAATTTTTTCCAATGTATATGTGACAATAAGATTAATTAGATGTTTATTTAACAAAAAAATTTATAAATAGCATAATATTTAGCATTAATTAATTTTGTCAATATATATTATGTATTTGACAATTAGATTAAAAATAAATAAATAGGTCGTAGAATGTTTAGTATTAATCATTTTTGCCAGTATATTTTACCATTAGATTAACTAGATAACTAAATATTTAACATTAAATATTTTTGCTAATGTTTTTGACACAATTGCTTGTACAAATAAATAAGTCAAATTTTTGTTTTTTTTAATCAAAGTCTTCGTATACGGATGATTTATAATGTTTAAGATATAATTTTAATTTAGTGAAACACAAATTATGTTTGATTAATATATATTTGTAGTAATTATTATAATACATGCATATAATTTAATAAATTTTAAATTTAATTAGAAAAAAAGGATAAAATTAATTATTTAGGTCTTATTATCATCTTATTGTCATTGAAAATTATATATGTCAAATGCTTAAAAGAGTAGTATTTAGACATTATATATGGAATTTTTATATTGCACTACTAACTCTATAAAATAGAACTATCTTATCACATTTTAATGTCAAAAAATAAATTACTTCTTGAGTTTTTAATTAATTTATTATGTTTTGAAGTAAATTTGAATTAATTAGCATTATTTTATTTGTATAGAATTTGTGTGTTTTTACACTTATTTTGTTTAAATTTTTTGTATTTTAATTATTGGTAAATTTTGTGTTTAATTTCTAATCCATTTCCCTATTTTTAAGTGTGTTTATTTGGACAAGAAATAAAACTTAGAAATTATAAAACAAAAGAAGTGTAACAAAAAGTATTAAAAGCAAAAACGTTACCGGTTGTTAGGGGCTACCAAAGAGTATATGAGTATTTTAAGACATTCTCATCCAAATATATAGCTCCAATCATCTAAATACATAATAAATAAATCTAAGGGCTCAAAATTAATGAATGACTAAATCTTTCAAATTGGATGGAAGAAGTTCCCATAAATATATATATATATATATATATATACTAGATACAAGCAACGTGCAATATGCACATTTGCTTAGTTTTATTTATAAATTTTTTTAATTATTTTTATTAAATTTATAGTAATGTCATATAAATTTTAAATAAATCTTCTATTTTAATTAAATAATTTAATTATTTTTATTTAAGTATATGTTTGTTCTAGTTTTTGAATTAGGATCGACAACAAGATATTATATATTATATGTTTAAAGTAATATTAAATATTATACATATATTTAAGTTTCTTGCTAGTTTTAAAAAAAAAAAATCAATTTGTTACTAATTGACAGATTACATTATATGTTTAATATGATATTATTCTAATTAAATTTTATTTAAGTTATAAAACGTATGATTTTATTAATTATAAATAATTATCATTGTAAAATATCTAAAAAATATCATATTTTAATTTTTTTTAATTATTTATTATTTTTAAATAATTATCATTGTAAAATATCTCAAAAATATCATATTTTAATTTTTTTAATTATTTATTTTATTTCATTTAAGTTTAAGTATTTACAAACTACCGTTAAATATAAGAATATTCTGTTAAATATAAGAATATTCTATTAAAGTTAACATTAAAAAAATAAAAACCGTTAAAATCAAGAATTTTCGTTATCTATACACTTATTATATATAAAAAATATATGCGCCAAAGTAGCATGGTAGGAATATGACCACCGATCCTCGTGGCATAAAAATTTCACTCAAGTCATTTTTGATTGTGTGATCAATGTATCTTTTTTAAAATACATCATCAATTTTTTTATTATTATTTTTAGTTTTACAATATATTTAATAAAATAAAGAAAAGTAGAAAGTAAGAAAGAGAAAACTATTTAATAATATTTAAAGAATGATTTATACTTTTTTTAACCTTGTGTTTTGTCTTATTATTGTTTGGACCATGTATTTTGATAAATTATTTTTTGAATATTGTGTTAAGTAAAATAGTTCAAATAGAATCTTAAACCCAATCTTAGTGAACAATAAAATAAATATAACAACACAATTGTTAGACATAATTATTGTACTTTTATTTTGAGTTGTTAGTTTTGTAAATTATTTGTGTTACACCTAAATTTCAAGAATAGATAAACAACCTCAAAATGTAGGCTCGTAAAGAGTAAGCACAGGACTAACAAATGTTAGCATTATACTTGTATAAATTATCACGAAATTCCATAATTACGACATCAACATTCGAGCATGAGTGGTACGCTCGAAGGCAGCAATCTCCTAAAAGAGATGAGTTCGACAGACTGATCAGGCAAGGAGGTGGCGACAACTGGAACGGAGAGCTCAAAACTAAGTGTTGACATGGTTTTTCGCCAATAGTGTATTACGAAAATTAGCTGGAATGAACTAGTGCTTAAGGATAAACTGTAATGAGAATAATCACTCTTTGAGATACTTAGAATGATATAGTAAGAATACTCGTTCCTTTTTACGTGGTTCGGAGGTTAAAATCCCCTAGTCCACGAGTCAATATTATTGTTGTATATCTCCTTCTCTCTTTATAGAGTATTTGCACTACAGAAAGAATTCAACCCCTTGCACTACCCAGGGTCTTGGTATTTATAGGAGAATGATCTCTGGGTAGGTGTTGGGGTCATCCCGTGATCTCTTGATCCCTCACATCATCTCTCTGATATTAATGATTAATATCTAAATTTTATATTGAAGTGTGGTCTAATCAATAGGTAAAATGGATAATGGGCCGCATGGCCTAAATCAGGCGTGTGATGTCTGATCACGCACGTTTATATTGCGTATCCGGGAATAAAACAGACACGTGATGTCTATTTTATGCACGTTTATATTGCGTGGTCAACTTTATAAAGATCCTAAGGTACGTCAGACCTCTGGCGTACCACAAACTCAACGTAATGCCAGCTCGTGCCTTTTGATGCAATATTACACAAATGGTTCCAGGTGGTAAGTTGCTAAATGACTCATCAGCTCGAGCTATTTGTCTAGGGAATCATGCTAAATTCCCCAGGATGAAAAGTGAACACGTGGAACATCAATTATAGCATTTTGCTAGCCAGCTGTACCCGATCTGCCTAAAAAGATAAGTGCTCATTTTCAGGGCATACATTTGGTAGTGCAAATACTCTGTAAAAAGATAAGGAGATATACAACAATAATGTTGACTCGTGGACTAGGGAGATTTTGTAACGACCCAAAATCACTAATAAGGCTTAAGGGCCTTGATTAGTGTGTCGGGAGGGCGTAATTGGTTTATGCATGAATTTATTGACTTAATGTATGGTTATATGAATATAAATGTGATTATATGCTTTAATTGTGAGAACCACATTATTATGTGGGTAAATCTGCAGCAAGCGACTTGAGGCGATTCTAGGGAGCTAGTTAGTGGGAAAGTCACAACGGGGCTTAATACTTGACTTTGGGTAAGTCAAGGGGTATTTTAAGTATTGGATGGTTATTTAGGTTATCGGGTTATGGAAATAAATAGTTGGAGATATATTTGAGGTTAGGAAGTCTAGGTGAGAATACTGGGGAATTTTACCATTTTTCCCTCAGGGACGTTTCCGGTACCCCGAGCCTCGGGATTAACTTAATTGCCTAAGAACAGACTAAGTAAAACACAGAATTCAGTGGAACATTAAGGAACCGACCCTCTCTCCTATTCTCTTTCTCTCTCTAAGGAAACCATTGGAATCCAAGGGAAACTCAGCTGGAAACTCTGTGATTTGAGCTAGAGTTTTGAGGGATTAGCTCAATTTTGGCAAAGGAATTCAACCAGAACTGAGGTAAGGATTGAATCACACTTGTTGTTGTTGAAGTTCTGTGGTTTTTATTGAGTTCTAAGAGGTTTTTGGCTTTTGAATTTGAAGACTGAATTGAAGCTAGGAACTTGGAAGTTAGCTCAGAAATTTCTTAGAGAATTGATTTTGCAGTGAAGGTAAGCTCAAATTTATGGTTTAATGGCTGAACTTTAGTGTTTCCATGGTTGGTTTTGATGTTTTAAGCTTTTGAGTTTTAGAGATTGAAGTGAGATTTTGGTGAGTCTCTAGGCTAAGTTTTTGATGGGTTGTGTAGCTGGAATTGTGTTAGAAGTTTAGTGATAATTGAGTTGTGGAATTGGGATAGTTTTGGATGGTTTTGAGTGAGGTTTGAGAGTCAAAAATTGAGGTTTTTCTGGGTTCAAAGGGGTCAGGCCGCGGCATAGTTCTTGGTGAGTCGCGGCCCTTTGAAGCTGATGCATGCTGAGGAAGGAGGGTGGGCCGCGGCATGGGGCTTGTAGGGCTGCGGCCTGTGTCTGGTTTTGGGTGTGAGGGAGCCTTTGGTTGGGGCCATGCCGTGGCATGGGAGGCTTGAGCCATGGCCCTTAAGGGAATTTGGGATTTTGGGATTTTAAGCATGGGAATTTAACCTAGGGTGCTCAAGATCAAATCTACTACCGTGCTTGGTGGAATTCGATGTTCTGGAGATTATAACTTTGTCTAGAAGCCTTTCTTTACAATTATTGATGGTATTCCTTATCTTGGTTGTTACTAGGTACTAAGCTAGGGCTCAGGAATCGGATCGTGCTCAAAAAGCATTGCTCGTGATCAGTTTATTTGGAAACTAAAGGTAAGAAAATTGCACCCGGTTGTGGATTTATAATGGGACTAAGGGTTCCCTATTTTGTATGCTTTGTAAAGGATGGTATTATGCCATGTAAATAGTAAACCAACGGCCTAAGAGTGCCAAAGTTTACACTAGTGCACAGGGCGCGGCTCGGCCACTGGTAGCTAAGGACAGCTTATTATGCACTGAGCTCGGTTTAAGCGGGCCAGAGTCAGTGGGGTAAACAGAGGGTGCGACCTAAGGTGTCGACCCTGATTATTATGTGAATTATTTGTTATTATTGATTGGTGGATTGTTATGCTATATAGCTGGGTGATGATTAGCTTAATCTTTGGTTGAATATTCATGCTTTGTGATTACTGTGGTATGTTAAGTGTATGAACATGCTTAAAGGGTTATCCTAAGGTTATTATTGCCTGTTATGTAATATGATAAGTTTTCTTGCTGGGAATTGGCTCATGGGCAAGCTTGATCAACCCTGATTCGGAGAGCTCTGAGAGCAAAATGTAAATGATCAGCTACTCAGCCGCCACGTTTGAGAGGGAGACAGGAACAGGAGAACCAGAAATGTCAGTTTTGCCCTTAGCGTGGCTAATGGTTGTTTGAACTCTGGAAATTTTGTAAACTGACTTTTAAACGCTGTTCCTTTTTAGGATCCCATGTGTAAAAATGTTTAGTTATATGAAATGTACCCTTTTGAGACCAAAACCTTTTAACCCTAGTTCATTAGTGTTTTCTGTGTCACGTTTTTACTAAATGACTTGATTAGCAAGTCCTGCATCTTTATAAGTATACAGTGTAGCGGTCTTGGCTATCCAGGGCGTTACAGATTTTAACGTCCAAACCACGTAAAAAGGAATGAGTATTCTTACTATATCATTCTAAGTACCTTAAAGAGTGATTATTATCATTACGCTTTATCCTTAAGCACTAGTTCATTCCAGCTAATTTTCATAATACACTGTTGGCGAAAAACGGTGTCAACAGTTTGGTGCTTTCATTGAGAGCTGCGAATTAGTGCCATTGAAAAAGATTCAAGAAAAAGTTCATCGTGGTGGTCACTCGTTCAAGGCACGGTAACGAAACGGATCAGCATGGTGGGCAGGAGGCTCACCATACCGCTGTTTCTGACGAACAAGGCTTAGAGATCTAGCAGCGATCGGGAAAACAACCGATGGGCCACGGCGACACTGGAAGTTTAGCACCTCTACCGCCGAATCCGAACCCAGATTACTTGACTACGGTAGAGATGGAGAACATGCAGTTGATGAGTCATCTAGCCAAGGCCAACAAACAAATCGAGGAAGTATTGGCGTGGCTACCCCCTCTTGCAACCGACGTTAACGTTGTAAAGAGGCAAGGCGGGACTCGTAAGTCTCGCCGAGATAGTCGACCCAAGCCAAGTTGATCGATTAGAACCTCAACGCCAAGTTATACTCCCGTGTCGCCCAATCATCAAGAAACCCCATTTGGGGCTTTCCCAGGGATCACCAATGAGTCAACTGGTCGGTCAAAACATCGACTCCGAGTTCAACGCCATCGTCAAATGTTCATGGCAACCCGCGCAGACGGTCAAGGACAAACTTGCAAAGACAGCGTGTCCCGACCGACTTCCCTGTACCGCGATCAGATTGCCATGCAGAGGGAACCAGAAATGGTGGAGCAAATCAACCTCGGGCTAGTTTGATTCGACCGGATGGGACAAGAATTGCTTCACCAATCAAACACCCTTTGTCGCCAAATAGGCATCTGTCCCTGCCTACAGAAACAGCAGGAGGAATCCTCCTCCCGCTGCCCCTGCTCATGTCCCAGGAGCACGCGGGAACGCTCTAGATCCTCATCCTCGACCGCAAGATCTGAGCTTATGTAATGGAAGTTATTGGACGGAGGATCATCGAAGTGGTAGAACCATCACAGATTTGAGGAATCAGTTGAGCTCAGCTCAAAACCCTCAGGTTGATCCACATACCGATCTGCGAGATCACCTAAACTCACAAAGGACCAATCCGACTCACGATGGAGTCAGCGGCACTCACCACGAGGGAAGACCTTCCGAGGTACGTGACATTGGGAATGCCCCACCAAACCAAGCTCAAGCTTGGAGGGACAATAACCCATCAAATGCGTACGGTCAAATGGGAGCTTTTGAACAGCCCCAGGGAACCAAGGACCCAACCCTCGAGAGGCTGGCCTGTTGGTTTTTATTGATAAAATCAGAGATTATGTGCAGCGGAACAACAATCAAATTTTTAGATTAATCCCTTAAGATTTCTAGATCTACTTCTTCACATGCACATATATATTGAATCAAGGACATGAACAGAAAAATTACCTCAGGTCCTTCCTTGCTGCTATCTTTTCGTGTGGCTAAATCCTTGAGATCTCACACCAAGATCTTCCAAAATGTTCTCAGGCACACAAAGAACGAGTGTGGGCTCGCTATACAAATAATAGGCAATAAACTATTTATCAGATGTTCTCAACACATGAGATCTGATAAAGTTTTGGACCTAGGTTTTGTGAAGAACAATGACTTTAGTTTTTGTTACTGTTCTCTTTCTCTGAGAGAGATTCCTAGATATTTTTTCTATCCCCTGAAAAGTTACGTTCTATGAAAAACTGATATCTCATATTTAATAATATCCAATATATTAAAATATTTGTTATTTTAAACAAATTCAAAATAACTGATCAGTTATCAGACTTTTGTTTAAATAATAATATTTTAATCATATTAAAATATCTCATTATTTATTTAATATTTAAATAACTAAAATTGTGGAATCAAGAGACTGAGTACATCTCTTATGCGTGTAGCACAGTGCACAGGCACTGTGCCACACGTGTACCACATGTCTGTGATGACATGTGATTTTTCCCAATTTTTATTATTATTTAAATACCAAAAATCCCAAAAATAAATCAATTCAAAATTAATTATATTTTTGTTAAATCAAATAATTAATTAATTCTTAATTAATTAATTACACATAATTAAATAATAATTATGTTTGATACATAGAAAAATAGTTTACTTATCACATAAGTCATTTTTGCCCATTTTTTGTATTTGCCTTTGACAGTGATTGTTTGAGCCATTTCGAGGACCATGGACCTATAATATTAAGCTCCAATAAATTAAAACTAAATAATTAAACTCTTTAATTATAATAGTTAATTTATTAATTATGATATTACTCCACTATAAATTCAGAATTGCACTCTTTATGTTATAGATATACTTTTACAGAAATCTTTTTCTTAAGTCGTCCATTGATATAACCATCTTACAATAGTTCAACCCTCTAATTAATTAGTTCATAAATTAGAATGGAAGAATTACCATTTGACCTTTCTAATTTACTTCTTATTCCTTAAGTACCATTAATTCATTAGTGAATAATTAATATATAATCTAATTATAGATTTGAGCTCAAAATCATCCAGTTCCAGAATTAACCCTTAAGGGAACTAATATACGATCTGTTAGGAAAGATTAGATTCCGTATTGTTGATACATGTTCCCAGCCATCCATGATATTAAATCTCCAAAACAAAAGTCATTAGCCTCATTCTTTGAAGAGACCTTAACGAATGAATCAAAAGATTTAAGAAACATGAACAGGAGTTCATGAACACTCAGGATTTAGGTTGATCTATAAATGATGATCAGTTATGATATGAATTACAAGTCTTTATTGTTAAATGGTTTTTGGATAAAGACTCTAATTCATATCGGTCCATGTCATATATAATCATATTATATAAAGCACCTTTACCGAGATGTCTTTCCACATCAATAATCCGAATCTAGATTATTTGTATCATTATGATACTCAGTAAACCGTACTTACAACTCCAATTAAAGAATTTCATAACTTTAATTTGTTGTTGTTGACTATTTTTATTCATTCATGTGATCTTAATTCTCTCGTACTAATACAAGATCACATCCTCAATAATGAATATGAAAATTTTCTGATATTTACAAAATTATTCAAACAATAATTTAACAATCTAAATATGACAATAATAATAAACTATTGTATTTATTTATTCATAGAAAAAACAAATGTCTTTACATGCTTTTAGGACACACTCCTAACATGTCCTAGATGGAGGAACTGATGAAAAGACTACTATCAAAAAAGGAAAAAGATGAGTACGACTGAGGGGACGAGCTTGAGCTATTTGCCCCCAACATCGCAGCAACACCATACCCACCAGGTTTCAGGATGCCCCATTTGTCAAAGTTTGACGGAGATGGAGATCCGTCCGAACACTTGGGGATGTTCAATACCCTAATGATGGCCCATAACATCGGGCCCGAATTAAGATGCTTAGTATTCCCTTTGACTTTGGTCGGACCAGCCAGGCAATGGTTCAAGCAATACAAGAAGCACTCTATCAGCTCGTGGAAGAGTTTCTCTACTGACTTCAAGAGGGCATTCCGAGCTTCTCAAGCAGCTCAAATAAAGGCAAACTCCCTGGAAAACGTAAAGTAGCAGCCCAGGGAGCCTCTGAAAGCTTACTTGAGTAGGTTTGCCAACATCGTTGCGCGAGCTAAAGACACGGATGAAAGCTCCAGGCTTATGGCGATGAGAACAGGAATCCTTGTCGGAGGCGACCTGTGGAAAGAGATCCAGAGAAAAGGCATCAACACAGTGGATGAGTTCCTGAACAAGGCTCAAAGATGGATCAACCTGGAAGAGAGGCGAGCTTCGGTCGCAGGAACCAGCCAAGTCCCTGCCCAGCCCGTTGGAGAGGTAACGGACGTGGCAGCTACGGCTCAAACCGTTACCCAGAATAACCACGGGGGAGGAAGCAAGAGGAAGGGAAATGGCGAAGGCGACCAGAATGGTTCAAAGAAAAATAATCCCATGGAGAAATTCAAGCTGATCTATGCGACTTACACCGATCTCACGGATACCAGGGAGCGCATCTTCTTAGCGAACTCTGCCCGCCTCCCCTGGAAGAAGCCTGAGCCTTTAAAAAATCAAAGGGCGAAGAAAGACCCTTCAAAATTTTGTCGATTCCACAACGACATCAGTCACAACACCGATGATTGCAGGCATTTGAAAGATGAGATCGAGACGCTCATCAGGGTCGGGCCCTTAGCCCAGTATGCCCAGAATCGAGTCATCCCTAATAAGCCCGCTGGGCAAAACATTCAATCAGCTCTAGAAGTTCCTACAAATCAGACCGGAGCCCAAGTGAGTCAGGAAACCCCGCCTCCGATAATAGGAGGAGAAATAACCACCATCTTTGGAGGACCTCATTTGGCAGGTACGAGCATAAATGCCCAGAAGAGATATGTCAATGAGTTGAGGTCTCACAATGGAGTAGAGTTCATCCCGGAGCAGCGTTTGTCTAAACAGCAACGATTGGAGAAACAGCAGATCAGTTTTACTAAAGAAGACGCTAGTCATGTCCAGTTCCCGCATAACGACCCTCTATTCATAACCATCCAGCTCGCCAATCGGAGAGTTAGGCGGACCTTGGTCAACAAGGGGAGCTCTATGAACCTGCTAATAAGGTTTGTAACACCCCGAAGAAGTAAACATTTGTAACACCCCGAGTTGCTAATAAGGTTTAGGACTTTGATTAGCGTGCCTGGAGGGCAATAAGTGAATTAACATGATAATATATGAATTTGAATGAATATGTGATTAGAATGCATGTTTAGGTGATTTAAATATGCATGTGGACCCCGTTTGTATGTTAGGGGTAAATTGGTAATTTTAGCCCACTGAGGGCATAAATGTGATAATTGCATTATGTGATTTGTACCACGTGAGTGTGGTGATGTTAATGTGATGCACGTGCCGAGACGGTCCTAGGGAGCTAGTTAACTTAAAAGTCACAACGAGATTTTTGTACCTGGCTCGGTAGGAGCCTAGGGGTACTTTGGGAATTTTGTAAGTTGAGTTGAGAATTAGTGGTTAATGGTTATTGGTGATTGAGTAACCTGAGTAACCATTAGTAACTATTGAGAGTAACAAGTTGTGATGGGAAAATGGTAGAATAGTAATAGGGATGAAATGACAAAAAGGGCCTTAAGGTTTAGTTAGGAAAGGATTCCTATTAGGGGTAAAATGGACTTTTGGTAAAGGTTTAGATAAACTTCAGCTGAGGGAAAAGAGGATTTATGTGTTAACACTTGAGCATGCTTTGTTTATGCTGAAAATTGGAAGAAAACTAGAAGAGAAGAGGAAAGGAAGAAGGGGGCTGAAGTTGGGAGACCTAGGAGGAGAATCAAGGTGGTTAAGGCAATCAAGATTGTTCTAAGGTAAGAATTTTCCCTGTTTTACTGAGTTTTAAGTTTGATTTTAGAAAGTAAGAATGAGAATTGAAAGATAGTTATGGCTGGTTTTTCATGGAAAATTCAGTTTGGATAATCAAGGGGGAAGTGGCTTGAAGCTGGGATTGAGGTGAATTCAAGCTAAATTCTTGATTGAGGTAAGGGTTTTTATCATGTTTGAATTTTGTATCTAGTATGGTTTGATATTTTAGAGGTATGGCTTATATTTTTCAAGCTCTGGTTTAGGTCTTAGAAGCCATGGTTTGAGTTTCTGAAATCTGAAACTCAAGTGTGGATCTTGGGTGTGATTGTGTAATTAAGCTTGTTTTTTATGTTTATAGGTTGTTAAATGGTTTATTTGGGGTTTTAAATTGATTTTGGGGTTTAGGTATTTGTTTGGGTTGAATTGGAGGTGTTTTGGCTCGGGAAAAATGCAGGGGAAAACCTAGAATTCTGGGTTTGCGTAGGGGCGCCGCGGCCCTGTTCTTTGGTGCCGCGGCGCAGGCTTACATCAGGATCAAGGAAATGCTTCTGGGCGTCATGGCCCTTGATGGGAGTGCCGCAGCCCTAGGCTATTTTCAGAACAAGGAATTTTGCATTTTTAAGGCTTTTGCCCGGGGGCTCGGGGGATGGTTCCAATACATTGTTTTAGGGAATTAGAGGTCCCGAGAGTACGGGATTGGTCCCGAGAAGTGGTTTTGAGATTGGTTAGTATTAAAGGATGTTTTATATGTGTTGTGACTAGGTCTTCGGAGAGGCTCGGGTTAGAGGATCGTGCTCGTGGCTTTGGTGCATTGTGAAGCTCGGGATACAGGTAAGAAAACTGTAACACCCGTAGAGCAGGGCATGGGCCCATAGTGTTGTTGCAGGGCATGGCCCTAGATTGTAATATTGTTAGGATGTAGCTTTATATGAATTATTATATGCTTGAATGCTGTTTTAGTATGCTATATATGTGGATATAGTAGAATGAACGGCAAAGGAGCTGAGAACGGCGAGGGGCCGCGAACGGCAGTGGGGCTGGGAATATCACTTAGCACATGGAGTGCTTATGGTTAGGGTGAGACCCCAATGGATACATGGGATATCCTTACGGTGTGGACTGAGAACCCAGGCTTTGGTAATGCTTCTAGGACGGCATGGCCGTATATCTGTTTAAATCTTATGGACTGTCTGATTAGCTGTGAGTTATCTGCTATAGTGATTGTATGATATGCATATGTTGTGTGCTGTGACTTTTCTTGCTGGGCTTCGGCTCATGGGTGCTCTGTGTTGCAGGTAAGGGCAAGGAGAAAGTCAACCAGCCATGAGTACGGAGAGCGTGGGGGCAGCGCGTACATGTTTGGCCTGCCCGACTGCTTTGGTTGGGGGCATTTTGAGAAATGGTTGTATTAAACTATGTTTTTATAATTAGTCATCTTTTAATCTATTTTGAATTGTAAATATTTTACAAACCATATTTTGGGATCCCAGATGTTAAACTTTTGAAACTTTTAATGAGATAGAGTACTTTTAAAGATTACAGCCTTGACTTTCTGTTTAATCACACTTTTGTTCTAAAAACCTCGTTTAGTGAGTTATTTGCTCACTTTAAACACACTTAGTAACGGATCTAAGGTAGTAGGGCGTTACAACATTGATCCCAAAGATGCTTCGAGGGTCGTTAAGCTCGGGAAAAATCTTGACGTCGAAAAAAAGGCGAAAGTGATTACTTTTTTACAAGAAAACCTAGATGTTTTCGCTTGGTCCCATGAAGACGTGATAGGAATCAGCCCGAGTGTCATCATGCATACACTAAATTTGGACAAAAACATGCCTGCGAAATCCCAGAAACAAAGGCGTTTGGGTACAACTCGAGTTGAGGCGCTGGAGGAAGAAGTAGCTAGGCTTTTGAAGTACAGCTTCATCTGCGAGGCTAAATATCCGATCTGGGTCGCCAATCCTGTCCTAGTCCCAAAACCAAATGGAAAATGGCGGACCTGCATCGATTTCTCTGATCTAAATAAAGCCTATCCCAAGGATTACTTCCCCTTGCCAAGGATTGACCAGTTGGTGGACGCCATCGCAGGGCACGAGCTCATGTCCTTCATGGATGCGCACTCTGGATATAATCAGATCGCCATGAACCCTGGGGACCAGGAACACACTATCTTCATGATTCCAACCAATGTGTACTGCTATAAAGTCATGCCCTTCAGGCTGAAAAATGCTAGGGCGACCTACCAGTGGTTGGTTAACAATATGTTCGCAGATCAGATCAGAAAAAACATGGAAGTGTATGTTGATGATATGCTAGTCAAGTCAAAGACTGCCAATAACCATGTCTCCGATCTGAAGGAATGTTTTGGAATTCTAAGGAAGTATAATATGAGGCTAAACCCTCAGATATGTACTTTCGGAGTGGCGTCAGGGAAATTCCTGGGATTCATAGTCAACACCAGGGGGATAGAGGCGAACCTAGACAAAATCAAATCGCTACTAGAGATGCCTTCGCCCAGGTCGTATAAAGATATCCAGAGTCTGACAGGAAGAGTGGCAGCCCTTAATCGATTTATTTCTAAATCCACCGATACATGTTTGCCATTCTACAACCTGCTTCGAGGGAACAAAAAGTTCGAGTGGACTGAGGAGTGCGAGCAGACCTTCATCAACCTAAAGACACATTTGGTCGAGCCACCGGTGTTATCTAAACCAACGACAGGAGATCACATTTTCCTCTATTTAGCCGTGACCGAAAATGCGGTCAGCGCCGTGTTGGTCCGGGAGGTGGACTGAGTTCAAAAGTCAATATATTATATAAGCAAGAGACTTCTCAGAGCAGAATCTTGATATCCTCTAATGGAAAAGCTGGCATTCTGCCTTGTTACGACTTCCCAGAAACTTAGGCCATATTTCCAATCCCATTCAATCCATGTCATGACCGATCAGCCTTTAAGGCAGGTGCTGCAGAAACCTGAGACAACAGGATGTTTGTTGAAATGCGTGGTCGAGCTCAGCCAGTTCGAGATATTGTATGTACCCCGAACTACGATAAAAAGCCAAGCCTTGGCTGATTTCATGGCTGAATGCACTGGATTCCAGGAAGAGCCCTTGAGAGAACCAGTGCGAGAATTATGGAGAATCTTCGTAGACAGGTCATCTAATGAGAACGGGTCCGGAGTTGGGATCATCCTAATATCCCCAGAAGGGCATCGTTTCCACTTCGCGCTGCAGTTTGGGTTCGTGGCGTCCAACAATGAAGCCGAATACGAAGCCCTTTTGGCAGGGCTTAGAGTGGTGAAGGAATTGAAGGCCAAGGCCGTCCACTGCTACAGCGATTCCCAGCTCGTGGTAAACCAAGTATCTAGGGAATATCAAGCTCGAGGGGCCCAAATGGCAACTTACCTGGCCAAGGTCAAGACGGAGCTATCCGAGTTTGAGTATAGCTTTGTCGAGCAGATTCTTCGGCAGCAGAATGCCAATGCCGACGCCTGGCTAGACTCGCTACCTCCAGAGAAGCCGAGACTCTGAGCATAGTACCAGTGGAATTCCTAGAAATTCCGAGTGTGGCAGAAAGCTCGATGGAGGTCGAGATGATCAATATCAGACCGACCTGGATGACTGTTGCGAATTTTTACTACTGCGCAAGTATACGCAATCGAATAAACAAGTAATAGTAGTGGAAATATATTATCGTTCCGTCAGGGAATTGATCTAATAATTACCAATATCAAACTTTTATTTCTATTTGACTAATGAAATTTTAATGACAATTAACAATGATCAATAAACTAAGAAAACACAATTTAATTAACGAAATTTAATATGAGCGAAAGATTAGAGTATTCTAATTTCATCAACCTTCAATTCTATTCAATCAATAATACAACTAATATGTTTCTGTGATCTATGGTTATAGCAAGTTTACTAATGACAATTCTATTCTCTCTCAAGATATAAAATATTCAGTTTACCTGCGAATTTTCTACATGTCTGTGATAAATTCTACACATAAACCGCATTAAGAACAAAAACCTAATTGCTACACAAACCAATTTGATACTTTCGTTCTAAATTGAAATCTATGTCTATTGTCTAAAGCTATTCCAATTCTCACTTTTCAGATATTGAATTAAAACCAATAATCATGCAACAGATGGCCAATCAATTACAAGCATTAAACTTAAGAACAATAGATAACCATAAATTCAAAGATTCATAGAAATTGCATTAAAGACGAATAGAATATCCAGTGACTACATTAAAATACTCTAAATACGAATTTAGTTCATAATATTAAACTTCATCATCCAATCTAAAATTCAAAAACATAAAAATAAACACAAAACGAAATAAACGTGGATTCTTCTCTGTTTCTTTCCCTTTGCCGTCAGAATGCTTTCTCTGCCTGTCCCTCTCCATCTTCCTTTTATTCTTTTTACAAAAATCCCAAAAACCTACGAATTTCCATGAAAATTTCCAAAAATGCCCTCGTGCCGATATATCGCCTAATACACTGCGATATATCGCCTGGTGAATTTTCTCGATGAAAACGCGAGTTTCTGATGTCGTTCAGTTTAAACCAAAATTTGAAATTCCTCCTTATGCTGATATATCGCCCAAGACAAGCGATATATCGCCTATACCATATTTCCACATATTGGCCAATTTTCGGCTACTAAAACCAACATTTATCCAAATTCTCGAACAAATCAGAATTATAACGACAAACTGCACAAGTTCACCAAACAGATTAAATAGAAACTTTCTCTTGAGAAAAACAACCAAATCAATCTGAAAATGTTATTAATAAGCGTATATTTTGTACGCTTATCACACCCCCAAACTTGACTGATTGCTTGTCCTCAAGCAAACAAAAGAAAGAACAAAGAAACAATCCAAAACTAAAAAAAACTATTGGATGACTTAACTTCACAGAAAAATTTAAACTTAGACAAGGGGCATAATTTTTCTCAAAAATTCCAATTCCTCTTCAATCGCTCAACCAATGCTTCAGATCATGTGACTAGAATTTCAACATATCAATAATTTCTCCAAATACTGTCATTCATGCACATACATATTTCATTTAACGAATACCATACAAAACATAATTTTACAAGTATCAACATTCATTCATACCACAAACCCATCAAAATTCACCATAAGCTTGCTCAATTAACTTGTCTCCACTAAATAAAATCTGTATCAAGTAGATCAAAAGGACTTTTATAGGCTCAATACATTAGGCTTAGGTAAAGGTAGATAAATAGTCATTTAGGCTCGAAATTACCATAAGCATATAAACCTCAAAACCAGCCACTTTCTCTTCACCACACCAAAAATCACCCTTTTATACAGTTAGAGAGAGAGAGAGAGATTACAACACTTTCATCATTTTCTTATTTTCTTTTTGTATCATTTTTTCTATACTTATCACTTTTTTTTTTTTTTTTTTCATAATCTCAAAAACTTCTCTCTCTCTCTTCTTTTTTGTACAACCATACTACATTCAAATCATATCAATACCTCACTATTTTCCATTCTACTTTCCCACAATTTATATGCTTATGATAACAAAGGAAGAGGTAAAATAATGAGGTTAGGAAAATTTAGGCTCAATAGTATAATCAAGAACAAAAACCAAAGCTTTAGGCTCAAAAAGGGTAACTAAGGATAAATTTTTATGGGTTAGCTAGAAAGGCTCAAACGTTTACAAAAAAAATTTCCTAAATCATCCCTACTCAATACTTCATTTAGCATTTCGTCTCAACAAATCAACTGAGCAAGTTCTAGCTTATTTCAACATCCACCATGCATACCAATTCCCACAATACTTATAAACTTATATAATGTAAAGCATAAATTAAATAAAACACATATACTACACAAATGACAATACTCAGATCAATTATCAACAGGTTAAGCACACAGTCTACATCTCAAAAGCATCAGTCTAACAACATCAAAGAATTAGCATAATTCATCATTGAAGCCCACCTGTCTTAGTCAATCATAGTTTAGTACAGTCATCCAACATTAAAAATAGAAATAAAAAAAATCAAAAGAAAAGTAAATAGTCCCCCAAACTTGAAATAAACAGTGCCCTCACTGTTTCACAAAATCCAAAGGACCTGATCTAAAAGAAAATTAAAATAAAATAAAATAAAATAACTAGAAAAAAACCTGACAACCGAACAGTTACTCTTCATCATCTGAATCTGGAGGCGGCTGATATGGCTAGCGCAATTCTGAAGGGCATTGGGGAAAATCATTGAAGCCCGTATAGCGCGCAAATGCCCCACAAAAATCGGCCATGTAATTCGTCATGTGGAATTGACGATCTCGAATGTCCGCCTGACCATGCAACAACAGCTGTTGTTGTCTCTTCAACTCTTCTATGTCTTGTTGCATGGTACTATACTGTCGAGAACTAGAGCCTTCAGTAGCTCTAGAAGTAGATGGTTTCCGCCCCTTTCTCTTCGGCCTTGTGGTCTCAGGTTGCTCATCGGTCGGTGGCAAGGACAGCAGACTCGGATCAACAGGCTCGTATCCCAAACCAGTGGGTCGAGGAACACCCCCATAATTCTCATCCTGATGTAACACCGATTGATGACTAATGATTGGAGACTGTTCACATACTTCATTAATGTTCATTGGGACGCCTTGATCCTTACAGAGACTGGTAATTAATGAAGCATGCCCATGACCACCAGATGTGGCCCCTCGCGCTATGTAACTGATACTCTCAGCAATAAGCCGCCCAACATTAATCGACTTGCCCGAACAGATACAATAGAGCAAGTAAAGACGTTCAGTGGTCACCTCCATTTGTTGAGTGGAAGGCATGAGAGTACTGATGAAAAACCTGTTCCACAACCGCCCATATGGACTCAAACATGTAGCCCTAATTGATCTTGGAGTAACCATGTCACTCCCCATCTTGTAAGTGGAACCAGGCTTCGTCATTTCCCTTAGAAGCAAATCGTAGTCCTTTTCTGCAGCCCCTGCACGATAATCATCATCCCAAGGATCATTTAGGCCGTAGAACTGGTTTATGACTTGTGGAGAGTAGCAGACCTTCTTACCCCGAACTAATACTGTGTGGTCATCCCGCTCAACAAAAGCGTTGGCATAAAACTCCCTTACCAAACTAATATTAGCCAAAAGTTTTGGCTCACATAATTGCTTCCAATTCCGATTGATAATCATTTGTGGGAGTATGCCATCCAATTCACTGGGCCTAAAGTGAGACTCTACTATCACTGTTTTATTCTTTACTATCCATTCCTCGAATTTATTTTGCGCAGTGGGATTAACAAAGGTATGGGCAATATTGACATTGGCTCTTTGGACGGTAGACATGGTTTTTGCTTTCTTGGGAGCCATAGAGGAATTGAAGCACAAAAATACAAGGTATAGTCTCTGAATACACTGAGAACCCAAAATCAACTCAAAAACACACTAGAATATCCAAAATAGTCCAAAACCGTTCACTGAGGAATTTTATCAAACACCTAGTGTGCGATCAAGAAAAAGTGGCCAACAAAACTCAATGAACCCCACAATCTTCCCCAACTGTATAGAATATGCTCCCAATAATAATAAAAACAGTACATAGAAGCCAATCTTGCAATAGATATCAAAAATTCGTCCAAAGCCCAAAACAACTTTAAGTTCTCCAAATTTCTCAATAAAGCATCAAACACACCAAACTGAACAATGTACCTTGAAAATCTTGGAGAATGATGATGATAAAATCGGCGGTGAATCACTGCTTTAATCGGCCCCTTGATTGCTTGATGAAGATGATTGAGAGAAGTTTTGCTTGAGAGGAAAATTGAGTGAAATTTGGGAAGGATTTGAATGAGGGTTTCGGTTCTGGAAGATGGGGTCGAATATGTGGGTTTTAGGACTGATATAACTGGGTCATGTGCGCCCCACGTGACTATTTTTTTTTTCAAAAAATTCATCCAGGCGATATATCGCCTGTAAGTGGCGATATATCGCCACAAGCTATATGCCGAAACCCTCTCTGACTTGCGTGCCGATACTTCGCCTCCACTACCCCCCGATATAGTGCATCCCAAATTGCTCTAGGCGATATATCGCCACATGCAGTATACCAAAACAGCGTCTCTGACTTCCACGGCGATATTTCGCAACTTGCACCGCCGATATGTCGCCTTCTCATCCTCTGATGCCGATATATCGCCATTGATAGGCGATATATCTCCTGGGATCGAAAAAAAATTCCAACTTAAAGCCAAAAATCCCCTCCAAATCGGTTGTCCAGGCGATATATCTCCTGATGTAGGCGATATATCGCCTGAACACTGTTCAAAATTCATCAACTTTTTTTCAACATTTTTTTTTTGTTTTTTTTTTTCACGTTTTTCACGGTTTTACTACACTAAAAGAAATTAAAAATAATAATGTCAAACGAAAACGAAAATAAATTACAAAATAATGAGGTGCCTCTCAAAAGCGCTGTCGTTAACGTCATTTAGCCGGACGCTGCTTTCCTTTCCTTCAAGAATCCACCAGAGTAATATTGACCTTCGTCTCAAGTTCTCCTCCATAGTAATGCTTCACCCGCTGTCCATTAACTTTAAACGGCGAAGAATCACCTTGTTGAATCTCCAAAGCCCCATATGGAAAAAATTTTGTAACATTGAATGGCCCCGACCATCGAGACTTTAATTTTCCCGGAAATAACTTGAGACGGGAATTGAATAGCAGCACCTTATCGCCCACTTGAAAAGTCCGATTGACAATATTATTATCATGCCATTTCTTTGTCTTCTCTTTGTAGATTCTTGCATTCTCGTAGGAATCATGACGTAATTCATCTAACTCATTCAGTTGAGCTAACCTTAATGCTTTCGAAGCGGCCGGATTGAAATTCAACTTCTTTAACGCCCACTGTGCCCTATGCTCCAATTCAAATGGCAAGTGACAAGCTTTACCATATACAAGACGGTAGGGAGAAGTACCAATTGGCGTTTTAAAAGCCGTCCGATAAGCCCATAACGCATCATCAAGCTTATTCGACCAATCCTTTCTATTAACTTGCACCGTCTTCTCTAAAATCAGCTTAATCTCCCTATTTGACACTTCTGCTTGCCCATTTGACTGCGGATGATATCCCAATGCCATCTTGTGCTTAATTCCATATTTCTCCATTAAGGAATCAAAAATCTTATTGGCGAAATGAGTCCCTTCATCACTTATAATCGCTCGAGGTGTGCCAAAACGAGAAAAAATATTCTTTTTCAGAAACTTGACTACCACCTGAGCATCATTAGTTGAAGTAGCAACTGCTTCAACCCACTTACTTACATAATCCACCACCAATAAAATATACAAATTACCGAACGACGGTGGGTAGGGTCCCATAAAGTCAATACCCCAAACATCGAATAATTCAACCTCCAATATATTAGTGAGAGGCATTTCATGACGTCTTGAGATATTACCTACCCTTTGACAACGAACACACCGCTTCACATAGTCATAGCTGTCTTTATACAGAGTAGGCCAATAGAATCCACATTCAAGGACCTTTGCAGCAGTCCTTGCTCCCCCAAAATGTCCACCAGTCGGCGATGCATGGCAATGAAACAAGATGTCCTTCATTTCTCTTTCCGGCACACATCTTCTGATAATCAAATCCGGACCTTGTTTAAATAAGAAAGGATCATCCCAGTAGTAGTTCTTCACATCATGATAAAACTTTTTCAATCTCTGCCCAACAAATTCCGGTGGCACTACGTTGGCTGCCAAATAATTCACATAATCCGCAAACCATGGCACAAACTCATCCTTCACTGCAAATAATTGTTCATCTGGGAAACTCTCATTAATCTCTCCTGCAGCAAGTTCTGACTTATCCCCCAACTCAAGTCTTGATAAGTGATCCGCCACCAAATTCTCTGTACCCTTCTTGTCCCGAACCTCCATATCAAACTCTTGTAAAAGAAGCACCCAACGAATAAGTCTGGGTTTAGCATCTTTCTTAGCAATAAGATGCCTGATTGCGGAATGATCAGTATACACAATAACTTTGTTCCCCATCAAATACGGCCTGAATTTGTCGAATGCATAGACAATGGCAAGAAGCTCCTTCTCAGTAGTGGCATAATTCAACTGAGCGCCATTTAGTGTTCTGCTGGCATAATAAATAGTCCGAAATACTTTGTCAACACGCTGCCCCAGAACCGCACCCACTGCAAAATCACTTGCGTCGCACATTAACTCAAACGGCTGGTCCCAATCCGGTGAAATTACTATATGTGCCGACACCAACTTCTGCTTTAGTATCCTAAAAGCTTCAAGACACTTCTCATCAAACTCAAATGGCACCCCATTCATCAACAATGCCGAGAGTGGCTTAGAAATCCTGGAGAAGGCCTTTATAAATCTTCTGTAAAACCCCGCATGACCAAAGAAACTTCTCACTCCCTTAACTGAAACTGGAGGCGGCAAATTCTCAATAGTAGCAATCTTAGCCCTATCAACCTCAATACCGTTCTTAGACACCTTATGCCCAAGTACTATGCCTTCATTTACCATGAAATGACATTTTTCCCAATTCAAGACTAGATTCGCCTCTTCACATCTTCTCAGCACAGCCTCCAAATTTGTCAAACAATTGTCAAAAGAAGACCCCATCACAGAGAAATCATCCATAAAGATCTCAATGCTCCGTTCCACCATATCAGAGAAGATAGCCATCATACACCGTTGAAAAGTGGCAGGGGCATTGCACAGACCAAACGGCATACGACGGAATGCAAAAGTACCATATGGGCAGGTGAAGGTCGTCTTTTCTTGATCCTCAGGAGCAATGGCTATTTGATGGTACCCTGAATAGCCATCCAGAAAGCAGTAATACTGATGTCCAGCCAATCTATCTAACATCTGATCAAGGAACGGCAGTGGAAAGTGATCTTTTCTGGTTGCTTTATTCAGTTTACGATAATCTATACAAATCCTCCAACCAGTTACAGTACGCGTCGGGATAAGTTCGTTATTGTCATTTTTCACCACTGTAATCCCTCCTTTCTTAGGGACTACCTGAACTGGACTCACCCAACTACTGTCTGAAATAGGATAGATCACCCCAGCATCTAACCACTTCAAGATCTCCTTCCTTACCACCTCTTTCATTGCTGGATTCAATCGACGTTGTGCTTCAATAGAGGGCTTACTGTCATCTTCCATCAAGATCTTGTGCATAACTGTGGATGGACTTATCCCCTGAATATCTGCCAACGTCCATCCAATTGCCAACTTATGAGTTCTCAACACCCTTAACAATTTTTCCATCTCCTCATTAGAAAGAGAAGAAGACACAATAACTGGTAAAGTCTCCTTCTCACCCAGGAAAACATAGCGAAGATGTGCAGGCAATGATTTCAATTCCAGCTCTGGAGGTTTCTGAACTGATGGTAATGGTCTCTCAGGTCCTTGGCCCAAATCTTCATATTTTCGATTATAAATTGGCCCTTTAGAATTCAACCACTGTACACACTCTTGGACCTCACTGTCTGACTCAGCATCTATATCCCCAATTGTCAAGCTCTTCTGAAGTGAATCCTCTGTAAGATTAATTTCAGCCACCGCTTTCTCTACCAGGTCAACTCTGAAACAGTTGTCATTGACATTTGCAAACTTTAAGGCCTTAAACACGTTGAATACCACTTCTTCGCCCTGAACTCGCAGTGTCAACTCACCTTTCTGAACATCAATCAAAGCCTGCCCCGTAGCTAAAAATGGCCTGCCCAGAATGATTGGTACATCCATATCCTCCTCCATATCCAGAACTATGAAATCTGCCGGAAAAATGAACTTATCCACCTTCACAAGAACATCCTCTATGATTCCTCTGGGGTGTTTCACTGATCGATCTGCTAATTGTAGAGTGACTGTTGTAGGACTAGCCTCCCCCAAACCAAGTCTTCTGAATACAGACAAAGGCATCAGATTTATACTCGCCCCCAAATCACACAAAGCATGCTTACATTCAAATTTCCCAATTGTACACGGTATAGTAAAGCTCCCCGGATCTCTCAACTTTTGGGGCAACTTCCTCTGCAATATCGCACTGCACTCTTCAGTGAGCGCCACCGTCTCATACTCCTCCATCTTTCTCTTCTTTGACAGAATTTCTTTCATAAATTTGACATAACTAGGCATCTTCTCTAATGCCTCAGCAAATGGAATATTGATGTGCAGCTTTTTGAATACCTCTAAAAACTTAGAAAACTGTTTATCAAGTGTAGTTTTTCTAAGCCTCTGAGGATATGGAACTTGAACTGGCTGACTATCAACAACTGGAGGACACTTGTTTGATCCCTGGTGGTCTTCAGTAACCCCATTCGCTTTAGTATCTGATTTCTCACTCAACTCTTCATTCCGAACCACTGACTTTTGTACACTGGGCTGCTCCACTTGCTTACCATTCCTCAATGAAATTGCTTGACAGTTCTCTTTAGGATTTACCACAGTATTACTAGGCAAATTCCTTTGCGGTCTGTTATTAAGCATGTTGGCCAACTAACCCACTTGTGTCTCAAGGTTTCGAATAGAGGATCTGGTCTCAGTCATGAATTGAGTCTGAGTATTAGTGAGGGTCAACAAGGCTGCTTGCAACTCATTAGTCTTTTCTGGTTGATCTTGCGGTCTAGGCTGGTGTGACGATGAGGCTTGATTCATAGGCTGTTGTGGCATGTGCTGCTGGTATGGCCCTTGAAACTGTGACTGTTGGCCCTGATTATTTCTCCATGAGAAATTTGGGTGATTTCTCCACCCAGGATTATAAGTATTGGAGAACGGATTCTGATAAGGCCTCTGAAAATTACCAACTGCCTGTACCTGAGCCTGATTAACTGGCAGATTACCACAAATGTTGGCCGCTGTACACTGTTCATATAAATGAGGCCCTCCACATATTTCACACCCTGATTGCATCTGTATAGCCTGGGCTTGAGCTGAGATCTTGTTTTGTTGCAACTGCTTTGTCAATGAAGCAACCTGAGCAGTTATAGCATCTAATTCATGTACCCCGGCTACTTTTCTCTGTGAAGTGTCTCGTTCGGCAGGCCACTGATAATTGTTCATAGCCATCTCCTCTAACAATTCATATGCCTCATCAGCCCCTTTACTCATGAAAGCACCGCCTGCTGCTGCATCTATTATAGTGCGAGTAGTACCGCAAAGCCCATTATAAAAATTGTGGACTAACATCCACTTCTCTATACCGTGATGAGGGCATTTTCTGAGCAGGCCTTTGAATCTTTCCCATGCATCGTACAATGACTCTCCCTCATTCTGATAGAAGTTATTGATTTCTCCCCTCAACTTCGCAGCTTTTGCAGGAGGAAAGAACTTTGAGAGAAACTTCTGAGCTAGTTCCTCCCATGTGTTGATTGAGTTGGCCTGTAGAGAAATAAGCCAACTTTTTGCCCTGTCCCTTAGTGAAAAAGGGAACAATCTCAACCTTATTGCATCATCGCTCACCCCATTAAACTTAAACGTTGCACATAGCTCAAGGAAATTCACTATGTGCAAGTTAGGATCCTCATTGGGGAGACCACCAAACTGAACAGAAGTCTGGACCATTTGTATCATCGCCGGCTTAATCTCAAAGTTATTGGCAGTAATAGTAGGCGGCCTAATGCACGAGTGTACTCCTGTGACAGCGGGGAGCACATAATCTCTTAATGCTCGCACATTTTGGTCCTGAGCGATATGATTCTGACCATCATTGTTGTTAACCCCGTCTCTTTGGTTGGCAGCCATTGATACTTCCAACCTCTTTTTCCTTCTGTTTTTTCTGCAGGATCTTTCGATTTCAGGATTAACAGGAACAAGATTTGCAGATCCTTCACGTCGCATACAAAAGATTCACCTATTAAAACAGAATGCGACAACTTGGATTAGTTCAAATAATAAAAACATCCAAATTAGAATAAAAATTAACTATTTTGATATTAATAGAATATCAATTCCCCGGCAACGGCGCCAAAAACTTGTTGCGAATTTTTACTACTGCGCAAGTATACGCAATCGAATAAACAAGTAATAGTAGTGGAAATATATTATTGTTCCGTCAGGGAATTGATATAATAATTACCAACAGCAAAATTTTATTTCTATTTGACTAATGAAATTTTAATGACAATTAACAATGATCAATAAACTAAGAAAACACAATTTAATTAACGAAATTTAATATGAGCGAAAGATTAGAGTATTCTAATTTCATCAACCTTCAATTCTATTCAATCAATAATACAACTAATATGTTTCTGTGATCTATGGTTATAGCAAGTTTACTAATGACAATTCTATTCTCTCTCAAGATATAAAATATTCAGTTTACCTGCGAATTTTCTACATGTCTGTGATAAATTCTACACATAAACCGCATTAAGAACAAAAACCTAATTGCTACACAAACCAATTTGATACTTTCGTTCTAAATTGAAATCTATGTCTATTGTCTAAAGCTATTCCAATTCTCACTTTTCAGATATTGAATTAAAACCAATAATCATGCAACAGATGGCCAATCAATTACAAGCATTAAACATAAGAACAATAGATAACCATAAATTCAAAGATTCATAGAAATTGCATTAAAGACGAATAGAATATCCAGTGACTACATTAAAATACTCTAAATACGAATTTAGTTCATAATATTAAACTTCATCATCCAATCTAAAATTCAAAAACATAAAAATAAACACAAAACGAAATAAACGTGGATTCTTCTCTGTTTCTTTCCCTTTGCCGTCAGAATGCTTTCTCTGCCTGTCCCTCTCCATCTTCCTTTTATTCTTTTTACAAAAATCCCAAAAACCTACGAATTTCCATGAAAATTTCCAAAAATGCCCTCGTGCCGATATATCGCCTAATACACTGCGATATATCGCCTGGTGAATTTTCTCGATGAAAACGCGAGTTTCTGATGTCGTTCTGTTTAAACCAAAATTTGAAATTCCTCCTTATGCCGATATATCGCCCAAGACAGGCGATACATCGCCTATACCATATTTCCACATATTGGCCAATTTTCGGCTACTAAAACCAACATTTATCCAAATTCTCGAACAAATCAGAATTATAACGACAAACTGCACAAGTTCACCAAACAGATTAAATAGAAACTTTCTCTTGAGAAAAACAACCAAATCAATCTGAAAATGTTATTAATAAGCGTATATTTTGTACGCTTATCAATGACTCCCATAATAGAGTATCTTACGACATGAAAATTGTCTGACGAGTGGAAAGACACGAGGAGAGTACTCTATCAAGCTCCAAGGTACACAATCATAGACAGAAAGCTGTACCGGCGTGGCCACTCCTTGCCTCTACTACGGTGTGTTCTGTCAAAAGAAGCCAAAACTATTTTGCAGGAGGTGCATGAAGGCTTCTGTGGGGATCACGCTGGGGGGCAAAGCCTGGCCTTGAAAATATTACGGCAGGGGTATTTTTGGCCCACGCTATCGAAGGACTCCATCTCCTATGTCAAAAAGTGTGATAAATGCCAGCGGTTTGCCACCATTTCCCGAGCTCCTCCGGTCGAGCTAAAAATGATATCATCCCCTGGCCATTCGCAGTATAGGGAATCGATTTAATTGGAGCCCTGCCCACAGGGAAGGGAGGAGTTCACTATGCAGTAGTGGCTATCGATTATTCTACAAAGTGGGCGGAGGCGGAGCCCCTCACTACAATCACCGCAAAGAGAGTCCTCGACTTCGTGGTCAAGAATATTGTTTGCCGATTCAGACTGCCAAGAAAGATTGTGTTAGACAATGGGACGCAGTTCGATAGCGATCTCTTCACTGAGTTCTGTGAAAGGCACGATGTAATCAAAAGCTTCTCCTCAGTGGCCTACCCGCAGGCCAACGGACAGGTCAAGGCTGTAAACAAAACCCTCAAAGCAAGCCTTAAAAAGAGGTTGGACTAGGCCAAGGGAGTATGGCCCGAGTAGCTCCCCCAGGTGTTGTGGGCTTACCGGACCTCCCACGGAACTTCCATGGGGCATACCCCTTTCTCCCTAACTTTCGGAAGTGAGGCCGTCCTCCTTGTCGAAGCAAAGGTAGCCACACATAGGCTCCAGACCTTTAGCCTGGAGCGGAACGACGAACTACTCAGCGCGTCCCTCGACCTAATTGATGAGAAACGGGAAGATTCACAACTACGGCTCGCGCATTATCTAAAAAAAAACATGCGTTATTTTAATTCAAAGGTCAAAAAGCGTGTCTTTGGTTTAGGAGACCTGGTACTCCGAAGGGTATTTTTAGCAAGCAAGGACCCCAAAGACGGTGCCTTAGGCCCGAGCTGGGAAGGGCCCTATCAGATAGTCGAAATCGTACAGGAAGGTACTTTTAAATTGGACCGACTTAGTGGAGAAACAGTACCACGGACCTGGAATGCTATACATTTGAAAAATTATTATCAATGATCAAACCACCTCTCTATGTAAGGCTTGAATATAAAATCCATTTAATTTTAGAAATATATAAAAAAAAAAAAATTATGGTATATTTGTATCTTCGTACGGTTTCATATGCATGTTAGTTCAAAGTAACCCAGAAAGTCCACTTCCTGATTACTGGGGGGCCAGACAACCCTAGGACCAGGTTCTGAAACTTAGAAGTTTATTAAATTGATTAACCAGTGTTTTTCTACAAAATGTGAGGTATTAATAAAACTAACGCGAACTAAGTTTTTAATTAAATATCCTGGACACGACCAGGTTCTGAAACTTAGAATTTGGTTAAATTGATTAACCAGTGTTTTTCTAAAAAACGCGAGGTGTCAATAAAACTAACGCGAACTAAGTTTTTAAATTAAATATCCTGGACACGACCAGGTTTCGAAACTTAGAAGTTGGTTAAATTGATTAACCCGTGTTTTTCTAAAAAATGCGAGGTGTCAATAAAACTAACGTGAACTAAGTTTTTAAATTAAATATCCTGGACACGACCAGGTTCCGAAACTTAGAAGTTGGTTAAATTGATTAAACAACGTTTTTCTAAAAAACGTAAGGTGTCAATAAAACTAACGTGAACTAAGTTTTTAAATTAAATATCCTGGACACGACCAAGTTCTGAAACTTAGAAGTTGGTTAAATTGATTAAACAATGTTTTTCTAAAAAATGCGAGGTGTCAATAAAACCAACGCGAACTAAGTTTTTAAATTAAATATCCTAGACACAACCAGGTTCCGAAACTTAGAAGTTGGTTAAATTGATTAACAATGTTTTTTCTAAAAACGCGAGGTGTCAATTAAACTAACGTGAACTAAGTTTTTAATTAAATATCCTGGACACGACCAGGTTCCGAAACTTAGAAGTTTGTTAAATTGATTAACAGTGTTTTTCTAAAAAACGCGAGGTATCAATCAAGTTAACGCGAACTAAGTTTCTACCGAGCACATCATAAAGCATGAGAAAGAGATCGGAGAATAATTAAAACTTAGATAACTAAAATTAATATATATATAAAAAAAAGATTTGTCTCTAGGTGAATAACCTCGTTCTTAGCGTTTACAAAGGAAAAATACATAAGTAAAAACAAAAAAAATCTAAGACCCCCCAGGTTGCTCTGAGGACATCACCTCCTCGGTCTCTTGCTCGCCAGCGACAGAGGCCTCCCCAGTCTCAGAATGCAGCTCCTATTGTAGCCGAGCCTTGAACTTCTCGAGGTAGTGCCCCCACACGTCGGAAGCCATGAAGGAGAAGTTGTCGTCCTGATTGAAGGCCCAGCAGTGGTACAATATGCTCTCCATGGAGGATGTCAATGCTTTCTTCTCCTCCTGGATGGCCACCTCGACCTCCAGCTGCTTGGCCTTGGCCCCCTTGAGCTCGGCCTGAAGGGCTACCGAGGCAGCCTTCGCCGCCTACTTGCCTTCTTGAGCAGTGGTTAAGGCAGCCTTCGCCACCTGTTCAGCCGCTTGGGCCGCCGCCAAAGCAGCCTTGGTGCCCTATTCGCTCTGTTGAGAGGCGGCGAAAGCAGCTTGGGCCGCAGTCAGCTCGGCTTTGAGTTCCTCATTCTTGGCCCTGGCCCGAGATATGATGCGGTGTTGAGCCAAGACCGCCTACAAAAAGCAAAGAAATAGTTAGGCACATACCGGGGAAAAATAATAAAAGTTAGGTCAGGGAAAATGCTTACTGTGAGGTTCATCCACAAGGAAAACTCCATGACATTATCCGGGCTCCTCTCCTCGATCGCCCTCAGGTCATTGGGCTTGGCCTTATAGAAATGCTCCATCGAGTAGTTCGCTGTCTCGTAGACGGTCCCCCGAAAAGTGTCTAGAATCAGCTCCAGATCCTGGGAGTTGATGGGGATGCGAACGGTGGCGGCAGGGATCACTGGAGCTGGGGGACCAACCAGTGCTACCGGATCCCGAGAGGGAGGTGGGGGAGAGCGAGGAGGGGGTACAGCCGGACCTCTCTTCTCCTGGGCTGCGGCGGGCTGAGCTCCCGAGCCCGAGCCTTTCCCCTTAGCCGGGGATTTGGAAGCAGTCACGGCCGAGGGGGGCATTTTCTTCAACGTGAGCCGAAGTTTCTTGACTAGGGGACCCTCGTTGGATCTCCCCTCCTGGAACATCGAGCGGATGTCAGGTTCCCCTCACTGTGCCATCTCCTCACCTGAAAAAGAATGGGAAATGTGCTAAGCATGCATATACGTTCATCAGTTTACCAAGAAAATACGTATAAAGTAACAAAAATCCTACCCTCTGAGCTAGAGGAGTCTATTTCCACGACCTCCGGCCTCGGAACTGCTATAGGGGAAGGAGAGTCTAAGTCAACCACTTCTTAGATTAGGGGAGGTTCCGGATTAGGCTCTACCTCCGGACTGGACTCCTCTACGTATTGCCTAAGTTGAAGAGCTACAACACCCTAGAGAAGGGATGGGCACGACCTAAGATTGGTTCCATACTCCTCAAAGAAGGCCGACCTAAAAGACAAAGTGTTATCTACTACTACGGTGCCCCTAGGGCGACCCATGTCGTGACGTAGTACTAATTGATCGACGCACTGGAGTAAGGTTATATTACGGTCAGGGTCATTTTGGTGACGATGCACAAGCTGGTTTGGGTTAAACCTAACTAGCCTAAGGTCTGTGGCTGCCCTATCTAGGTCCCGAAAAGGGTATGGGTTACCTTGGCCGGAAGGGCCGGCTGCTGCCCCCGATTGAGCTCGGTCCACATCAGGTTCCCGAGCGATCTTAGGGCTCGCCTCTTTCGCACAAGTGGCACCTCAGGCTCCTCTACTTGCTCGTCACCGTCGACGACCGTGGTGCCTCCCTCGGGGATGGGTGCCAGCTCACGAGCTACTGGGTAAGTAGCCCGCGTCCTCCTCAGGGCCAAAGTCTGGCCTTCAGAAATTAATTTACACGCCAACATCGTGTCATCAAACACGAGCTGGCGGTAGTCCTTCTCACTAGGCGGAAGCCTTGCCAGGGTATCATACTGACCACCAAGGGTCACTGATTTTGCTGTCCTCACAAAAATGGCTGCACGATGATGCTCCAATCAGTATACGCGAAAAATCTAAGAATAAAAAAAAAAATTCGCGTGCTGAGAATAAGAAGGAAACTTACGAGGATGGTTGAAGTAATGGTGTAATGCCCCAAATTTCCTAATAAGGTTTAGGACCTTGATTAGGAGGTTGGGATGGCCATAATTGATTTATTATGCTATTAAATGATAATATGCATGTTTAGGTGTAATAAATATGCATGTGAACCCATTTCTGAGTAATTGGGTGATTTCCATATTTTGGCCATTTCGGGCATATTTGGCATATATGTGATATGTGTGTGGTGCTTTATTATTGTGTGGTTATGCTAGGGTTACTCAGCACAAGATGATCCTAGGACGTAAGCTAGTGGGAAAGTCACAACGGGGTTTGTTCTTGACTCGGAGTGAGTCAAGGGGTATTTAGAGTATTACCGGGTTATTGGGTAATGGGAATAAGAATTTGTTGATAAATTGGGAACTAGTAAGATTAGGGGGAAATTCTGGAGGTTTTGACTATTTTGCCCCGAGAGTGTTTTCGGGACCCCGAGCATTAGGATTTGGTTGAAGCTACTTAAGCTTAAAATAACCTTTTAAGAAATAAAAAGAACGTTCTGTACATTCTCTCTCCCTCAAAGTTCCATTTTCGTCTCCCAATTGCATTTTCGAAGGTAACTTGAGTTCTAGGACTCAGATTCAAGCGAGGATCAAGGCATAGCGATCCTAGGAAATATTAGAAGCTTATTAGGCAGAGGATTTAGTTGAAAACAACTCAATTGGTGGTAATTCAAGTTTTAAGTTTTTAAGCTTGAATTGGACTTTGTGTTTTGATGAGTTTTTGTTAGATTTGAGACTTGGGTTCTGTTGGTTTTGGATCGTGGGGATGTTTGGGAACTTTGATTTTTGAGTTTGGAGATGTTTGGATATGTTTTTGGGAGGTTTTAAAAGGTTGAAACCGGGGAGAAATGGCTGGTCCGAGGTTGGGCCGCGGCCCAGGCTTGAAGAGGCAGGTGGAGGTTTTGTTTAGCCTGAGGGTCGCGGTGCTTGCCAGGAGGGCCGCAGCGCTTGGTGCTGTTTATGGCCAAATTGATGTTTTGGTTAGGCGAACTCAAACCTTAGGCCTCGGGATCGTTCCTACTACCCGGTTTAGTAGGATTTGATGTCTCGGAGGCTAGGTCTTGGTTCCGGGAGTGGTTTTAGAACTTGAACTCATTGGATCACCATTTATGGTTGTGACTAGGTTATCACTAGAGGCTTGGAGTAAGGATCGTGCTTGTGGCTCGTTTATTGGTAACCTGTGCTTGGACCAAAGGTAAGAAAACTGCACCCTGTGTATATGTGACATGCATGGTTATTCTTGATGCATGTTGGATGTTCAAATGTGACATGCATGGTTATTGTTGAGGCATGTCAAATGATTAAATGTGATGCATGTGTTACACGAGGAGCATATGGTTAGGGCATGCTATGAGTATTGAATATGAGATTGTTCAGAGCTTGAGCCTCTGTGTTTATGCATGGTCCTAATTATGCTAGCAGTTGTAAGTAAGCATGTTGAATGCCCTATATTCGAATATTTGACATATGATATATGTTTGGTAGCATTGCTTGCTTGTGTGGGGCACCAACTATTCAGGATCGGCACTGGTCGCGTATTACTGACCTGAGAGTCAGAAACGGCATAAGCGTCCTGAACGCAGGGCCGATAAAAGATTAGATCTAATCGATATCAGCATTGAATGACTCATATGGGTATTAATGCTGGACCGACTAGAAGGTCGATGAAAATTATAAGCGCTTGTCTAGTCTAAGACTAGTTACTCAGAGCCAAGGCCTAGGTGACTGATTGTCACATGGATAAGGGAGCGGAATCCCCCTGATAGTGACTTGATGATTAGTCACTGGTTTAAAGGTACAGACCCCCTGATAGTGACTTGATGATTAGTCACTGGTTTAAAGGTACTGACCCCCTGATAGTGACTTGATGATTAGTCACTGGTTTAAAGGTACTGACCCCCTGATAGTGACTTGATGATTAGTCACTGGTTTAAAGGTACTGACCCCCTGATAGTGACTTGATAATTAGTCGCTGGTTTAAAGGTACAGACCCCCTGTTAGTGACTTGTTGATCAGTCACTCTTTCATTGTTTGAACTTATTTGCCTGCTTGAATAGGGCTGTATTTGCTAGGCATGTGCCTTATGATTTGATGATATGTTATTACTGTTCATGAGCATATTAAGTTTTCTTGCTGGGCTTCGGCTCACGGGTGCTATGTGGTGCAGGTAAAGGCAAAAGGAAGCTGTACCATCCTTAAGTTGGAGAGCTTAGGTGACGATGTGTACATATACAGCTGCTCAACCGCCACGACCGAGGTTTGAAGGAGAGGAACTAGGGTTAAACCCTGTTTTGCCGCTTAGATCGACTGGTTGTAAATAGTTTCTTTTAATAGACCTTTAAATTATATTTTTGGGATCCCAATGTATACAGTAAACGTTCTAGTGAAACGTTATATCTTAACCAAAATTTTTAATCCCTAAACCTCTAATCATACTTAGTTACACAATTTTGGCCAAATGACTCGATTAGCGAGTTTAGCACTGTTTACAAGGCACACCGTAATGGTCCCTGGAGTTTAGGGCGTTACAAATGGTATTTGCAATTGCGAAACCCGTTCGACATGAAAAATTGGTCTTTGAAGTCGTTGGGATGACTGGGCAGCACGATGACCGAAGGCGAGTTCAGGAACCGGGTCAAGTAGTAGAACCTGTCACCTCGCCCCCTTTGGTCCGGGCTGGCTTTGAGGCAGAAGAAGTAAAGGATATCTGCCGAAGTGGGGACGTCCCACATCTGCTTCAGGAAGAGATATCTCATCCCGGCCTGTAAACGATAGGAGTTCGGTGGAAGTTGAAACGACACCAACCTCACATAATTAAGGAAGTCCGCGAAGTATTGGTCGAGGGGGAGGAAGGCCCCAGCCTTTAAGTGTTCATCACTCCAGGGCGCAAAATTGTCCTGGAGTGGTGCGCAGCTCCGTTCCCCCTCGTAGGGAGGTCGGGCGATGAGAGCCCCCGTCCCAGCCTCGATGTTATGGGACAACAGGATCTTGTTGACCCTACCTTGGGTCGTTATCTTCGAGACAATCCTTTCGGCCTCGAAAAAGGCGTCAGGAGTGACCGCGATCTCCTTCACCACGAGACCGAACTCAGGCAGGGGGGAATCAGGGACGACCTCCTTTTCCTTGTGAGATTGCTGGGAAGACGAGCCAACTACGTTCTTCTTTGATGCGCCTTTCTTGGGTGCCATCAGCTCGCCTATTGAATAAAAACGACGGAGTTTTTAGTAGGCGATGTAGAATTTTTTAACATGAGAAATAACAAGGGCCAGGGGTCCTAACACGCAAGCTGATGCAATATCAGCCTGTGTGATGCCGCGCGTTGCCTATGCTACGCGCCTAAGTTTCCCAACAGATCTCTGATATTCAGGGATCCGTGTGTCAGCAGAGTCAGGCCATTACTTGCCTTGGGGAAAGGGTTTTAAAGAAAAACCGCCTAAGAAACGTGACCCCTAAGCTACCCGGTTTTGTACTCTAAAAACCTCTCGTCTTCCATATCCTGAATGGGTATTTCCTAAACTAACCCAGAAATCATCCAGAAATTACCTAGTTATGAACATCACAGTCCTAAACATGTTTTAGAATCTACTCAATACGCCTAAAATCAAAACTTATGCACCAAAGTTATTTAGGAGCAGCCTACTGTTGGTAACTATAAAGTGCAGATTCACATGACAAAGAAAAAGGAAGAAAATTGAAACACGTGGAAAAAAGAAACATACAAGTCTTGGAAAAACAGGAAACTTACAATATGTTCAAACGAAAGTTGCAAGCAAAGTAGGAGAAGGGCTCCTGGGGAAATCCTTGATGACTGAGTTTCCGAGGGTTTTTTGTGACGAGATTACGGGGATTTCTGGGATTTTAATCAGAAGAGGAAGAATAGTTTTTGAAACTTGGAAGAGAAAAAATGAAGAAAATTTTCGAATAAAAGGTGATGAGTGCTGAAAATTGCCAGCCCTATTTATACGTAAAAGGCATAAGGAAACAAGGACCGTCCGATCAAGCTAATGCGAGATACGAAGGTCATGATTCGAAAGATGAAACGGCGGAAAAAAGGTGGCCAGGCCATTTAATACAATCCTCGAAACTCAAACAGACACCAATCACAGCGTTCCACATGTCTAGTACTCAAATGATGGGCAGGGTCAGGATAATCGCAAAGGAAGTTTAAAAGTCCATGCCATGAATGTCAGAAGTGACGTCATAGAACACGAGCAGGGACTTGGGGTGCAAATGTACGCCCTGAAAATCAGCACGTATATTTTTAGGCAGCTCGGGTATAGCTGGCTAGCAAAAGGCTATAATCGATGTTCCACGTGTTCACTTTTCATCCGGGGGAATTTAGCATGATTCCCTAGACAAATAGCTCGAGCTGATGAGTCATTTAGCAACTTACCACCTGGAACCATTTGTGTAATATTGCATTAAAAGGCACGAGTTAGCATTATGCTGAGCTCGTGGTACGCCAGAGGTCTGACGTACCCCAGGATCTTTATAAAGTTGACCACGCAATATAAACGTGCATAAAACAGACATCACGTTTCTGTTTTATTCTCGGATACGTAATATAAACGTGCGTGATTAGACATCACACGTCTGATTTAGGCCATGCGGCCCATTATCCATTTTACCTATTGATTAGACCACACTTCAATATAAAATTTAGATGCTAATCATTAATGTCATAGAGATGATGTGAGGGATCAAGAGATCACGGGATGACCCCAACACCTACCCAGAGATCATTCTCCTATAAATACCAAGACTCTGGGTAGTGCAAGGGGTTGAATTCTTTCTGTAGTGCAAATACTCTACAAAGAGAGAAGGAGATATACAACAATAATATTGACTCGTGGACTAGGGGGATTTTAACCTCCGAACCACGCAAAAATGAACGAGTATTCTTACTATATCATTCTAAGTCCCTTAAAGAGTGATTATTCTCATTACGGTTTATCCTTAAGCACTAGTTCATTCCAGCTAATTTTCGTAATACACTGTTGGCGAAAAACCGTGTCAACACTAAGTGATATCGAAAGCGTGTTGAAGCAGTGTTCAAGCTCGAAGACGCGCTAAACATACACACGGAAAAGCTGTAAGGAAATCCTTATTTCTTTGGGATTATGTTAAATCGTGTATTGAATCCCTATTTTTATGGGAACTTTATTTAAATAATGCATTTAAGTTGTATTATTATTATTATTCAAATATTTATTTGAATGTAGATTTGAATATATGTTGTAACTTCCTTAAATTTGTGGGGAAATATTCTTGTAATCAGGTCTATAAATAGTCTGGATCTGGACATTTGTACTCACGAACAATTTTGTACTGAGAAACTCTTTGTGAAATTGCTCCTTTCTAAAGCTTTAACGCAGACAAATTAATATAAGTGACTCGTGGACGTAGGCAGATTTTAATTGTTGAACCACGTAAAAATCTCTTTTTTTTTCTTCCTAATTAATTGTTTATTGCTCTATATAATTAAGTTGATGAAAAATGGCGTCAACAATTTGTGACTTTAGTTCAAAAAACTTTTATCAAAATCGAGATTAGGAGTTTATTTGAACTATTTTACAAAACAAATTGTTCAAAAAGTAATTTGTTAAAACACAAAATCCAAATATATAATGAGACAAAACATAGGATAAAAAAAAAATAGTATTATATACAAATAAAGAATATACTCACCAAAGCTTTTTATTATTAATCATTTATATTTTGGAAGAAAATATGTTTTAAAAAATTAGTGCTCTTAAGTCACGATGTAAGTTAAATTTTGTGTCAATGAAGAATGAGTAAGATCTTTGCTTTTAAGTAATGAAAATAGAAAATGAGAATGGTCAGTGTAGTTGTAGTTGTAATTTAAAAAAAAATACAATTTTATAGAAGTAAAAAAAAAAGTATCATGCAATAGAATAATCATTACACTCATATTATAAAAAATAAAAAATAAATCATGATTTATAAAAACAAAATTCATAAAATTACATATTCTTATACGGTGATAATGCTCACTTTTTTTTTTTTTAAGAAAATAACTATTATACCAAAATAGATTAGAATGAAACAGATAAACCATAGATAGTACAATTATACTAATTTTTCTATTTATCTAGGAAGGGTGAGTATTACTAATTTAATATTTTTCGATATTTAACATATAAATTTTATTAAAAATAAAATTAATAATATTTGAAGTAATTGTTAGGGTGAGATTGGTATTATATAAATATATCTTTATATATATATATATATATATAAAAGTATATTTAAAGGAGTAATAGTCTTTTTTTTCGTCTAACTTTAACTTTCAAGGTTCCTTTAAATGTAAAGTAATAAAGAAATAAAATAAAAAAAGAGCTACCAAATTACAAAATTTCACATAACTGTCTCAATGTTTTAATCATAACTTTCAATTCAAGAGTCTAATTTTAAATAATTAATTACTTGGGAATAATACTGAAAAATCTATAACTTTGTGTGCAATAATATTTTTCAAATTCGCATTATTTAGAAATTAAAAACTGATCATAAATTGGAGATTTGGTTGATTATGAAACTTCACAAATTTGTCTAAGTGTTCTAGTCACAACTTTTGATCCAATAGTTCGATTTCAATGATTTGGATATCGTTGAAAACAAATTGAAAAATCTATAACTTTGTGTAAAATAAAATTTTCAAATTTGCATTATTTTGGATCAAAAAATGGTTGTAAGTTACATGTTTGGTTAAATATGAAATTGTATATTTATTTGAAAAGTTGAAGCTATCTTATTACATTTAATGAGTAATTTGTGGCGAAAATACTTAAATTTTACACAAAAATGTATTTTAATACCCAATTTTTTTTTTTTGCATATAATATACATTCCGTCAACATTACTTGGCAGTCGTAGGTACCTAGCCGTTAAGTGCTAGGTATGTAGCTACCTATGATTGGTCCATATCATTTATTTTATTTTTAAAACTTAAAAAAATGAGTTAAATTCAATTTAAAAGATAATACAAAATCAAATAATTACATTTACTAAAACCCGTTTTTAATTAATTAAATTAACTATTAAAAAATTGACATTAACAAAAAAGAAGCAAAACCACAAATATTAAAGCAAGAATAAATCACAAAAAATTACAACATACTTTAACTCCTCAACAAGATTAAATCCCAGAATAATTAAGAAAAATTAAAATTCTTGAACAAGAAACCCAAATTAAAGCACATAACAATAATGTTCTTAATATTCATTTTCGCCATGTTCATCAAAATCTCCAACCAAACTTAATGTTTATCAAACCAGACCACATCCAACCAAAAACCTCAGATTGCATAAGAGAAAAAAAAAACATTTCAGATCTATCTCAGACAAAGTTCACAAACACAATATCAAAGACAGAACCAAACTTTCATTATCAAATGAGGAACCAAATACAAACAACATGGATTTTCATTTTCAAATACAAAACATCAGTGGTATCAAAGCATAGACCCAAATTATTAAACTCCATTCCCTTTCATAAAACCAGAACTGATATCACAAATACAATCTGAAATCAAAGCTTCAAAACCCAACAAATTTCACAAAGTCAGATCTGTCGTACGCACATTCAACAGTAGGAAAAAAAGTTTAAGAACCCACATCGAACGCCAACCTCGCTACCACCTTCATTGTCTCCATCTGCTCCCTCAACGTCGCCACCACCTGCGCTACCAAATCAGCTCTTCTCCAATGTCTTCTCCTCTTCTCCAGCCTAGATCTCTGATGGACGATTTTTCTCTTGGACAAAAGCGTGAAGCAAATCTGATATCTTAGATCTATCTCCCATTCAGATCAATGACAACCCATCTCAGATCTTCCATTGAAGCTGGCGGGGAGTGATTGAAGAAAAAAAAAAAAGAATAGGATAAAAAGGAATGTATCGAGCTATGGAAGAGAGGGAAAGAATGAAGGAAAAAATATTTGATAATTTAGATATAGTTTTTTTTAGTATTAGTTTAGATTTATGTTTTGTTTTAACATTAAATTTTTTAAGTTTTTAATTTTGTAATAATTTCTAATCTTAATTTAATTAAAAATCGGTGTTTAATCATTTTTATTTATTTAGTTGATTTTAAATGCTTTTTATTTAATTTTTTTTTAATATTTAAATGAATTTTTAAATAAAAGATAAAAATTATATAAATAAGACCGATCATATGCAACCACGTAGGCAATTACTTGTGTATCGTCCCAAAATTTATAATAAGGCTTAGTGCATTAATTAGTGGGTTAGGAGGGCCTAATTGGATTTATTTGTGGTTTTATTGAATATTTGTGTAATTATGTGAATTACATGAGTTATCTTATAATATGATAGATTATGCATGTTTAGGTATATTAAATATGCTTAAAGGCCCGTTTTTATTAAAAATAGGCATTTTCATAATTTTGACCCGCTGAGAGTATAATTGTAATTATGTGTTATATTGTTGTGAGTCTTGAGACCACATTATTATGTAGATATATTTGAGATATTCGGCACGAGTCGGTCATTTTGAGCCAAGCAACGAAAAAGTCACAACGGTGATTAATACCTGGCTCGGGGTGAGCCTAGGGGTATATTTGGGGAAAAATATTGGTATTTTGAGGATTAGTGGAATTAATCGGGTATTATAAGTGAAATTTGAGGTTTAGCGGGAAAGTGGTGTCAAATGACCATTTTGCCTTTGGGGGCTTTGAGGAGAGACTTAGTAGGCAGGGGTATTATGGTCTTTTTCCAAGGTAATAGTTCAAGACTTAGCCAAAGTCTTAACCAAGTGTCTCACTCACGTTCTCTCCCTCTTGCTATCTCTCTCGTCCATTCTACTTTGTCCCAAAAAGAAAAATCTTGAAGTCTTGATCTTAGAGGCAACCCTTAGTGGAATTGAAGCTGATTCTTGAGGATTAGGGGCTGCTAAGCTTGGGGAATCCAGTGGAGAACTCGAATCCTAGGAGGTAATCCAAGTTCTTAAGCTTTTGAGTTTTCTTTTTAATGTTCTTGGGAATATTTGAATTTTGGGTTTGGGTGTGTTTTAAGAGGTTTTTGATGGTTGTATTCTGTATATCTGAGATTACTAGAGTTGTTTTGGTGGTCGGAATTGGGTTGAGATTGGGTTTGGATGGGTTTTGGGAGAGGTTGCGATTTTTGAAAAATCGCAGAAATTTTTGGGTTTCGGGGTGGCGTCGCGGCGCTTGGTAGGAGCGTTGCAGCCCACTTGAAGGTCCTCGAGGCTGGGGTTTCCTCAGACCGCCTTGGCACTGCAAACCTTAGTGGGCAGCGCCGCAACGCAAAATGAGAAAATATTTTGGGTTGGCTCTCTACCAAGTGGGGCACCGTGACCCTTTTTTGTTAGCCGCCACAGCGCATAATGCGTAGCAATAAGGTTGGCCCCTCACCCTACTGTGGGGCCGCGACATAGATGTGGGGCGCCACGACTCTAAATGGGAAAATTTTAAATAGGTGGCTTAGGGTTTTGGAAACCCGAATCAAAAGGCACGGGAATGATTCTACTACCCGATTTAGTGGAATTACTGCTTGGCTCGGGAGCGAAGGTTAGGGTTTGGTCTTGCAACCCTTTATTGGTTCAGTTCTTGATGAATATTCCTTATTATGGCTGTGACTAGGAAGTACTGCTTGGCTCGGGAGGAAAGGATCGCACTCGGAGTTGCTATGTTAACTTGCTCAGGACTCGAGGTAAGAAAACTGGTATATGCACATAGAGCTAATCAGTTGATATGCTTATTAACATTGAATTATATGTGAATGATTGGTACAATCTATGTTCGGCCATCGTGTTGAACGCGTGGTCGGTGGGACGTCATGTTGAACGAGGGGCTGGTCGACAAGCGTGTGAAACGTAGGTCATAAAGGCAAGTTTAGTTGAGGGGTGCGGTCCTCACTTGCTCGATACGAACCATCTTGCTCGGTTGGGCCGTTCAGTAAGGCTGTTTTCTTGGGCCGTGTAATTGATTATGTGATTGAAATGAATATCTTTGTAAACTGTGGAACGTGTTTACAGGTTATATAATTGGAATAAATGCATTAGATGTCTATGAAGCATGTGTTTATTTCTTTTGAATATTTGAGACTATTGTTATGTCTTGTGAAGTTTTCTTGTTGGGCATCGACTCACGTGTGCTCTATGGTGCAGGTAAGGGTAAAGAGAAGCTGGACCAGCCATGAGTTGGAGAGCTTTGGGGGCGATGTGTACATATGCGACCTGCTTGACTATAACGCCCTAAACTCCAGGGACCATTACGGTGAACATTTTAAACAGTGCTAAACTCGCTAATCGAGTCATTTGACCATAACCGTGTAACTAAGTATGATTAGCAGTTTAGAGTTAAAATTTTTGGTTAAGATATAACGTTTCACTAAAACGTTTACTTTATACATTGGGATCCAAAAAATATAATTTAAAGGTTAATTACAGCAAATATTTACAACCAGCCGACCTAAGCGACAAAATAGGGTTTAACCCTAGTTCCTCTTTAGACCCTCGGTCGTGATGGTGGAGCAGTCGCATATGTACACATCATCACCTAAGCTCTCCAACTCAAGGATGGTCCAACTTTCTTTTGGCTTTACCTACACCGCAAAACACCCGTGAGCCGAAGCCCAGCAAGAAAACTTGATATGCTCATGAACAAGTAATAACGTGTTACTAAGTCATAATAGGCATGCCTAGCAGTAATAACCCTACTCATGCATGCAAGCAGGTACAAATAAGTGTTTTTGAAGCCCTGCGCTCTGAGTAGATGACTAAGAAGTCATTCTTTGAACAGCTGATAATAAGCCACTCTCTAAATAGATGGTTGATAAGTCCATCTCAGTCAGATGACTGATAAGTCCATCTCGGTAAGATGACTGATAAGTCTATCTCGGTCAGATGACTAATAAGTCAGTGCCATTCACAAGTGAGTAAGATTTGCTAAGCATTTGATATGCAATCAATGTCCACATTTAAACATTCAACATGCCTCAATAATAACCATGCATGTCACATATGTGGTGCAGTTTTCTTACCTCTGGTTCGAGCGAGAAATACGTTAAGAACGACCCTTGAGAACGATCGATCATTTGATTCTTTAACGGTCACCTAGTCATAACCAAATATGGGATTCCATCAATAAATGAATAATAAAAGGTTCCCGGACCAAGACCTAGCCTCTGAGACATCAAATCCCACTAAACCAGGTAGTAGGAACGATCCTGAGGCCTAAGGTTTGAATTCCCACGATGAAAACACATTTTTGGCCAAAAATGCCACTAAGGACTGTGGCCCTACTCCACCATGCCATGGCCCGCCTCCCAAATAGAGGCACTTGCCTCCCAGCCACCAGCACACGTCGTGGCCTGCTCTCCCCTGTGCCACAGCCCTATGGCCTTTCAGCACCATCCTGCATCTTCATCAAGCCTGGGCTGCAGCGCTCTAGAACAAAGTCGCGACCCCACCCAAAACCCAGCCAAAAACCCCTGTTTTTCCTCTTCGAACTCAATTCAAAAACCTACTAAAACACTTCCAATTCCACAAAGCAAGGTTCCTAACTATTATCACAACTTGTCTATCATATAACCAACAAAACCTAAGCTTTAAACCATTCAAAAACCTCATCAAATTTCCATTCCTATGATCCAAACTCCAATCTCAAAACTAACACCAAAAACAGAGCAAAGAACCATAAAATTGAACTAAAACCTTATCTTAAACTCGAATTGAATCCGCTTCAATGGCTAAACACAAGCCTAAACCCTTAAGCCTCAATTCCCAAGCTTGAGCCCTCAGTCTTGGCTTATAAAATTTAAAGGAAGGGAGAGGAAGAGATATGATCGGGTGAAGAGGAGAAGAACTCTGTTTTTCTACAGCCTTCCTACTTAACACATATCCCTTGGTCAAATGACCAAAATGCCCCCAAGCTTATCTTATTTCCTTAACAGCCCCCAAGGGCAAAATAGTCATTTCCCATCTAATCCCGCTAATCATAATTAACGTTCTCCAATTCCCATTATTTCCAATATTCTCAAATTCGAATAAATCATACCCCATTACCCTTTAATTTCCGGTAATGTTCTAATCCTCAAATCACCTCGAGACTTACCCCGAGCCCCGAAATTAATCCCTTTATGACCAGACCGATAACTTGCATTCAAAGATCGTCTCATGCCGAATGGCTCGAACAAATCCACATTATGATGTGACCTTATTCAAAATTCACCAGCATGCATGAAAATATACAAATGTGCCCTCAACAGGCCAAATTACCAAAATGTCCTTATAATGAAATGTGGACCCATATGCATGCATTTATCATCATATAATAATATAATTCACATAAACATGAATATAATCATTTAATGGCATAATAAATCAATTATGGTCATCCCGACCTCCTAATCAAGGTCCTAAACCTTATTAGGGATTTTGGGGCATTACATTGACCACCACGCCCGAGACTTCTTTTGTGAATCTAAATTTATGGGTTGCTTTGATTCTTAGGATGACTACTTTATACTTTGTTTATTAATTTATCTATTCATAAAATCTTTCTATGGGATCTCATGTATATATTGAACTCTTTTAATGAAAAGTAATATTCTTTTAGCCAAAAAATTTAATACCTAACCCTTTAAGTAACTTTAATTACACGTTTAAGTCCAAATGACTCGACTATCGAGTTAAGCACTATTTTTAAACACACGATGTAATGGTCCTTGATTAATAGGGCATTACAACTTGGCACTTAATGGCCAGGTACCTATAGCTGCTAAGAAATGCTAACATAATGTATTTTATCTACCAACAAAATTTGGGTGTTAAAATGCAATGCTAAGAAATGCTAACAGAATGTATTTTATCTACCAACAAAATTTGGGTGTTAAAATGCAATTTTGTGTAAAACTTAGTTATTTTCGCAACAATAACTCTTTTAATTTCGTATTAAAATTATGTTTATTTGAGTTGTTTTTTGAATTCAAAATGAAAATTAATAGTGTTGATAAAATTATTTTATTTGAAAATATGATTGGGATATTTACACAGTTTTATATATAAAAGATATTTATTTATCTATTATATACTACCTATCCCAATTATATTATATTTTAATTTAATTTAAAGTTATTCACATATAATAGCTATAAATAACATTGATAATAAATCTTCTTTCTCTCACTCTTTTTTCCATGACACACTTTGTTAGGTCTATTTTAGTAATATTTTAAAGTGTGTTTTAGGAGTATGTTTTTATTCTTTTATATTGTTTTGTGCAGTGATATGCTTGTTTTGTTTGTGTTTTCATATTAAAGTGATAAACATTTGGATTTGAATGGAATTGGTGAAAAATGGGTTAAAGTGGTGACAAATATGCTTGTTTTATCAAAGATACGGTATCGGGTAGTCTCGGGAAGCTCATAGGATGGTCAAATGTAATTCGGAATTGAAAAATGTAGATTTTGGTGAAAAAGACTGTAATAATGCCCTATACTACTATCCTTTCAAACGATGACTACTTGGTAATTATTAAGAAAAATGCCATAATTATGAAAATGTCTAGTGGGGCCTTAATAAAACATGCATTATGAGCCCATTTATTTTAAAATAAAAGTATAACGTCTTTTATGCAAATTTAAAATAAAAGTTTAAAGTCCCACTGTAAATGTAAGAAGAACATAGATAAACTTCATAAAATGTTCTTGACATTAACTAGATCGTTTTTTGTTCATCAGAGCCCCATGCCATACATACTCAGACCCATGAATGCCCCACATCACCATGCGTGCCAATGAGAAACCTTATTGCCTACCTTAAATGGGGAAAGTAAGGGGTTGAGCTAAAAGCCCAGTAATGAAGTACAAACAAGAAACATCAATTCACATAAGCACAATACAAGACTATCATAATCGTACATAAGCTTAAAAATAGCATATCATAGATATATGATAATCTGATACACTTTATCTAAATATTTCATCATAACAAATAAATAAAACAATTCTATGAGGTAACCAGTAAAGCATAAACCAGTAAATCCTTCTCTATGAGGTATTCTGGAGCTCTGGTCCTAGAATAACATCAACACGTCTGCCCTATGAGTTACGTCATACTTCAGTAACTTCTTTGTTGTGTCGCGTTCACCATGCTAACAACCTTTGCTTTCTCGTACAACATACAAGCAGCTCATCTCATAATATTACATCTCATACAGTCAACATAAACTCATAAAAATTCTAGCTAACTTTCTTACCTCAAGTCCAAGCAATTTAAAGAGTGAGTTACTTCACAACATGCCTATAATAACAATCAAACACTCATCTCAATATCAAGTAAAACTAAATATACCATAAAAGCATACCCCACGTGTGTATGGGTCATGCACACGTGGCACAAGTTGCACTGCACTATAAACATTCAATAATTTCACATAAAATCATAAAAGAATAATCTCAAGTCTACCTCAATGTTTGCAAAACAAGAATCATGCACTTAATCAAATGACGTATATTTGAACGTAAAACTAAGCTTGCATGTAACATGTATATGTGACAGGGTTCTAAAAATTCTCTTTGAAATTGGTAGAATTTTATCATTTTATTTCTTGTTTAACTCATAAAATTCAGCAAACAAACATAGTTTACTAACTTGATTTATACCACATTACTTTATTAAAATAAAATAAAAAATTATTCAAAATTTTATTGCAAAAAGTCATTTTATTTTAGTTGCTATTGTACCAAATAATAATTTTATTTATTATTTAATTTTCATCAAAATGTGATAAAATTTCTCATAAAATACTAACTTGGCTTATTTAAAATTTCTCTTAAAAGTATTCTTTCAATTGACAAAGTTAAAAAAATAATTATAACCAAAGAAAGAAAAGAAAATGAGACAAATTTGTAGTTACTTATAAAATAATTAATCTCGCATAATTAATTAATTTCATAAAAGTACTCTTTATCTATGCAAAATAAAATAAATAATAAAACGTGGTATATTTAATATCTAAAAACATAAATTTCTAGATCACAAAATTCATTTTAGTTTATAATTATCTAAAAGTTGGTACAAGGATTAATATCACTCACATTTTTTTATAAACCAATTTTAAACATCTTTTTAAAAGTAGTTTTCTCAAATTTTAAACAAAAATTATGCATGTATTTGTTGAAGAAAATACATAATTAATATGTGAATATTACAAATGAGTGTCACATATTGTAACATATAAAAGAGAGTTACAATATTTGGATATTTGTGAATACTCAAATATGTAACATATTTGGAGTTACAAATTCAGTTACAAGTTTGTAACCCCCAAATATTACCAAATAATGTGTAGATTTGATGTTACACATTTTGTTTTGAATTTTCCAAAGCCATAAGTGATATGGCTATTGGAGACATGATTTTAACCCCCACAATGTGTTTGGAGGTTACAAAGTCATGCGGGAAGAGTATATAGCCATTTGGAATATTGCATAAAAGAGTTGTGCAAAAATTTGGTTGTGGCTGCGGCCACAAGTGTTCCTGGCCGCGACCTAGAGAATAGAAACACACGGCCGAGGCCAAGAATAGCTCTGGCCGCTGCCACAGACACTGACAGCCAAACCCAATTTCCTTTTTCCATCTTGAATGGTTCTAACAACTCATGTAACTCCAAAAACTCATTTTTAATTCCATAAACATCTAATTAAACATTGGTAACAACCATGGGGGTTGGTGGAATTTGAAATTCAAAGGGTGTCTTAAAACTCTATAAATAGGAGCCTATTGCTCACGTATGAGACACACGATTTTCTATCCACTAGAGCATTGGCTAGAAAATCACCTAGAGACTTGTTTATTCCAGAGAGCTATTTCTATATTGTGATAATCCGTTAGTGCTTGAGATATGGGGAAATACGTTTTTGGGCAAAGGTTGTAAACCTTGTTCATTTTGGTGATCCTCAATGCTCTTCACTTTGGTTGTGTGAGTGAGAGTGTTTATTTATTGTTCTTGTTCTTCTTTTTCTACTATTGCTTTTTATCATCTTCTTTTTATTTAATAATTTACATATTTGCTTGTATCTTTTGCTTTTAGAGTTGTAATCTCATCTACATCTTTCTCCTACTACTTCTAGTTTCTTTGTATCTTTTTGTTTAGAGTTGTATTTTCTATTATTCTCTTCTTCTACATATTTCTAGATTTACTTGTATTTTTTGTTATTGAGTTGTAATTTTATTTAAGCAATCATCTTGTCTCTGTATTATTTTTCTTAGAGTTGTAAGAGTCTTACTATTTTCCATTGAGGCAATATAATTATCTCTAACATTCAAAAGCTTACCACTTGTTTGTTTCAATGGAAGGTGAGACCATCAAGATCATGAACCAAGACCTGATGAGGTTGGATAGGTTTGATGGATCCAATTTCACTAGGTGATAAGGCAAGGTGAGATTCCTCTTGACCACTCTCAAGATCGCCCACATCCTAGAGTCCACCCTTGAACCTCTCCGGGCGCCATCCGACAAAGACATTCTCGATGTGGTGGAGAAAAGAAGGAAGAAAGAGGAGGACAATATTCTTTGTAGGGGTCATATCCTCAACACCCTATCCGATAGGCTCTATGACCTCCATACCGAGACTAGGTCGACAAAGGAGATTTGGGATGCACTTGAGACAAAATTCAAGGCGTGAGAGGAAGGTACCAAAAGGTTGTTGATTTCTCAATACATTGATTTCAATTTTTTTTGGTGATAAACCTATTCTTCCTCAAATTCATGAGCTTCAAATAATTGTTAACAAATTGAAAGTTTGAAGATTGAGCTTCCCGAGGCCTTTCAAGTAGGTGCAATAGTGGCAACATTACCACCAACTTGGCGGAGCTATAGGAAAATAATCCTTCATAAAAATGAGGATTATTTTTTGGAGGAAATCCAAAAACATATTCGAATCGAGGAGGAATCAATATGTAGAGATAAACTCGTGGAGGGATCTAATGGAGAGACTTCCAAAGAAAATGCAATGTCACAACCAAAACATCCCAAAAATAAAAGGGAAAAGCAAGAAGGGTAATGAGAAACCTTTGGGTCCAAAAACCAACCCAAACAAGTTTAAGGGCGAGAAAGGTCCTTGCTTTGTGTGTGGCAAAATGTCACTATGCTATAGAATGTAGGCATAGAAAAGAATAACAAGGACCTAAGGTGAATGCAACTCAAGAGGAGAATATAGTTGCTACCCTTAGTGAGGTGAATGCGGTCCAAGGCAAGGTGAAAAGGTGGTGGTATGACACATGTGCCACCGTCCATGTCACCTATGACAAGTCATTGTTCAAGACCTTTGAAGAGTCAAATGGCAACCATATCTGACACGTCCTACGAGCAGGTTCCATCTACGAGTAGTCTTAAGTAGTCAGTAGACATTTGAGCAAGCTATTGTGTTCGACCGACAATGTTTGTGTAATTTCATTCTCCTCAAAGTGGATAACTCCATTCGTGTTGATAGAGCACACTCGAGCAGCTCATGTATTTCGACCAGTCCTTTCCAATTATATATTGCCACGTATCCTCTTTATACGCTATGTCATCATGTCTAATTTTGGGTTAAACATTTTCTCCCCAAGTTTATCCTAGTGCGACCAGTACTGGATAAACTTGCATTCTTCGACCAATGCTGGTACTTTTTCACATTCTGACATACCAAAAAATGAAATACCTCTTTTACAAATAATGATGATGCTTTTTGATAAAGAAAGTGACTGCTTTAGGTTTCCAATGTAGACTGACACCTCGTTTTAGGCAATAATGATGGTATTTTCGTTTTCCCACGTTGCTGACATCACATCATTTAAAAAACCATGATGATTTTTTTCTTGATGATGTCAACTGCTTGCATGCGGAGAGGGGCTATATATAGCCTTGCCTTTTCCATTCTTTTTCACATTCTTCTTATTTTTCAAGCTCTTTCTCTCTTCAAAAACTTTCTCAAACTCGAAGCTTTTGTCTTCCAATCTCCGATTCTTCAATCTGATTTTGCATCAAGATTTTCTTCAAGATCATCAAACAAGTGAGTTTTTTATCACTCTCATTTTATTTTTTGTTGTTGTATTTTTTTTTCAAAATCGTGGTTGTTTTGAATTTTTGATCTTCAAATTCTTGGTGTTCTTGAGTAAACCGTGAGAACTTTGGGTTTTTTCTTGAAAAATTGTAGATTTCCCGCGAAAATAAGTGTTTGGGGAGTAGGAAAATGAACTCTAAGCTTTAGGAATGTTTAATTGTGTGTTGGATGCTAGGAAAATTTGTAGAATTGATGAAAATTTAGATTTTCAACTTTTGAAAAAATAGTAGGAATTTTCCCTCCAAAACGTAAGTGGAAAGGTTTGAGAAAAACTTTTTAAACTGCCTTTCGAATCCATGTTTACACTTGGTCGAATAAAAATTGTGTTTATTCGAGCATCACACTCTGTTTAGGCACACATTTACTGATCGAATAATTCATTTCCCCTTTCCTTGTTGCCAGATGTATGCACGCGATCACTGGGGAGGTGATTATTCAATTGACCCAAATTTACTCCAAATGCTGGTCGAAGATGTGGATCAGAATCAACCAGGTCTTGATCTCAACTGCGATACTCCTGAAATTCCTGCTCAACCTAGGGAGCAATCCACCAATATGATTTTCAATTTGTCCCCGCCCAGGAGCATCCCCGTAAGGTTGATGAGTTGCACCAAGGATAAAGATATTCCTTCCAAAAGATTGGACCTATGCTTTGTTAGGAACACGCTCCTAGTGCGCAGCAGAAATTGCATTAGTGGTACACGTATATAACAAAAAAAAAATCATATAAACTCTTTATACGTGGATCCATTAATATGCAATATGCTAATCAAATATTATGTACATACATACATACATACATACATACATACATACATACATACATACATACATACATACATACATACATACATACATACATACATACATACATACTTACTTACTTACTTATTTACTTACATCCATGCGTTAAAACTAAAAATAGATATACATACCTCTTGAAGCTTATTAAGAGCCCTTGAGTCTTTTAGTATAAAATTTGAACTTCCTATCCAGAGCTTTGAAAACTCAACCAAGATCTTCCAGGACGTTCTCTACACATCATGATGTGTGTGGGCACATAGAGAAAAATTATTTAATTATTAATAAATATAATTTAAATAATCAATAAATCATGATTTCATCTTTATCAGGAATAATAACTAACAAGGTTTATAATTTAAATTCACATTATCACCTTATTATTAAATAATTAAATATAATAATTAAAACTAATTTGACTTATTATATTTATATCTCCCACTCAAAATAATAATTAATTTTAAAAATCAATTACTTGCATGATTTTAAGACGAACGTTTGATTGTGATTCTAGGCTCATTGTGAAGTGCCCCGCAATTTATTTTGCTTGGACTAGAGGTAAGGAAGTTAACAAGAATTTTTTATGAAATATGTTATGAAAAGTATGAACTAATATGTTGCAAAAGTTATTGTGTTATGGAAAGTATGAGTTATGGTAAGCTAAAGTGTTATGAAAAGTATGAGTTACTATGTTATGCTATGAATTGTTGTATGTCTACTTGTATGTTGTATGAAAACCAGTAGGTTGTTAGTGTGCTTAACGTGACACAACAAAGAGTTACTATGGATATGATGTAACTCATAGGGCGGATGCGCCGAGTTTATTCGAGGACCAAAGTTCATGTTTACCTCATAGAGGTCTTACCGGTTTATGCTTTTGCCGGTTACCTCATGATGTGACATGGACAATAGCGGTGCCATGATCACATGAAGTATGATTGTGAAGTCTTATGATTATGAATTGAATATGATATGGTTAAGATATGATATGCCATGGGTTTACGATATGTATGTAGTTTTCCTTATGTTTTCTTGAATTTGTTGTATTTTTGTTTGTATTTCCTTACTGGGCTTTTAGTTTACCCCTCTTACTTTCCCCCTTTCAAGTAGGCAATAGGGTTTCTCCTTGGCACGCACAGTGATGTGGGAAATTTCGATGTCTAGGCATGTATAACGCGGGGTGTCCCATAAGCAAATAACGATCTAGATGAGCGCCAAGAAAGTTTATGAATTTATGTGTTATGGTTTATGTTTTAATTACGTCAATGAGACTCATTATTTTATTGTATTTTCAAAGACTAAGACACTACATTTTTATTTTAAACTATTCAAACAAAATTACATGTTTTGACAAGGCCCCACTGAACCATTTTCTCTCAAATCGTATTTTTCTAATAAATACGAACTAAGTGACGTTTTACAAAGTAAATAGATTAGGGTGTTCTTACATAATCTAATTATGACTTTGAGCTCAATAACATTTCAGAAGCAAAAGTCAATCCAATAGGAAACCATTTTTCAATCTATAAGAATGTATAGATTCCATATATGTATACTATGTCACCGGCCATATATGTCATCCAAAGGATCATCAACAAAATAAAGGCACTCCTGTGGCCCATAGAGCAGCATTGGGTGCTGAGAGAAGTACTGGCAGAGCATCTTGAGGCCCTCCTTTGGTGGGTCATGGCGCCTTTGAGGAGGATTTGTAGTTTGCCACCTTCAAATATGTTGTCGATGAGTTCATGGGGTACTTTGAATTCCAACGAATGGAGATGGTCCTGGTTCAAGATGGCATAGGAGAATTGGAGGAAAGTTTGGAGACCGTTCATGAAGAAAAATGTGAGATGGTGCTCCACGGGCTGCAATTTTCCATCCTGGAGGTGGATGATAGGAGAAAGATTTTAGCAATCGCTCCCTAGTACTTCCACATTTCAGAGGATATCTTTGACTACAATTTACAGGATGAGTCCACAGTAGAGGACTAGAGTCATTTTCAAAATTTCACCAAATATTTCTATTTAAATAAATGGAACTTTCAACAAGACCCTTGAAAACTTTTGGATTATTATGGTCATTTAGGTTATTTTGGATGCTTTGATTATGGGGTACTTTTAAGTAACTATAGATATTTATATGTTTTATCTATTTTTTTCTCTCCTTGCAAACTTTAGATGTTATATGGGTATAAGTATGTATGACAACCTTTACGATTAGCCCTTAAGTAATCAAAACACTATGTGATTTTCCTCTTTTATGATTTTCTTTTGGTGTCGTAGAATTTCATCATGTCGACAATAGGAAGAGGTGGAAGGGGAAGTGGCCAAAGAAAAGGTGCCTTCGCAAACCATACTACCACTTAAATTCCTAATATGAGAATGCCACCATGTCAGCCAGCAGCCCCAGCTGTGGATTTAGCTGCAAAAGTAGAAAGGCTGAGAGAACAGCTAAGGCAGAGGGACGAAGAGTTTTCCCAAGCCCGACAAGTACCCCAAGTAACGTTGGCATAGCCTGAGCCTCCAAAACCACCACCTGCAAAATTACCAATGGCCTATGGTTTTGAGCCAGTCTATGAAGCCCCACTTATTTTCAAAGGCCTGTGGTGGTGGAAGATTGGCTGAAGTCAGTAGAGGCTATCTTTGACCACATGGAGCTGAATGACCATTTGAGGATTTCATGTGGAGCACGCATACTTAAGATGGATGCAAGGATATGGTGGGATGTGGTGAAGCAAACTCGCGACCTAGATACTATGACCTGGGCAGATTCTGTGCAAGCGTTTAGCAAAAGTATTACAATGCAGCTGTAATGGCAACCAAGGTGGATGAGTTTGTGACCTTGGTTCAGGGAATCCTTTCTGTCACCAATTATGCTCATAAATTTGATTGGTTGGCGAGATTTTAATCTGAGATACTACCAACTGAGGTCATGCGAGTCCAATGGTTTATGAGAGGACTTAAGCCCATGATTGCTAGAGATGTCAAGATGAGCAGTGCTGAGGTGGTTAGTTACGTTGAGGTTTTGGATAATACTCTTGATGCTAAATACTTAGAGGACCGTATATGGAAGGATAGTGCTGTAAGAAGGGAGGCCAACAGAAACAAGGGCTTCCATAAGTTCAATAAGAGAAAGGCCCATGAAGGACATAGTAGTGGCAATGACAAGAGGCCTAGACCCCCGGCCCCGAATGGCAACAATCATAACAACCTAACCACCACAACATCCATAACAGTCACAACAATGGTCATAACCATAGAAACCACCAGAACCACAAGGATGAGTACCCTACTTGCCCCAAATGCTCACACCAACATCTAGGAGATTGTCAAGTAGGCACTAACAAGTGTTACAAGTGCGGTCTAGCAGGCCATTTGAAGAAGGATTTCCCATAGTGGAGAGCATGGACAGGGCAAGGCAACAATGGCAATCTAGTGCCAGCAAGAGTCTTTGCCGTGACTCAAAAGGAAGCAGCAAACAGTAACACAGTCTTCAAAGGTTAGCTTCCTATTTCTGGTATGACATGTAGAGTCCTCATTAATTCTGGAGTGACTCATTCTTATGTTGCTATAAATGTAATTGATAAACCGGGTTTTCCTTATAAAATGTTTGAGCGTAGTTTTAGTACCATGTTACTATCAGGAGATATTATGTTGTAAACTAGGTGGTTACAGTCAGCTACCATAGTAATTGAGGGCAAAGAGTGCCCACCAACCTCATAGAGTTAGACATACCAAATTATGATGTTATACTTGGGATGGACTGGTTAGCAAAATACGGAGCAACGATATACTGTCAAAGAAAGACAGTAGAATTCAGACTTGAGGAAGGGGAACTCTTTTCTTTTAAGGGAGAAGCGGAGAGATTTCTCACACCTATCATATCTTTATTTGAAGCTTGGAACATGATGCAGAATGGGTGCACAACATTTTTAGCAAATGTTGTGGATAAGTCTAAGGAGACTGAGCTGAAACTAGAGAATGTTCACATCGTTTGTAAGTTCCCAGAGGTGTTTCGCGAAGTCTTACTAGGTTTACCCCCGGACAAAGAAATTGAATTTGTGATCGAACTTGCACCAGAGACAACACCAATATCCAAGACACCCTACCGAATGGCACCTGTAGAGTTGAAAGAACTCAAAACCCAACTACACAAATTGTTGGACAAGGGATTCATACGACATAACCATTCGCCATGGGGAGCACCAGTTGTATTTGTGAAAAAGAAACACAGAAGTATGAGGATGTGCATTGATTATCGAGAACTCAATAAGGTCACAATTAAGAACAAATATTCTTTGCCTAGGATAGATGACCTATTTGATCGATTACAATGGGCAGGAGTGTTGTCAAAGATTGATCTACGATCCGGGTACCATCAACTAAAGGTGAAGGAATGAGATTTTCCTAAAACAACATTCAGAACTCGCTACGGGCACTATGAATTTTTAGTGATGTCTTTTGGACTCACTAATGGCCTAGAGACATTCATGGACATGATGAACATGGTGTTTAAGGACTAAAATAAATTCATAGTGGTGTTTATAGACGACATCCTTATCTACTCAAAGACTAAGGAGGAGCACTTGGGATTGACGCTCAATAGTCTACGAGAGCACCAACTCTATGCTAAGTTCTCTAAGTATGAATTTTGGTTGGAAAAAGTGACTTTCCTAGGACATACAGTGTTCAAGAATGGAATAGCAGTGGATCCAACAAAGATCGAGGCCATTAGAGATTGTCCTCAACCTAAGAATGCCTTAGAGGTTTGAAGCTTCTTAAGGTTAGCGGATTACTACCGAAAGTTTGTCGAGGGTTTCTCTTAGATTGCCACACCCTTGAGCAACTTAACTCGCAAACATCAAAAGTTCACATGGACTAAGAAGTGTGAAGAAATATTTTATACTATTTAGGATAAGTGTATCTTTGCACCGATCCTTTATGTTCCCACAGAGGGTGGAAAGTTCATGGTGTATTTTGATGCATCAAAGAATGGCTTAGGATGCGTGTTGATGCAAAATGGGAAAGTGGTAGCCTACACATCGAGACAACTCAAGGACTACGAGCAGAGATACCCCACCCATGATATTGAATTAGCAGCAGTGGTGTTCACACGAAAAATATATAGGCACCACCTTTATGGAGATAAGTGTGAAATATACACTGATCATAAAAGTCTGGAGTACTCTTTCACTCAGAAAGAGCTAAATATTAGGCAACAGAGGTGGTTAGAATTAGTAAATGACTATGATTGTGAAATTCTATACCACCCTGACAAGGCCAATGTGGTGGCAGATGCATTGAGTAGGCGAGGACATGGATGTGTCTCAGCTCTGAGTACAATAGAGACACCTCTGCAAAAAGAAACTATTATTGCTGGTATTGAGTTAGTAATAAGAGGCCTAACAAACCTCACTCTACAATCCTCCCTATTAGAATAGATCAGAGAAGGGCAGAAGGTAGATGAAGCCCTAATGAAGCAACATGCTTTGGTATAAGAGAGTGGTAGCGGTGACTTCACTGTGTCTAATTGAGGATTGCTACGATATAAGGATATGATATGTGTGCCTAACAATGATGAGATTAAGGAAAGTATTATGAAAGAGGCGCATATAACGCCCTATTCCTTACATCCATGGTTGGCTTGTTGTTGTTAAAAGTGCAAATCAAAGAGACACATCGGAGAATTAGGTTTTGAAAAAGTATTAATACCATCCAGGATCATACATATATAGATATATTAAATCACATACAAAAAGATTAGAGATTACATCTTGAAGCCTATCAAGTATCCACAAATCTTTTTGTATAAATCAACGATCTTCCAATCTAAATTCTGAAATGAAAGCCCACATCTTGATCTTCCAGATCAATCCTCAAACACACAAGGACGTTTATGGGCACGTATGATTCAAAAGGTTGATTTAGGACTCTCTAGATGTACTTATCACATGAGATCTAGAGAGGTTTGATAGAGAGAAGATGTACTGGATAGTTTTTTAGGTTTAGGAAAAACTATTGCTTTCTGTTGACGCAGTTCTTCGCCAACAGGTAATTAAGAAAATAAGAGAATGGGATTGAAGCTAAGTAATGAACCGAAACAGATGAATGATCTTAAAATGAACTGATGGTACGAATACTTTTTTAGGTGGTTTAAAGGTTAAAATCCTTCTACTCCACCAGCCAATATTATTGCTATATTTCTGGTATTCTTTACAGGGTATTTCTTTACACAATAGAATCCAACCCATTGCAACTCCCAGGGTCTCCATATTTATAGGAGAGGACACCTGGGGGTTGGCAAAGGGGGGTCATCCCGTGACCTTCTTACCCATTATGTCCCTTCTGTGACATTCATGATTAATTCCTAAAACCTGACAAATGAAGTGTGGTCTAATCAATAGGTAAGGGGGATAATGGGCCGCACGGCCCAACCCAGTCGTGGGTGCCTGAACACGCACGTTTATGCTGCGTGTCCGAGAATTCAGGGATATATCAGACACGTAATGTCTGATATATGCACGTTTACATTGCGTGGTTGACTTTATAAAGGGTCACAGCTTCCAACTCAGGCTCGTGCCTTGAGCTGGATGCCTTCTTAACCCGCGGTCTTCATACCTCTGACTCGGCTCCTTAGTAATCTTAATAAACTTTTGGTTACCTCAAGCTAAAGAGGTAGGACCTGATAACAGAAGCTCCGGCCACGTGGCATCCACGTGGCTAATATAATTATGCCATATCTCAGCTCGCTAATAGCCCATGGAAAATTAGGGCGTACACTTTCTTTTCAGTGGGGAGAGTCTGACAGTCTATGAAAACCAATTCTTGAACAGTGTCGCTTCTTTTTAGGTTTATAAAGATAATTAACTCATTTAATTAATCTTTATTTTATTAAAATAAAACTGATCAGTTATAACTTATTTAATTATTTAATTTAAATCATATTTAAAAAAAGAATAATTATAAAAATAAACTATTTGAAATTCAAAATTCAAATCCCAGGGATAGGAAATATCCATGTGTGGCGCCACGTTAAGATTTTCCCTAATTTTCTCATTTATTTAATTAATATTTAAGACAATATATTTATCCCAAAATAAATATCACTTAATTAAAAATTAACTGTATCTTAAAATATCAGTTTTAATAAATAAATATCTTATTCTAAATAATATAATTATTAATCTCTCTTTATATTAATCAAAAAATGATTAATATTTATTGTAACCTTTAGTTTTTTAAAATAAAAACTATATAGTTAAATAATTAATCAATTTCCTATAATTATCACATAATTATTTCATTGCCCTGAAAAATTAATTCCTTTGCAATTAAGTCCTTCTTTCTACAGATATTTCTTTTGACATCCTTACACTTGACAATGTAGAAGAGAGGTGATCTGGGGACCATGGACCTATAATAAGAAGCTCCAATAAATCAGATTGTTAATTAAACTCTTTAATCTAATAATCTTATTTATTAATTCTATGATTACTCCACTATAAATATGGAATTACACTATAAGTATTTATAGAATTATATTTACAGAGTTTTCTCTTGAAGTCCATTGATATAATCAATAAATGTAGTTATGTCCTCCATTTATTAAATCGTTAATTAGAGCTGATCAATATTACTATTTTACCCTTCTAATTACCTCTTGATCCTTAAGTACCATTAATTCACTAGCGAATAATTAAACTATAATCATATTATAGATTTGAGCTCAACAACTTTTTATTTCCAGAATTAACCGGTAAGGGAACCAATATTCAAATCGTCAAGAAAGTATGGATTCCATTATTGTAAATCATGCTCCCAGCCATTTATGATATTGAATCTCCAAAACAAAAGTCATTAGCCCCATTATGCTAAGAAACCTTAACGAGTGAATCAAAAGATCTAATAAACATAAATATGAATTCACGAATACATAGGATTTAGATTGATCTACAAATGATCATTTATTATGATAAAAATTAAATCTTTATGTCAAACAACAAGTTTATAAAGATAATTAATTCTCATCGGTCATGTCATTTATAATCTCTATTATATACAATACCTTTACTAAGATGTCTATCCACATCAGTAATCCGAATCTAGATCACTCACATCTCATATGCTTAGTAAACCGCCCTAGTGACCATTCATTAAAGATTCCTTACTTTAATATGTTAGTGCCTATTTTATTCATTATATATGATCTTAATTCTCTCCTACTAATACAAGATCATATTTTCATGAATGAATAAGGAATTTTCTTGATATTATTATATAATTAATTCAAAAATTAATTATAACATTCAAATATAATAAAATTGTACTTTTATTTAAATCAATAAAATTTCTTTACATGCTTTTACGACATTAATCCTAACACGACTAAGATGTACCAAGAACTTAAAGCATTGTATTGGTGGCCTGGAATGAAGAAAGACGTTGTTGAGTTTGTTGCTAGATGTTTGACATGCCAGCAAGTGAAAGCAGAACACCAAAGGCCAGCAGGGCTACTTCAACCATTTTACATTCCGGAATGGAAGTGGGAAGACATAACAATGGATTTTGTGGTAGGATTACCTAGGACCACAAAATAACATGATTTTGCTTGGGTAATAGTAGACAGGCTCACTAAGTCCACCTATTTCGTGCCAGTTAAGACCACCTACTCGGCAGATAAGTACACATAATTGTATGTTAGCGAGATAGTGAGACTTCATGGGGTTCCAAAGTCGATTATCTCTGACAGAGTGTTAGTGTTCACATCAAACTTTTAGAAGAGATTGCAAAAAGCTATGGGCACAATGTTGAAGTTCAGTACTGCTTTTCATCCCCGGACCGATGGGCAGTCTGAAAGGACTATTCAAATTTTAGAAGATATGTTGAGATGTTGTGCTTTGGACTTTTCGAAGTCTTGGAACCGAAACTTACTCCTGATGGAGTTCTCCTATAACAATAGTTATATGTCCACTATTGGAATGGCTCCCTTTGAGATGCTTTATGGGAACAAGTGTAGATCTCCCTTGCACTAGGATGAGGTTGGGGAGAAGCAGATTTTAGGACCTGAGGCTGTCAGGGAAGCCAGTGAGGCAATTGAGAAAATTCGCCAAAGGATGCTTACTGCTCAAAGTAGGCAAAAAAGCTACGTAGACCTTAAGCGAATGGACATCGAGTTTTCAGTTGGCAAGTTTGTTTTCTTGAGAGTCTCTCCAATGAAGGGGGCTATGTATTTTGGGAAGAAGGGGAAATTGAGCCCGAGATTTATAGGTCCATTTGAGATTTTGGACAGAGTTGGGCAAGTTGCGTATCGTTTAGCACTGCCCCCAACACTATCTGAAACGCATAACGTCTTTCATATCTTGATGTTGTGTAAGTACATGTCAAATCCCTCTCTTGTTCTGAGTTATGAACTGTTACAACTAAAGCATGAATTGAGTTACGATGAACAACCAGAGTGTATCATCGAAAAGGGAGTCAAGGAACTGAGATCCAAAAGGATTCCATTAGTTAAGGTCCTGTGGAAGAATAGTACGAAAAGAGAGGCAACATGGGAGTTGGAGGAAGACATGAGAGAAAGATACCTTGGGTTATTTGGTAAGAAAGAATTTCGAGGCGAAATTCCTTTAAGAGGGGTGTATTGTAGAGCACCATTTTTTTAATTTTTTTTAATTTTGTGCTTTATTTGAAATTATAATTGTTAAGTGTTAATTGTATTTGAAGTTTTTTGGTAGAAATTGTGTGATTTTATTTGTTAAATAATTTATTTAATTAATTGAAAATGTGAGTTCTTGAGTTTGGTTGTGTGCACCAAGGTGCATGGTTGGTAGCAATGCACCCTAGCACTTGTGTGTGTGCATGTGCATGGTATGCATGGTGAACATGCATTAGTTTTCTATGCATAACACATTTTCATTTTTATTTATTTATTCTTATTACGAAAAGGGAAAATTAGAAGGCAAATGGTAAGGATAGAGAGAGAGGGTATCATGAGTGTGAACAAGGAATGGAGGATTTTTCCTTAATAATCATTTGTCATCTTTTGTTGATTGGAAATTAGAGAAATAGAATTAGGGTAAGAGATTATGGGATTTGATTGCTATGGGTTTTCTTTGGTTATTTTTAGGTAAGTAAAAAAGTTAGAGAATTAAATTGGGAAATAGTGGTGTGGAAGGCCATGCATGGTTGAGTAGGAGAGAGGGAGAGGAGAGAGATAGGGGACGGCTAAGAGGGAAGAGGAGAGTGGTCTAATTTCCATTTTTTATTTTTCTTTACTTATCCCTTTAATTTCTCAACTTAATTCTAATGTGATTTCTAGGAAAAAACCAAGGGGAATTAATAGAGAAACTTACCCTTTGTCCCTCTACATTGTTGATACTATCTAGGTCAAATATATTGGAAAGTTTGGAGCTTGAAAGCTCCAAAAGGAGAGGCTAGCCGACTTCATCTAGAGGGAGAAAGAGAGTGCATGAAAGAGAGAGAAAGTGTGGGAGAAGAAGAAGAAGAAGAAGGGAAGGGTGGTTCTAATCTAGGTTTGTATTCTTGTTTCCTTAGTGATTGATTCTCTAATCTGTCTCCTCACCTTCTTGTTACTAAGTTTTCTTGTTGTTGTTTTATTTCTTTCTTTGCTAAGAATTCGAAAACCCTAGGTATACCAAGAGGGTGATCATATTTCTATCTTTGAGTGTTGATTTCTACCAATGAGGTAATGGAAATCTCAAACCCTATTGTTATCTTGATGACTTATATGTTCTTGGTATATGTTTTGGGTATTGTTTGTTAAGAGCATGATTGTGTATGGAGCCTTTAGTACTTTTGTTATCTTTTGATGTTATTGTGTTTTGATCCTTGTTTAAAAAGTGATTCATGGAAAGCTTGTTTGTGAGGTGGTTATTTTGTATAAGGAATATATATGTTTAGGTGTTGATGTTCTTGTTATGATGCTATTGGTTTTCTTGAGAAGTTTAAAAACATTTTTGTTTTGTTTTGTTGGAAATCTAATAATGGTAGATTATGGAAATTCATGTTTATTCAATCTAGGATTTTATGTATGATACTATATTAAAAAATCATATTAGTATGTTGCTATTGGTGTTTTTCATTTCAATGGTTGATTTATAAAAAGATGCAAAACTTGGTAATAGAAACATGCTAGGATTAGTTGTAAAATTTGGAGATAATAAAGAGATAGGAGCATGCTAGGTTTCGGCCAAGCTTGTATATTTGGGGGTTTAAAATTTGTATTTTTATTTTATTTGATTAAAGTGTTTAAAAATGAAAGATATAAAATATATGTTTGATTAATTTAGGCCTTAGACTTTATATATGAAAAATGTATTTTTCCATACTTTTAAAAAATGTCATTTCTCATTCTTATTAATGCAGTTTTTTTTCTTTGTAAATAATTAATTAAGTAAAACAATTTTAAAATGGGACTAAGGAGTTTATTTAAGCAAATTGGTGTATAGTTTGGATTTTCCAACTTATTTTTAAAATTTTATGTCTTGGATGTAAAACGTGGTGACCTCAATGTCCTAAATTGTTATAAGGTTAAATTATTGATTTATTCTATTTATTAATTTAGAGACAATGATAAAGAAAGTAAGTATTTGAAATATATATATTTAAAAAAATAATTAATTATGTGAAATTAATTATTTTGTGAGAAATAGAAAATTTGTCATACTTTACTTTTATTTAAAATAATAATTGTGATTTTATTATTTTAAAATAAATGTGACTTAAGTGTTAATTAAAGAAATAATTTTGTGAAATAAAATCTAGAACAAAACGCTATGACCTAAGGAGGTAATAGGATAATGTTAACAAATTGGTAAACAAATTCTCGCTGAATTTTTAAGAAAGTGGCAATAAAATGAACAAGAAGAATTTATCAACTTCATCGCTAATATTAAGAATCGTCCCACGTATGCATGTTACATGCATGTTTATTTTTACGTTCAAGCGTACGCCTATTAATCAAACATATGATTTCTGTTTTGTAACTATGAATGATTATTTAGTAGAATTGGCATTATTCTTTTATGATTTTATGTGACAATATTGAACGTTTGTAGTGTGGTGTAACATGTACCACGTGTGCATGACCCATGTTGTAGCGTCCCAGAATTTTACTCAGCTAGATAGTAGTAGTAGTAGTAGTAGTAGTAGTAGTAGTAGTAGTAGTAGTAGTAGTAGCAGTAGCAGTAGCAGTAGTGGTAGTGGTAGTGGTAGTGGTAGTAGTGGTAGTAGTGGTAGTAGTGGTGGTGGTCGTAGTAGTGGTAGTAGTGGTAGTGGTAGTAGTGGTAGTAGTGGTGGTAGTAGTAGTGGTAGTGGTGGTAGTAGTAGTAGTAGTAGTTAAACTTTTAGTTTTCGTGGATAGTAGTAGTAGTAGTAGTTAAACTTTTAGTTTTCGTGGATAGTAGTAGTAGTGGTAGTAGTAGTAGTTAAACTTTTAGTTTTCGTGGATAGTAGTAGTGGTAGTAGTAGTAGTGGTAGTAGTAGTAGTAGTGGTGGTAGTGGTAGTAGTAGTAGTAAATGTGGGCCGCCCGGCCCGGCTCGGCCCACATTTTTCGTGCCTCCGGTAAATTCGAGTCGGGCCGGGCCCGGCCCATATTCAATTCGTGTCGTCCTCGTGCCGGCCCATTTTTGAAAGAGTAGGCCCAGCACGGCCCATGGGCCCGGCCCACTTTCCTTATTCGGGCCCACTTTCTATATTCGGGCCCAAATTTGGGCCCACTTTTTTTTTGCTAAAAAATGTGAGGATGGAGAATTGAACCCTCCACCTCCTCTTTAACCATCAATGGACTTACCACCAAACCAAATACATTTATTTGTTTAAATTATAATTTTAGATATTTTTATATACTTTTTAACAATATTTTACACAAAATTATATCAAAGATAATTATTAGAATTTTAATACCTACTAATAAATGCTAAAAATTTAACTAACAAATCTTAAAATAAATTAATATAATTATAAAAATATAAACATTGAAAAAAATAAGACATATATTATCATTTTAATTTATTAATTATTGACAAATAAAAATTTATTATGATTATTAATGTCAAAATATCGGGTTTTTTATCGTGTCGTGCTTTCGGGCTAGTTTGTTCGTGCTTTCGTGTCGTGCCTTTGGGCTTGTCGTGCCGTGCCGTGCCTGGCCCAAGCCCATATTTTTTCGTGCCGTGCCTGGCCCAAGCCCATATTTTTTCGGGCTCGTGCCGTGCTCAAAAGCCCGGCCCGTATTTACAGCTCTAGTGGTAGTGGTAGTGGTAGTAGTAGTAGTAGTGGTGGTAGTGGTAGTAGTAGTAGTAGTATTAGTAGTAGTAGTAGTAGTAGTGATAGTGGTAGTGGTAGTGGTAGTGGTAGTGGTAGTGGTAGTAGTAGTGTGGTGGTGGTAGTGGTGGTGGTGGTGGTGGTGGTGGTGGTGGTGGTGGTGGTAGAGTTTTCGTGGTCGTGGTCGTGGTAGTGGTAGTGGTAGTGGTAGTGGTAGTAGTAGTAGAGTTTTCGTGGATATTGGTTCAAGCCGGGATTTAGTTAGAAACTCTTAGAAATAATTATGGATTCTATAAGTTTAACCTGTGGTTTAGAAATATTAATTTTATCATAAGGATTGATTAATGAATATAGTCCGAAGAATATTATTTATTTTAACCTAAGGTATAGATAGAATAATTAAGAGCGTGACACTTGTCACATGTATGTTTATTAAGGATTTAAGTATTTTTGATGAATAGTTTTATTAAAAGAAAGATCTAGAAGCTCTAGAACCTTCTTTTATCTGTTAGGATCACGTTTTACTCAGTCAAAGTAATTTTAATCAATTTCAAATTATCCTGAAATGTGCAAAAACGTGTGTAAAATATCAGCGTATGCCGATATAACGCAGCTATAGGGGCTGATATATCGCCTATGATTGGTACAGAAAACACGTCGAATTCGCACGAACGAAACCACAGACCCTCAGGATCATGGTAAGGGCGATATATCGCCTACCCTGGGCGATATATCGGCTCCAATGGCCAATTTTTGAATTTCGTAGAATTCTGAACTAAAAACCATCCTTAACAACCTTGACTCGTTCCTGAACGTTTTTGACCGAGTTCTGGGCGTCTGTTGAACAGATAATTCAAATTTATTCATTTTTAATCATTTATTTATTCATTGAAATGGTAGTTAGTTTCACTCCTTGAACTCTATAAATAAGACCCTTCACTCAACCATTTTATTCATTCTTCAAGCACAGTTTAGAGCCTCCAAGCTGCTAAGTTCATTCTAGAGAGAAGCACTAGGGTTTTGGGGTTAAAGCTTTCAAATCTAAAGGTTTTATAAACACTTGGGAAGTGAGTTTTTGTGTGATTTTGGTGTTTGAGGTATAGATCAAGGTTCTAAGCTATCCAAGGTATTCATTATCTTCAGGTTTAGTTCATTATAGTTTCTTCTTATTCTTCCATTTTCTTCAAATCCTAACTTGTGATAGTGACTTTTGGTTAGGTGTTCAATCCCTTTGAAACATAAGGTTTTCGGTAAGTTCTTATCTCAATGGTTTAGATTTTCTTTTCATCTTCATTTCTTTAGAAACTTATGGTTTCATTATGTTTGGTTTTAGGAGTTTCAATCCCGCTCTTGTCTCTAATATTCTGGGTTTTGCTAAGGAAAATTAGATAGTTTAGTATTATGACTTAGTTATGTTTGTATGATCCAACATTTCAGGTACAATAAAGGGGTAAGTGTGTTTGGACTTGAGGTGTCCAATGATGTATGACAGACTATGTCCGGTAGGCTCGGTTGCCAAGACTTTATGACGGACCTAAGTGATGTCCGGTGTATGACAGACTTTTGTCCGGGGCTTAATTGCCACCCCTGTATAAACACTTATCTTTTTGTTATATATGATTTGTTATTATTGTTATGATTATGATATATGACCTATAGTTATGACTTATGACCTATGATTTATGATCTATGACGTATGATTTAAGATTTATGACTTAGATTATGATGTAGAATTATGACTTAAGCTATGATATGATCTAGAGGTTTGTGTTTGTATGACTCTTGTGAATTTATGTTATGTTTGATTATATGACTAACTTTTGTTTGTATTTTCCTTACTGGGCTTCGAAGCTCACCCCTTATGATGTTATTATTTCAAGCAATTAAGGATAGAAAGGCCAGTGGCAAGTGGGGACCTAAGAGATTCGTGATGTACTCGTGGGGACCATATAGTCGAGCAAGATCAAGCGGGCCTATTTTTATTAAAGAATGATTATTTTAAATTTTTATTTAAATGTTGCTCATATTTTTATGTTTAAGACAATTATTTTTTTTTATAAAACCATGGATCCATGTATTTATTTTTTAGTTTCTATTAAATAAAAGAGCAATATTTACGATTATGACCCAACGCTGTGTTCTCGGTAATCTATAAGAAATTAGGGCGTTACACATGCACACGTGGGGAATGTATGTTGGGCATGTGTAATCTTGCATGATTTTTAGATGAACATTTGATTTTGATTCTCGTCTCATTGTGAAGTACCCTGCATTTTATTTTGATTAGACTAGAGGTAAGGAAGTTAGCTAGAGTTTTTTATGAAATATGTTATGAAAAGTATGAACTAATATGTTGCAAGAGCTATTGTGTTATGGATAGTATGAGCTATGGTGTTGACGCGTTTCTTCGCCAACAGGTAATTAAGAAAAGAAAGAGAAATGGATTAGTGCTTATGTTGAACCGAAATAGATGAATGATCTTGGAAATGAAATGGTGACACAAAATACGTTTTTTAGGTGGTTCAAAGGTTAAAATCCTTCTACTCCACCAGTCAGTATTATTGCTATATACTACAAAATACGTTTTTTAGGTGGTTCAAAGGTTAAAATCCTTCTACTCCACCAGTCAGTATTATTGCTATATACTGGGTATTCTTTTACAGGGTATTTCTTACAATATCGAATCCAACCCCTTATAACTCCCAGGGTCTCCATATTTATAGGAGAAGGCACCTGGGAGTTGGTAAGAAGGTCATCCCGTGACCTTCTTACCTATCATGTCAACTCTGTGACATTCATGATTAATTCCTAAACATGACACATAAGTGTGGTCAAATCAATAGGTAAGGGGATAATGGGCCGCATGGCCCAACCCAATCGTGGGTGTCTGAATACGCACGTTCACGCTGCGTGTCCGAGAAGTCAGGGATATATCAGACACGTGATGTCTGATATATGCACGTTTACCTTGCGTGGTTGACTTTATAAAGGGTCACAGCTCCAACTCTAGCTCGTACCACGAGCTGGATGATTTCCTCGACCTGCGACCCTCAGAGTCCAGACTCAGTCCTTAAGCAATCTTGGCGAACCCTTGGGTTACCTCGAGCTAAGGAGGTAGGATCTTATGATGGCAGCTCCGGTCTTGGGGATGTCCACGTGGTAATCATGATTAGGCTGTATCTCAGCTCGTTAATCAGCCCGTGGGAAAATCAGGGCGTACATCTGCCCTCCAAGCCTCTGCTCGTGGTACACGACGTCGTGTAGGGCCACAGTAGGGGATTTTAGGCTTCCCCATGAACTCTTCATACTCCACATTCTACGCAGGCGCCGAATACGTGGAACATCGTGGTTGGTGACGGTACGTCTTCCGAGAACCGCATTTAATGGCCTAGCCTATGCCCAGCCGTCGTTTCATCTTTCGAGTTGAGGGCCTTGGATCCCACATCAGGGCAATCCAACGGCCCTCCCCACGTGGCCCTTCATGTATATAAAAGGGGTGGCCGCCTTACGCATGGGCCACTCGTTCATTTGAAATTTTCCATAAATTTTCCTCTTCTCCTTGCTCTCAAAAATCCCCCCTTTTTCTCTTTCCGGTTACCATCTTCGGTGTTCCAAAAACTCAGGTGCAAGGGCTCCTTCGAAGCTTTGGAATCAACTACCCGATGAAGCCCGAACTCAAGCGATCCCTTCATCCTCTCCACAACCAACACATACTGTAAGTCTCCTGATTGTGCATGTTTTGAAATTATTTTTCACTGTAGCTTAGGTAAATATTTACTGTAGCCACATGCAAGGGTTTGCTGGTTTTTTGTGGGCACGAAGGGTGAAAGCCTTTTAGGTTAGGGTATTGTTTGTAGTAGAAAATCCTTTACAAACACGGTTTATAGGATGCATTTTCTAGGGAAAATTTCTGGGTAGGATTTTTGGTATGCTGGTTTAAAGTATTCAGTATTTTGGGTGCAAAACCGTGTAGCTTAGGGGACACGCTTCACAGGCGGTTTTGCCTCTCTTGCCTACTGGAACTTTCCCTCCAAGGAAAAATTCTATCCTGACCCTCCTGACACACGAATTCCGAGTAATCGGGGATCTTTTGGGAGCACAGGCGTGTGTTCATAGAACCGTGTGGTCTCGCTCTCCATGGGCTGGGCTTACCTCAGCTCGTGTCAAGGAAACAGACTTTTCTCCATTTTTAGATCGCCTTCTTCTAAAATTTATTCTTTTTGTTCGCTAGGCGACCAGATGGGACCCAAGAAGAATGCTCCCAAGAAGCTTGTAGGCAGCTCGTCCTCCCGCCAAGACAAAGGAAAATAGGTGATGGCCGAATCCCCTATCCCCAACTTCGGGCCAGCAGTGAAACAGGAGCTCGAGGTGGCTCCCGACGCATTCTTTGAGGCGGAGAGGATCGTCTCAAAGATTACTGACCAGGCGAGGGTAAACAGAATATTCCTTTCCCACAACATCGAGCTGGGGAGAGGATCCGTGATTGCTCGACCTCCTGCAGAGGGCGAGCGGAGCTGCGCGCTGCTTGATGAGGCGTTCTCGGCCTTGAGCGACGAACACTTCAAGGCGGGGGCCTTCCTCCCGTTGGATCAGTACTTCACTGATTTCCTCAATTACGTGAGGTTGGACCCATTCCAGCTCCCCCCCAACTCTTATCGTTTGTTGGCGGGGTTAAGATACTTGTTCCTGAAACAGGAGTGGGAGGTCCCCACTCCTGCGGACATTCTTTATTTCTTCTGTCTCAAGGCCAGCCCGGAGCAGCGGGGGTGAGGTGACGGGTTTTACTACTTAACCCGGTTCCACAACACGGCTGTGGTCATCGAGCTGCCCAGCCACCCCAACGACTTCAAAGATCAATTCTTTATGTCGATGGGGTTCCGAAATTGCGAGCTGCACTACTTCAATCGTCCTCGTAAGTTCCTTTCAACTTTAGCTCGTAAGTACCATTTAGCTCATCCTGTATCCCTTTCGAACTTAGATTAATTCTGTAGCTATCTTTGCGAGGACAGAGAAGTCTGTGGTCCTCGGGAACCAGTACGAGACACTGGCGGGCTTGCCCCCCAGTGAAAAGGACTATCGTCAGCTCGTGACAGACGAGACGATGGTGGCCTGCAAGCTGATCTTCCCAGGTCAGACTCTGAACCTAAGGAGGCTCCGGGCGCTTCCCCCAGCTCGCGATACCAGACCTATCATCATGGAGGAGGTTGCGGGGGATGAAGATGAGGAGGACGAGGTGCCTCTTGTGAGGACAAAGAAGTGGACGTTGGAGGTCACCCAAAGAACGGACGAGGAGAGGATCCGGTCCGGAGCAGCCGCGGGTCCTTCTGGCCAAGGTAACCCATACATGTTTAGGAGCTTAGATAGGGCTACTGCCAACCCCCGGCTAGCTAGGTACAATCCCAAACAGATCGTCAAACGCCATCGAAGTGACCCAGACTTAGATGAAACCCTGCTCCACTGCGTCGACCAGCTCATGCTGGATTACGAAAGTAGCCGCCCTAGGGGGACCATAGTTGTAGATAACACCCTAGCTTTTAGGTCGGTCCTATTCGAGAGTATGGGACTAACCTTCGGTCATGGCCCTCACTCTGGGAGGGTACCGTAGCTCCAGGACTTAGGCAATATGTAGAAGAGTCTAGTCCTGAGCCGGCCTCGGATCCAGAACCCGCGCCAGCTCGAGAAGTGATTGCCTTAGATTCCACCGAAGAAGCTTCGGGGCCGATGGTCGTAACCGTAGACTCTTCCTCTAGCTCGGGGGGTAGGATTCCCCTTTAGTACATATTTATACTTGAATTTTGCATTTTTTCTTTTCTTTCCTTTGTTTTTGTACGACTGCTAACTGCTGTACTAACCATATCTTTGTTTTGACAGAAGAGATGTCTTAGTCCGGGGGACAAAGTCTGCGGGCTGCGCTCATTGGGGGGAACTCCTTAGCTGGGGCCTCTGGGCCCAAAATAAAGAAGCTCCGGACGCTGAAGAAAGGCGCCAGGACCCTATCCAAGTCTCCTGCCAAGGAGAAAGAGCAGCCCCCGGCCGCTCAGGTCGTGGGAACTGTTCCTCCTGCTGCAAGGGGGAGCAGCATGCCCCCACCTCCTCCGCGAGCTCCGGCCTTCATCCGAGACACAGGGGCGGAGCTCGGGACTTCGGCAATTTCAACCTCCGAGGTGCGCATCCCGGTTGACCCCCAGGACCTGGAGAAGATTCCAAAGGCCTTCTGGGGGACGGTGTATGAGACGGCGAACTACGCCGTCAGCCACATATACAAATTCAACGAGAAGGAGCTCAGGGCCATCGAAACAAGGAGCTCGGTGGGCGTGCTGGAATCTTCATTGGGCATGGCCCTAACGGTAAGCTGAACTTACCCTTTATGGTTTTTAATTATCATGTCTTGCCCTGTTTTTCCTTTCTCCCTTCTCTTTTTTTTTTCCTAAGGCAGTTGCCTCTCCGTTTTCGCAGAGCACCGTTGCCCTCCATCGGAGTATATCCAGGACCAAGGCCCAGCTCAAAGATATGCGGGGTGAGCATCAGGTGGTTAAGGATGCCCTGGCGGCCACGCAGGCCTAGCTGGAAGAAGCCCGTCCCAAGCTTCAAGAGGTCGAGGCAACCAAGGCCGCCCTTGCCGCCGCACGGGCGGAGCTAGACGCCGCGAAGGCTGGGGCTGAGGAGGCCAAGGCCATCCTCGTCGCTGCTCGGGCGAAGCTAGATATTATGAAGGCTGGGGCCAAAACCACCCTGGAAGCCGAGCAGGCGGCCTCTGGCATTGCCCTAGAGGACATGCTCTATAACTGCTGGGCCTACAACCTGGACGGCGACTTCTCCTTCTTGGCAACGGACGTTTGGGAGCCCTTGCTGGAGGGATTTAAAGCTCGCCTCGAGAAAGAGGCACCTTCCGAGGCCGGGGAAGCCTCCGGTGCAGCTGAGCAGGAGGGCGAGACAGCGACCTCCACGGGGCAGCCTGGCGGAGCTTAGGGCCTTCCTTTTTGCTCCCACTCTTTTATTCTCATTTTTTTTTTGTGTAACTTTTGCACGAGGTGTTTCCACCTCGAGACAATTCAATTATCAATTTTATTTTTAATTGACTTATTTCCTTGTCTCTGCGCACTTTAGTTACTATTTTGAAAAAACTTAGTTCGCGTTAATTTTTATCAATATATCGTGCTCTTTAAGAAGAACAACGATCAATCAATTGAAATTAACTTCTAAGTTTTATGACCTGGTTATATCCAAGGACTTAATTTGAAAACTTAGTTCGTGTTAACTTTTATCAATATCTCGTGCTCTTTAAGAAGAACAACAATCAATCAATTGAAATTAACTTCTAAGTTTTATGACCTAGTTATATCCAGGAACTTAATTTGAAAACTTAGTTCGTGTTAAATTTTATCAGTATCTCGTGCTCTTTAAGAAGAACAACGATCAATCAATTTAAATTAACTTCTAAGTTTTATGACCTGGTTATATCCAGGAACTTAATTTGAAAACTTAGTTCGTGTTAACTTTTATCAATATCTCGTGCTCTTTAAGAAGAACAACGATCAATCAATTTAAATTAACTTCTAAGTTTTATGACCTGGTTATATCCAGGAACTTAATTTGAAAACTTAGTTCGTGTTAACTTTTATCAATATCTCGTGCTCTTTAGGAAGAACAACAATCAATCGATTTAAATTAACTTCCAAGTTTTATGACCTGGTTGTATCCAGGGTACAGCTTAGTTCGCGTTAATTTTCATCAATATCTCGTCCTCTTTAAGAAGAGCAATGATCGATCGATTTGAATTAACTTCTAAGCCTTTTAAGGCGACCTGGTTATATCCAGGCACCATATGCCCCCCAAGTAACTGGGAAAGGGTCTTTCGTGGTTACTTAAGATTACACTCGTAAATATGTACAATCATAAATGAAAAAGTTAATTCTCATTGCGCAATACAGAAAAAATGACCTTTTTGGCCTTACAAGGGTATCACTGATAATATCTCTTCAAATGGATGGCGTTCCAAGTCCGTGGGACTGCCCCTCCATCAAGCCGAGCTAATTTATAAGTTCCCTCTTTAATGACCTCGATGACTTGATATGGTCCTTCCCAGTTCGGTCCCAATACTCCATCTTTGGGATCCTTCCCGGCTAAGAAAACTCTTCTGAGGACCAGGTCGCCAATGCTGAAGGCGCGCTTTTTGACTTTTGAGTTGAAATAACGAGTGATTTTTTGCTGATAATGTGCGAGCTGGAGCTGCGAATCTTCTCGTCTTTCATCAATCAAGTCTAAGGAAGTGCAAAGTAGCTCGTGGTTGCGATCCTGGTTGTATGGCTGGACCCTATGTGAAAGTACCTTAATCTCCACGGGGAGGACTGCCTCACTCCCAAAGGTCAAGGAAAAAGGAGTATGACCCGTAGGAGTCCAATGCGAGGTCCGGTAAGCCCAGAGAACCTGGGGGAGCTGTTCTGGCCAGACCCCCTTCGCTTCGTCTAGTCTCTTCTTGAGGCTCGCCTTTAGAGTCTTGTTGACAGCCTCGACCTGACCGTTCGCTTGAGGATAGGCCACGGAGGAGAAACTTTTCACAATTCTGTACCTCTCGCAAAATTCAGTGAAGAGGTCGCTGTCGAACTGAGTCCCATTGTCGGAAATGATCTTCTTGGGCAGCCCGAATCGGCAAATAATGCTCTTAACCACGAAGTCAAGAACTTTTTTGGAAGTTATCGTTGCCAAAGGTTCTGCCTCAGCCCACTTCGTAAAGTAGTCGATGGCCACCACGGCGTAACGGACCTCGCCTTTTCCAGTAGGGAGGGAGCCAACCAAATCGATCCCCCAAATTGCAAACGGCCATGGGGACGAGATCATCTTCAGCTCGACTGGGGGAGATTGGGCAACTGTGGTGAATCGCTGGCACTTGTCGCACTTCTTCACGTATGAGGTCGAGTCCTTGGACAGAGTGGGCCAGTAATATCCTTGCCTCAGGACCTTTAGGGCCAAGCTTTGCCCCCCAGTGTGATCTCCGCAAAAACCCTTATGCACTTCCTGCAGGATGGCCTTTGCTTCGTCTGGAAGAACACATCGTAGGAGAGGTAGGGAGTGCCCACGTCGGTATAGCACCCCGTCTACCATCGTATACCTGGGAGCTTGATACAGCACTCGTCGCGCATCATTACGCCCTTCAGGCAGCTTTCCCTCAGCGAGATACTCAAGGATGGGGGTCATCCAGGTCGGCCTGGCGTCAATCATCTCGAACTACGTCCTGGCTTCTTCTATACTTGGTTTCTCCAAGAATTCTATCGGCACTAACCTCAAGGTCTCCGTCTCCCCGGAGGCGGCGAGCTTGGCGAGAGCGTCCACGTTGGCGTTATGCTCCCGAGGTATCTGCTTGATCGAGCCTCGCCCAAATGTGGACAGTTCCATTTTTACCTTTGCTAGGTAGGCAGCCATCTTGGGTCCTCGTGCTTGATATTGGCCCAGAACCTGGTTTACCACGAGCTGGGAGTCACTGAAGCACTGGACGGAGCTCGCCTTCAGCTCCTGGGCTATCCTTAGCCGGGCCAACAAAGCTTTGTACTCGGCCTCGTTGTTGGAGGCCTTGAATCTGAATCTCAGCGCCGAGTGGAATCTGTGTCCCTCAGGGGATAACAAAATGATTCCAGCTCCGGAGCTGTTCTTGTTGGATGAACCATCCACGAAGATCCTCCACGACGCCTGGGACGAGGTGACTTGGGGTGAGTCTTCTGCAGGATCCTCCTGGAATCCTGTGCACTCTGCTACAAAATCGGCCAGGGCCTGAATTTTTATAGCAGTTCGCGGAGTGTACAAAATCTCGAATTGACTGAGTTCGATTGCCCACTTTAACAAGCGTCCCGATGCTTCAGGTTTTTGCAAAACCTGCCTTAAAGGCTGATCGGTCATGACATGTATTGAGTGGGACTGGAAGTACGGCCTGAGTTTTCGCGAGGCCGTGATAAGGCAGAACGCCAATTTCTCCATCAACAGGTACCGGGATTCAGCTCCGAGAAGTCTCTTGCTGATGTAGTAGATTGGTTTCTGAATCCGGTCTTCTTCCCGGACTAATACGGCACTGGCTGCATCCTCCGTGACAGCTAGGTAGAGAAAAAGAGGCTCTCCTGCTTTTGGTTTGGATAGTACGGGTGGCTCGACCAGATGTGCCTTCAGGTCGAGGAAAGCGCTTTCGCACTCTTCTGTCCATTCGAACTTCTTATTTCCTCGGAGCAGGTTGTAGAATGGCAAGCACTTATCGGTGGATTTTGAAATAAACCGATTGAGGGTTGCCACCCTTCCTGTCAGGCCTTGGACATCTTTACGTGACCTGGGTGAGGGAAGCTCGAGCAATGATCTGATCTTGTCGGGGTTTGCCTCGATTCCTTGGGTATTGACGATGAAACCCAGGAATTTTCCCGATGCGACTCCAAAAGTGCACTTCTGTGGATTAAGCCTCATGCCATACTCCCGTAGTATCTTGAAGCATTCTTCCAGGTCGGAAACATGGTTATCGGCAGTCTTTGACTTGACTAGCATGTCATCAACGTACACTTCCATGTTCTTCCCGATCTGGTTTACGATCATTCTGTTTACTAACCTTTGATATGTAGCACCGGCGTTCTTCAGCCCGAATGGCATGACCTTGTAACAATAAACGTTAGTCGGGGTCATGAAGCTGGTGTGCTCCTGGTCCGCCGGATTCATGGCGATCTGATTGTAGCCTGAGTACGCATCCATAAAGGACATGAGCTCGTGCCCCGCCGTGGCATCCACCAGTTGGTCAATCCTTAGTAATGGAAAACAATCCTTGGGGCAGGCTTTATTCAGGTCGGAGAAGTTGATGCAGGTCCGCCACTTCCCGTTGGGCTTCGGAACCAGCACGGGGTTGGCGACCCAAATCGGAAACTTGGCTTCACGGATAAAGCCGCATTTCTTGAGCTGGGCTACTTCTTCCTCTAAGGCTTCAGCCCGGGTTGTTCCAAGGCGTCTCTGCTTCTGGGCCTTTGAAGGAACACTTTTATCTAGATGAAGGGTGTGCATGATGACACTCGGGCTGATTCCCACCATATCCTCGTGCGACCACGCAAACACATCCAGGTTGTCCTGCAAAAATTTAGTCAGCTCCGCCTTCCTCTTGCTACAGAGGTTTTTCCCCAGCTTGACCATCCGTGAAGGATTCTGCGGATCGATGTTTATTTCCTCGAGCTCCTCAATGGCCTGGAACTCAGACCTATCTTCGCCTATTCGGGGGTCAATATCCTCACTCAAGACGATATTTTCCCTTTCGGCGCTCTGAGGTTTTTCAATCCCAGGATCAGCTAAGGGTTCCTGAGATTCCTCTCCACCATCTTGGATGGCCATTGCTAGCTGCCCGGGTTTCGATTTTCCCTTCATGGAAATGTTGTAGCATTCCCTGGCAGCGAGCTGATCGCCATGGACAGTGCATATTCCCGTGGAAGTAGGGAATTTCATCGTGAGGTGGCGAATGGAAGTGACGGCCTCAAAGGATATGAGCGTGGGTCGTCCCAGAATTGCATTGTATGCGGCGGAGCAGTCGATGACCACGAACTCGAGGAGTTTGGAGACTATCTGAGGTCCTTCTCCTAGGGTGATCACTAGCTCGATTGTTCCTATAGCCGCTGATCCTTCTCCCGAGAAACAATACAGCATCATGGAGGTCGCCTTCAGCTCGGCGACAGTCAAACCCATCTTCTCCAGCGTGGATCAGAATAGAAGATTGACCAAGCTCCCATTATTGATCAGCACCCTCCTAACCCTTCGGTTAGCGAGCTGAACTGCTACGACCAGCGGGTCGTTATGAAGGAGCTGGACATGGTCCGTATCTTCTTCTGTAAAAATGATCGGTTGCTTCTCCAATCGCTGCTGCTTTGGCAGGCGCTGCTCCGGGACGAACTCTACTCCATTATGTGCCTTGAGTTCGTTCACGTACCTCTTCTGGGCACCCCTGCTCGTGCCATCCATATGCGGACCTCCAGAGATGGTGGATATCTCCCCTCCTATCACGGGAGGAGGGACGTCCTGATCTACCCGAGACCTGGGCTGACTGGCCGGGACTTCTGGAGCAGGTCGACTTGCTGGAGCCCTGTTCCGCGCGTACTGGGCCAAGGGGCCGGCTCGGATGAGAGTCTCGATCTCATCATTTAAATGCCTACAATCGTCGGTATTGTGGCCAACATCGTTGTGAAAACGACGAAACTTGGAGGTGTCTCTCTTCCCCTTTTGGTGCTTCAAGGGCTCCGGCCTCTTCCAGGGGAGGCGAGTAGAGTTAGCTAGGAAGATATTCTCCCTAGACTGGGTGAGCTCTGTATAAGTCGCGTAGACGGGCTTAAACTTGTCTACGAACTTATTCTTCTTTGGGCCGTGCTGGCTGCCCTCGCCATTCCCTTTTCTTTTGCCTCCACCGAGCTGGTTGTTTTGTGTGACGTTTTGGGTTGCTGCCATGACCTCCGTCCCCACTCCAGCGGGCTGATCAGGGACCTGGCTGGTCCCTGCAGCTGAGGCTTCGGCCTCCTCCAAGTTGATCCATTCCTGGGCCCTGTTAAGGAATTCGTTCACCGAGCTAACTCCCTTTCTTTGTATATCTTTCCAGAGTTCCCCTTCGACGAGGATTCCAGTCCTCATGGCCATGAGCTTGGAGCTGTCATCCGCGTCTCTGGCCTGAGCAGCAACGTTTGCGAACCTGCTCAGGTAAGCCTTCAGAGTTTCGTCGGGCTGCTGCCTCACGTTAGCCAGAGAGTCGGCCTGAACGCGGGCAGCCTGGGAGGCTCGGAATGCCCTTTTGAAGTCAGCCGAGAAAGTTTTCCAGGAGCTGATTGACTGTCTTTTGCCTTGCTTGAACCACTGCCTGGCTGGTCCAGTCAGTGTGGAAGGAAATATTAAACACCTCAGCTCGAGGCCAATGTTGTGGGCCATCATCAGGGTGTTGAACATCCTCAGATGATCCGACGGGTCTCTGTCCCCATTGAACTTGGACAGGTGCGGCATACGGAAACCAGGTGGGTATGCCGTTGCTGCTATGCTAGGGGCGAAGAGCTTCATCTCGTCCCCCGAATCGTACTCATCTTTCTCTTTCTCCGACAGGAGCTTCCTCATCAGCTCCTCCATCTGAGCCAGGCGCTCGAGGGTTTGGTCCTGATTTCCTTGGTTATTCCGGGGCTGTTCAACAGCTCCGGATCCATTGTACATATTTGGTGGGTTATTGCCCCTCCTATCTTGAGATAGGTTATTTGGGGCATTCCCGCCGTTACGTACTTCGAACAGGGCTCCCCCTGAACAAGCATGGCTACCACCTCCCACTGGCTCTCCTCTGTGAGAGTTAAGGCGATCTCGCAGGTCGCCCCCTTGGGTGGCTCGGGGACTTTGTGCCGAACTTAGATGCTGACGCAGGTCTCCGCCAGAAAGGTCACTCCGGCGACTGCCGGTCCAGTAGCTCCTGTTAGATAGGCTCGGAGTCCGCCTTTGGTGGTGAGGATCTGGGCTTTCCCTCGGCGCCCTTCTACGTCGGGAGGGCCCTGCGGAAGGTGGATCTCTCCTGCTACTTCCATAGGCCGAGATATCTCGGACGGGCCGAGGAGGAGATGGATATCTTATTGGAGAGGGAGGATGCCTGACCGGAGAGGCGATTCTGGTTCCGTCAGGACGGATGAGGTCAGGTGGGGGCCTCTCGGCCCTGCCAACCTGCGGGTCCCGCGCCTGGCAATCAGGACGAGGCGCAGGACGGCTGTTGAGGACGGGCTGATGCTGCGAGCCCTCCCCGGATCTCCTTCTGGAATTTCCTCGGGCTCTCCTGGGCGCGCTCGAGGCCGGTTGGGAGCTAGGAGTTGAAGTTCTGACCGAACGGCTGTACTACTGTTGTCCGGCTCTAGGCATTTCTCCGAAGTTTGCCTCTCGACGGTGCGATGAAGGAGTGGAGTTGGCTGTCGGAAGTCTATCCGAGCGGCTATGCCTGGACCGATTACCCCGGAGAGACTTAGGAGCCGCGCCTTGCCTCTCTCCGGCGTTAACGTCGGTTGTGAGAGGGGGTAGTCGGGCCAGCACGTCTTTGATCTGCTGATTAGCTATTACTAGCTGGCTCCTCAGCTGAGCATTCTCCATCTCCACCGCAGTGTAATAACTTGGATTTGGATTAGGTGGCCGTGGCGCCGAACTTCCAGTGTCATCTTGGCCCGCCGGCTGTTTGCCTGGCCGCTGCTGGACTTCAGGAATTTGTTCACCAGGGATGGCAATATGATGAGCCTCCTGCCCATCATGCTATTCCGTCTCGTTACCGTGTCTGGATCGAGTAGTCACCATAGTTGGATGTTTGCGACAGCACCGATCGAACTTGCTCTCAATGAAAGCACCAAACTGTTGACGCGGTTCTTCGCCAACAGGTAATTAAGAAAAGAAAGAGAAAAGGATTAGTGCTTATGTTGAACAGAAATAGATGAATGATCTTGGAAATGAAATGGTGACACAAAATACATTTTTTAGGTGGTTCGAAGGTTAAAATCCTTCTACTCCACCAGTCAGTATTATTGCTATATACTGGGTATTCTTTTACAGGGTATTTCTTACAATATCGAATCCAACCCCTTATAACTCCCAGAGTCTCCATATTTATAGGAGAAGGCACCTGTGAGTTGGTAAGAAGGTCATCCCGTGACCTTCTTACCTATCATGTCAACTCTGTGACATTCATGATTAATTCCTAAACATGACACATAAGTGTGGTCAAATCAATAGGTAAGGGGATAATGGGCCGCATGGCCCAACCCAGTCGTGGGTGTCTGAATACGCACGTTCACGCTGCGTGTCTGAGAATTCAGGGATTTATCAGACACGTGATGTCTGATATATGCACGTTTACCTTACGTGGTTGACTTTATAAAGGGTCACAACTCCAACTCTAGCTCGTACCACGATCTGGATGCTTTCCTCGACCTGCGGCCCTCAGAGTCCAGACTCAGTCCTTAAGCAATCTTGGCGAACCCTTGGGTTACCTCGAGCTAAGGAGGTAGGATCTTATGATGGCAGCTCCGGTCTTGGGGATGTCCACGTGGTAATCATGATTAGGCCGTATCTCAGCTCGTTAATCAGCCCGTGGGAAAATCAGGGCGTACATATGGTAAGCTAAAGTGTTATGAAAAGTATGAGTTGCTATATTATGTTATGAATTGTTGTATGTTTGCTTGTATGTTGTATGAAAAGCAGTAGGTTGTTAGCGTGATGAACGCGACACAACAAATGAGTTACTGAGGATATGACGTAACTTATAGGGCAGAAGCGTCGAGGTTATTCGAGGACCAGAGTTCTTCTTTACCTCATAGAAGAGGTCTTACCGGTTTATGCTTTTGTTGGTTACCTCACGATGTGACATGGAAATATGGGTGCCACGATCACATGATGTATGATTATGATATGAATATGATATGATTATAAATTGAATATGAGTAGCGTCTCAGAGTTTTACTTAGCTAAATAGTAGTAGTAGTAGCTTAGTATTCTAGTTTTCGTGGTTATTGGCCCAAGCCAGGATTTAGTTGGAAACTCATAGAGATAGTTATGGATTTTATAAGTTTAGCCTATAGTTTAGAAATATTAATTTTATCATAATGTTTGATTAATATAGATGATCCTAGAAATGATATTCATTATAACCTAAGATTTAGATAGAATAATTAAGAATGTGACACTTGTCATTTGCATGTTTATTAAGGATTTAATGATTTTAGATGAATAAAATAATAAAGGATAGATCTAGAAGGTCTAGAACCTTCCAGCAGCTGTTAGGATCACGTTTTACTCAGTGAAAATGGTTTTAAACAAATTCAAGTGTGCTGAAAGTGTGCAAAAACATGTTTGATATATCAGTGTATGTCGATATATTGCAGTTATAGGGGTCGATATATCGCCTATGGGTGATACGAAAAACACGTTGACTTCGCACGAACGAAACCACGGAGGCTCGGGATATAGGGGCAGGCGATATATTGCCTATAGGGGAGATATATCGGCTCCCTTTGGCATATTTGAAATTTCGTTTTCTCCTTTTTAAAACCTTCCAAAAACCTATCCAAACATCTCCAAATTCAAAAATCAAAGTTCCCAAACATCCCCATGATCTAAAACCAATAAAACCCAAGCTTCAATTCAATCAAAAACTCATCAAAACACAAAGTCCAATTCAAGCTTAAAAACTTAGAACCTAAAACTTGAATTACCTCCGATTGAGTTGTTTCCCAACTAAATCCTCCGGCTAATAAGCTTCTAATCTTCCCTAGGATCGCTATGCCTCGATCCTCGCTTGAATCAAGTCCTAGAACTCAAGTTTCCTTTGAAAATGCGATCGGGAGACAAAAATGGAACTTTGAGGGAGAGAGAACGTTCTTTTTATTTCTTAATAGGTTACTTCAAGCTTAAGTAGCCTCAAACAAATCCTAACGCTCGGAGTCCCGAAAAACGTCCCCGGGGGAAAAAATAGTCAAAACCACCAGAATTTTCCCCTGATCTTACTAACTCCCAATTTATCATCAAATATTTATTCCCATTATCCAATAACCCAGTAATGTGCTAAATACCCCTTGACTTACTCTGAGTCAAGAATAAATCCCATTGTGACTATTCCACTAGCTTACCTCCTAGGATCGTCTCGTGCTGAGTAACCCTAGCATAACCAAATAATAATAAAGCACTACACACATATCTCATATATGCCAAATATGCTCGAAATGGCCAAAATATGAAAATCACCCAATTAATCAGAAATGGGTTCACATGTATATTTAATACACCTAAACATGCATATAATCATTTAATAACATAATAAATAAATTATGGCCCTCCCGGTCTCCTAATCAAGGTCCTAAACCTTATTAGGAAATTTGGGGCATTACATTTGCCATTCCATTATCTTGCGACCAACTCACCATTTAATCGAGCAAGTTTGTATGTGCCTGACTGTAAAACATCTACGATCTGGTATGGTCCTTCCCAGTTGGACCCCAAAACTCCTGCATCTGGATCCTTAGTGTTTTGTAACACTTGTCGCAAGACTAGATCTCATGTTGCAAACTTTCTTTCTTTGACTCAAGAGTTAAAATATCGAGCAACTTTTTACTGATAAGCAGCTACCCGCAACTGTGATGATCTGGCCGTTCGTCAATCAAGTCAAGATTTTTAGCTAACAATTGATGATTTTGATCTTGGTCATATGTACTGTAAATCCTATAATTGACATTTTTATAGAAATATCTTTTTCTTAAAAGATAAATTGGTTGAATTAGTTGTTTCCCTTTATTATAATTTTTGGAATTGTTTGTTTCCATTTATTATAATTTTCGGAATTGTTTGTTTCCCTTTATTATAATTTTCGGAAATTCACGTTCCCATTTTGTGAATTTTGGATAATTGTGAGCTTCCTTATTTAGCTTATATTGTCCCATTTTGTTTATAAAGGGAAGATTTATATTGCAAATATTCAGTACTTACCAAAAGTTGTTTCTGGTTTATTTGCTTATATATTTTCGTGCAGCTCAAGAATTAAAAACAGGAAATTGGTTCCTTAATGTCATTAATTGTTGTTTCCTTTTTTAGTTTGTTTTTGATCCGACACAGGTCCGAGTTGTCCCCACCAATATCGTATCTGTCGAATCAGCATCTTCTAAAAAAGGCAACTCTTCATCAATCAAGAATATCTTCTATGATTCTTGCCTTTATTAGAAGAATTCTTTCTCAGCCTTTATGAGCACAAAAAAGGACACTATAAATAGGGCTCTAAAGGCAGTGAGAAAAGTGAACTCTTTGGTGCATTATTCGTGAACATTATTGTAATATTTGTGAGAGTTCCTCTTTGTATTCAAGATCATAAGTATTCACGTGATCTTGTAGAAATATGTGTGTTTAGTTTTTAGTGGTGAGTTTATACCATGTTCATGAATGAATACACATTGTAATTTGAACACAACGTTTATAGTCTTTAGGAGAAGATTTTTACAAGCCTTGCGTCGGGAGGATGCAAGCACTCGCTGGCCATTGAAGAGAGTTCAAGTGGTGGAGCGTTTCAATCAAAATCAGATTAGTGAAGAGAAGTACAACAAAGTTGGGGCAAATCTCAAGAGGGAGTCTTGTTTTGTTTAAGTCAATATTTTGTACTTGTGATTCTTTATTAATTGGTTTTATTCTCTGGGCGTGGCCCCAGGGAGTAGGTTATCCGAAAGGGTTTCTGAACCTTGTAAAAATTCGTTATTGTGTTCAGTATTGTTTTGCACTATCTTTTTATTGTGTTCAGTTTCTGTCGTGACAAGTGTGGATTCTGTCCCGACAGAACTGCAATCTGTGTAAACAGTTAATTACCATTCTGCACTTTAATTAATTCACATGGTTTAATTAATTTGGTAATTACTAAAAACAGAATTTCATGTACTTTGTCGATGCAATTGGGGAGTCAACTCGACTGATATCGTTGCTTCATACCCATATGCTAAGCAAAATGGTGTATGACTAGTTGATGTGCGAGCAGTAGTACAATATGACCATAGCACTTCTGGAAAAATATCTGACTAGTTGCCTTTGGCTTGCTCAAGTTGCCTCTTCATTGTATCTTTCAAAATTTTTTTGACAGCTTCAATTGGTCCATTCAGTTGAGGATGATCAACTCTAGAGAAACTTTTTCTAATACCATGCCTTGCATAGAAGTCTGTAAATAGATCACTATTAAATTGAGTACCATTATCTAAAACATTCTTTTTTGGTAGTTCATATTTGCAGATAATATTTTTCACCACAAAGTCAAATACATTTTGAGGCCCAGGTGGCCTTGGAGGAAAAATTGTCCTCTTGGATGCCCCTCATTATGACGATAGTCATAATATTGGTTATCGTGGGGTTGGTAGTATCGAATATCTCCTTCTTCGTCATCATAACCATCCCGGAAGGATGTTTGATAGCTACTACTTGCTTCTTGTTCATTTCTCTGCATGTACCTTCTTGGCGGGTGACCATGATTGTACCAAGCTGACTGATTACGTCGAGGCTGTTGGCCAGGATTTTGACTCGCTGGTCATTCATTCCTTGGTTATCGGAACTACTAACCAAGTCTTGGATTTTGTGGATTATGAGGTTGTCCTCCTCTTGAGTTTAATCACGTTGGTTGCCTATCAGCAGGCCTTCCATCTCCACATACTTATCTACCACAGCCTTGACCTTGGGCACAACTGGGCAGCACTTGTTCATCATGGTGGAGTTGACGAAATACTCCTCGCTAAGTTCCTCTGTTCGAGTGATTACTACATGTCTACCTAGGTGGAACTACTTGGTCTCGGGACCTTGCTGGTTGGGAAAGCTCTAGAACTCGATCTACTGGCATCTGAGTTTCAGCATTTGCTCGGCTAGTGTTCTCAGGATGAGGGTTCACTGGTCGAGTTCTTGCAACTTGGGTTTGCTGCAAGACGACTTATAGTAGCCTTGCTGCTTCATTATTACCGCGATCAACTTCTTTTTGTTGAGCTTCAAGATCTCGTTGTCGCTGATCCATCCATGCCTGAAAGTCTTGCCTCTGCTTGTTCAAGGCTTCAACTGCAATTTCTTGGGATGCTGCCTGATTCTCATGCATGGCAACAAGCTGCTCTAGCATTTTCCCACAACTTTCTTTAGCTACTCAATATCAGGGTTGAGGTCTTCCTCTAAGTCCACGTGGGGCTCGTCATGCCCAAATGTTCCTCGTGGAGGCAGGTTTCCAGGTGGAGGAACCTACTAACTAGGGTGCAGAGGGGAAATTTGACTGCTCGAAGAGCAGTCATGTGGTCCAATAGTGATGTTTCCTCCTTGTGGTTTCTGGCTTTGGCTTCTAGTAGTGATAGCCATTTATTCAGATAGATTGGTGAGTTATGATTCTTGAGTTTCAGCTCTCAATGAAAGCACCAAAATGTTGACCCATCGTTGTGGTCAACGACACTGAGTCAATTTGAACGACAGTAAATAATTTAAAGAACTTAATTCAAGTAAAAATGACACAAATAATTTATATTGGTTCGACCCCAAAAGTTGGTAATGACCTACGTCTACTTGCATTTTTATTAAACAAGAAGGTCTCAGACTCAAGATCAAGAAGAACAAGGTTCAATTGAGTTTCCTAAGCCTGAGAGAGATTACAATTCAATAGGGATTTTGTATGTAAAGTGCGCATAAGAAAATTATGGCTGTGATAGTTTTCTCTTTATAGAGTCTCTTGGTGGGTCATGAGCCTTACAAACATGATCTAGGCCCTACACATGTAGTGTTAGATAATTATAACTTATTACATATTTATAATAATACAAAAGATACATTTAAATATCGATTACATAAATATCCCTTGAAATTAGGATCAATCTTGTTATCTGACACGTCCTACGACCAGGATCCATCTTCGAGCAAGCTATTATGTTTGAATAGCAATGTTTGTGTAATTTCAATCTCCTCAAGGTGGATAGCTCCCGTCGTGTTGATAGAGCACACTCGAGCAACTCATGTATTTCGACCAGTCCTTGCCAATTCTATACCGCCACATGTCTTCTTTATACGCCATGCCATCATGTCTAATTTTGGGTTAAATAATTGTGCTCCTGAATTATGACATATACATTATACATTAGTGTAACTAGCTGCAAGCATAATTAGTTATAGTTTTTAAAGTAGTAGTCATTTACAAACATGTCGCAGTAACTAATTATAATTTTTAGAGTGATATCATATAAATATAAGATTATGTAACTGGTTACACTTGATACAAAAGATACATTTAAATATTGGTTAGATAAATATCCTTTGAAATTAGGATTAATCTTGTTATCTGACACATCCTACGAGCAGGATCCATCTTCGAGCAGCCTTAAGTAGTCAGTAGACATTTGAGCAAGCTATTATGTTCGACCAGTAATGTTTGTGCAATTTCAATTTCCTCAAGGTGGTTAAAAAAGTGTACCCAGTTGCATGTATAATTGGTTATAATTTTTAAAAGGTAACTAGTTACAAAATGACACAGTAACTGAATACAATTTTTAGAGTGATAATCATATAAAAATATTGTAATTGGTTACACTTGAAAAAAGTTTAACCAGCAGCAAGTATAATTGGTTATAGTTTTTAAAGTGGTAACCGATTACAAACATGACACAGTAACTAATTACAATTTTAAAAGTGAAAACTGGTTACAAACATGATATAAAACGACACAGCTTTCAACGCTAACCTGTTACTAATATGCCAAATCTTAGAAAACGACATTGTAACTAGCTACAGACATGACACGACAACAGGTTACAACACATGACATGGTAACTGGTTACAATTTTTTAAGTAGTCACTGGTTACAAATATGCTAAATCTTAGAAAATGACACGTCACTTGCTATACACATAACATGGTAACTGATTACAACTCTTGACACAGTAAATAGTTACAATTTTTAGAAAATGACACTCTAATTGGCTATTTATCCTTTTTCATTTCAGTCGTACAATGACACATATAAACAAATACACTCGTTATAATAATCAGAAACTTAAGTGAGTGTTTTTAACTCATTTATCTTGTTTCTTTGGTCATGTTTTAAATTGTTTGGTTTAATGCTTTGTCTTCTTTTTAAAATTGCATACTTATTACATTCAATGACAACAATTCCTCACAATTGCTTCTAGTTAACTTATAGTAATCTTAGCAAAGCTTATATATTGTTTACTTTTTGTATGCATAATTTACATTTGTACCAAAATTTCATTGTAGAAACTAGTCATAAGTCAAGATGAGAGAACTTATAGTGCTTATACTTGTGTTAGAAAGGCTTGTAAAGATATTTTGGTAGCATGTGGCATACTGTTGCATAATTCAAAGTGCTAACAACAGTGTAGTTGGAAAATTGCACAAGGAAGAGTCCACACTCTTTTCATGTGAGATCCTCCTTTTACTTAGTAACATATAAATATATTTATATTATATTCATTTGTTTCACTGAAACTCCCAACAAAGAATTATGTTTTCTAGGCTTGTTTTCTCATCTTCAAGCATTTCTCAATTATCATCCACTGTAGTGTTCTTTTGGATTTTGGTGCATTTAACCACCCTTTTTGAGCAATGCCCATCTATGTTTTTTTTATTCCATTGATGTACTCGAATCTTTTTTCAAACGATTTAGTTTCCCGTAGAGTTGGACACCGTTAAATATATATGTAGACAAAAATAAAATCTACTAATATAAATATATATCCATATATTGCATAAATTATAATACTTGGATTTTATTCAAATTTTTATTCCCACATTTGAGATTGTTATCTACTACAATTGAAATACATAAAAAATAAGACACTAAATCTAAAATGTTAGGTATATATAAAATAAAATAAAACACGTATAAAAAAGCTACCTATGGTTAAAAAAAACAACTACGCATATATATAAAAATAAAATAAAAGCTACAGAGCCTATTTATATAAAAATTTATAAATTCAAATGAGTAATGTAATATTTTAATTTTTAATGAATTTTATATACAACCTTTAATGTTTCTTGTTGTTAAATAGTTAATAAATACTTTTACACTGGTAGTGAAAATTATTAAAAGAAGAGAATTTTTAAAAAATATGGCTTTTTTAACTATAAATGTGCAAAAATATGGGAGTTAAACTTTTCTTAATTTGTATGGGAAAATTTAATTAACAAAAATTTAGTTTATGGGAAAACTAATCCCATATTGAAAATCAAAATTAAACAAAAAAAAAAATCAGTAAAATGAATGGTACTATTGTAATTAACACCCTATATATTATATTATATATAATTATAATATATATGTCTTTTTCGTCAAACTCCATGGGTCTGAATCTTCTCCGGCGACGGGGATGACCCATCTTGCCGAGTAATATCGGAGCCCAGAGAGAGTGAGCTCGCCATTGATTCATCCATTTTTGTTCTGTGTAAAAAAAATAATATGAAAGAGAATGAATAAAAGAAACTCCAGGAGTAGTTGGTAGATCACCATGGAAAGAAACTCTCTTCGAATTTGAGGGTTTTGAGTCAGAAAGTGAGAATCTTTTGGTCATAAAAGTTTTGAGAATCCATGAAAAAGCTACCTAAACAAAAACAAAATCAACCTGGTTTCATCTACACACCACATATATTATAGAATATATAATTAAATATACATTTATATATAGAAAATAAAAAGAAGAAGATGATGCCGATGAAGAAGATTCTTACCAAAATGCAAAAGAGGTAGAAAAATTGTAAATTATTATAAGAAAAAAAAAAGATAGGATTTTATATTTGTGGTTCATGGTCAAATTTGTTTTTTATCTATCTTCAGATCTGTGGTAATTGGTTACCTTCACATTCTGATGTGTGTGTATATTTATGGGTTCTTTATAGTAATTGGTTACTAAATCATTCTTACTCTTCTGTTTTTTTCCTTCAAATGTGATGTTTCTTTTCATTTCTAATATGAGTGACTCGTCACCCCTCTTATGGTAACTGGTTACACATCTTATGGCATTAAGTTACTAATCTCACTGTAACTGGTTACCCCTCCTGATACATGTTATTTAACATCTAAGACTATTTTTTACATAACTGTGAAAAATCAAACAAGTAACTAGTTACCCTTCTGAATAAATGTTATTTAACCTAGCTGTAGGATTTTTTTTTACATAACTTTGAATAATCAATTAAGTAACTGGTTACCTTACCCAGGTTTTGAAAAAAAAAAAAAGAACAAAATGTTTATAATAAATAAAAATAATAATAATAAACACAATTCATGTTAAAAAAAAATTAATAAAAAATTTGCAAAACAACCACGGAAAAATTTAATATAAAAATAGTTATATAAAATTAATATAAAAAAAATCAAATAAGCTAAGAAAAGTAATCAAGTTACAAATATACCCTTCCAAATTAATAAAACTTTATTAAGAGTAAAACTATGGCATAATCAAACTTTTATACAAAAATATGGGAAACTAAACCCATAAAAGTGAAATTTAAAAAAAAAAGCCATAGATTAACTTTTCTTAAAAAAAAACCATATTTTGGCATAATCAAACTTTTATACAAAAATATGGGAAACTAAAACCATAAAAGTGAAATTTTAAAAAATAATGCCATAGATTAACTTTTCTTAAAAAAAAAAAGCCATATTTTTGCACAATCTATTAAAAATCCCATATAACATGTAATTTCACTTAAAAGAAACCCAATATTTGGGTCAAATGCCATTGAAATTCAAAGCCCAAAAAATGAAGAAGATTAATTTTAGAGAATTTTAAAAAAAGATATGGCTTTTATATTATCAAATTTGAAAAAAATATGAGAATTATACTTTTATTAATTTGTAAGGGAAAATTTATTAAAAAAAAATTAAAGTATGAGAAACACAATTAGTAGCTAATTAAAATATGGAAATACCATATTTTTTTTTATTATAGTTATGTTTTATTTGATTTTGAAGATTATTTTATTTTATTTTTTTAATTTTTTAATTTTCCTTTCATTTTTTAAATTATTTTTTCAGTTATTTTTTCTTCTATTTTTTCTTCCTTTATCTTTCTTTCCTACTAATTTTTTCCTTAATCATTTTTCTTTCTTTCTATTTTTCCATTATTCTTCTTTTTTTCATTTTTATTCATTTATCTATTTTTTTTCTTTAATTTGTATTGCTTTGTTTTTTTTTCATATTTTTTCAGTTTTATTTCCTATTTTTTTTTTCCTTTTTTCATTTTTTTGCTTCTATTTTTTTTCTTCATTTTGTATTTATCATTTTCTCCTTCCATTTTTTTTTCTTTTCACACATATGAGTTTTTTTTTCTTCTTCCAATTTTTTCATTTATATTTTTTTCTTTCCATTTTTCCATTATTTTTCTTCTTCTTATTTTCGTTTTTATTCATTCACCTGTTTTTTTTTTCCTTCATCATTTGTTTTGTTTTGTTTTTCATATTTTTTTAGTTTTCTTTCCTTAGTTTTTTTTCTTCATTTTTTGTACTTATTATTTTCTCATTCCATTTTTTTCCTTTTTTTCACACATATATTTTCACATTACATAATTATTTTACTATTTTTTATTTATTATCTTTTATTATTGTAATTTTTTTATAATTTTTTCCACTATTTGTAAAAAAATTCAAATCAATTTTTTCAGCATTTTCTTTTTACTGTAACACTTATAGGAAAACCAAAATTTGGAAAGAAAACTAATAAAAATATGAAAACGTGAATAGGTAACCAGTTACCCTGATGGGAACATTCAAATCTAGAAAAAAAAAATTATATGAATAAGATGAGAAAGAAGAGAAATGGGGTGGATCTGATTTTTTTTTCTATCTTTAGATTTGTGGTAACTGGTTACCTTCTTGTTCTTTGTAAGTATATTTCTAAGGGCAATTGGTTGCCTTCACGTTCTTTGTGTGTATATTTATGGGGGTAACTGGTTACCTTCACGTTCTGATGTGTATGTATATTTCTTGGTTCTTTAGGGTAACTGGTTACCTATGTTACTAAAATCATAGTCACTTCTTATTCCTTTTTTTTATTGAAGTGTTTTCCTATTTTTTCCTTCAAATTTGATGTTTATTTTCATATTTAATATGAGTAACCTGTCACCCCTCTTATGGAAGAAAGTTACTCCTCTCTAGATATTTGGTTACCCCTCCTGGTACGTGTTATGTAACCTAGCTCTAGGATTTTTTTTTTACATAACTGCCAAAAATCGATCAAGTAATTAGTTACCTTATCCAGGATTTGAAAAAAAGAAATGTACAATCTAAAAAAAAGGAAAAAAAAATGTTTATAATAAATAAAAAATAATTTTAAACACAATTTATATTACAAAAAAAAAAAGAAAAAAAATTGCAAAACAGCCAAAGAAAAATTTAATATAAAATTAGTAATATAAAAAAACAAATAAGCTAAAAAAATAATAATAAAATTACAAACATACTCTTCCAAAATAAAACTTGATTAAAAGTAAAATTATGACATAAACCAACTTTTATACAAAAATATGGGAAAATAAACCCATATAAGTGAAAATTCTTAAAAAAAAGTCATATTTTTGCACACACTATTAAAAATCACATATAAAATGTAATTTCCTCTTAATTTTAGGATTAATTACATATTTCAATGTGATTTGCATTTTATTTACACACATACCAATTCTCTCTTAAAAAACAAATCCATTTTTTTTCTTTCTCTTTCTTTCGCCCTCTCTCTCTCTCCCTCCATGGACATCCATGACAATACATAGGTGTCACCTGCTATTGCTTTGACCACATCACACCCACCACGTAGGAAGAGCGTCAAATGACAAGCTCCTCAGAGAAGTTTCACTGGCAAATGACGTTGGAGTAAGCCGAACTTGTCATTCAAAGTCATGCTCCAATGACTTTGTCTGCATTTTTTAGCTGACTCCAACCACTTCAAGGCTTTTGGGTAGCACAATTGAATTGAGCATCTCAAGACGAACAAAACCCAACCACCCTTTTTCCCTACATTTTACCGTTCTCTATTGAGTTTCAAAGCATTTTTCAACGCAACCAATAATTGGTTGGACTCAAGGGTGGTATTAATGCAATCTGCTTTTTGATAAGGTTATTTTGGTATATAACAACTCTATGTATTTCTCGTCGTCACTGGTGAAGATGACCGAAAAATGTTATGCTTCAAAAGTAACAATGAAATTCGTGGGAAAGATGAACTTGTCCACCTTCACTAACACGTCCTAAATAATACCCCTAGGATGCTTGATTGATCGATCTGCCAACTGTAGAGTCATTGTGGTAGGCCTTGCTTCACCTAGCTCAAGTTTACGGAAAATTGATAAAGGCATCAAATTAATACTCGCCCCTAAATCACACAAGTCATGTTTGCAATCAAAATTCCCTATAGTGGAATGTATAGTAAAGTTTCTTGGATCTCTCAGCTTTTGGGGGAGCTTCCTTTGCAATATGGCACTGCATTATTCTGTTAATGTGACAATTTCATAATCATCCATCTTCCATTTCTTAGACAAAATTTCCTTCATGAATTTTACATTACTGTGCATTTTCTCTAAAGCTTAAGCAAAAGGGATGTTGATGTGCAACTGCTTGAATACCTCCGAAAATTTGGAAAATTGTTTATCAAGAGAATTCTTTTGAGCCGCTGAGGATAAGGAATCCTGATGTGGTGATCAATGTTGACTGGTGGAGCCACATCTTTAGAAGGAAGGTCTTCAATAACCTCCTGCTCAACTGAATCATTCTTCTCCCTAACTTCTTTATTCTTCTCTGCCATCTCATTTGGTGCAGGCTTCTCATATTGTGTACCACTTCTCAAAGTAATTTCCTGACACTGCTCCTTAGGATTAACCATTGTATTACTAGGAAAACTCCCTTGAGGCCTAGTGTTCAACATATTCGCCAACTGACCCACTCGCATCTCCAGATTTCTAATGGATGTTCTAGTCTTTGTCATAAACTGAGCCTTCTTTTTCGTGAAAGTTAATAGTGTAGGTTGCAATTCATTAGGCTTTTCTTGAAGATTTGATGGCCAAGGCTGCTAAGATAATGAATCTTTTTTTTTTTTTTGATCAAGAAGAAAAGAACTTCATTGAACAATGAACAAAGCAGATTACAAACAAGGACTCAAATACAAGCAGAGAACCTGCCTAAAACAGAACAAACCAGCAGCTAATTACAGAGAAGATGCCGAATATACATTTGGTCTTGAGCTGAGTTATGTCTATTGGACACTAAGTAAAGTCTATATTTAGTTGTATACTTAATTTCCTGAACAAGAGACAAAACAGATGAAGAGTAACCATCATAAAAGCACCTATTTCTGTTTTTCCACAAACTGTAAATGACAGCAGCAAAGACCATATTAACAATGTTAGATTTAGTTCCACTCTGAGTCCTAGTCAGCCAAGCGATCCAACCATTGAGATCCAGAGGCCAAGCTGTAAATCCCAGCCATTTAAAAATACTGACTGCCAGCCAAGTAGAAAGACTACAATCAAAAAACAAATGATTGTGACTTTCCAGACAACACTCACAGACCGGGCATAACAGAGAGGTCATAGGAATGTGCAACCTATTAAGATTGTCCCTTGTTAACAATTGTGAGTTAACCACCTGCCATAGCATAAACCTGTGTTTAGGGAGGATAATCTTGCTCCAAACAGTCCTAGAATACTCAACTTTTTGCTGAATTAGGAGGCTATTATATAATTTTGAAGTCTGAAATTTCCTTTGCACACCAATAGCTAAAATGGCAGCAGGACTAAAAAAATCCTTGATATGACAGAGTTTCCGCCAGTACCAACTACAGTCTCCTTTCAATTCATAGTTCCAGATGTTGTTACCTTTCAGATAAATGGAATGAATCCACTTAACCCAAAGCAAATCTGGTTTGGACGATAAAGCCCAAACATACTTTGCTAAAACAACCCTGTTCCAAATGGCTCAATCTCTGAAACCCAAGCCCCCATAAGCTTTAGGGAGGCAAACCTTATGCCAAGAAGGGATGTGTAATTTGCTCCTCTGCCCAGAAATGCCCCACAGAAAACCTCTACAAATTCTTTCGATTTCATTGACTATACTTTGAGGTAACACAAATATTGTCATCCAATAGTTACGAAGCCCAAGTAAAACAGAGTTGATAAGTTGGATCCGGCCTGCAAAAGAGAGATGTCTACTAGCCCAATTCTGAATCTTCAACCTAAACTTCTGAATTAGCATCTCACAATCTGCATGTCTCCATTTTGTTGGCCTCATTGGAGCCCCAAGGTACCTTAGAGGAAAGGAACCTTCTGAAAGATTAATCTCTTGAGCAATCTGGGATCTATCAGAGTTAGAGACTCCACCGAAAAAAATTTGAGATTTACTAGAATTGATGTACAGACCAGAGGCAGTAGCAAACTCATCAAGAACCACCTTAACACTCCTAACAACTGGGAGAGTACCCTTACAAAAGATAAGCAAGTCATCTGCAAAACACAGGTTAATAAGCTTAAGACTTTTGCACATCGGATGAAATCGAAAAGGGGAATTCAGGGCTGCAAGCTGTAAACTTCTAGACAAATACTCCATGATGAGAACAAACAATAGAGGTGACATAAGATCACCCTGTCTCAGCCCTTTCTCTCCTTTAAAGTTGCCTTGAATTCTTCCATTCATCACAAGAAAATAGGAAGTATTCCTAACACAAGACATAATCCAACCTATGAACTTCATGGGAAATCTTAAAGCTTTTAATAACTCCTCAAGAAAAATCCAATCTACAGTATCATATGCCTTGCTAAGATCTATTTTAATGACACATCTTGAAGAAGTAGAAATTCTCCCATAGTTTTTAATAAGATCTTGACAAATCATGATATTATGGGCTATAGTGCGACCTTTAATGAAAGCTCCCTGATTGGTCTGAACAATATCAGGAAGAACAGCAGCCAGTCTTTTACATATCAATTTAGCCATGCACTTGTAAAACGTGGAGCAGCAGGCTATAGGCCTATAGTCTACAGCTCGAGAGGGATTAGCAACCTTAGGAATCAACGATAAGGTAGTTTCATGAAGTTTTGAGGGGAACCTACCAGATTCAAAACAGTGAGAAATAGCAACACAAATCTCATCACCTATATCACTCCAGACAGCTTTGAAGAATCTTGAACCATACCCATCAGGACCTGGGGATTTGGTAACTGGAATACTGAATAAGGCCTCCTGAATTTTCTTTTTAGAGAAAGGTCTCAAAAGCATCACTTGTTGCTCAACTGAAAGTTTTGGCCCCATTTCTATATGCTGAATGTTAACCCTACCTGTAGCCAAGCTAGGACTGCCTAAACAAGCTCTGAAATGACCCCAAAAAAAAGAGACAACTTCAGAATAACTATCAACTAACTGCCTTTCTGCTGTTATGTAAGAGACTATCCCATTCTCAGCTTTATGTTTCTTTAAAAAAGCATGAAAGAAAGAGGTGTTCAAATCTCCCTGTCTCAACCAAGTGATTTTACTCCTCTGGATTAAGAAACTCTGGTACAATCTTTCATGATCCGAAAAGTTACCTGCTGCAATTCTCTCAGCCTCTTGATAACATAAATCGTGGGGATGAGCTTGGGCTTGCAGCTGAGCATCTTGATAGGAGTCTTTAGCTTTATTATAATGAGCCTTAAGATCACCAAATCTGTCCATATTAAAGGTCCTTAAGCAATGTTTTAGTCTCAAAAGCTTGAGATAAACCACATTTATACCAGAAGCTTTAATCGGGGTTCTCCAGCTTTTTAACACCAAATCAGAAAAATCATGGTGTTCTGCCCAATAATTGTAAAATCGAAAAATCTTGCATCCCAACTTCTCTGAGTTCTAAACTCTAACAAGACAAGAGCAGGGATCTGAGATGCCTTCCCACCTAAATATAGTTGTAGACTGAGAAAATAAATCAAAACATTTTTCATTACTCAGAACATGATCTATTTTTGAGTAGATCCTAGCTGCACCATCTTGGTTGTTGGTCCAAGTAAAATATGAACCAATATTTTGTAATTGCTCAACATGTGCAACTGCCAGCCATTTAATAGAATCAGCTAGTTCTGTGTTAGAAATTGGCTTGCCTCCCATTCTGTCCTTGCTCGAAAAAGGGGCATTAAAGTCCCCTAAATATAACCAAGCTTTAACCAAATGACTAGGCCGTTGTAGCCCATCCCAAAGACTTCGCCTACCCTCAATCGAATTAAAACCATAAACAAAGGAGACCCCAAAATCCTGCTGTACTCCCATCACCTTCACCAAACAGTGAACAACTTGAGTGGACTCCTCTAAGATGGTGATTTTAACATTTAACCTTCTCCAAATGATTAATAGACGACCTTTGATGATGGAACTGGTGTGAAAATCCCAGTGCGGAAACTGACTTTCCATGAACTTATTTATTTTACAACCCTTCAGTTTAGTCTCTAAAAGACCACAAATTCCCACTTTATATCTACTACAAAGATCACTAACTAGGCTATGTTTATTGGAATTATTTAGCCCTCTAACATTCCAACTGAATATATTGCAGCTATCCATTGGAGGTGTTAGGAATGGAACTACCTTCCTTACCATTCACCATTGGCTCTTGAAGCACCACAAACTTGTTAGAATTCTTATTCTTATGACCTGCATTATTAGCAAGAGTGACTGATCTCTGTCCCTCCTTAACTTGAGCAGCAATACGTTTAGGGGTACGCCAAGGTTGGTTAGACTTAACCTCAGCCACAACCTCTTCGTTTGGTAAAACAGACTCAACGGGATCTACCTGATCTTTGTTAACTTCTGAACTAGCCTGAATCTCACTTTCTTCTATCTTTCCAGCCTGATGTTCACCAGGTCCCTGCTCCTCCTCCGAAGGATGTTCTGTTTCCTTCCTAGCCCACTGAACTTTCTTATCTTTCCTACATTCGGCCATTGAGTGCCCAAAACCAGCACATGTCTTACACTTTATCGGTAACCATTCATACTTAACCTCCTGCTCCATGATTTGGCCATGTTCGTTAATGAATTGTATGCTTTTCGGAGGATTATCAGTGATTTCCATTTCAACCAAAACTCAAGCAAATTGAATACGTGAACGCTCCCTAGTAAACTTGTCCACCATTATGGGATTACCTATAGTGCTCACTAAAGCACTGAGACATTTACTACCCCAATATTGGAGCCCCAAATCTTGAAGGCGAATCCATAGAGGAACAGAACGCACAAGACGAACCGCACTCAAATCCGCAGTCCAAGGTCGAACTATAACCAGCTTCCTATCAAAGTGGATAAGGCCATTTTCTAGGACATGATCCCTTGTTGCATCATCATTGAACTTTACCATAGTTAGATCCATCGTCATCCTTGCTATCTGAGCTATCCCTAGGTGACCCCAAACCCTCTTTATAAATCCTTCAAAGACAGCCATAGGTGGGTTGGCAATTAGTACCATGCATATAACTGCCGAGCTCCAATTTGCGGACTGCATTTTAACCTCCTCAGCATCAACTTTAGGAAACTTTCGTCCTTCTCTAAACATTGGTTCTGTGAATTCAAGTTTCTGATCCGAAAAAGAAAGATTACCTATCTTCAATTTTTTCCATAGTTTTTTAGCGGAAGCTTGATAGTCGCCCTTATCCACCTTGTCTGCCCAATAGTTCTGCTTAGATGTCGAACCAACCTGACCAATCTCTTCAGATTGAAATCCCTGGGTATCGATGTCACCCGACCCAAAGATCTCATCAAAGTGACGATTCAAGTCCTCTTCGGTTGCCTCTACTTCTACCCCAGATGCAGCAAGCTCGTTGCCCTCATCCACTCGATTGTTGTCCAAACCAAAAATTGGCAATTTATCCTCCACACTTAGCTGTTGATCTTGCTCTCCTACTGGAGAAACTGGCTTACGTAGGGATTTTTTCTTCTTCGCCATGGGAGAGAGAAAACCAGCACTGTAGCCTTTTCTATCTATCTCAGATAATGAATCTTGAGGTGGCACTGGAGACATATGTTGCTAGGCGACACTGGAGACATAGGTTGTTGATACCGAGGTTAAAACTTAGATTGTTGGCCTTGATTATTTCTCCAAGAGAAATTTGGGTGATTCCTCAATCCTGGATTATAGGTTTTGGAGAAAGGATTACTGTATGACCTCTGAAATTTTCTAATGACTTGAACTTGATCTTGATCCATGGGAATATTATTATGTGGGTCTGCGACTGTACACTGATCAAAAGGATGGGGTAATTCCCTGGATAGCCAAGACCATTACACTGTGTATTTTAAATAGTGTTGGACTTTCTAATCAAGTCATTTGGACATAAACGTGTAACTAGAAGTAATTAACAGATTAGGGTTAAAAATTTTGGTCAACAGAATATTTAATTTCATTAAAAAGTTTAAGTTTGTACATAGGATCCCAAAATAAACATTTAAAAATTCATTTACAATCCAAAGGGGTGGTTACAACACATGTCGGCCTAAGCAGCAAAATTAGGGTTTAACCCTAGTTCCTCTGTCCCCGGTTGTGGTGGTCGAGCAAGTTGTATATATACACGCCACCACCGAAGCTTTCCAACTCATGGCTGGTTCAGTTTCCATTTTCCCTTACCTGCACCACATAGCACCCATGAGCCAAGGCTCATCAAGAAAACTTAAACGTGCTCATAAGCAGATAATAACATATTACATAATCATAATTAGCATGCCTAGAAGTAATAACCCTACTCATGCATGCATTCAATCCTGATAAGTGACTATAGAGTCACACCGGGGCCCATTGCCCTAAAATAAGCGACTGTAGAGTCACCCTGGGGCCCATTGCCCTATCCTCTATATAACCAGTATTAGAGCTGACCAAGCGTACCTGGCACTTTATTTTCTAAGCGACCATAGGGTCAGTCAAGCTATACCACACTCCTGGATAGGCTTAACCATATGGCATATGCTTAGCATACTATTGCCCCTTGACTTATAAGTCAAGCCTTTTGCCCTGCGCTCAACGCGCTATTGCTACCCATGACTTATAAGTTAAGCCTTTCAATCAAGTAAAACAGATATGCATACATTATATATTACATGTATGCATATAACGTCCCACGTCACTATGGTTGTTTCCTGGAATGACGACTGGCTTTGCAAACCAACATGAGTCTTTCCAACATGCTTTGTCCTCACTCGCATGCTTCCTGGGAAAACTTCCAGGAGTTCACCCATCATGAGACTACTCCAGATCAAGCACGCTTAACTTTGGAGTTCTCAAGTGATGGGCTACCAAAAAGAAGATGCATCTTGTTGGCATAGGTAGTACCCATCAATCCATTTAAGCCCTCTTCAACCGTGTAGTCCCATAGCTACACAGTCTTAGAATCATCATACTTGACCTTCCCTAGGCAGAGTGGGATTGCACAACTTTTACCTGGTCTTTCCCCCTGCGGATCACGGGATTCTGATTGTCACAATCAGCCCCCTTTAGGGGTTCGACATCCCCGTCGGCCACTGGCCCTGCAAACCAACACGAGTCTTTCCAGCGTGCTTTGTTCTCACTCGCATGCTTCCTAAGAAAACTTCTCAGGAGGTCACCCATCATGAGACTACTCTAGGTCAAGCACGCTTAACTTTGGAGTTCTCAAGTGATGGGCTACCGAAAAGAAGATACATCTTGTTGGCATAGGTAGTACCCATCGATCCATTTAAGCCCTCTTCAACTGTGTAGTCCCATACCTACACAGTCTTAGAATCATCACACTTGACCTTCCCCAGGCGATGCGGGATTGCACAGATTTTACCCAGTCTTTCCCCCTACGGATCACAGGATTCTTACTGTCACAATGCACAACACAGTTAACATGTCTAATAAAATAGTCAAAGCATGGTCATAACCATGTTCAATAACCGGGCCAAGACCTAATCATATTCTGGGTGTAGTTTTCTTACCTCTGGTCCAAACACTGGATAAATAAAAATGACTCTCATGCACGATCTTGTCCCGAGCCTTAGCGGTAACCTAGTCATAACCATAAATAATATCATCATTACGATTCAATCCCATAAACAAACTCCGGGACCAATTCCGTGCCTACAGGAGCTCTAAGTCCACCCAACGGGGTGGTGGAATCGTCCCCCGAGCCCCCAAGTTCTTCCCAAGCTCTAAAATTGAGGCTTGCTGAAATTGACACAGGACAGGGGTGCTCAAACAAGTCAGAAAGTTCCCAGGAACTCCCTTGCATAGTGCAGGGCCGCCCAGAACAAGGGCCAGTGTAATGCCCCAAATTTCCTAATAAGGTTTAGGACCTTGATTAGGAGGCCAAGAAGGCCATAATTGATTTATTATGTTATTAAATGATAATATGCATGTTTAGGTGTATTAAATATGCATGTGAACCCATTTCTGATTAATTGGGTGATTTCCATATTTTGGCCATTTCGGGCATATTTGGCATATATGTGATATGTGTGTGGAGCTTTATTATTATTTGGTTATGCTAGGGTTACTCAGCACGAGACAATCCTAGGAGGTAAGCTAGTGGAATAGTCACAACGAGATTTATTCTTGACTCGGAGTGAGTCAAGGGGTATTTTGCATTACCGGGTTATTGGGTAATGGGAATAAGTATTTGATGATAAATTGGGAGTTAATAAGATCAGGGGGAAATTCTGGAGGTTTTGACTATTTTACCCCCGGGGACGTTTTCGGGACCCCGAGTGTTAGGATTTGTTTGAGGCTACTTAAGCTTGAAGTGACCTGTTAAGAAATAAAAAAGAACGTTCAGAACATTCTTTCTCCCTCAAAGTTCCATTTTCGTCTCTCGATCGCAATTTCAAAGGAAACTTGAGTTCTAGGACTCAGATTCAAGTGAGGATCGAGGCATAGCGATCCTAGGCAAGATTAGAAGCTTATTAGCCTGAGGATTTAGTTGGGAACAACTCAATCGGAGGTAATTCTAAGTTTTTAAAGTTTTTAAGCTTGAATTGGATTTTGTGTTTTGATGAGTTTTTGATTTGATTAAGGCTTGGGTTTTGTTGGTTTTGGATCATGGGGATGTTTGGGAGCTTTGATTTTGGGATTTGGATATGTTTGGGTAGGTTTTTGGAAGGTTTTTAAATGAATAAATGGAGGTTTTCTGGCTGGGTTCGAGGTTGAGCCGCAACTCTGTTCTTGGGAACTGCGGCTCAAGCTTGAAGAAGCTGGTGGTTTGGGGCTGCTGGGTTATTTGAGCTGCGGCTCCATTGGGGAGAGCTGCGGCTCTAATGCTGTCAGAGAAGATTTTTGGGCCTGACTTGAGTGGGGTTGCGGCTCTAATGTTTGGGGTCGTGGCTCAAAAGAGGAAAAATGGCCAAAATGGTGTTTTGATCATGGAAACTCAAACCTTAGGCATCAGGATCGTTCCTACTACCCGATTTAGTAGGATTCGATGTCCCGGAGGCTAGGTCTTGGTCCGGGCATGCCATGAATGTTGAATATGAGATTGATCAGAGCTTGAGTCTCTGTCTTGTGCATAATCCTAATTATGCTAACAATTGCTAAGTAAGCATGTTGAATGCCCTATATTCGGATATATGACATATGATATATGCCTGGTAGCATTGCTTACTTGTGCGTGGCACTGACTTACTAGCCAGAATCGACAATGGTGTCAGAACTAGTTGTGAAGTTGTGACTTACTAGTCAAGTTCAATAGTAGTTTTGAGCATTGGTCGTGTGTTACTGACCTAAGACTTAGGAGCGGCATAAACGTCATGAACGTAGAGCCGATAAAAGATTAGATCTAATTGACATCGGCATTGAATGACTCATATGGAGTATTAATGCTAGACCGACCCTAAGTTCGATGAAAATTATAAGCGCTTGACTAGTCCATGACTAGTTACTCAGAGCCAGGGCCAAAGGCCTAGGTGACTGTTTTGTCACATGGCTAAGGGAGCGGTACCCACAGTAGTGACTCTATGGTCACTCGGTAGGTTTATGTTGGTGACTATTTCATCAAATACCTATCTTGTTTAAGCTAGTGAAATGATCACTTATTTGTAAAGCCCAGGTGACCGTATCGTCACATGGCTAATGGGACCTTAGTGACTTTTACAACTGTCACTCTTATATTTAGGGCTATAAGCCCAGCATGGTTACCGGAACCACTAGTGTTAAATCACTTATCTGATTAGGATTGACTTGATAGTCATCCATTCAGGAGGGCAGGATTCCTTATACTGGATACCCATCATTATCAGAACTTATTTGCATGTGTGATTAAGGCTATTGTTGCTAGGCATGCACTTTATAATTTGATGGCATGATATTACTGATCATGAGCATATTAAGTTTTCTTCCTGGGCTTCGGCTCATGGGTGCTATGTGGTACAGGTAAAGGCAAAAGAAAGCTGGACCATCCTTGAGTTGGAGAGCTTAGGTGACGATGTGTACATATGCGGCTGCTCGACCGCCACGGGCGAGGGTTGAAAGAGGAACTAGGGTTAAACCCTGTTTTGCTGCTTAGATCGGCTGTTTGTAAATATTTTCTTGTAATAGACCTTTAAATTATATTTTTGGGATCCCAATGTATACAGTAAACGTTTTAGTGAAACGTTTATCTTAACCAAAAATTTTAATCCCTAAACTGCTAATCATACTTAGTTGCACGATTATGGCCAAATGACTTGATTAGCGAGTTTAGCACTGTTTAAAATGTGCACCGTAACGGTCCCTAGAGTTTAGGGCTTTACAGCCAGGGCGCCCAAGCAAGTCAGAGAGCCCCTAAAGCCCTCCCTTGCATAGTGCAGGGGTGCCCAAACCCAGGGCAGGGGCGCCACCTCGCAAACCCAAAATTTTTGGGTTTCTACCTACGTTTTCTCTGAGCTCAACTCTTCAAAACTCACCCCAAGTGCCAATCCCAACCAAAAATGAATCCTAAATAAACATAATACAACTTAAGCAACACAGTAACACCAAAAGCTCACCCAAACTCTCACTAAAACTCAAAACCCAAATCTTGAGCTTCAAAGCTCAAGAACACTTCAAGAACACAAGATACTCAAGAAAAGCTTCATAAATTTACCTTGTCTATGGAATTAAAAAAATTTCTCCACCTCTACTGATCCTTGCTAGCTCCCAATCTTCCCAAGAGAGCCCAAATTCCACACTGATTTTTTTTGCTAGCTCCTACTCATCACTTGTTGTTTTAACTCCCAAAACCCTTCCAAAGAGGTAACCAAGAAAGGCAAAGAGATGGAGACACATGTGAATGAGCTAGAGGGCTCAGACGTTGGCTAACATGACTCAGCCCAAAGATCAAAATGACCAGTTTACCCTCACCCAATGTAGAGTCCAAGAACTTTAGATAGTAGTAATAGTAATAGCTAGTTAGATAGTAGTAATAGTAATAACTAGTTATATAGTAGTAATAGTAATAGCTAGTAGTAGTTATAGTATGTTTTTAACTGTGGATTTTGGTTCAAGCCGGGACTTAGTTGGACACTCGTAGCAACACTTGTAGATTTGATAAGTTTAACCTATATTTTAAGAATATTAATTATAACCTAAGGTTTGATTAATATGACTGATTATGAAGATGATATTTATTATACTATAAGGTTTAGATAGACCCAATAAGATAATAACACTTGTCATGTGTATGTTTAATGAGAAATTAAGTATTTTTTAGGAATAGTTTATTAAGAGTAATATTTGAAAATCCTAGAGTCTGCCAGCAGCTTTGAAATCGTTAAAGGACTTAGCAAGGCTGTTTACTCAATTCAAATTAGGCTGAAAAAGTGTAATTACGTGTATAATATTTCAGCGTATGCCAATATATCGCAGCTCTAGGGGGCGATATATCACCACACGGGGATACGAAAAACACGTAACTTTGCACGACCACCTCGACGAGCCTCGGGCATATGAGCCCAGGCAAAATATCGCCTATGGTAGGCGATATATCGGCCCTAGGGCATACATTTTGAATGATTTTGAAACCGAGCTCATTTTATTTCATAACCTCTTGATAAGTCCATAATCTTTTTGACCGAGTCTTCAGCCTCTGCTGAACGATTTTTCAAATGTTTTTCAATTAAAAAGTCATTATTTTATTCAAGCTAAATGAAAATCTTTTCATTCTTGAACTCTATAAATAGGACCTAGTACCCAGCCATTTCTTCATTCATCAAGCTGAGTTCAGAGCCTACAAGCTGCTAGGATTACTTTAGAGTGTTAAACACTTAGGTTGGGGGTTATAAGCTTTATCATTATAAGCTTATTAAACACTTGGGAAGTAAGGTTTATAGTGTATTTCGGTTTCAAGGTGTAGTTCGGTCATAGAAGCGTTCAAGGTATTCCTAATTCTAGTTCCTTTCTGTGTTGTTTCATTAGTTCTTATAGTTTTTCTCTACTCAAATCCTAACTCAGTATTCTTTATTCTTGGTTAGGCATCTAAGTTCTTTGAACTTGAGGGTCTTGTTGGTAAGTATCTTTTCGATGGTGTAGTTCATTCTTTTCATCTCTTTTCTTTAGAATACTCACCTCTCTATTAATGGTTTTTAGGAGTGTTCTAAAATCCCGATCTTGTTTTCATCATCCCGGTATTTTGGTAAGGAAAATAGGATAGTTCTTATGTGATATGTGCTATGTTTATAAAAAAGTGTTATGATTATGCTATAGTATGACTTTATTTGTTATGATATATGTATGTGTGGGGCTTATAGTTGTTATGTAGCAAACCCTATCACTTTTATGTTTTGGGGCTTATAGTTGCTATATAGCAAACCCCAACACTTTTATGTTTTTGGGGCTTATAGTTGCTTAACTAGCAAACCTCATTGTAGTCTGAGGCTTATAGTTGCTTAGTTAGCAAACCCCAATAGTCACCATGTACATGGGTTATAATTATGATATGTGTTTATAGTATATGATATATGTTCATAGTTTATGTGTATGATTATGTTTCATGCTTGTAGTAGATTTTCCTTGCTGGGCATTAGGCTCATTCCTTTATGTTTTATATGTGCAGGAAAATAGTATGGCGGCGGGAAGGTTCTTAGCAGCTTGGGAATGTGTATTGAGGGAGAATGGAAATCAATGGACTGTGCGAATGATTCGAGGATGGAGTTGTTTAAGTCTTCTAAATTATGATTTCTATGTATTTCTGCACTTAATTTTGTAACCAATTTATTTAAGTTATGTTCTATTTTATTTTCAAACAATGGGATCCCATATCCTAACTAAATTTTATGTATTTTAACCCTAGTTTTACAGTTTTTAATAAATTTATGACTGTTTTGTATGTAAGTTTTCTTAAGATTAGTATCTATGAATAGTAGTTATTAATGGTCTAAAGTCTAGAATAAGTTGGGTCGTTACACCCAAGCCAATGTTTTTTTGTTTAAACCAAGGGTATTTTGGTCTTTTCTCGAGATTCCACTAATCTCAAATATCACTCTAATTTCCCAATTAATTCCAATATTCCCAAATGATCACCAAACAATTCCCATTACCTGATAAATCCAGGTAATGTACTAAATTACTAAAATACCCCTAGGCTCGCCTCGAGCCGGGTATTTAATCCTATTGTGACCTTTCCGCTAACTTGCTCACTAGGTTCATCTCATGCTGAGTAACCCAAATATATCCACATAATAATATGGTCTCAATCACAAATCACATATATTGAAAAATATACCCTCAACGGGTCAAAATTATGAAAATACCCTTCTAATAAGAAATGAGCCCACATGCATATTTAATACACTTAAACATGCATAAACAGTCATAACATAATATAACTAAGGTAATTCACATAATCATACATATATAATCACCTAAACACATAATTAATCCAATTATTGCCCTTCTAGCCCCTAATCAAGTCACTAAGTCTTATTAGGGAATTCAGGATGTTAAAGATGGGGTCCCCCACACATTTCACAAGTCGTCTGCATCTGTCTAGCTTGAGCTAAGATAGTGTTCTACTGCAACTGCTTAGTCAATGTGGCGACTTGAGCAGTTAAAGCAGTTATAACATCTAATTCATGAACCCCATCTACTTTTTTGTTACTAGTCGCTCGCTCATCAAACCCCTGGTGGTTATTCATGACCATTTCTTCTACTATTTCACAGGCCTCATGTTGCAACATCAATTATCGTGCGAGTAGTACCGCACAACCCATTATAGAAATTTTGGACCAACATCCACTTCTCAATGCTGTGATGAGGACACTTTCTCAAAAATTCTTTAAACCTCTCTCATGCATCATACATGATTCCCCATAAGGAGGAAGTTATTGATCTTTCCTTTCAACCTTGCAACTTTTGATGAAGGAAAAATTTTGTTTAGAAACTTCTGTGCTAGATCCTCCCAAGTGTTAATATAGTTGGCCTACAGATTGTTTAACCAGCTCTTGGCTCTTTCCCTTCGTGAGAATGGGAATAGCCTCAATCTGATAGCATCGTCACTCATCCCATTCATCTTAAACGTTGCGCACAACTCCAGAAAATTACCTATGTGCATGTTAGGATCTTCTGTGGGGAGTCAACAAAACTGAATGGTAGACTAAACCATTTGCAAAGTTGTCGGCCTAATCTCAAAATTGTTAGCAGCAACAATGGGGTTTCTGATGCATGAATGCACTCTCGTAACAGTGGGGAGTACACAATCCCTTAAGGTTCATGCCCTTGATCTTGGGCTTCAGCAGCCGCTGCCCTCCAAAATTGTTGGCGACATTATTTGATGCATTCCTTTAGGTTGCAGTCATCCTAGCCTCCAAACTCTTATTCTTTCGATTATGTCTACATGTTCGCTCAATTTCAGGATTCACTGGTATTATCTTAGATGTTCTTCCACGTTGCATAAACCAATACTACATGAAATAAGAGAATTCAGACACAAATTAAGTTAGAATTATGAATGAAAAATAACAAAATTAGAATAAAAATTAATTATTTTGATATTAATAATTTTTAATCCCCAACAACGGCGCCAAAAAATTGTTGCGATAATTTTGCTACGACAGTATATGTGATCAAAATTCTGTAATATCTCGATAAATATGAGTATAGTCCAACAGAGATTGAATTATTAATTATCAATAATTAATTTCCTATTTCTATTTGGTTAAAAAAGATTGATTTTAGAATAAAGCAAAACATAAACATAAAAATTATGAAACTAGAAATTAAAAACTTAAAAAAACTGACACTAAATAGAATTTATTTAATGGATGGAAAGCTAGGGAATTTAATATTGTATTATTTCCACTCTTCTATATCATTAATGCAATTTTCACAATTGTTCTTCTTATTGAGTTAGCGAGTTTGCAAAATTAATTTAAATTCGAAATAAAATATATAAACTTCAACCTATATGAAAATTTCCTACATCTCTGTGATAAACTCAAGATATAAGAGGCATTAAGAACAAAAACTCATAAAGCTACACAAACCATATAAGTACTCTCATCCTATATCGAAATTTAAGTCTAATCAATTACAACATGTTTAAATCTCACTTTTCAAATTTTGAATCAAACACATATATATTATGTAATAGATGGCCAATTAATTACAAAAAATAAACACAAAGAAAATATCTCAATAATGAAGAAGGAAACATGAAATTGCATTAAATCATAGAAGAGTTTCAAGAGACTCCATTAACAACCCTAAAAATTAACTCAGTTCACATTCATAATGTTAGCATCCATTAAACTAAAATTAAACATGAATAAAGATAAAAGAAGAAAGAAAAAAACTCTTGAAGCAGTCCAATCTTCTCCAACGTGATCCCAATTGTCAGCTCCAAGTCTAGGGCTCACAAAATTGTGTTTTTGTGATGAAATCGCGATTAAATGCTAATCCTTGCACTCCCCAAGTTAAAAGACCAAAATGCCCTTATAAACATTTCATTTGCTTGCATTCCATGAAAATCGTACGACTAGTAGCGCTGATTACTCTAAATAATATAGAGTTATTATGCTTTTGAACTTAAAAATATAATTGAAGTTTAGTGATTTGTATTCTTAGTGTGTTGTTTAGTCATTTTATCTATTAAGTTTGTTTGTGAATTTTATTTTAATCAATTATAAATATTGTTGGAAAATAATTGGATTAAGAGCTAAAAAGTGTGATATATATTTTGAAGGCCAAAATGAATGAATGCTTGGAGAGCTTAGTGGAAAATGTATGTAGATAACATATTGGAGTTGAATACTGAAACTTTGCTGCAACAAAGTATGCGCAGTCAGTAGCTTAAGTTATTCACAATTGGTAACTCATTAAATGAGTTGGAATGGTATGCTGAGTTGGGAGGATGAGTGAGATATTAGCTTATTTTTTTTATGCAAAAATAGGTGGTCCCCACGTGGAGAGAGAAAGAGAGGCTTTCTACCCATATTGGGAACTCTAAGTGTAGGTCCATTGTCTTCCACCTTTGTTGAAGCAGTACAAAACACCATTAGAGACCATACTTTTTGCAACTTTTGAACCTGAAACATCAAGAAGGAAGAGGGAGAACGTGGGAGAAGATAAGAGAAAGGAGAAGAGGAAGAGGAGGACAACTTCCACTATTTGGGCTAGATTTTCTTTACTCTTTTTCTCTTTTGTATTTGAATCTCTTAACTTATCTTGAACTCATTGAACAATGGTGTTTATATTTTGTGGTTATGTTAGTATTTTGATAATGAACTAATTTCTTGAAAGCTAGGGGTATTGATAGACCCTAATTTGTAGTGATGTTGACTATAATTTGTGCAAAGTATTTCTTGTTCAATTAAGCTATGCTTATTGTTAATTTTTGCTTAAGAGTGATTAACTTGAGTGCGATATGAGCTAATTTGAGTTATGGATGGATTTAGATTAGTGTATAGGCTTAGTTGATGCATGTTGATAATTATGTTGTTGATTAGTGGATAATTTAGGGATATTTTATTCACCATGAAAACTTGAAGGGTTGATGGTTGAATATATATTCTTGAAATTGAATTTTAGCATAGGAATATGTGAATTTTATTGCTAGAACTTTAACATGAGTATTTGGAAAAATGGCATGCACATTGGTTAGGGAATCCTAGCTACAAGATTAACTTTGCTGGAACTTTGCTACAACAAAAACAAGGTTGAACTACAAATTGGGGGGAATTGATCTTCTTAGCTACTTTCACCACTCATTTCACAAATTGACTATCCCATTGATTTAATTTTAGTTGGTTATTTTATTTTCCTAAATTAGTTTTTAAATCATAATTAATTAAATCATTTCAAATTGTTGCAACCCAAATTGTCTAGAGTTGATTATTGTAATATTTAGCTTAAAGCAATCCTTGTGAAAATAATTAAAATAATTATCACTATATTACTTGCTTGACGATTGTGTACACTTGCATATCATAAAATAAAATCACAACAAGTGTTGCAATGCTACCTTATAGCATTGGGACACTAATTCTGTTTTGCTCTTTGACTTTGATAGCGCTGCAGCGCTATATACTACCGCATGGGCGCTAATTACATAGATTTCCTCTCTGTTTGTAATAGCATTGCAACGCTAATAACAGGCGTTGGGGCGCTAATTCAATTTTTCTAAGTTCTTCATTTTGTGTAACGCCCTGGATAACCAAGACCGTTACACTGTGTGTTTAAAAATAGTGCAAGACTTGCTAATCAAGTCATTTAAGCAAAATGTGAATCCAACGTCATCAACAGATTAGGAATAAAAGATTTTGGTCACAAACAGGCTATTTTCATTAAGAATGACAGTTTAAATACATGGAAACTCAAAACAGGGTTGGATGACTTAGTTACAGTAAATTCCAAAAGTTATAAATAATGCAAGCCACTCTAATGGCAAAATACACATTTTAGGTTTCCGTCCCTGTACAATTCCTCAACCGTGGCGGCCGAGCAGCTGACAATGTACACCTCGCCCCCAGAGCTCTCCAACTCATGGTTGATTCAGCATACCTTTGCCTTTACCTGCACCACATAGCACCCGTGAGCCGAGGCCCAACAAGAAAGCATGATATCATAGCCATATCAACATCAATAACCAAATATTTCACAGCGCATAACCAGGAATACAACAATTCATAACATTTATCCAATCAGCGGCAACACTCAACAAATTAACAATTTGTTATCCAGACAATCAACAAATCATATCCATATCACAATATTCACATTCGTAATCAACAGTTTATCACATCCATCAAATAATATTCAGGGTCGGCGCCCTTAGGTCGCACCCTCTCTTTAACCCACTGTCTTTGGCTCACTTAGGCCGCCCCCAGTGTTATACCTACTAGCTCCGACCAGCTTAACCGAGCTCAGTGATAAATAAGCTGCCTCAGCTACCAGTGCCCGAGTCGCGCCTTGTGCGCAAATATTGATTCCGACACCCTTAGGCCGGTTATCACATGTCCCATGGCATAATACCATCTCATGTCATGATATACAAATATAGGGAGCTCTTAGTCCCATCATGTTCACATGGTTAATCACATTCACATAACAATGCATACAAACATAGGGAACACTTAGTCCCAACCTAACCACATAGTCAGGTGCAGCTTTCTTACCTTTAGATATAGCTAGCTTATTCAATTGATCCTCAAGCATGATCCCGTCTGAACCTTAGCGCGCACCTAGTCACAGCCATAGATCAGAATCATCACCAAACCTCAAATCCAAAACCTAGCCTCGGGACCAATCCCGAGCCCCTGGGAAGCCCTAATTCCACCAAACGGGGTGGTGGAATCAAACCCCGAGCCTCCGGGCAAAAACCCTAAGGAAAAACTCAAAAACCCTTTTGGAGACAGGGTAGCGCTACAACGCTCTAAGGAGGGCGCTACAGTGCTACAAGCAGAACCAAAACGCCCAAAATACCCAAGCCTAGCGCTGTAGCGCCCAAAGGCTAGCGCTACAGTGCTAGTCACAGACTAGCAACACTCTGTTTTTCCCTTCTTTGATTTTCTCAAACCAAAACCCCTTGGAACCCTTCCAAACCTCAACTACACAAAAAATTGAGTCTACCATCACCTATATCTCATCCCAAATGGCCCAACAACCCAAAACTTAGCCACATGCATCACCAAACTAAGAAGACAACCATAGAACAACTCATCTGAAAACTAGCAACTACCAAGCAATTCAAGATAGCAAAACCCAGAAACCTTACCTTTTATGGAGAGCCTAACTTAGGTTGCCTCTAATATCCCTCCAGTCCTTAGCTCCTCAATCCCCAAAGCTCAAGTCCCTTAAGTTCCATCCAAAGCCTCAAATTAGAAATCTATTCTAACAAAGTTCAGAAAACTCAACAGAACCCTTTAAACCTTACCTCATTTGAGTAACCAATCCCTGATAACTCCTTATCTTCACCAAAGTCTCTAGCCCCAAACTCCAGTCTGAACTTTCTCCAAGATCCCAGCTCCAAAACTCACAGAAAAATGATGAGGAGAAGAACAAATCGAATGGAGAAGAGAAGTCCCTGTTTTTCTTCTTTCTTTCCTTCTTTCCCTTTCCTTCAGCTTCTCACACTTTCTAATAATTCCACTAAGGCATAAAGGCAGATGTTACTTATCTCTTATAGTCAAATGACCATATTGCCCTACCAATTAAACCAAGCTTTTAAACATCCTAAGGACATTTTAGTCATTGCTCCCAATTCCCACTAATTCCTCAAGTGTCCTAAATATTTACCGTTTAATTCCCATCATCTAATTATTCACCAGCTATTTTTCCTCATTATCAAATAATTTCCAATATGTTCTCCAAATTCACAGATACATCCCTAGGCTCACCCCGAGCTGGGTATAAATCTCCGTTGTGACTTCCCGCTAAACCGCTTACTAGGATCGCCTCGAATCACAAGCTACAAACATATCCACATAATAATGTGGTCTCAACATTAGCCTACCAATAAACACACAAGTATGCAATTACGCTCTCAATGAGCCAAATGACCAAAATACCCTCACAATAGAGTATAAAACCCCATGCATGCCTTTATCATCATATAATAATATGACCCACATAATCATGCATATAATCATATAATAGCACAATAAATCAATTATGGCCCTCCCGACCTCCCAATCAAGGTCCTAAACCTTATCAGGAAATTTGGGTCGTTACATTTTAACTCCAAAAAGTACTCCAATTTTCCCAAAACACTCATAAGCTCTCCCATGAACTGTGATAACTTCGAAAATGCCAATTTTACCCTTGTTTGAGCTTGTTTCTTCTCATTTCACTCCGACTCATATCCTTTACCATTAAATCTTGAAACAAGAGACAAACTAGCATAAATCTACACAAAACAATCCTAAATAACTAAAACTTAACCTAAATCGATCTCTAAAATTAACTTAAAATGATCCTAACACTAATTACTCATAAATTGGTTTCAATGAACATAAAACAAAATGATGAAAACAAATCAAAATTTAAAAAAGAATGAAGAAACAAGCTAGAATTATTATATTTTCTCAAAAATGCAAATTTGATAACAATGCTACAACAAAATGTTGCAACAAATTGGGCAAAATTGACTAGGAATTTAAATGTCATAATTTTTTTTTTTAAAGTTTTTGTGGTTTGGTTTTCAAATTAATTAACATATACCTATGCCTAATTAATTTCAAGAACGCCAATTTAAGCACAATTCCTCTAAGTCATATAAGGTGATAATATATTCCTATACTGTCGCATATCCAAATTTAAGAGAATAAGAACTTTTATCATTCAAGTTTATGTATATCAATATTAACATTTTATAAATTAATACAAATTCAATCACCTACTAATGATAGTCAAACAAAAGTAAGCATTAAACAATATAATCACTTGAATGAACAAAGCCAAATTGCCAAAACGCTCATGCAACAAATTATCAAAATCACAATTTCAAATAAAAAAAATAACTAGATAAGGAGAAAATTAACCCGTAATAGTAAAATATGCATAAATTACAAAATTCCAAATTATAGAAAGAAAAACTCATTTGGAGTTTGTCACAAGACTCCAAGCTCTTCTTGCCAAAATCCTCTTCTTCTTCCTCTTGATTTTTGCCAAAGTCTCCAAATAAAAATTTCTAAATTAAAATTTAGAACTAAAACAAATAAAAATATATCAATACTAAAATGAATAATTATTCTACTTCCAATCGAAGAATGGGTAAATTCAGTATTCGTGAAGTATGTTCCCAGCTACTCATATTCCTATGATTCCAAGATATTAGGAATTAGGTCCACGTTTTCTTTCGTAGACTGTACCTAATAAGTCAAAAGCCATGAGACTACAAATAGAAGTCCATTACTTACTTCAAGATCAAGATCAAGTCTCATACGAACATCGAGTGATGAATGATGAACTTCTATATTTTAACAAAGATTAATAAAAAAAATTTCTTTCATCGTGTCCCTAGTCATATACAATCTATATTATATATGACACCCCTACCTTCATTTTTCAACTACTCATAAAAATCTGGATAGACTATCTTGTTAAAGACAAAAGATAGACCGTGCTCATAATCTTAATTAATATAAAAAATCTCACTTCAATATTAACAATTGCGAACAATGTTTATATTATTATCTAGAATTAAATCCGCTTATATATAATCTCATATATATATATACTTAATTCAAGATTACATGTAATAACAATGGAGCTTTCTAGATAAATAGAATGTAAATAAATTTACAAATATGAGAGAAATTATTTTCTTTATTTAAATATTCAATAAATGTTACAGAAATACGCTTTAAGGGCATATATCCCAACACTTTCATGTTGTTTAGTATGTCATGGAGGTTAGGTTTTTCCTCCTCTCGAGCTTGTCCTCCTATCATGTTGTACACATTTCGGTTGACACATCTACTAGGTGCTTGACTAATATCCTTAACCTCATTTTTATAATTTGTTATGTTACGGCGAGGACAACCAGATTGTGACCAATTTTACAAAGCGATCTCTTTCCTTTTTGTGACAGCCTGGTACACTGCCAATGATATTTTTCTCTCTTGCTCGTGCTCTAAAACTTGAACACGATAAGTGGGAGGATGTTTTGGGGTCCTTACTCGTGGATGAATGCTATCTTCCACATGGATTGTTGGTCTAGGGGAAAGTCATTGGACTTTCTCTAGCACAACAATAGTCTTTGCTTGTTTGGTTCTTGTTGGGAAAGTGAGTTTACACCACCATGAAATTACAATTCAAAACAGCAAATACAATTGAACTATCACAAAAGAAATGACAAAAAATAATGGGAAACTCGAAAACAAAAAACCAAATGCACCTTGTTGACGCGGTTTTTCGCCAACAGTGTATTATGTAATTAGCTGGAATAAACTAGTGCTTAAGGATAAACTGTAGTAAGAATAATGACTCTTAAGGATGCTTAGAATGATATAGTAAGAACACTCATTCCTTTTTACGTGGTTCGAAGGCTAAAATCCCCCTAGTCCACGAGTCTATATTATTACTGTATATCTCTCTATATTTCGACAGAGTATTCGCCTTACACAGAACCCCCCCCCCCCCCTATCCAAGGTCTTGGTATTTATAGAAGAACCATCTCAGGATAGGTGCAGGGGTCATCACGTGGATACCCATCCTATCTGTGACCTGTCTTCCACAGATGATGAATATTACAATATATATTAAGGTATGGTCTAATCATTAGGTAAAATTGATCATGGTTCGTCTAGCATAATCGGGCATGTGATGTTTGATCATGCACGTTTATGTTACGTGTCCGAGAATTCAGGGATAACGGACATGTAATGTCTGACCACGCACGTTTATAAATAACGTATCCAGGTTTATAAAGACTCTTGGACATGGCAGGTTGTCAGAGTACTACGACCTGAGCATAATGCCAGCTCGTGCCCAGGATGCTGTATTTTATATCCGTCTCCAGCTCGTGCCTTAATGCTTCGTATTCCTCAGCTCGTGTTATTATCTGGGGAGTCGCACTGCCTTCATAGAGGAAATATCAACTTGTGGGTCTCTTAGTACTGTTCTTAGCTAGCCAGCTGTACTCGAGCTGCATAGAAGACCTGAGCTGAATATCAGAGCGTACACACCCATATTTCAAAAATTGAAATGTTGCACCAAAAGCTTGTACACGATGAAGATCGTTGTCCAAATTCTCTATTCCAAGTCTTCCCAAAGTTGCTTAAAGCCTCTGTAGTAGTGAAATGAGAATCGAGATTCTAAAACATTAAACTCATACAAGTCAGGCAATTCTCAAAGAGTTTCTTGGAGAAAATGAGAGTTCTTAAGATCTGGAGAGAAAGGTTAGATAGAGCATTGGAAATTGTGATCAAGGTTTTACAATATTAAATGACCCCTTTGTAGTATAGGCATCATCCATAAGCTTAACTAATAGGATTAGAGCTTTTAAAACACAAAATTTGGACCCAAAAGTAGTCTTGCCAACTTAGAAAGTGGTGACGGTTCGTGTAACGCCTTGGGTAGCCAAGACCGTTACACTGTGTATTTATAAAGGTGTAGGACTTGCTACTCAAGTCATTTAGTTGAAAATGTGTCACTAAAACCATTAATGAACTAGGGTTAAAAGATTTTGGTCATAAAAGATACATTTTATATAAATAAACGTTTTGTACATGAGATCCCAAAAGAAATAATATTTGAAAGTCAGTTTACAAAATTTCCAGAGTACAAACAACCACTGGCCACTCTAAGGGCAAAACATACATTTATGGTCCTCCTATTCCTGTCCCACCCTCAACTGTGGCAGCTGAGCAGCTAGTCATGTACATTCCACCTTTAGAGTTCTCCAAGTCAGGGCTGATCAAGCTTACCCTTGCCTTTACCTGCACCACGTAGCACCCGTGAGCCAAGGCCCAGCAAGAAAATATAACATTATAGCACAAACAATGATAATAATCAAATAGCTCTCTAAGCATGTTCATACACTTAGAAGTCCATACTAATCACATATTCTATAGATACAATTCAGAAATTTACGAGCTAATACTCAACTACTCAGCATGTCAAATTCATCAATTAACAATGATAACCAAATCATATGATAATCAGGGTCGTGTTGGATTAGCTTATACATGATCTTTATTTATTTTCATGTATATCTAATATTAAACAAATTAATACGAGATAGCATAAAACATGTTTCTAAAATTGAATTCAAAGAGAAACAAAAAATAGAATACTTACAGTATACGCAGCGGAATTAAAGAGTCATTCCTTCAGTTTCTCTAACTCTTGTATCCTCTCTGTCGCAGAGTATTATCAAGAAACTGAACCGATCTATTTTCTTCACAATCTTCCAATGTATCCTTAGAACCACCTAGACTAGTGTGGGCAATTCTCAACACATGAGATAGATATAGAGAGAAGAAGAGAAAATAACAAAGTGGCTTAGAAAAGGACTTGTGTTTAGAGAGAATCTAAAACTATCAAAAAATCTGACTTGTGACTTATATTTTGACTTCTCTCTAAGCAATCCTTTTATAGACTCAATTAGGCCATTTAATATAATTAAAATATCAATAAAATAACAACCATTTTAAAGCCCTATGTCAAAATTATCATGGGCTATAGGCTCGTGAAATTTCCCATTTGATTATAAGCCCATTGGACTTAAAATCAAGGCCTGTATTATTTTCTATTGATTTAATTAATTAAATAATTATTTAAATCCTTTATCAAATTAATTATTTATAATTTGAACCTTGATTTAAATTTATTTATTAATTTAGATACCAATTTATCTTAATTAATAAATCTGCCATAATTTCTCTTTTCTTCTCAAAATTACACAACTCTGTGAAACTATCCAAAATTGACCTGGTCAACTTTGATAATTCTAATTGATGATTAAATCAATTAATTGAGACTATCTAGATGATTTTATCCAAGGTACAATGGGGACCATGGGCCTATGAAATCAAGCTCCAATAAGTTATCATAAATCTAACAAATAAATTTACTAACTTATTAATTCCTCGTGACTCCACTATAGACTCGAAATTGCACTCTTGAATTCATAGAACGCTCTATAACAAATATAGATACGCTATTAATTATCCATTGTTACAACCATAATTGTCACTTAATTCTCTATAGACGGTCTACAATGAGATAGGACTAAAATACCGTTTTACCCCTCATTGTATTTTATCCTTAAAACACTTAGTTCCTTGTAAATGATATTTCAGTAAACTAATTTAATTACTGAAATGAGATATCTATCATTTAACACCTTGAACAAAACTAAAAGGGAACCATCATTTCACTTCTTCATCAGAAGCTATAGATGTTCATATCTATGATTAACACTCCCACTCAATTATACTACTGAGTTCCCAAGATGTAAGTATGGGCTAGTCCGTAGGGTAAGCTGGTAACGAACAAGTCAAAGAACTCAAATAATACAATCAGTCAGAATACTAATCACTCATAATTGAGATTGAATTAACCTATGGTCAACTATATAATATGACTAGAATAGATAATAACGATATGTTTACTTATCTTATCAACTGTCAATATCGGTCCTGTCCGATGTAACAAATACATCCGATCTTATCTATTTTGCTAATGTTCTGGAAAGAACATAACACTGTAATGTGTAAGTAGATCATATCGTAGATTGGCAAGTCAGTGTAAATCCTGTGCACTGACTAATCTTAGGACTAACTTATTTTGAACATATAATCATATTTATATTCCACTGTGATGATGTCACTATAAATAAGATTAGCTATATGCTCGGGATTTAATAAAAGTTTATATTAAACAAATAATCATGAAAATAAAACATGTGAGCAAAGTGATTGACCAAGTCAAAAAAAGATTTCTATTCTTTTATTGATAATAAAATGAGATTACAAAGAATTCGGGTTTTAATTAGGGCATAAAACCCCAACAGGTCGACCCCCATAGGTCGCACCCTCTGCTTATCCCACTGACTCCGGTTCGCATAAACCAAGCTTAGTGAATATTAAGTTGTCCTCAGCTACCAGTGGCTGAGTTGTGCCCTATGCGCCAAGGTAAACTCCATCACTCTTAGGCCGTTTGTTTATTATTCACATGGCATAATACCATCCTTCATAATGCATACAAAGACAGGGAGCCCTTAGTCCCGTTATAAACTCATAACCGGGTACATTTTTCTTGCCTATAATTCCAAGTGTTCTGGTTATGAGAGATGACCCTTGAGCACGATCTGTTTCCCGAGCCCTATCGTACACCTAGTCACACCCAATATAAAGAGATTCAATCAATAATTGTATAAAGGTTTCCGGACTAAGTTCTAGCCTCCGGGACATCGAATTCCACCAAACATGGTAGTGGAATCGATCCCGAGCACCCTAGGTTAGGTTCCCGCGCCTAAAATCTCCATAAGGCCAAAAATGCCCTGAAGAGCCGCGACGCAAGCTTCCTATGTCGCGACTCGCCCCTATCCAGAGGCCCCAGCCTCATCAAAAATCAGACACGGGCCGCGACCCAACACTCCCCATGCCGCGGCCTGCCCCTCTTCCTTAGCTCTCATCTGTTCCAGAGGGCTGCGGCACACCAAGAACTGAGCTGCGGCCCGACCCCTTCGAACCCAGAAAACCCACCATTTTTAACACTCAAACCTCACTCAAATCCACCCAAAACTATCTTAATGACACAATTCAATTATCACAAACATTCTAACATGCTTCTAGCAGCATAACCCAACAAAAACCTAGCCTAGAAACTCATCAAAATAACAATTTAATCTTTGAAACCCACAAGCTCAAGAACACCAAAACCAGCCAGGAAAACATAGAATTTAGACACTAAACCATAAATTAGAGCTTACCTTCACTGAAGAACCAATCCTCCAAGAAATGGATGAGCTAACTCCCAAGTCCTTAGCCTCAATTCAGTCTTAAATTCAAAACCCAAGAACTCTTAGAATCCAGCCCAAAGCTACATAATAAAATGACCAAAAATGCAATTAAAGTCTTACCTTAATTCTTGATTGGATTCCTTAGCTACCACTGGGTTAATCTCCAAATCTTCAACTAAATTCTTTGAGTTTCCAGCCAAGTTTTCCTCTTGTTTCTGTGGTTTCCCTTGAGAGAGAGAGAGAGAGTGCAACGACCCAAATTTTCTAATAAGGCTTAAGGGCCTTGGTTAGTGTGCCCGGAGGGCATAATTGGGATTAGAATGAATGTTATTGATTTAAATGCGTAAATATATGATTAATAGTGTGCTTATGATAATTGATGATATTATATGATGATGTGATATATATGTATGAGATATATGCGATAACCACATTATTATGTGGATAATTTTGCAGTCGGCGACTCGAGGCGATCCTAGGGCTAAATAGCGGGAAAAGTCACAACGGGGCATTATAATTGACTTTGGACAAGTCAAGGAGTATTTTAGGTATCGGGTAGTGATTTAGGCTATCGGGTGATGAAAATAAATAATTGGAGATATATTTGAGGTTAGGATGTCTAGGCGAGATTATTGGGGGATTTTACCGTTTTGGCCTCGGGGATGTTTCCGGCACCCCGAGCTTTGGGATTAGTCTAATAACCTAAGGATATACTTGGAGGACTTAGAAAACACTAGATAGAAATTAGACCGACTCTTCCTCAGTCTTTTCTTTCACCTCTCTCCTAAGGAAGGAAAACAGTGAAACTTGAGGGGGAACTGCTGGAATTAAGCTGAATCTTTGAGAATTGAAGGGCTGAACCAGAGGATTAGCTCAAGGAACTAATCAAGGGTTGAATTAGAGCCAAGGTAAGCATTAATTTTCGTTTATGAGGTTAGAAATTTAAAGAAAAATGGCTGAGTTTTTAATAGTTGTGGTTTGGACATTCAAGGTGGAGTTGAGGCTTAAAACTCTGAAGATAGGCCAAGGGATCCTTGGAGAAATGATTCTACAGCTGAGGTAAGGTTCAATTTAAAGTTTGATGGTTGAATTTGAGAGTTTTCATGGCTGGTTTTGAGTTTTGTGGGTTTGAAATCTCAGAAATTGGAATTGGGATTTTGGTGAGTGTTAGGCTGGATTTTTGGTTGATTGCGTTGTTTAAATCATTCTAATGATGTTGTTATTAATTGGTTTTGAGTTGGGGGCCTTGGGAGGTGAGGTTTAGAGATTGAAAATGGTGGATTTTTCTGGGTTCAAAGGGTCGGGCCGCGGCATGGTTCTTGGTGACCCGCGGCCCTTCGAGGTTGTTGCATGCTGAGGAAGGAGGGCGGGCCGCGGCATGGTCCAAGCAATGCCGCGGCCCTTACCTGTTTTTGTGCCTTAGATGGTTCTGTTTGGGGGCCATGCCGTGGCATGGGTGGCCTATGCCGGGGTGCTTAAGGGATTTTGGGATTTTGAGATTTTAGGCTTGGGAATTTAACCTAGGGTCCTCGGGATTGAATCTTTTACCATATTTGGTGAAGTTCAGTGTTCCAGGGACTAGAACTTGGTTTGGAAAATCATTTAAGATTGTTAATGGTATCCTTCATCATGATTGTGACTAGGTGCTAAGCTAGGGCTCGGGGATCGGATCGTGCTCAAGGAGTATCGCCCGTAACTAAATCATCTAGAAGCTAAAGGTAAGAAAACTACACCCGGTTGAATATTTGAACTGGACTAAGGGCTCCCTGATATATATGACTGAAAGAATGGTATCATGCCATGTAAATTGTAAACCAACGGCCTAAGGGTGCCACGGTTAACTTGTGCGATTGGCACGACTCGGACACTGGTATCCGAGGACAACTTATTATGCACTGAGCTCGGTTTAAGCGGGTCGGAGTCAGTGGGTTAAACAGAGGGTGCGACCTAAGGTGTCGACCCTAGTATTTGTGATTGTTGATTATTATATTTGACTATAAATGTGATTAATGAGAGTGTTGAATGATTTAAGTATAGATGAAGTTATTGTACCTTGAAGTATGCTTATATGCTATGGGTTGAATATCTGAACATGCTTACTAGAATATCTGTTTGAAAATATTGTATATGCCGTGTATGTTGTTTTCTTGCTGGGCCTTGGCTCACGGGTGCTGCGTGGTGTAGGTAAAGGCAAGGGCAAGATCGATCAACCTTGATTGGAGGGCTCTGTAGGGTGAATGTACATGTCAGACCGCTCAACCACCACGGTTGAGGAGATTACAGGGACGAGAGGACCAGAACCTTGTATTTTGCCTTAGTATGGCTAACATTTACTCTTAACTGTTGAATTTTTTAAACCAACTTTTAAACATTGTTGAGTTTTGGGGATCCCTTCTGTAAATTGTTTATATTTTACAAAGTGTATCTTTTGTGGCCAAAATGTCTTTTATCCCTAGAACACTTTAACTAATGACACGTTTTGATAAAATGACTTGATTAGCAAGTCTCACACCTCTATAAACACACAATGTAGCGGTCTTGGCTATCCAGGGTGTTACAGAGAGAGAGAGAGAGAGAGAGAGAGAGAGAGAGAGAGAGAGAGAGAGAGAGATATAGAGAGAAAAGGGTTAGTTTGGGGTAAATTCTACTGTTTTCTTAGTTTTGTTTGATACATCCCTAACTAACTAAGTCAATCCCAAGGCTCGGGGTACCAAAAACGTCATTGAGGGAAAAATGGTAAATTTCCCCAGTATTCCCTCCTAGGCTTCCTAACCTCAAATATATCTCAAATTATTTATTTCTATAACCCGATAACCCAAATAACCATCTAATACCCAAAATACCCCTTGACTCACCCCGAGCCAAGTATTGGGTCCCGTTGTGACTTCCCCACTAATTGGCTCCCTAGGATCGCCTCAAGTTGCATGTTGCAGATATATCCACATAATAATGTGGTCCTCACAATTATAACATATAATCACATTTATGCCCTCAACGGGCTAAAATTACAAATATACCCCTTTAAGCTAAACATGGCCTACATGCATACTAATACTCGTAGACATGCATTTCATATATTCATATAATCATACAAGCATGCTTATCATGGAGTCATGCATTAAATTACTTAATTCACACATAAACCAATTATGCCCTCCCGACATACTAATCAAGGCCCTTAAGCCTTATTAGTGATTTTTGGGTTGTTATAGTTTGCCACCTATATGGTGATACATCGCCACATTAGACATGTCACCATACAACAGGCGATGTGCCACCTGTTGTAATTGTTTGACCTATAAGGTCTTAAAAAATGTGTTGGAGGCAACGTGTTGCCACTATGCATGGTCAACTTATATGTTTTCATGTCAAATCAACTCCAAATGCTCTCAAATTTTTGTGGGATGCTTAAATACCTTATTATATCACTTTAGACCCCAAAAGTCAATTTTTAAATGCCTACAACACAAACTCAAATTTCACACTTTCATTATGTGAAACTGTTAAATCTTTTACACTACAATGTGTAAAACAACTTAAGCTTTATATTTAGCCAATCCTAACATTTCTCACACGCTAGAGTTCCTCCTACACTTAGTTAGGTAGCACTGTACTTTCTCTAAACCAGGGATTGGTACTGATGTGAAGTTGGTCAGATTTTGGTCCTCTTGTGGGGTAAGTTGCTTGTGCCGCAGTTGAGATGTTCCTATGTCTCCTACATTCATTAGCGACATAATGGAACCTTAGGGACCATTTTAGTTCGATCTTTGTGGGGCATTTTTTTTAGATTAGGACTGGTTGAAATGATAATTGAGTGAGCAATGATACCCTCTTTCTAGCACCAAAATGTTGACACTGAGAAATGTTAACGACAAATTGTTGGAAAAAATGGTTGTGGGCTACAAAGTTTTGATATGGTTCAGCTAAAAAATGATGACATACGTCCACGAAGTAGTGTTATTGGTCCACATTCTTTAAGATATAAATTTTGTAGCATTTTTGCATGCAAGAATATATGTTGTACATTGGTTTATCATTTAATTATGGTGATTACAGTTAACCTAATATCTCAAAATAGAAAAGGATAGTTCCTTATTTGTTACAATATCACTCTTTATTACCTTTGATATTAGTTGTCTTATGAAAATTCTTCAAGAATTAATAAGTAATTTAGAGGGTGTTTGGCACCTTAACTAAAAAAATATTTTTTGTTTTTAAAAGCTAAAAACTGTTTTTTGAAAACAAGTGGGGGTGTTTGGCATTGTTTTCATAAAATAATTTTTAAAAACAAAGTTACAAAAAACAGAAAATTTTGAGTACAACAAAAAGTTGTTTTAAGTTATTCTCAAATTTTTTTTCCTAACTTTACTTCTTATTTTTCATCATTTTTTCTTTCAAATGATTTTATCTCATTATTTATTACAAACTTTTAAATATTTTTCTCTTTGTAAATATATTTGTTAATTTTTTATTTAAGATTTAAAAAAAATAAAACTAAAAAAATTATTTTTAGAAAACATTAACCAAACACCTCTTATTTTTTAAAAACTACAAAAACAGTTTTCTGTTCTCATTTCTGAGAACAAAATTTTGAAAACAAAAAACAGAAAACAATACCAAACAGGTCCTATTCTCTTCTAATTTGTTTTCTTTATTGTGATGATGCGAGCTTGCTTGCAATTCCACTTTATCAAGCACACCCTTGAGAAGCATATGCACCTCGAGCATTTCGCTAAAATTTGGGTTCTCAAACTGTTTACCCTTGTGCAAGCGGACAACCTTTTCTTTTGGTCGAACTCCATATTCTTGCTCGCAACTTGACATATTACTCTTCTTATTTTATGTATGCTAAAAATATACTTAATAGTGACAATTAACAATTAATGTTAACATCTTCCTCTTATTTGTAAGAATATACTAAAATAATATAACTTTCATTCTTTTTCAAGTCTTCTTTTTTTAGGAAAGTTCCTTTGGAAAACATAAAGTGCTGCCAAGGTAGCCATGAAGCGTGAGCAGCAAGAAGAAACTTAAAAGCAAGCGAAGGAACCAATTAAGGCTTTCCACGAAAGAGTCAAAGGGAAGATGGTGAAACGATAGCCAGTGGGCCCAACACTTTTCATCTCCTCAACTCAGCTCTGAATTGGCGAAAAAGAAAGAGCCGAAGGAAACTCAAAAACGACATCGTGACATTCCATTGACCACCGTGCAAGTCCTGGGATTATTTGGAATGGAAAACGAGAGAGAGGGAGTGACAGTGGCGGTGGATGTAAGACCGGTGCCGAGAGTAGCGGTTGTGGTGTTCCTGTTGAGGTCCCAAAAGCTCCTACTTGGAAAACGTCGCTCTGCAGTTGGTGATTCCACTTTCGCCCTCCCCGGCGGCCACCTTGAGTTTGGTCAGTAACATTACCATATATACTTGTTCTATATGTGTATCCCCTTAACAAGATTTCGGTTGTATATGCACTAGGGATCAGATGTCACCATCTCTTGACTTTCATTGAAATGTTGCCCCTTTATGTTTCGAGTTACCTTTGATCTATATCCTTTGGTTAAATGTACTTCTTAGGGTCATATATATACCGCCAGCCTTCATTCTTATGAGTTTCCCTCTATTTCTGTACTAGTTTTGAACTCAGAGGAGAGCACGAACCCAATATCTAGTTTGGACTGACTGTAGTGATAGAGCCATAAATGGGTTGCTATTGCTTTGTGGCATCTATTTTAAGATCCAGTCATTATTCTCTTACTTGTAGTTTTTGACCATGTTTGATTAGGAGAGAGCTTTGAGGATTGTGCTGCAAGAGAAGTGAAGGAAGAGACTGGTTTGGACGTTAACAAGATTGAGTTTCTCACTGTTACAAACAATGTCTTCCTAGATGAACCAAAGCCCTCTCACTATGTGACCATCTTCATGCGTGCATTTCTGAGAGACCCTCAACAAGTCCCCCAAAATCCTGAGCCGAACAAATGTGATGGTTGGGCTTGGTATGAATGGGACAATCTCCCAAAACCTCTCTTTTGGCCTTTGGAAAAGATGGTGCTCAGCGGCTTCAATCCCTTTCCAGGTGTCTAGAACTGCTTATCATTAAAGTCATAATGTGTATCTATTTATCTATCACTTTCTCAAATGAAACAAAACGAATTTATGTTTGTTTTGTAGTGTTTTGGGACCCTGGAAATGCTCTACTTGAGGCTTTTGTTTTAATCTAATTGATCAATTTAGTTAGTGTTCTCAGTTTGTGTTTTTGAATTTCTTTCTCCACATTGAAATCTTTCACCTAGCTCCACTTATAAATTAAAATGTGAACAACTCTTTATTGGTTTGGTGCTGAGTACTAGTGGTCTCAGCTAGCATTTTTCCCACTCAAATGTTGAGATGATAAAATCTTACCAAGTTCAAACTTGTTAATGGACATAACTGAAACGTTCTTACTCCTTAGGCTGAGCTGTATGCTATAAAGCAGAGTGTTTGATTCACACATGGAAACTTTCTTTTCAACTCAGTTGGGAAGGAAAGTTTCCTTTTGCAATATTATTGCGGTGCTTGATTTGGCTCTACTTGGTCAATGCTTCTTCTAATTCTAAAACAAAATTAACATGTTTTAGGACATAACAATGCTTATTCTACTTTGCTATTCTTTGTTTTTTTTTTAAACGAAGGAAACTTCATTGAAGGCAAACTGCCAGGATTACAAAGGGGATAAAAAAATCAAATAGGCCAAGCACAAGAGGGGAGGCCCAAACTGCTTTGCCATTCTTTAGATTCTAATGTTCATAAAAAAAAAAAAATTCTAATGAGAATTTTTTTTTTCTTTTATCTCCTTTACACTTATGATAATACGGATTGTGAATTTTGCACAAGACAATAAAGTGAGAAATTACAACAAAAAGTAAATAAATAACGAATGCATTTTCTAAAAAGAAAATATCACTTTGGTCCCTGTGTTTTTTTCGAATACGCGATCAATCTCTGTGTTTGTTAAATGACAATTTGGACTCTGTGTTTTACAAAATGGATCAAAATAGTACCCTAGACTTGATTTTGGTCAAAATATTTTCAATTATAAGATCAAATCTCGGGTCGTTAGTGATGTGATGGACTCAGAGAAGTAGAGAAAGTGGTCGAGGAGTTGAGAATGAAAAATTATTTTTGAATTTTTTTGACCAAAATTGGGTATAAGGTACTATTTTGAACCATTTTGTAAAACACACGGTCCGCATTATCATTTAACAAAAATACAGGGATCAATCGCATATTTGGGAAAAACATAGGGGCCAAGCTGTTATTTTCCATTTTCTAAACCATGTAAAATTTCCATTTTAAACGTTTAACATAATCTTTTTTTTGTGTAAAATATTGTTGAAAAATATATTAACTAAAATTATAATTTAAATAAGATGTCGAAAATAGAGTTCAAATAATTTGTTGCACGTGTAACGACCCGGATTTGCTAATCGGGCTTAGAGCCTTGATTAGTGTGCCTGGAGGGCAATAAGTGGTTTAATATGCTTATAAGTGAATTTATGTGTATATATGATTATGATGCATGTTTAATTGAGTTAAATGTGCATGTGGGCCCCGTCTGGATATTAGGGGCATAATTGTGATAAATGAGATATATGTTGTATATGTGTGATATGTCTGTACAGCATAATCCGAGACAGGCCTGGGGAGCGGTTAGCCGGAGAGCCACAACGGGGTTGAGATTCGGGCTCGGGGCAAGTCGAGGGGTTATTCGGGTATTAGTTGAGTTACGGGATTATCGGGACATAGAAATAAATATTTGGAGATATATTTGAGGATAGAATGCCTAGGCGGGAATATTTGGGGAATTTGCCATTTTTGCCTCGGGGACGTTTTGGTACCCCGAGCCTTGAGGTAACCTTTAGACTTAAGTTGTATAAAACAATAAAAGAAAGGAACTGTTTAGAAACTTGTGAAACCGACCCATACTTCTCTTTGAACTGAAGTTAGCTTGTGCTTATCTCTTTCTCACTCTCTAAGACAAAACTCAAGAGGGAACTTAAAGAAATTGCCTAGGAATTGAAGGGATTTCAGCTGGGATACTTTAGGAACTTAAAGTCTGGGAATTTGAGGATCATCTCAGGAATTAAGCTCAGCAAGAGGTAAGCTTTTCATGGAAGTTATGCCTAAGTTTCAGCTGTGTTTCCAAGCTTTGCATGTGAGTAGAAACTAGGCTGTTTTTGGGTACTTTAGTTGTGTTTTGGGGCAGATTTCTGTTGAGTTTTGGTGTTGATATTGAGCTGGAGTGATGGTGTTATTACCTGGGATTATTAGCTTAGTTTCGGTGGAAATTGGCTTGAAGAAAGGATGGAAAACGGAAGAGAAAATCTGGGTTCGCTGTGTAGCGCCGCGGCCCTAGGAGGGGTGCGCCGTGGCCCGCGTGCACGTGCGGCCATGGGAGGCCGAGAGATTCAAGCGCGCCGCGGCGCTTGCTGGGCGCGCCGCGGCCCGTGTGGGGGTCAGTAGAGAGCTAGCCTCTGTTTTGAGGCTAGCCGCAACTCTAGTGGGAGGGGTCGCGACCCTTAGTGTCAGTTTGGGTTTCTAAGGTATTTTAGGCTCGGGAACTCAAGGGGTAAGGCTCGGGATGGATTTTATCAACCGGATTGATAGAATTCAAGGTCCCAGAGGTTAGGGATTATGGCTCGGAGTTATTTATTGGGTTAGAATTTGATGGACGGATATTGTTATGTGTTGTGACTAGGATTTCAGCGAGGCTCACGTTAGCGGACTGTGCTCGGGGCATCGGTGCTCAGGAAGCTCGAAACTCAGGTAAGAAAACCCCTGTTTCCATAGAGCTTGTGTGCAGGGCTGAGCCCAGTGTGTTGAATGGAAATGATATGCAGGGCCGAGCCCTATATATTAGAATTGCAGAGCGTAGCTCTTTATCTGCTTATGCTTGAATTCTGTACTTGTTGGTATGCCATGTTTGATATTATATGTGTGATCGGCAAGAGCCGGGAACGGTGTAGACCGAGAACGGCATGGGGCCGGAAACGGCATCAAGCACGATGAGTGCAAGGCCGAGAACGGCTAGAGGCCGGGAGCGGCGTTGAGTACGTGGGGTGCGAGTTGCCAGGGTGAGTCCCTAACAGGATACCTGGGATATCCTTACGGTATAGTCCGCAAACCCAGGGCTTGGTAAACGCATGGGACGGCTAGGCCGTATGTGTTTAGCCATTGGTGGCCTGTTTATATGTTTGACTTACGTATTGCATATGCTATCTGTTATGGGTTTTCTTGCTGGGCTTCGGCTCACAGATGCTCTGTGGTGCAGGTAAGGGTAAAGAGAAGATCAACCAACCATGAGCACAGCTGGCGTGAGGCGGCGTGTACATGTTCGGCCAACCTGGCTGCCACAGCTAGGGGATTTTGGGAGATGCTTGCATATGAACTTAGACTTTGTCGTCTAGTCGACGCTGATCAGTTTTGTGTTGTAAATATTTTCTAAACCATGTTTTGGGATCCCAAGTGTAAACTTTTATGATTAGCTATAAAAAAAAACTACTTTCTCTAATGTTTTCTTTTTAATTATGGCTTAGTTACACGGTTTGAATTAAAACCTCGATTAGCGAGTTGAAAGCACGATTTTAAACACACTTGATAACGACTCTAAGGAAGTAGGGAGTTACAACTTGGTATCAGAGCGAGCCAAGGTTATTGGTTCTGGAGATTGACCGAACATGTACACACGCAGTCAGTGACAGGCTTAACTCAGGGTTGGTTGGTAAGATTGGTTGGTATGTCTGAATATGTGTCTAAATGCCCTGTATGCCTATTTATTTTGCATAGAGCATGATGAATTAGTTAACATATGCATGATGTTAGGGCATGGCCCGTTGTGTGTTATATGTTATATGAGTTGTTATGTGTGGATTACTGATGTGCCTGGGAGGTGGTTTTGGATGTCGTTATCATGCCTAATGAGCGGCGTCGTTGGTTGCAGGCATATTTGTTGAGATGCCTCGTCAATTAGCTAGACTCCGCGGCAGTAGGGCCGAGGATGACAATCAGGGTCAGGACCCTCCACCTGCCCCACAGAACTGGCAACAGATATTGACTGAAATGGAAGCCAGACTGCAAAGAACAGAGGAAGAGCTGTGACAGATGAGGCAGTAGGCCCCGCCTCAGGTTACTGGGCTGCCAATGCAGCAGGCTGCAGTGCCAGTGCCTGTTCAGTCTACTCTGGAGAATAGGTTGGAACCTTTGTATGAAAGGTTCAGGAAGCAGCAACCTCCTACCTTTGAGGGTGGTTCGGACCCATTGCTGGCGGAGCAGTGGATGAACCTAATTTCCTTGATCTTGGATTTTATGAGGGTCAAAGGACATGAGAGGGTTGCTTGTGCAAGCTATATGCTCAGGGCTGATGCCTGTATCTGGTGGGACGTGGTAAGTCAGCGGAGAAATGTCGCAGTCATGACATGGGAGGAATTTAAGGGTGTCTTCAATGAGAAATACTACAGTGTGGCAGTACGGGCTGCGAAGGTTGATGAGTTTATCAACCTGCCTTTGAATCGATCGATAGTAACAGAGTATGCTATAAAGTTTGACAGATTGGCGAAGTTTGCGCCAGATCTAGTGCCGACAGATGCGGCCAGGAGGGATAGGTTCGTGCGGGGGTTGAATGTTATGATTGCCCGCGATGTGAATATTACCTTGGATCCAGCGACTACTACTTATGGTCAAGCGGTGGATAAGGCCCTTACTGCAGAGAGGGCTAAGGATCAAATATGGAAGGACAGCGCTGTCAGGCGCGATGCCAGGAGGACAGTGCCTCCTTTTGTTGGGTCCAGTCGGGGCAGTGGCCCCAGTGAGCAAAAAAGAAGAGTTCCAGATTCATTTACTCCTCCTGGTTCTGACAGGAGAGTGCGAGGTGCTACCACTGGCCGATAGGGTGGCGGTGATAATTGGAGGAGTTTTCCTATGTGTCCACGGTGTAGGCGTCGATACCAGGGTGAGTGCAGGATCAGGGCCTGCTTTGTTTGTGGGAGTTCCAGCCATTTGAAGAGGGATTGCCCTCAACTTAAGAAGGAGGAGCAGAAGCAGAGTGATAGTCTTGCTCCTGCCAGGGTATTCACTTTGACACAGACTGAGGTGGAGGCTAGCCCCTCAGTGGTGACAGGTCAGATCTCTAGTGCTGGTTCTTTGTATACTGCATTGTTTGATTCAGGGGATACCCATTCATTTGTATCTGCTAGGGTGATAGATCAGCTTTGTAGACCTAGTGGTGTGTACGCTAGGGGATTTCAGACTTTGTTGCCAACAGGAGAACTGGTAGTCTCTAGGAAGTGGATTAGGGCATTGCCAGTGGAGGTAGATGGTAGGGAATTGTTTGTTGACTTGATCGAGCTAGAGATGGATGATTTTGACATGATCTTGGGGATGGACTGGCTATCCAAGTATGGGGCAACGATAGACTGCAGGTGCAGAATGGTGACTTTTGAACCAGAAGGGGAGGTACCCTTTGTGTTTGTGGGGACAGTTAGTGGACCGCTTGTACCGATGATTTCAGCCTTGCGGGCTAGGGACCTGATGTAGGAAGGTTGCATAGGATTCCTGGCAAGCGTTGTGGATACTTCTAGGGTGGTGCCGGTTGGACCAGGTGAGACAAGGGTAGTGTGTGAGTTTCCGGAGTTGTTTCCAGCGGACTTGCCGGGGTTGCCGCCTCAGAGGGAGATTGACTTTGTTATAGAATTAATACCAGGAGCGGAGCCAGTATCTAGGACACCCTATAGAATGGCTCCAGCGGAATTAAAGGAATTGAAGATTCAGTTGCAGGAGTTACTTGATTTGGGGTTCATTAGACCGAGTTTCTTGCCATGGGGTGCTCCGGTGTTGTTCGTTAAGAAGAAGGATGGGTCCCTCAGGATGTGTATTGATTACAGGGAGCTGAATAAGTTAACCATTAAGAATAAGTATCCACTGCCTAGGATCGACGATTTGTTTGATCAGCTACAGGGAAGAACAGTGTTTTCCAAGATAGATCTCCGATCAGGATACCATCAATTAAGGATTAAAGAGGAGGACATACCAAAGACCGCTTTCCGAACGAGGTATGGACACTATGAATTCCTGGTTATGTCCTTTGGATTAACCAATGCCCCAGCAGCTTTTATGGACATGATGAATAGGGTTTTCAAGGACTATCTGGACAAGTTTGTGATCGTATTCATTGACGATATCTTGGTGTACTCTCAGTTAGAGATGGAGCATGAGCAGCATCTGCGGTTGGTACTACAATGGTTGAGGGAGCATAAGTTGTATGCTAAGTTCAGTAAGTGTGAGTTTTGGTTGCCACAAGTTACATTTATGGGCCACATTGTCAGTAAGGAGGGGATTCTGGTTGACCCAAACAAGATTGAGGTGGTTAGAGATTGGCCTAGACCGAGCAATGTTCTTGAGGTGAGAAGCTTTCTAGGTTTGGCAGGGTACTATCGGCGGTTTGTTGAGGGGTTCTCCAGAATAGCTACGCCATTGACAGAATTGACAAAGAAGAAGACCAGGTATGTCTGGACGGACAGATGTGAGAACAGTTTTCAAGAACTTAAGCGGCGATTGATTACTGCGCCAGTACTTAGCTTGCCGACAGAGAATGAAAAGTTTGTGGTCTACTGTGATGCATCCAGGCAGGGTTTGGGGTGTGTGTTGATGCAAGCTGGCAAGGTGATAGCCTATGCATCGAGACAGTTAAAGGAGTATGAGCAGAGATATCCTACACATGACCTAGAGTTGGCAGCAGTGGTGTTTGCACTTAAGATTTGGAGGCATTATCTTTATGGTGAGAAGTGCGAGATATACACCGACCATAAAAGCCTAAAGTATTTCTTTACCCAGAAGGACTTGAATATGCGCCAGAGGCGGTGGCTGGAGTTGGTTAAGGATTATGATTGTGATATCCTTTACCATCTTGGGAAGGCTAATGTTGTGGCGGATGCATTGAGTCGGAAGGGCCCAGGACAGTTGTTTAGCTCGAGGCAGATATCTGATAAGTTAGCTGAGGAGATGACCAGAGCGGGTATAGAGTTGGTGGTTGGACGCCTAGCCAACATCACTCTTCAGTCTACACTCCTTGAGAGAATCAAGGAAGCACAGGAGAAGGATTCTCTGTTGCGAGGTCATAGGGAGAGTGCTTTAGTCGGAGCGGCAAAGGACTTCTCCATTTCTGAGATGGGATTACTGAAGTATAAGGGTCGGATCTGTGTTCTGATGGATTCTGATCTCCGGTGTGAGATCTTGGATGAATCGCATACCACTCCCTATTCTTTGCACCCGGGCACGACGAAGGTGTACCAGGACTTGAAAGTTTTATATTGGTGGTCGGGCATGAAGAGGGATGTGGTGGATTATGTGGCTAAGTGCTTAGCTTGTTAGCAAGTTAAGGCTGAGCACCAGAGGCTAGTAGGGCTACTGCAGCCGTTGGGGATTCCAGAATGGAAGTGGGAAGATATTACAATGGATTTCGTGGTTGGTTTACCGAGAACTGTGGGACAGCATGACTCTGTGTGGGTAATTGTGGATAGATATACCAAGTCCGCCCACTTTTTGCCTGTTAAGACAACTTATACTGTGGAGCAGTACGCTGAGTTGTATGTGAGGGAAATTTTTCGACTTCATGGGACTCCGAGGTCGATAGTGTCGGACAGAGACCCCACCTTCACTTCCAAGTTTTGGGAGAGTTTGCAGAAGGCTATGGGCACGCAGTTACGGTTTAGTACCGCTTATCATCCTCAGACGGATGGGCAGTTTGAGAGGACGATTCAGATATTGGAGGATCTGCTGCGGGCCTGTGTGCTTGACTTTGGGGGATCGTGGAGTAGGTATCTTCCTTTGATCGAATTCTCGTACAACAATAGTTATCAGGCGACCATTGGTGTGGCTCCGTACGAGATGCTTTATGGAAGAAAGTGTTGATCACCTATTCATTGAGATGAGACCGGTGAGAGAAGGTATTTGGGTCCAGAGATGGTTCAAAGGACCAATGAGGCAGTTGAGAAGATTAGAGCGCGTATGCTCGCCTCCCAGAGTCGACAGAAAAGTTATTCAGACCTGAGACGCAGGAGCGTGGAGTTTCAGGTAGGTGATCATGTGTTCCTTAGGGTTTCACCCATGAGGGGTGTGAAACGGTTTGGTGTTCGGGGTAAGTTGAGCCCCAGGTTTGTTGGCCCCTTTGAGATACTGGAACGAGTTGGGGAGGTAGCTTACAGATTAGCGATGCCTCCAGCTTTATCGGGGGTTCATGATGTATTCCATATATCTATGCTCTGGAAGTATATGTTAGATTCAACACATGTCTTAAGTTTTGAGAATTTGGAGCTTGATCAGGATTTGTCCTATGAAGAGAAGCCGGTTCAGATTCTTGACCGAAAAGATAAGGTCTTGAGGAGCAAGACCATCGCCTTAGTGAAAGTGCTGTGGAGAAACAGCAAGGTTGAGGAGGCGACGTGGGAACTTGAGTCAGAGATGAGGGAGCGGTACCCCGAGTTGTTCAGGTAATTTCGAGGATGAAATTTCTGTAAGGAGGGGATAGTTGTAACGACCCAGATTTGCTAATCGGGCTTAGGGCCTTGATTAGTGTGCCTGGAGGGAAATAAGTGGTTTTATATGCTTATAAGTGAATTTATGTGTATATATGATTATGGTGCATGTTTAATTGAGTTAAACGTGCATGTGGGCCCCGTCTGGATATTAGGGGCATAACTGTGATAAATGAGATATATGTTGTATATGTGTGATATGTCTGTACAGCATGATCCGAGACAGTCCTGGGGAGCGGTTAGCCGGAGAGCCACAACGGGGTTGAGATTCGGGCTCGGGGCAAGTCGAGGGGTTATTCGGGTATTAGTTGAGTTACGGGATTATCGGGACATAGAAATAAATATTTGAAGATATATTTGAGGATAGAATGCCTAGGCGGGAATATTTGGGGAATTTACCATTTTTGCCTCGAGGACGTTTTGGTACCCCGAGCCTTGAGGTAACCTTTAGACTTAAGTTGTATAAAACAATAAAAGAAAGGAACTATTTAGAAACTTGTGAAACCGACCCATACTTCTCTTTGAACTGAAGTTAGCTTGTGCTTATCTCTTTCTCACTCTCTAAGACAAAACTCAAGAGGGAACTTAAAGAAATTGCCTAGGAATTGAAGGGATTTCAGCTGGGAAACTTTAGGAACTTAAAGTCTGGGAATTTGAGGATCATCTCAGGAATTAAGCTCAGCAAGAGGTAAGCTTTTCATGGAAGTTATGCCTAAGTTTCAGCTGTGTTTCCAAGCTTTGCATGTGAGTAGAAACTAGGCTGTTTTTGGGTACTTTAGTTGTGTTTTGGGGCAGATTTCTGTTGAGTTTTGGTGTTGATATTGAGCTGGAGTGATGGTGTTATTACCTGGGATTATTAGCTTAGTTTTGGTGGAAATTGGCTTAAGGAAAGGATGGAAAACGGAAGAGAAAATCTGGGTTCGCTGTGTAGCGCTGCGACCCTAGGAGGGGTGCGTCGTGGCCCGCGTGCGCGTGTGGCCATGGGAGGCCGAGAGATTCAAGCACGCCGCGGCGCTTGTTGGGCGCGCCGCGGCCCGTGTGGGGGTCAGTAGAGAGCTAGCCTCTGTTTTGAGGCTAGCCGCGACTCTAGTGTGAGGGGCCGCGACCCTTAGTGTCAGTTTGGGTTTTTAAGGTATTTTAGGCTAGGGAACTCAAGGGGTAAGGCTCGGGATGGATTTTATCAACCGGATTGATAGAATTCAAGGTCCCGGAGGTTAGGGATTATGGCTCGGAGTTATTTATTGGGTTAGAATTTGATGGACGGATATTGTTATGTGTTGTGACTAGGATTTCAGCGAGGCTCACGTTAGCGGAATGTGCTCGGGGCATCGGTGCTCAGGAAGCTCGAAACTCAGGTAAGAAAACCCCTGTTTCCATAGAGCTTGTGTGCAGGGCTGAGCCCAGTGTGTTGAATGGAAATGATATGCAGGGCCGAGCCCTATATATTAGAATTGCAGAGCGTAGCTCTTTATCTGCTTATGCTTGAATTCTGTACTTGTTGGTATGCCATGTTTGATATTATATGTGTGATCGGCAAGAGCCGGGAACGGTGTAGACCGAGAACGGCATGGGGCCGGAAACGACATCAAGCACGATGAGTGCAAGGCCGAGAACGGCTAGAGGCCGGGAGCGGCGTTGAGCACGTGGGGTGCGAGTTGCCAGGGTGAGTCCCTAACAGGATACCTGGGATATCCTTACGGTATAGTCCGCAAACCCAGGGCTTGGTAAACGCATGGGACGGCTAGGCCGTATGTGTTTAGCCATTGGTGGCCTGTTTATATGTTTGACTTACATATTTCATATGCTATCTGTTATGGGTTTTCTTGCTGGGCTTCGGCTCACAGATGCTCTGTGGTGCAGGTAAGGGTAAAGAGAAGATCAACCAACCATGAGCACAGCTGGCGTGAGGCGGCGTGTACATGTTCAGCCAGCCTGGCTGCCACAGCTAGGGGATTTTGGGAGATGCTTGCATATGAACTTAGACTTTGTCGTCTAGTCGACGCTGATCAGTTTTGTGTTGTAAATATTTTCTAAACCATGTTTTGGGATCCCAAGTGTAAACTTTTATGATTAGCTATAAAAAAAAACTACTTTCTCTAATGTTTTCTTTTTAATTATGGCTTAGTTACACGGTTTGAATTAAAACCTCGATTAGCGAGTTGAAAGCACGATTTTAAACACACTTGATAACGGCTCTAAGGAAGTAGGGCGTTACAGCACGCGTGCTGTTTTTTTATACTCGTGTGCAGCAAACTATTTTACTCTTGATTTCATAATTGTAAATTATTCAAATTTTTCAAAAAATGGTGGAAAACCTACTATAAATACAATGTACACAATCATAAAAAATTGAAATTATAAAGATCCAAATGCCGAAAATACAGGGGTGTATTGGTAGTCCCCTTTTCAGGGGGACTAAGAAATTTCCTATACATATTAGATTTGATTAGTTTTAAGAACTAGATACATGCTTATTGTGTCAGGTGTGGTTTGAAACAAGAGAATGTCCTTCATGCTTTAGTGTTTTTCTCTTCTTTTCAACATATTTGGTCTGATATATGCATTTGGTTGCTGCTGAAATCTTGGCGTTGTGGGTCAATGGCGAATTTTCTTGTTTTTATTTTGTAATTATGATCGCCATGTGTTTGAGGTGTTTGCAGTGACTCTTTCGTAGATATAGGGTGACTGAAACTCAGTTTTATTAGGTGGAGTTGCTACTCGTTTTGAGTGTGTGCATGTTTTGGGTTGAAATGCTTTTTCTGAGTTTCGTGAGTTGTTTCGGCAGAGGTTGGTGGGTGCTGCTCCAACTTTGGTGGCTATTGAGGTATATGTATGGCAACCTCCAACTGTGGGATAGATCAAGGTGAATATTGATGCTTCAGTTATGGGTGGAAATTTGTGTATGGGTATGGGGGGTGTGATTAGAGATGTGGCAGGTGCTATTTTGGCGGCATGGGCAGTGCCAATTGTTGGATCTTTTTAAGTGGCTTTGGAAAAATTATTGGCTTTGCGATATGTTTGAGTATGGCACATCAAATTGGTTTTTTTAATTCAGATTGTTGAGTGTGACTTTACGTTGATTGTTGCTTGGATTTCTAAGGGTCTGGATGGTGGTTGTTTTAGAATTTATTTCTTTGTTGAATGTAGTAGGTGGTTGTAATGCCTTACTACCTTAGATTCGTTACCAAGTGATTTATAAATGCGTCGATAACTCGCTAATCGAGATTTTAGGTTAAAAAGTGTGATTAATTCAAAATAAAGACTCATTTAATGAACATTAAGTATAAATAGTTGGTCATTCATTGAAATTCATAAAAATGTTACATTGCGATCCCAAAATACTATTTTGAAATAAATTTACAATCCAAAGGTATGGAACAGTCGACCTAAGCGACAAAATCGAACGTTTACCACGTGTTCCTCAAAACAACCCCAGCTATGGCGCCCAGGTAGGCCAAACATGTACACACCGCTCCATGCCCTCCAACTCATGGTTGTTAGACCTTTTCCTTGCCCTTACCTGCACCACAGAGCACCCATGAGCCGAGACCCAACATGAGAACTTCAAGCACAACATACAATAATATATTTCAACAAATACATATTTAATCAAAACAAGAAACAGTTACCAGTTCCTATTAGAATGCACAACAACACAACAGTATAACAGCACAATAGCACAATGACATAACAACCAAACAGTACAGAAGCACAGCAGTACGGTAACACAATAACACGGTAATACAATAACAACACAATATCATAGCTGCACTGTACACACAGCAGCACAATAGCATAGCTGCGGCCATCGCCGAACGGGTGTGTACAACACCCTTAGAGGGTCTCCCCCTGGCGGTCTGCATTCAACATGCTTAACGTCGATCCCATCCCCTTGCCACTTCCGGTTCTTGCTGCTCCCGACTCTTGCCGCTCCCGACTCTTGCTGCTCCCGGTTCTTGTCGATCAGTCACAATCACATGTATGACATAACAACTATAACCAATACATACGACACTATACACCACACAGCTTTACGGGTACAAATAGTTCTCTTACCTGGTGTCCCGAGCTAACAACCCAAAGCGATCCCGAGCACGACTCCTAATCCCGAGCCTGAGTGGTAAAACCTAGTCACAACGCCATAACAATTAGATATCCATCAATCTCTAATCAGTTTAGAACTTCATATAAAAATACTAGCCTTCGGGACCACGAATCCTACTAAACCGGGTAGTAGAATCCTTCCCGAGCTTTAACATTTGGGTTTCCAAGCTTGAAACCCTTATTTGGCCAACATTGCTCATTTGAGCTGCGGCGCACTCAAGTCAGAGAGTGTGACTCTCTCTACTTAAGGACATGGGCCGCGGTGTGCCTCAGCCTGCGCCGCGGTGCCTGGGCAAACTTGTGAGGCCTCCAGGCCTCAGCATTCAAGCGGGCTGCGACGCCTGATGAACAGGGTCGCGGCTCGAGGCTCAAAACCCATAAATCTCACCATTTCTCTAGGTTTTCCCTGAACTTAATTCACCAAAAATCTACCCTAGACATAAACTAAAGCCAGAATTAAGCCTCTCAAGCATTCCCAAATACCATAGACAACACAACCACACTAGTAGCTAAACCAAAACTCCATCACAGCCTAAAATTCAAACCTTGAGTTTGAAACTCAAGAAGACTTATACCAAACTCACAATTCAATAAAGAAACATAGGAATTCACTTACCCCTTCTACAAATGACGACTCTGAATTAATCCTCAACTGATCCTAGCTTGATTCCTTAGTCTCCGAGCTTTCAAATCTTCAATTTTTGCACCAATTCTCTAAGAACCCCACTAGCTTCTATGCACACCACAGGGGAAAGGAGAGAATCAAGTAGGGAGAGAGAGAGAGAGAGAGAGAGAGAGAAGGCTGAGAGTATCATGTATGTTCTAATTGTTCCCCTAGGTTCTACACAACTCAAATTGGCTGAGTCACTCTAAGGTTGGGTCTATCCCTTGGCCAAAGGACCAAAACACCCCTTAAGCATACTCTTATCCTTTAATGGCCCCAAGGGAAAACTTGTCATTTTCCACATTTCCCGCTAATCCTCAAATTGTCCTATAAATCCCCATCTAATCCCAACATACTCAAATAATTACTAAATAATTACCTGCTACCCGGTAAATCCCAGGCACATGCCAAGTTCTCAAAATACCCCTAGGCTCACCCCGAGCTGGGTATCTGACCCCGTTGTGAATATTCCGCTAATCTGCTCCCTAGGATCGTCTCGACCACGCATCAAATAAATCCCCATAATACACACATAATTACATTTATGCCCTCAACGGGCCAAAATTACAAACATGCCCCTATTCACAGAAATGGGCCCACATGCATATTTAATACACACAAACATGCATGTTTAATCACATTACCACACAATTCATTTGTATCACATCATCATGCATATAATCCATTTCTCGCTCATATAATCCCAATTAGGCCCTCCAGGCACTGTAGTCAAGTCACTTAGCGTTAATATCAAATTCGGAACATTACAACTATCCCTTCCTTATTAAAATTTCATCCTCAAAATTCGGTCAAACCTCTTAGGATACTAATTCCGCAAACTTGAACACATTTCTAGAGTCAGGTCCTTTAACTCGTCATTTCTTTGCAACACTTTTACAAGAACGATAGCCTTAATCTAGATGATTTAATCTCTTTTATCCAGAATTTCTACTGGCTTTTCCTTACACGATAAGTTTCACTGAATTTCCAGGGTCTCCTCACCCAATCAGGGGTCGTACTCGTCACCCCCTTTCTTCAATATTGGCACCAGTAACACCCTGTGAGCCTCTACTCATGCTGGGGTAAGGCCAATCTGTAGGCCTCTAGCCTAATCCCTATTAGGATCTCGCAAACATATATCAACTCTAGAGTCAAACTCTTCTTTCCTTCCCGAACCATCATATCCTTGTTATTTCATAATACACAGAGAACACAAAGCCCTCAATCCTGGAACTCCATGTTCCCACATCTAGACTCGCAAACTCTTATGTCCTTGTAATAGCACATATACTCCTACCCTCAGCGTTCCTTAATAATTTCACTGGTCCTTTGAGCCATTTCTGAACCAGGACAGTTCCTGTCCCTTGGGTTCATTTTCTGGAATAAGCCCTTCTCGTTCCCTGTCTCACAATATCCTACTCAGAGTCACTCTATGATCCTTTTTTCTAGAACTTGGGAGTCCATGGGTCTCAATCTGACACTATCGACCTCGGTGTCCAATGGAGACGTACGGTATCCTTTCGTACCCACTCCCTCTTTTGATATCTTACTCACACCAACCATGATGTGTTAACCCAATAGGTCAAGTCACAAATTTCGTCTCCACTCACCTCGTCTGCAGTCTGAGGTGATCCATTCTTAGGGTCCATAATAATATTCCTCCATACTAACTTTAGGTTACACTAGAGTCATAATAACTCTTCTGGCTTCTGATTATCATCTCTTGTTTACTAAACGATTAGGTCATGCGCCCTCCTGATATACAAATTGTGGTCTCAACGCCCATTCAAACTTCCTGGATACAATAATCGTAAGGGGTAACCTAAGGTTCATCCCGCATCTTCCCCTCAATGCCCACATCCTACGAATCAGTCATCCGATCTATATATCTTAACCCATCTATTCCAAAGTGGTATAATTCATAACCTTTCCTACAAGACTTTCTTTCTGTGTTTCACTGTTCATTCATAAGAATATATCCGCCAATTATCAATCACAGGTTCCAAACCAACCCCGGTCATTACTTCATTCTAACCATGGCTAACCGACATTACTATCAACTCAACATCCAATGTAGAACATATAAGTCCCATGGCAAGCATCTATGTTCTTATTCCCCTTTCCATCATGAAGCATGAACAACCTCCATTTCCAGTCTACATACGGGCGCACCCTAACTTATAACATACTACACAATAATTCCATACTTTAAGAAAGGACGATGTCCTTTGCATTGTTCTGCTGTACTAGTCCATTACGTACAAACTCTAATACCATGACGTGTGAATCAATCTTCAATCTAACTTCTGAAAATCTGGTACACAACTACCCATTCAGACCAGCTTTAGGTTCTTACGTTACTTTAGTCAAGGTATCGTTGTCCTCAAAGATGCTTCAAGTAGTAGTCGATGTGTCCCACTGGTTCCACTGTGCTTCTCGCCCCTAAGGCGTTCCTTTAGAAATTTCCTTACGATTTCCATCTTAATTACCTCATACATGATCCAATTACCTCCCATAGCATGACCTTGAATGTCTTCTGGAGAAATCGAAACTTGTCCCTCTTGGAACCTTACCTTACAACCCTGCTTCCTTAGCCTTGGTACTATCAATGAAGTTACTATTCACGTTCTGCTTCTAACTGGGAGTAGTCTAAAACATTCTCGATCAATATGAATATGACTTATCCATACCATCCCTGTACTCTCTGCTTTTTTAATGTACCTGGGCCGCTGAAGCATTGGTCAGTTTAAAAGCCTTCACTAATAATCCATCACATCTTACTTAGTGCAAGAGGCAATTCTTGAAACCTCTCTTGCCTTGATCCTCAAATGGTTAATTCTTGAGAGTATTGTCCTACCCTCGCAACTGGGCAATGAATCCTTCATTCTTGGAAAACGATGTTGGTGTGTCCCATGATAAGATGTTTCGTTAGATCAACCCTCAAGTCAAATACTTCTTCAACCGAACCTTTAATTCTTTCTGCTAAGCTAGTGTCATTCTTCATAATGTCCCTGATACCGATTCTATCTCTGCCTTCCCATTGCACTCTCAATTCCCTAAATGCGACAATCATCCCAATGAATCCCCGTGAACCCATTTGAAATCTCACTGGCAGATCCAATGTTCATCTGGTCTAACTGATATAGCCTCAGTGGTATCTTTCTCAACAGCTAGGCACCCTATAACTGCAACCGGGTCCTTTCCTTTTAACCTTAGAAGTCACCATCTTATTTTACAGTCCATGGTTGTCCCTTATTTGACAGGAAAATCTATAGTCAAGATCACCTCGTATACCTCATAGAACCAGCTTAATCAATTACTACCAATTTTCCCAGATAGATGCTAAAATCTCAAGCCGCATGGCGTGACAACCATATAACATGTGCCACATGTTGATGTCTTTCCTAAGAGGTACGTAGCACCAATCTCAATTAGCTCAATTTATAAACAGGAACAAGAACTAGAAAGCCAACCGGTCGCCTCCGAGGGGCTAGCCTCAGGCTCTAACCATATCACGATGGTCACTCGAACTGGGGTAGGGTTATATGTACTCTTTGGTTCTTCCGTCTTTGTCTTCGGGCAATTCCTCTTGATGTGCCCTACCATTCATCATAAAAAAAAAATGCATTCACTCGACATTCTCCCACATGACGTCTCCTGCGCCTAGCGCACACTAAATAGCTCCTCGAAACCTCATTGCTATCCTAGCGGCCGCGCTAAATACTGTGGCTCCTCCCGTCAGGACCAAGAGTAATAAATTTTTTAGGGGTTTTTCTTTCCTAGTTACTGGGCCTCTGCCCCTACCTGATCCCACAAATGGGGATACCATTGCTTGAGCTTTCGCTAAAAGGCACTCTTACTCCATGTCTCGTCTTCTGCGTCCTCTATAATAAGGGCCCTCCCTACTGCCCAAGCATAGGCAACAATTTCCTACACTAGAGCGATCCTAACACTCTGGGGCATCCCTGGGTTCAATCCTTGAGTTGATCGCTCCTTGCAGGTCACATCCGTTGGTACCAAATCAAACGCGAATTTGGTCGATCTACCAAGCTCACTAACATTCTCTGTCACTGTCTTACTATTCTGAACTGAGTTCATAAACTCATCGGTCTTTACAATTCAAACTGCATCACAGTAGTGCCTCTCGTTGAACCATTGTCTGAGTTCCTTCCGATCCACCATGGCAACATTCTAGTTTTGGGATACGACTTCCCACCACGTCCGGGCATCCTCCCACAATATGTACGTGGCACAAGCAACCTTATCACTACCTTTCGCTCCTATATAGCCAAGGACAGAGCTAACCATGCATGTTCACTATTCAATTCTAAACGGGTCCAAACCTCCCTCAGAAACTGGAGGATAACACTTCTAGAATCTTTCATATAGTATTTTCCATCTGTTTCCACCCTCATGTTAAATCGTAACGGATGCCATTGTTGCCAACACACACAGGGCAGCGTTCCCTGATGGAACCCGCTGTCTCAACCACCTAATCTCTTCCTTTTGCTTTTGCAATCCTGCTTGCATGCCAGCAAACACCTGCTACCAATCTCAGGGTCGATGGATGATTCTGGCCTCACCTGTCATCATTCACATTGTCTAATATAGTTGACTACCTTGGATACAAAACTTCCAAATCTATCTACACCCGAAAACCTGGCCTACCGGCCCTAATACTCTTACCTAGCACTATACCATAGCAAGGCCAAACAACATAATAGCCATATATTACACATACCAGGATACAAATCCATAATGCTCATGCATCAATCATCAAACCTCATTCCCACAAAACACATACATACTCATCATGCTCCCTATTCTAGCAGATTAGGAAACTCAAATAAGTAGTTAAACAAATATTTCATTTAATACCAACCAACCCTGAGACAAGCTTATCTCTGGCAGCAAGCGTGCATGTTCGGTCAATCTCCAGGAACCATACACCTTGGCACGCTCTGATACCAAGTTGTAACGCCTTACTACCTTAGAGTCGTTACCAAGTGATTTATAAATGTGTCATTAACTCGCTATTCGAGGTTTTAGGTTAAAAAGTGTGATTAAATCAAAATAAAGACTCATTTAATGAACATTAAGTATAAAAAGTTGGTCGTTCATTGAAATTTGTAAAAATGTTACATTGGGATACCAAAATACTATTGTGAAATAAATTTACAATCCTCAAAACAACCTCAGCCGTGGCGGCTAGGTAGGCCAAACATGTACACACCGCTCCATGCCTTCAAACTCATGGTTGTTAGACCTTTTCCTTGCCCTTACCTGCACCACAGAGAACCCATGAGCCGAGGCCCAACAAGAGAACTTCAATCACAGCATACAATAATATATTTCAACAAATACATACTTAATCAAAACAACAAACAGTTACCAGTTCCTATTGGAATGCATAACAACACAACAGTATAACAGGACAATAGCACAATGGCATAACAACCTAATAGTACAGTAGCACAATAACACAATAACACGGTAATACAATAACACCACAACATCATAGCTGCACTGTAACACAACAGTACAGTAGCATAGTTGCTGCCTTCGCTGAACGGGTGTGTACAACACCCTTAGAGGGTCACCCCTTGGCGGTTTGCATTCAGCATGCTTAATGTCGATCCCAGCTCCTTGCCACTTCTGGTTCTTGCCGCTCCCGACTCTTGCTGCTCCCAGTTCTTGTCGATCAGTCACAATCACATGTATGGCATAACAACTAGAACCAATACATACGACACTATACACCACACAACTTTACAGGTACAAACAGTTCTCTTACCTGGTGTCCCGAGCTGACTACCAAAAGCGATCCTAAGCACGACCCTAATCATTAGCCTTACTGGTAAAACCTAGTCACAATGCCATAACAAATAGATATCCATCAATATATAATCAGTTTAGAACTTTGGATACAAATACTAGCCTCCGGGACCTCAAATCCTACTAAACCGGGTAGTAGAATCCTTCCCGAGCTTTAACATTTTGGTTTCCAAGCTTAAAACCCTTATTTGGCCAACATTGCCCATTTGAGCTGCGACCAAGCTCTTAAGGGTCGCGATGCGCTCAAGTCTGAGAGCATGACTCTCTCTACTTAAGGACATGGGATGCGGCGCGCCTCAGCTTGCGCTGCGGTGCCTGGGCAAACTTTCGAGGCCTCCAGACCTCATTGTTCAAGTGGGCCACATCACCTGATGAACAGGGTCGCGACTCGAGCCTTAAGACCCATAAATCTCACCATTTCTCTACATTTTCCCTGAACTTGATTCACCAAAAATCCACCCTAGACATAAACTAAAGCCAGAATTAAGCCTCTCAAGCATTCCCAAATACCATAGACTACACAACCACACTAGTAGCTAAGCCAAAACCCCATCGTAGCCCAAAATTCAAACCTTGAGTTTGAAACTAAAGAACACCAATACCAAACTCACAATTCAATAAAGAAACATAAGAATTCACTTTCCCCTTATGCAAATGATGACTCTGAATTGATCCTCAAGTGATCCTAGCTTGATTCCTCAGTCTTCAAGCTTTCAAATCATCAATTTTTGCACAAATTCTCCAAGAACCCCACTAGCTTCTATGCACACCACAAGGGAAAGAAGAAAATCCAGTAGGGAGAGAGAGAGAGAGAGAGAGAGAGAGAGAGAGAGAGTGAGAGAGAGAGAGAGAATAGGCTGAGAGTATCCTGTATGTTCTAATTGTTCCCCTAGGTTCTACACAACTCAAATTTGCTGAGTCACTCTAAGGTTGGGTCTATCCCTTGGCCAAAGGGCCAAAGGACCAAAACACCCCTTAAGCGCACTCTTATCCTTTAATGGCCCAAGGGCAAAACTTTCATTTGCCACATTTCTCGCTAATCCTCAAATTGTCCTATAAATCCCCATCTAATCCCGACATACTCAATTAATTACTAAATAATTACTCGCTACCCGGTAAATCTCAGGCACATGCCAAGTTCTCAAAATACCCCTAGGCTCACCCCGAGCTCGGTATCGGACTCCGTTATGACTATTCCACTAATCTGCTCCCTAGGATCGTATCAGACCATGCATCTCAAATATATCCCCATACCACTGGGGTCTCACTCACAATACACACACAAATACATTTATGCCCTCAGCGGGCCAAAATTACAAACACGCCCCTATTCATAGAAATGGGCCCATATGCATATTTAATACACAGAAGCATGCATGTCTAATCACATTACCACACAATTCATTTATATCATATCATCACACATATAATCCATTAATCGCTCATATAATCCCAATTAGGCCATCCAGGCACTGTAGTCAAGGCACTCAACCTTAATATCAAATTCGGGACGTTACAGTGGTGGTTCTTGTCACTCTGTTTCGCTTGTGCAAGAAAATCTATTCTATTTTAGGTTTGATTCTGTGTAAGGATGTCTAGCTATTATTTAGGAAAGTAGTTATTGGGGAATATTTTCCCCAACTTTATTCTTTGATTTATTTCCCTGAATAGGGGTCCTTGTAATTCTTTATATACACGTTTTGTGTATAGAAAATATATAAGAAAAAATTGAACTATTATTTTTTACTTGGCATTAGAGCTAGCCGCACCCTAACCCTAGCCCTAATCATTTTTTCTTCCTCCTTATTCACCATGTCTGATGTCTCAAATGAATCCACCAATCTTCCCACCACTGTTCCGCAAACTGCCTTAGCCAAAACCATTTCATCTGAATCCCACTCTGTCCAAATCACCACAATTCGTTTAAATGGTGATATCTTTCTGAGTTGGTCCCAATCAGTTCAGATGTACATGAGAGGCCTTGGGAAAATGGGATATCTAACGGGTGAGTAAAAGGCTCAAGCAGAGGGGGATCTGACCTATAAATCTTGGGATGTTGAAAATTCTATGGTTATGGCGTGGCTTGTGAATTCTATGGAGGTGGAAATCAGCTCAAACTACATGTGCTAACCCAAGTCAAAGGAGCTTTGGGAGAATGTTGTTAAGATGTATTCTGACCTTGAAAATCAATCCCATATTTTTTAGTTGAATCTCAAGCTTGGTGAGATACGACAAGGAGAGGACACGGTTACAAAATATTTTAATTTGCTGAAACGAATATGGTAAGACCTGGATCTCTTTGACACCTACGAGTGGAAATCGTCTGAGGATGGCAAACATCATAAGAAAACTATTGTGAAAACTCAAATCTACAAGTTCTTGGCTGGATTGAATGTTTAGTTTGATGAGGTAAGGAGGAGAATCATTGGAAGATTGCCTTTACCTCTGATTGGTGAGGTGTTTCGGAAGTCAAAAGAGAGGAGAGTCGAATGAAAGTTATGTTGGGGAAGAAAGGACCTGAAACTACTATTGAGGGCTCAGTGTTGGCCACCATGGGAGCAGGTTATAACAGGAACACGCCATACTTGCATAAAACTAATGAAGAAATGCGAGTTTGGTGTGATTTCTATAATAAACCTCGCCATACTTGAGAGACGTATTGGAAAATCCATGGTAAGCCAACAAACTAGAAAAGTAAAGCAGAGAGAGAGAGAAAGAAAGGTCAGACCGAACTCCTACTGCAAATGAAGTCGAGTCCAGCACCTTCACTAAGGAGCAAATGGATCACCTTCATGCACTGCTGAACACTACCTCGTCCTCATCTGGTATCCCTATTGCTTCTATTGTACATGCAGGTAATGAAATATTAAAAATAAATGCTTAAAATTGCTGTCTAGAATCATCTGCTCCATGGATAATAGATTCTGGAGCATGTGACCATACGACAAACTCTTCTAAATGTTTTGACTCTTATATACCTTGTTCAGGAAATCAAAAGGCTAGGATAGTTGATGGTAATTTCTCATCTATTGAAGGAAAAATGTTTAATTAAAATTTATGAGGAGATAGATCTTAAATCTGTCCTCCATGTTCCTAAACTTACTTGTAATCTCTTATTTGTCAGCAAATTATCTAGAGATTCTAATTGTTGTGTGATTTTCTATGAATATCAATGTCTTTTTCAGGATCGTAGATTGGGAAAGACGATTGGTAGTGCTAGGATGATTAATGGACTCTATTATTTTAAAGATAAGACATCTAATAATAAAATTGCTCAAGGGTTTAGTAGCATTAGTTATCTTTCTGTTCATGATCAAATAAATGTTTGACATTATAGATTGGGCCACCCTAGTTTTTCTTATTTAAAACATTTGTTTCTAGCACTATTTAAAAGGTTGAATCCTTTATCTTTTCAATGTGAAAGTTCTTTATTGGGCAAGAGCCAACATCAATTCGATGTTAAATATTTTTATCATCATTCAAAACTATTTTATCTCTTTCATAGTGATGTTTTGGGGACCTTCAAAGGTTACTACCAATTCTGGAAAAAAAATGGTTTGTTACTTTTATAGACGACAATGTTGGTATTAAAAGAGCAAATCAAAGATACGCAGCGGGGAATGAGCCATTTTTAATAATTATTAATACCAGCCAAGATCACACACACACGCACACACACACACATATATTAAATCCTATAAAATCAGATTAGAGATTACATCTTGTAGCCTATCAAGTGTCCTCAAATCTTTTTGTATAAAATCAACGATCTTCCTAACCAAGTTCTGAAAGCTCACACCTTGATCTTTGAGACCAATCCTCAAATACACAGGGACGTGTGTGGGCAAGTAGGATTCAAAATATTGATTTACTAGATGTACTAACACATGAGATCTAGAGAGGTTTGATAGAGAGAAGAGGAATTGAATAGTTTTCAGGTTTAGGAAAACTATCGCTTTTGTTTCAAAAAGAGAGTCTGACAGTCTATGAAAAACAATCACTTGAAAAGTATAGTTTCTTTTCGGGTTTATAAAGATAATTAACTAATTTAATTAATCTTTATTTTATTAAAATAAACATATCAGTATTTAACCATATTTAATTATTTAATTTAAATCATATTTAAAAAGGATAATTAAATAAAAAAAATTAATTGAAATTCAAAATTCAAATCTTAGGGATAGAAAATCCATGTGTGTGGCACCACACTCACTGTAAAGTGAGTGGGTCGACCACACCATTAGGGTTATCCCTAATTTTCTCATTTGTTTATTTAATTAATATTTATCCCAAAATAAATATCAGTTAATTCAAAAGTAACTTTATCTTAAAATACCAGTTTAAATAAATAAATAAATATTTTATCTAAATAAGATAATTATTATTCTCTATTTATATATTAATCCAAAAAAGATTAATATTTAATTTAACTTATAGATTTTCAAAATAAAAACTATATAGTTAAATAATTAATTCATAATTAATCAATTGCCCATAACTATCACATAATTATTTTATTTCCCTTAAAAATTAATTCCTTTGCAATTAAGTCCTTCTCTCTACAAAACTTTGTATTGACATCCATACCCTTGACATTGTAGGACAGAGGTGATCTGGGACCATGGACCTATAATACGAAGCTCCAATAAACCAGATTATTAATTAAACTCTTTAATCTAATAATTTTATTTATTAATTACATGATGACTCCACTATAAATATGGAATTGCACTCTAACTATTTCTAGAATTATATTTACAAAGTTTTCTCTTGTAGTCTATTGATATAATCAATAAATGTAGTTTTGTCCTCCATTTATTGATTCGCCAATTAGAGCTGATCAATATTGCCGTTTTACCATTCTAATTACCTCTTGATCATTAAGTGTCATTAATTCACTAGCGAATAACTCATCTATAATAAAATTATAGATTTGAGCTCAATAACTATTCAGTTACAGAATTAACCCTTAAGGGAACCAATATTCGATTCGTTAAGAAAGTATGGATTCCATTATTGTAATTCATGTTCCCAGCCAATCGTGATATTAAATATCCAAACAAAAGTCATTGGCCTCATTATACTAAGAAACCTTAACGACTGAATGAAAAGATCCAATAAACACAAACATGAGTTCATGAATACTCACAATTTACACTGATTTACAAATGATCATCTATTATGATAATAATCAAATCTTTATGTCAAACGACAAGTTTATAAAGATAATTATTTCTTATCAATTCTGTCCTATATAATATCTATTATATACAACACCTTTACTAAGATGTCTATCCATATCTATAAACCGAATTTAGATCACTTGCATCCTGTATGCTTAGTAAACTGCACTATTAACCATTCATTAAAGATTCCATACTTTAATATGTTACTGACTATTTTATTCATTATATATGATCTTAATTCTCTCGTACTAATACAATATCATATTCTCATGAATAAAAAAAGAATTTTCTTGATATTATCATATAATTAATTCAAACAATAATTATAATATTCAAATATAATAAAAAAATATTTTTATTTAATTCAATAAAATGTCTTTACATGCTTTTAGGGCATTAATCCTAACGATTTCCCACTTGCCCTCAAAGCAAGTGAGGCATCTCCCTTAATCCCATGTTGCATACATGACCCATAAACAACTTTGCAGGAAGTGTCTTGGTAAACGAGTCAGCCAGGTTCTATTCCGATGTTATCTTCATAACAGTCACATCACCTCGGTGTACAATCTCTCTAACCAGATGGTATTTCTTTTCTATATGCTTTCCTCTCTTGTGGCTTCTTGGTTCCTTGAAGTTAGCTACTACTCCACTATTGTCACAGTATAGGATTAGTGGCTTATCAATATTTGGAACTACTTCCAAAGCAGTGTAGAACTTGCTCAACCAAACTGCCTCCTTAGCCGCTTCACAAGCCGCTATGTATTCAAAGTCAATGATTGAATATGCTATGCTGGATTGTTTAATACTCCTCCAGACCAAAACTTCTCCACCAAGAGTGAACACTGACCCAGACGTCGATTTATGACTGTCTTTGTTTGATTGGAAATCAGAATCAATGTATCCAGTAGGGTTCAACTCACCCCTGAATATACAAGCAAATAATCTCTCATTGTCCTAAGATACTTGAGAATATGCTTTACTGCAATCCAGTGTTCCAAATCAGTGTATCGATATAATTAGCTTGAGAAATTTCCAAAAGCTTGTTCTTCCTATCCCTTAGGATTTGGATTCCCAGAACATAGCTCGCCTTGCCCAAATCTTTCATTTGGAACTTTTCGGATAACCACTTCTTCATGTTTGACAATGTCTCTACATTGTTGCCAATGAGGAGAATGTCATCCACGTAAGGAACTAGGAAAACCATTACTTTCCCTTTGATGCATTTGTACACACATGCTTCTTCGACATTCTATTCGAAGCCATATGTTTTAATTGTTTCATCAAATGTGATATTCCAAGATCTAGATGCTTGCTTTAATCCATAAATGGATTTCAGGAACTTACACACTTTTTGATCTTCCCCGCTCTTGATGAACCCTTTTGGTTGTACCATATAGATACTTTCATCAAGACATCCATTTAGAAAGGTTGTCTTGACGTCCATTTTCCATATATCATAGTCATAGGTGGCAGCTATGGATAAGAGGATGCAAATGGATTTAAGCATGGCCATAAGAGAAAAATGTTTCTTCATAATCAACACCTTCTCTCTGAGTGTATCTTTTGGCTACTAGCCTTTCTTTCAAAGTCTCCAATTTCCCATCTACACCACTTTTCTTCTTGTATATCCATTTGCACCCAATGGCTTTGACATCTTCAGGTGGATCTACAAGTTCCCGGACATAATTGGAATACATAGATTCTATTTCTTGGTTCATGGCTTCTTATCATTTCTCCTTTTCAAGATCATCCATTGCCTCTTTGAAGGTTAATGGATCATCCTTGTTTGTATCAGATTCAAGGACATGTGCCTCATGTTCGTAGCGAACAGATTGTCTTACAATCCTCCCACTACGACGTTGCACCAGGGTTTCCTTTTCAGGAATACCGGTCTCCTTTGTTTGTCGTTTATCATTTAATGATGATGATGAAAGTTATGGGTTCTTATCAGCTGTGAGTTCCTCCAAAACTACTTTGCTCTGATGTTTATAGTTATTCATATCGTCATGTTCAAGAAAGGTCGCATTTGTTGAAACAAATACTTTTTGATCCTTGGGACTATAGAAATAATTGCCTCTTGTTTCTGGAGCATAGCCCACAAAAATGCATACTTCAGACCTTGAATCAAGTTTCCCTGGCTTAGGTCTAAGAATATGAGAAAAACTACCCCAAATGCAGAAATGATGCAAACTAGGTTTGTTTCCATTCCACAGTTCCAGTGATGTTTTTCTTATGGTCTTAGATGGGACTACATTCAAAATGTAAGTCGCTGTTTGAAGTGCATATCCCCAGAATGAGAGAGGAAGTGAAGAATAACTTAACATAGACCTGACCATGTCTAACAAAGTCCTGTTTCTTCTTTCAGAAACACCAATTTGCTATGGTGTTCCTGGTGCTGAGTTGGGATAGAATACCATGCTCCATCAAGAAATATTTGAATTCTAAATCCAAATATTCTCCACCTCAATCAGATCAAAGTGTCTTAAGAGTTTTACCTAATTACTTCTCAGCCTCAGCTTTGAATTCTTGAAACTTACCAAAGGTTTCATATTTCCTAAGCATTAAGTAAGTATGACCATATCTTGAGTCATCGTCAATAAAAGTGACGAAATACTCATACCCACCTCTTGCTTGTACATTGATTGGATCACAGACATCGCTGTGTACAAGTTCCAAAGGTTCTTTAGCTCTGTTGCCTTTCGCTGAGAAAGGACGTTTGGTCATTTTGCCTTCTAGACAAGATTCACAAACTGGAAGAGTTCCAACTCTTGTTCCCTCAAAGGTCCATCTTTTGTTAACCAGTTTATCCTGTCTAGACCTACATGACGAAGCCTAAGATGCCAAAGATATGTGTCACCCTCATTTGAAACTTTTTGTCTTTTGTTTCCTTGCGATTTTGCTACTATAAATAATTCTAAGTTATTAAGCATTCGTTCAATTTGATGAAAGCATTTAAAGTCTGAATATTCAATTGCATGTCTAAAGAAAAATTAAGAATAATAAAACTATAAATGAAATTTTCTAAAGTCAATACATGCAATAAAATTTAAAATACTAAAAGAAATAAACTAAGACATTTTTTCAAACAACAATAAAGATTTCTTTTAATAATAACTAAAGAAATTTAAACTAAAAGAACTTTCTTCAACGCTTTCTTGAACTAGATGATTTCTCTATCTTTGACTTCATGAACATCATCAACATCCTTTTTTTGAATCATAAGATTCAATTATCTACATAGAAGAATAAATATTGTTAGTGGACCCTGAGTATAAATTCAGGATGACAAATCTTTTTCCACTTAGTTATAAGAATGAATAAATCATATTTACCTTCCTTATTCTTCATAATTTCAGCGATTATTTCACACTTGGTCGATAAGATTTCATTATCATAAAACCACTTATCATATATGTGTTCATATGTAGCATGGATGGCCTCCCATATATCATATGTAGTTTTAAGGTTTTGTAGAGTATTTGTGGTCTCTATATTTACTGATTGAAGCAAGTAATACATTTCCATATGATTTATCCTCAACCACTTGGCGTACTCAAACTGATCATTCATTGAAGCTTCTATTGGTGGTTCTTGAATTAGTGGTATTTGTAACGTCCCGAATTTTCTAATAGGGCTTAGTGCCTTGATTAGCGTGCCGAGAGGGCATAAATGAATTATTACATGAACTTAATTAAATATATGTGTGATTATGTGAAATATATGAGTTGTGTTAAATTATAACTATTTATGCATGCTTATGTGTATTAAATGTGATTGTGGGCCTGTTTTTGTGAAAGGGGCACTTTTGTAACTTTGACCTGATAGGGTTATAATTGTAATTATATGTGTGATGGGATTGGAGCCACATTATTATGTGGATATATTTGCCATAACTAGCTTAAGTTGATCCTTTAGAGAGATTTGGCAAAAAAGTCACAACGGTGATTTATACCCGGCTTGGGTTGAGCTAAGGGGTATTTTGGTAATTTTGCCTAGTTCGAGAATTAGTGGGGCATTACTGGAGGAAATGTTTTTATTTGGAGGGTTAGTAACTTAATGGGGAATTTAGGGTGTTAATTGAGGTTTAGTGGGATTAATGACAAATGACCAAATTGCCCTTGGGATTAGACTTTGAGTTTTAGTGGGGCAAGGGGTAAAATGGTCAATTAACCCTTGGTTTAGACCCAATGCAACTGCAACCTTCCCATTCACGTTCTAAGCTCTCTACCTCTCCTTTTGGTCATTTTCAAGCACTCTTTCAAGGAACCAAGCACAAGGGTTAGTCCAAGTTGAATTGGGGAATTTTTTTGGAGAACTTAAGTTATTGGAGGGATTAGGAGTTGCCCAGGACTCTTCTACACTTAGAGATTTTCATAATTCAGAGGTATGCTTACTTAACTTTGGAATTTCTCATGAATTTTCTTGTGTTCTTGAGCTTTGGGGAATTTGAGTTTGGATATATGGATTTTGGGGATTTGATGTTACTTAGGTTATAGAATGATGTTAGTAAATGGTTTTTATACTGTATTGAGGATTTGTTTGCTGCTGGAAATCTTGATTTGTAAAGTGATTCTCGAATTTTGGGAGAAAAGCTTGAGTTTAAAATTCAAAAAGTGAAAATTAATGTTCAAGGGTGTTTTGATATGTTTTTATGGTGTCTTGACATGGGATATAGTTTTCTAAGTTGTATGAAGCGTTTTGGGGTCATAAACCTATTGGAAATTCCTGGTTGAGTCGAGTTTCAGATATGGTTTTGTAGGGGAATCATGGTTTTGGTTTTGGGGAAGAACACTAAGTTTCTCAGTAATTTTCGGGTTTCTCGGTAATTGTGGCGCAACCGCGCTAGTGTCCCAAAAACCAGGGAATTTCGGTTGGGATTGGGGTACCGATTCTAGGGGCGTGACATCGCCAATACCCTAGAAAGTCCAAACTTTCTGCAGGTGTGACCGTGCTAGGGGCAGGCGCGACCGCTCCAGGTGCCCTGAAATGTGGTTTTACTAATTTTTAGGATTAGGGCTCAGGGAGTTTGGGAATCCATTTGGTGGTCCACTTGGGGGCTCGAGGGACGTTGCTAACGTCCTAACAACCAGGAATAGTAGTCTTAAGAGTAGGGTTTGGAATGAGGCTCAGGATTTGGAGTCAATCCCTGATAAGAGTATGTTTATGTTGTGACTAGATTATCGCAAGGCTCGGGATCAGGATCATACTTGAGGTTGTATCGTCTATCGCACGAATCTCGAGGTAAAAAAACCGCACCCTGGTTGTGATCGGGGCTTGGACCCCCTGTAAATGGATATAATTATGATTATTCGATTGGGCATGTTTGTTTATGCTGTATCTGGTTGTGTGTTGTGCAATATATAAGTGATTATATCAATGCTGAAAGTCTGGCATAAGCGAGCCGGGGTCGACATTAAGCGTGCCTAACACAGCCCGACCTAAGTGAGATGGGGGCGGCCATGAGACAAGAGGACCCAACCTAAGGGCGTTGCGTCTGAACGTCACATAAATAAACAGATTAGGATATATGTTTGATTGAGCAAATTATTACTGCAAAGCTTATTGCTTATATCCCATTACTTATTGAATTTTTCGATTCAAGTTTACTACTTATATGTTGTTGCTCATTGTATTCATTGATTTAAGTTTTCTTGCTGAGCCTTGGCTCACGGGTGTTATATGGTGCAGGTAAGGGAAATGGAAAGTTAGACTAGTCGTGAGTTGGAGAGCTTTAGGGGCAGTGTGTACATCAACAGCTGCTCGACCGCCACGGTCGAGGGATTAACAAGGACTGGAGCTAAACTTAATTTTCTTACTTAGGCTGGCTTAAGTTGTAATTATTTTGAGAGTTGTAAATGCCTTGTAAACACTTATTTTTGGGATCCCATGTACAGACTCACACTTTTTAATGAAAAACAACTAATCCTATGATCAAAATATTTTAACCCTAATTCATTAATTATCCTTAGTAATGCGCTTATATCCAAAAGACTTGATTAGCAAGTCCAACACTATTTAAAATACACAATTCAATGGTTTTGGCTATCCAAGGCATTACAACTTGGTATTAGAGCGGTCTAGGTTTAAGGGTTCCTAAAGACTGGCTGGGCATGTACACTCGCCGCTAAAGACAAGCTCGACTCAGGGTTTGGTAACTATATATGTGATTATATGCTTGGCTGTTCAAATGAAATATGAATGCCTTATTTGCTTGTTTAATAGGAAGCATGAGATATACTGATAGGGCCTGGCCCTTGACTGCTATGTGTATATGATAAGGCATGCTTATTAGCATTGCTACGATATATGGATAATGATTGGAATTTGTGTTAGAATTGTGATTACATATCATTGCTTGATTGTGGCATTAGACCGTGGGGTGACTTAAAAAACCTGTTATCATTGCCTAATCAGCCGAGTCATTGATTGCAGATAAACTTGGAGAGTTATGCCTTCAAGGCGATCAATTCAACTAGTTGGCGCTGAGATCGAGGCTAGAGATGATAACCAGGGCCAGAACCCTCTGCCAGTCCTTGAGAACTGGCAGTAGATGCTTGCTGACATGCAAGCTAGACTTCAGAGTTAAGAGAAAGAGATTCGCCTTCTAAGAAAGCAGGTTCCTCTAGGGAACGTTTCACCAGACTTGCCACTTGTTGTGGCACCAGTCGTACAACAACCTAATATTGGGAACAGGTGGGAACCATTGTACAATAGATTTGGGAAGCAACATCCTCCAATCTTTGAGGGAGGACTAGATCCACTTAAGGCTGAATAGTGGATGGGTCTAACCACCTCCATCCTGGACTTCATGAGGGTGGTAGGTAATGATAGGGTGGCCTGCGCCACTTACATGTTGTGAGATGATGCCTGCATTTGGTGGGAGGTGGCATCTAAGACTCGAGATGTTTCCATTATGGGTTGGGATGAGTTCAGAGACTTGTTCAACTAGAAGTACTACAGTAATGCCGTTAGGGCGGCAAAGGTGAACGGGTTCACTAATTTGGTACAGAGCAGCATGATAGTTACTGAGTACGCCCTGAAAGTTGATAGGCTAGCGAAGTTTGCACCTGATCTAGCGCCTACAGATGTAGCCAGGCAAGACAGGTTCGACCAAGGGCTGAATGCTATGATAGCCCGGGATGTGCGGATTACCTCAGTGCCTGGGAGACTACTTATGCCCAGGTGTTTAAGAAGGCCCTTACAGTTGAGGAGGCAGAAAGCAAGATATGGAGGGAGATCGCTGCAAGACGAGATGTTCGAAGGGCATTGCTTCCATTTGTGGGATCTAGTAAGGGCGGAGGTCCCAGTGATCACAAGAGGAAGACCCCCAACACCTCGACCACTTCCGGTCCTGATAGGAGGGTCCAGAGCAGCAGTGAGGCATGGGGAAGTTAGTGTGCTCGGTGCAGGAAGTGCCATCTGGAAAAATGTTGGGAAAAAGCATGTTACTTATGTGGGGTGATTGGACATCTCAAGAAAGAGTGCCCGACTTTGAAGAAAGAGGAACCAAGGAAGGCGGACAATTTGACTCCAGCTCGAGTGTTTGCCTTGACTCAGGCAGAGGCAGAGGCTGAGGCTAGTCCCTCGGTGGTGACAGGTCAGCATTCTAGCCCTGACACTTCATATACTGTATTGATTGACTCTGGTGCTACACATTCATTTGTTTCTAGCAAAGTGATTGATAGATTGTGTAGGCCTTGTGATTATTATACTGCGGGGTTTGGGACTATATTGCCTACAAGGGAACTCGTAATTTCTAGGAGATGGGTGTAACGCCCCAACTCCTGGGACCGTTACGGTGTGCCTTGTAAATAGTGCTAAACTCGCTAATCGAGTCATTTGGCCAAAATCGTGATCTAAGTATGATTAGCGGTTTAGGGATTAAACATTTTGGTTAAGATATAACGTTTCACTAGAACGTTTAACATATACATTGGGATCCCGAAAATACAATTCAGAGTTTATTACAGAAAATATTTACAACAGGCCGTTCTAAGCGGCAAAACAGGGTTCAACCCTAGTTCCACTTTAAACCTCGGCCGTGACGGACGAGCAGCTGCATATGTACACGTCATCACCTAAGCCCTCCAACTCAAGGATGGTCTAGCTTCCTCTTGTCTTTACCTGCACCACATAGCACCCGTGAGCCGAAGCCCAGCAAGAAAACATAACACTTTTCATAAACATTATCAAATGATTATCATTATAATCACACTGAATATAAAGCTTTCAAACCAATGGGTGCACATCACATGATTCTAGCGGGAGAGTGGCTGTTAAGTAAGCCACCAGCCTCCAAGCTCTGTTTTGTAGCGGGAGAGTGGCTGTTAAGTAAGCCACCAGCCTCCAAGCTCTGTCTTTTAGCGGGAGAGTGGCTGTTAAGTAAGCCACCAGCCTCCAAGCTCTGTCTTTTAGCGGGAGAGTGGCTGTTAAGTAAGCCACTGGCCTTCAAGCTCTGTTTATTCATCGACCCTCAGGGTCGGTCAGGCATTAATGCTCCTTGAGTCATTCAATGCTAGTAATTGATTAGATCTAATCTATGTTGGCTTGCGTGATTCACGCTAAGGCCGTTCTGACAAGTAAGTCAGCGCTTCCTGACCTGTGTCCAGTAACACTGCCAAGCCTGACAAATAAGTCACAGCCTCACAGCTGATACTAACACTTTTGTCGATTCTGTATTCAGTCCATACACAAGTAAGCAATGCTATCAATATGTATCATATGCCAATTATCCAAGAATAGGGCATTCAGCATGCTTACTAAACAGTTTCTAGCACAGTCATGATCATGCATAAACTCAGAGGCTCAAGCTCTGACCAATCTCATATTCATCGTTCATGGCATGCCCTATCACATGTTTCACGTGCATTACATGCATCACACTTAATTATCTAGCATGCCTCAACAACAGTCATATGCAAATGGGCAAGATTTGCCAAGCATTCATTATGCTAACAATGTTTACATTTAAACATCCAACATGCATCATTCATAGCCATGCATGTCATACTCAATAGCCAATCAACATGCATCATAATAGCCATGCAGGTCATGCTCAATAATCAATCAACATGCATCCATAATAGCCATGCATGTCACATATACACAGGGTGCAGTTTTCTTACCTCAGATTCGAGCTAGTACCAATATAAGAACGATCCTTGAGAACGATCAACCTTTAAGTCCTTAGCGGTCACCTAATCATAAACATATATGAAACACCATTAATAACATGATAATCAAAGGTTCCACACCAATATCTAGCCCCCAAGAGATCAATCCAAACTAATCCAAGTAGTAGGGACACTCCCGAGGCCCATAACTAAGTTCCCGGGGTCAAAACGAGCAAACGGGGCGAAAACAGGGCAAGGGCTGCGGCCCTAGCACCTTGGGCCGCGGCCCCCAGGGTTCTCTGAGGCAAGGGCCGCGGCGCCCTCCATCTAGGGCCGCGGCGCCCAGCAAGGCTCACTTCCTGACACCTGCTTCTTCGAACTAGGGCCGCGGCGCACAAGAACAGGGTCGCGGCCCCCAACCCTGGGCCATTCCCAAACGCGTTTTAAACACTCCAAATCTTTCAAAAACATACCCAAACATTCCCAAATCATCAAATAAAAGTTCCCAAGCTTCCTAATACTCCAAAACCCTCAAAACCCAAAGCTCAAACCGACCAAAAACTCAACAATTAACAAAGTCCAATTCTAAGCTTCAAAACTTTAAAAAACTTAAAACTTCAAACTTAGATTACCTTCGATTGGGTTGTTTCTCGTCAAATCCTTCGATTAAGAAGCTTCTAATCTTTCCTAGGATCTCTATGCCTCGACCCTCGCTTGATTCCGACTCCTAGAACTCAAGATTTCCTCAAAAAGGCTCAAACGGTAAAACAGACTGTTTTGAGAGAGAACGAGAAGTTTCTAACGTATGTTCTTATCTGTCAAGCTACTTCAAGCTTAAGCAAACCTTAAATAAAACCTAGTGCTCGGGGTCCCGAAAACACCCCCGGGAACACTATAGTCAAAACTTCCAGAATTTCACCCTGATCTCAAATATTCCCAATCTATCACCAAATAACATTTCTATTACCCCAAAATTGACCCCGTTATGATAAAACCGCTAACTCATTATATATGACCGTCTCATGCCGCATAGCTCGAATATATCTCCATAATAATGAGATCTCATTCACATGTTACAATATGCACCCAATTTACAAATATGCCCTCAACAGGCCAAATTACCAAAATGCCCTTATCATTTTAAATACTCCCATACGTATGCATTTATCATCATATAATAATATAATTCACATTAACATGTATATATTCATTTTATAACATATTAAATCAATTATGGCCCTCCCGGCCTCCTAATCAAGGTCCTAAACCTTATTAGGAAATTTGGGGCATTACAATGGGTTAGATCACTGCTAGTGGTGGTGGACAATAGGGAACTATCAGTGGATTTGATTGATCTGGGCATGGATGATTTTGACATGATTTTGGGGACGGATTGGTTAGTCAGGTATGAGGCGACTATAGAATGCAAGAAGAAGATGGTGAATTTCAAGCCTGAGGGTGAGGACCCCTTCATTTTTGTTGGTACTGTGCATGGACCCTGCATTCCCATGATATCAACACTAAGGACTAGAGACCTATTACAAGGAGGTTGTATAGGATTCCTAGCTAGTGTGGTGGACATCACTAAGGTCATGTTAGTGGGACCAGAGGAGACCAGATTGTTATGTGAGTTCTTAGATGTGTTCCCTGAGGACTTATTGGGACTGTCGCCGCACTGAGAGATCAATTTGTCATTAAGTTAGCACCAGGTACAAAACCAGTGTCGAGGGCACCATACAGAATTGCTTTGACAAAGCTGAAGGAGTTGAAGGTACAATTATAGGAGTTATTGGACCTGTGATTTATAAGACCTAGCTTCTTACCATGGGCCACTCCAATTTTTTTTATGAAGAACAAGGATGGGACCCTGAGGATGTGTATAGATTACAGGGAGTTGAACAAGCTGACCATCAAGAATAAGTACCCCCTACCGAGAATATACAACCTATTTGACCAGCAGCAGGGTATAACAGTGTTCTCGAAGATTGATTTTTGATCTGGTTATCACCAGCTGAGGATCAAGGATGAATATATTCCAAAGACGACCTTTTGCATGAGGTATGGGCATTACGAGTTTCTGGTCATGTCATTTGGGTTGACCAATGCCCCAGATGCATTCATGGATCTGATGAACAGGGTGTTCAAGGATTATCTGGACCAGTTCGTGATTGTCTTCATCGACAACATCCTGGTTTACTCTTCTTCAGAGGCAAAGCATGAGCAACATCTCCAGTTTTTTTTGCAGAGATTGAGGGAGCATCGACTGTACGCAAAGTTTAAGAAGTGCAAGTTTTGGTTACCGCAGGTGGCATTCCTAAGTCACATTGTCAGTGGAGATAAGATTAAGGTAGATCCGACTAAGGTGGGTGTAGTTAGGGATTGGCCGAGGCCAAGGAGCGCCTCGAAGGTTAGGAGTTTCCTTGGGTTGGCAAGATATTATCAACGATTCGCGGAAGGATTTTCAAAGATTGCTACACCATTGACAGAATTGACACAGAAGAATCTCAAGTTTGTGTGGTCAGAAAGATGTGAGAATAGATTCCAGGAATTGAAGCGACGGGTGATTACTTCTCCAGTACTCAGTCTCCCTTCAGATGGGGATAAGGTTGTCGTATATTGCGACGCATCAAGACTAAGGTTAGGATGTGTGTTGATGCAGAGTGGGAAGGTCATTTCCTACGCATTGCGACAACTGAAGGAATATGAGCAGCGATACTCTACTCATGATTTGTAATTAGCAGTGGTGGTATTTGCACTGAAAGCGTGGCTACACTATCTATATGGAGAAAAGTACGAGATATACACCAATCATAAGAGTTTGAAGTATTTCTTCACCCAGAAAGACCTAAACATGAAACAGAGACGTTGGCTAGAGTTGGTATAGGATTATGACTGTGAGATCCTTTATCACCCCGAGAAAGCCAACGTAGTGGTAGACGCTTTGAGTCAGAGAGGCCCGTGACAGTTGTTTAGCTCAAAGTAGATATCGAAGGAGTTGGCGGAAGATATGAGCAGAGCAAAGATAGAGTTGGTAGTGGGCCAGTTAGCAAATATTACTTTGCAGTCCAGTCTCTTGGAGAGAATAGTGGAGGGCCATATAAGAGATTCACAGCTGAGGAAACTTAGAGAGGATGTCCTAGCTGGAATAGCTAAGGACTATTCTATTTTAGATATAGGTTTGCAGAGATACAAGGATTGAATTTTTGTTCCGATGGACATGGATATTAGACAAGAGATCCTTGATGAATCTCATACCACACCATATTCATTACATCCAGACACCACGAAGATGTATTAGGATCTAAGGTCGTTTTATTGGTGGCCTGGGATGAAGAAGGACGTGGTCGACTATGTAGCGAAGTTTTTAACCTATCATCACGTAAAGGCTGAACACCAGCGACTAGCAGGGTTGTTACAACCTTTAGGTATTCCCAAGTGGAAATGAGAAGATATTACTATGGATTTTGCGGGAGGCTTGCCCAGGACAGTGGGGCAACATGACTTGATATGGGTGATAGTGGACAGATATACCAAGTCAGCTAATTTTTTACTGGTGAGGAACAAACTATATCGTGGATCAGTATGCAAAGTTGTATGTGAGGGAGATTGTGTGTCTCCATGGGGTTCTGAAATCTATAGTGTCGGATCGGGATCCCATTTTTACCTCCAAGTTTTGGGGAAACTTGCAGAAGACTATGGGGACTTAGTTGAAGTTCAATACAGCCTATCATCCTCAGACAGATGGGTAGTCAGAGACGACGATTCAGATACTATAGGACATGCTTAGGGAATGCGTACTGGATTTTGAGGGGTCTTGGAGTAAGTATCTCTTGTTGATTGAATTTTCATACAATAACAGTTATCAGTCAACGATTGGAGTAGCTCTATACGAGATGTTGTATGGAAGGAAGTGTAGGTCGCCCATTCATTGGGATGAGATGGGAGAAAGGAAATATTTGGGTCTAGAGATGGTTTAGAAGACTAATGAGGCTATTGACAAAATTCGAGCTCGAATGCTCGCCTCATAGAGCAGACAGAAAAGCTATGCTGACCCCAAGCATAGGGACGTGGATAAAGAGGTTTGGAAGAAAGGGCAAGCTGAGCCCTAGATTCGTAGGACCTTTTGAGATCCTGGTGAGGATCGGGCAGGTAGCCGATAGGTTGGCTCTTCCCCTGTCATTATCAGGAGTTCATGATGTGTTTCACATCTCGATGCTTTGAAAGTATGTGTCTGATACGACCCATGTATTGGGATATAAGGATCTAGAACTATAGGCAGACTTGTCTTATGAGGAGCGACCAGTGCAGATTGTGGACAGAAGGAAAGGTTTTGAGGAACAAGACGATTCCTCTAGTTAAGGTTTTGTGGAGAAATAACAAGGTCGAGCAATCGACTTGGGAGCTAGAGTCGGTTATGCGGGATCAGCATCTCAAGTTATTCAAGTAAATTTCGAGGATGAAATTTTCAGTAGGAGGGGATAGTTGTAACGTCCCAAATTTGCTAATAGAGCTTAGTGCCTTGATTAGTGTGTCGGGAGGGCATAAATGGATTATTACATGAGCTTAATTGAATCTGTGTGATTATGTGAAATATATGAATTGTATTAAGATATAACTATTAATGCATGCTTATGTGTATTAAATGTGATTATGGGCTCGTTTTTGTGAAAAAGGGCACTTTCGTAATTTTGACCCAATAAGGGTATCATTGTAATTATACGTGTGATGTGATTAGAACCACATTATTATGTGGATATATTTGTGATAACTGGCTTAAGTCGATCATTTAGAGCGATTTGGCAAAAAAGTTACAACGCTAATCTCACTACAACAAATTCTACTTTCAATGACTCCCTACAATGTCTTACACCATTGGTGTAAGACATTAAAAATTAGAAGGGATTTTAAATGGCTAATGGTGTAAGACATTGAAAGTGCATATTAATGGTTACAATTGGAAGACATTAAAAATAGTGGAAGACGTTGGAAATAGGCTGGTAGTGATTTATGGGTACATCCAACGTCTCCCACTGGGAGACGTGGGACACGTGGCACGTCTCCCAGTGGGAGACGTTGGATGTCTCCTCTTATAAATCACTACCAAATCAGCCTTCTTCTTCCTCACACGAACCCGAGAGCACAAACCAGAGAAGAATTGGGCGATTTGGGGCTGCGTTTTTAGGGTTCTAAGGTAAGTTTTTTTTTATTTTCTTGATTTTTAGTTAATTATTTTGCAAATAAATCATAGGTTTTGCATTAGGATGAGTAATATACATGATTTTGTGTTAGTTTTACATTTTTATGCATTTTTTTTATATACATTGTATGTTTTTGTGGTTTTTCAATGGAAGTTTTTAGGGATTTATGATTTTATAGTTTTTTTTTTAATTTAACCTATCACATTGTATATATTTCATTAGAGTATATATGTTCATGATTTTTTTAAATTTTTATCAATTTTTATTTCGAAATTTAGATATATTTTTGTATATTTGAATTTTTTTTTAAATTGTAACTATTTTGTTATATATATAGTTATGTTAAAATAAATTTTTTAAATAATTTATAAAATAGAAATATATTAAAATTTTTATGTTTTTGTTTATTATTAAGTTTTTAGGTTATGAAATTTTATATTGATTTTTTGTTGAGGTTATAATTAGCGGCACATTGAGATTTTTTTTATTTGTTTACCAATATCATTTACTATTATTAGATATTTAGTGATATTTGTTTAGTAATGTTTAACATATTAATTAATTTAATTTCATAGGTTGTGATTTTTGTGGTGAGATTTTAGAGAGTATTTTGCATCAAAATTCCAATATCAATCACACATTTGAGGTAATTAAGTTTCTAAAATTACAATAATACGTTATATATTGCTAGATATTTAGTGATGTTTTATTTATTATTTATTAATTTAATTTTATTGGTTTGTGGATTTAATAGCGAATTTGATTACTAAGTGAAGTAACTTTGCTAGCTTTTGGATTAAAGATTGCAAGAGGTACATATATATTCTCTTACTTCTACTTTTAATATTATTAAACAAATGTTAGAGGAGTTTGAATATCTTAAATATTCATCCATAGTGAAGTAGGTTCTGAGATTAAAATTGTGTGCTGCGGTGATAACGGAAGGTTGAGAACTTGTGTGTATTAGTGAAGTATGTTCTGATAAATTTTACTGTGTGCTGCGGAGCTATAAGGAATAAACTTATTGTGTGTTGTTTGAATTGTTTGTTTTTCTATTCACATGCAGATGGTTAGGTCACTATTATAGGGGAAATGCTGCCCGATTTTATCTAGGATAATAAACAATTAGTTTTATATAGACATTCTATAAGGAAGAAACTTATTGTATGTTGTTTGAATTGTTTGTTTTGATATTCACATGCAGATGGTTAGGTCACTATTATAGGGGAAATGCTGCCCGATTTTATCTAGGATAATAAAAAATTAGTTTTATATAGACATACAACTTTATCACGTGCTTATTTAGTGTTGTTTCTTTTCTTTTCCATAGACATAGGAGAATATATGGATAAACAGTGGATGTCAGCGAATAGGTTATCTGCGGAATTTAGGAACGGGGTCGATTTGTTCTTAAGGTTTTGTTCGGAAAATGTGAAAGACCCAAATTTTACTTATTGTCCATGTCTTAAGTGTGGAAATGTTAAAAAGATGGATCTTAAAAAGATTAAAGAACACTTATATTTCAATGGGATCGACAAGAGTTACACAGTTTGGTATTACCATGGGGAGATAGCTCCGATTGCTCCAACTCTGCCAAGTAGACCAAAAGGAGTGAGGAGGAATATAGTGGAGGAGAACTGGGATCCATTAGATGAAATGATTGACGACGCACATTATGGATCAGGAGTAGACCCAAATAAGTTTGAGACACTCCTTAATGATGCCGAGAAACCAATTTACCCTGGTTGTACAAGATTTACAAAATTATCTGCGCTGCTTAGGTTGTACAATCTAAAAGCTAAACATGGCTGGAGTGATAAAAGCATTACTGAGTTATTTGGTTTCTTGAAGGAGTTATTGCCTGAAGTTAATGAAATTCCAATTTCATTTTATGAGGCAAAGAAGACATTATGCTCATTAGGCATGCAGTACGAAAAAATTCATGCATGTCCTAATGATTGCATATTGTATCGAAATAGTTTTGCAGACGCAAAATCGTGTCCTACTTGTGGTGAGTCACGATGGCAAATGAAAAGAAATGGTGACGATGTCAAGGAAGGAGTACCTGCCAAAGTTTTGTGGTACCTTCCGCCAATTCCTCGTTTCATCCGATTGTTTAGAAATGCCGAACATGCTAAAAGTTTGTCGTGGCATGCTAATGAAAGAATAAAGGATGGTAAATTAAGACATCCAGCTGACACCCTTGCTTGGAAGAGAGTTGATTTGAAGTGGCCTTCTTTTGGAAATGAATCTCGTAATATTCGTCTAGGTCTTTCGACTGATGGGTTTAATCCACATGCATCCCTTAGCAGTAAGTATAGTTGTTGGCCTGTTATGCTTGTTATTTACAATCTACCCCCATGGTTGTGTATGAAGAGAAAGTTTACAATTTTGACCTTGTTGATATCAGGACCTAAACAACCTGGTAATGATATTGACGTCTATCTAGCTCCTCTTATAGATGACTTGAAAACTTTGTGGGATGAAGGGGTTAAGGTTTATGATGCATATAGGCAGGAAGAATTTAATCTTAGAGCGGTCTTATTGTGGACAATTAATGACTTTCCTGCTTATGGAAATTTATCTGGGTTTAGTGTGAAAGGATATAAAGCTTGCCCCGTTTGTCAAGAAAAAACATGTTCTGAATACTTGAAACACTCTCGGAAAATATGTTATATGGGACATAGGAAGTTCTTGCCTAATACGCATAAACTTCGGACTTGGAAGAAGGCATTCAATGGTAAACAAGAGTTTGAAGAGGCTCCTGAGCCATTGAATGGGATCCAAGTACTTGAGAAGATGTCTAAAATTGTGTTCAAGTTAGGGAAGCCCAAAGTTCGTACACCTACAAAGATGAAACGTAGTCGCAAGGCCAAGGTTGTGGAAGAGCCAAAAGGGTGTTATAAAAAGAAATCTGTTTTCTTTGAACTTGAATATTGGCCTTTCTTACTTATACGTCATAATTTAGATGTTATGCACATAGAGAAAAATGTATGTGATAGTTTGATTGGCACTTTGTTGAATATTCCTGGGAAAACTAAGGATGGAATTAAGGCTAGACAAGACTTGGTTGCAATGGGTATAAGGGATGAATTGACTCCAAAACCAGATAAGAGACGAACATATTTACCTCCTGCAGCTTACACTCTTACTAAAGAGGAAAGAATGGAAATTTGCAGATGTTTGTTTAATATAAAAGTTCCAGACGGATATTCCTCAAATATAAGGTCATTGGTAGACAAGAAAAGTTGTATTCTGACTGGCATGAAATCTCACGATTGTCATATTCTAATGCAACATTTGCTACCAGTGGCCATTCGATCTGTGTTGCCTAGGAGAGTTCGAGATGTAATCACAAGGTTATGCTTGTTTTTCAAGTCACTGTGTTGTAAGGTGATTGATCCGCTAAAGTTACCTAAGTTAAGAGATGAAATTGTTGAGGTATTGTGTGAGTTGGAGAAATATTTCCCGCCGGCATTTTTTGATATAATGATCCATTTGACAGTTCACTTGGTTAGAGAACTAAGATATTGTGGCCCAGTTTATTTAAGATGGATGTATCCATTTGAGCGATATATGAAGATTCTTAAGGGGTATGTTAGGAATAGAAGTCGGCCGGAAGGATGCATCGTCGAATGTTATATTGCAGAAGAGGCAGTTGAATTTTGTTCTGAATACATGACTGGTGTACAGAAAATTGGGTTAAATGATGTTGAAAATGTTGAGATTCAGAGTCGTCGTGGTAGCGTTGTATGCACAGTAAGTCGAGATCTTCTAGATGAAGCGCATCGTCTTGTGTTGCAGAATATAAGTGAAATTCAACCTTATATCGAGTGAGTTATACTCATATAATACATTAAGTTTAAGTTATGTAATTTCGTATATTCAATTGTTTAACAACATATTTATAATTGAAGGGAACATTTTAATTGGATAAAGACCAAATTTCCATCCAAGTCAAGGAACTCAAAATGGTTACAAGACGAACATTATCGAACTTTTAGTAGTTGGATAGAACAAAAGGTAAATTGTGTTGATTATTGAAAGTTGTCATTAATTAGTACTTAATTACAAGGTGACATTTTTTGTTGTTTTTGGTATGTTGATTTGATAGGTTGTGTCAGAATTACAAAACACATCAAATAAGGTTTCAGACATTGTTAAGTGGATTTCTCGAGGACCTTCAGTTAATGTCATCAAGTTTCCATCATACATGATTAACGGTACTCTATTTAACACTAGGGAGCGCGATAACAACAGAAACACACAAAACAGTGGTGTTAGCCTTGTTGCTAAAACTGTGCAAGTCTCTAGTGCAAAAGATAAAAATCCAGTTGAATGTGATATGACTTTTTATGGAGTAGTTAATGAAATTTGGGAGTTAGATTATATCACAACTCGAGTACCTGTTTTCTTTTGTGATTGGGTGAAAAGTGACAGCGGCATAATATATGAAGATTTTGGTTTCACATTAGTTAATCTAAATCGAATTGGGCACAAATCTAATCGATTTATATTAGCTTCACAAGCGAAACAAGTATTTTATGTGAATGATCCTTCAGACAACCAATGGTCAATTGTTCTTCCAACGCAAACAAGAGAATGGAACATTAAAGATGGTGATTTACATGATATACCTCTCGGAGAAGAACTTGTCACATTCACCGCAATAGAAGATAATGACGAAGTTGATGATGATTGTATTTGTTTCCTTGAAAATGGTGAAGGATTGTGGGTTGATGATAATGGGTCTTGAGGTACCATTTAATAGGTTTCATATGTTTATGATATGTGAAATTCTTAGTTGTTATCACAATGTGTTTCATCTTTTGATTATGAGTGTCCAAAATTGTTATGATAATGATATTTATGTTTCACAGATGGAGGCTGATCCTTTTGGTGGTAGTTCTGATGAGGGAGAGCAACGCCCTAATTCTCAGTCAGTGGAGCAAGAAAATAAATCTGTGAGAGGACGTACATGGATGTCTAGAAACACCAAAAAAAGGAGTGAAGGACATCTTACTCCTGTTGAATACAATGAGTATGGTCAACTAGTGGGTGGATCTAGAAGTAATGTTTCATCACAGCTTGGATCAGTTGTTCGAGCAACTGTGTCCATCAACATTAACAGTTGGAAAGATGTTAGTGTGGTGGATAAAAATAAAATATGGGACACAATGAAGGTATATTTTTATTAATTATATTTCATTTAATGTTTTTAAAATATATATTATTTTGATAATATGCTTCTTATTACTTTCAAACTTGCAGAAAATTTATGATTTGGACCCCAAACAAAAGCAACAGATGTTGAAGGATGCGGGAAAGTACTTCCGAAATTGGAAGACTAATCTTACTAGGGTACACGTTTACGACGCTTTGAAAAAATACCCAAATGAGTTCCCGCCAGCTTTGCCATTTGGATTTGAGAATGTCATAACTCCGGATGAATGGTTAGCGTTTGTGAACTCAAGATTAACTCCCGAGTGGCAAAGAAAGAGAGAGGAGATGCAAAATTATCGAGCACTGAATAAATACAATCACAACCTCTCTAGAGGAGGCTATGTGCGTATTGAAGAGATGTTAATGGAACAAAGTGGGAAAAGTCTGACTGAACTTGATAGGGCAGATTTATGGAGCATGGGTCGTCGGAATGCAAAAGGAGAGCTAATTGGAGAGGCCTCTGAGATTCAAAAAAATATTGTAAGTGCTCATATTTAATAATGTTGATATGTCAAATTATTAGCTTATATATATAACTTTCTGTGAATATTGTTTCACAGGATCATTACCGGCAACTCCAAGCTGAGGGTAAATGGGCACCTGATGGCCCTGATGATGTGCTGACGAGGGCGTTGGGCACTCCTGAGCCTCGAGGACGTGTTAGGGCTGGAGGACACGGTGTGTCCCGCTCAGTATATTGGAATACTCCAACACCTACCTCAACGAAAAATAAATCAAAAGCCTCTTCTTCGAATGACGACATTAGAAAGGAATTTGAAGAAAGATTTCGAAAACAAGAAGAAGAGCATCGTCAACAAGCACAACGCCTAGAAGAGCGCCTTCAACAACAAGATGAGCTCTTGAGAAAATTATTGGCCCAACAGAGCGGGTCAGGATCTAACGTTGGAGTCCCACCAGCGCCATCATCATACTATGTGCCCGACCCACCAGTGCCACCAGCGCAGGCGTCCTACTATACTCCGGACCCAGTAGTGCCTCAAGCAGAACACCACATTGTTGCACTACAACCGCTTTTGCAAGAGGTAATTAAACTTTCTTGAATATTCTGAAACCAAATAAATTTCTTTACTGCTTCAACATGATTATTTGTATATAATATGTTTCTTATGCAGGGCCGAGCATGCCAATTAGCAATTGGTTCGGTTTCAAACATTGTTGCATCAGGTACACTCATTGAAAGAGAGGCAGGCAACAACTTCCAAGTTATGATTACGAGTGTTCTTAAGCCAACCTGTCCTCTCCCTTTTGCATATCCTGATTTGGACATGTACATAGTTGCTCAGGCCATTGGGACGCCAATAGCGTGGCCTAAGGATTTTGTCATTATATCTGAAGATGTAACTCATGAGGTGATGCCATGTTTTTACATAATTATCTTTACAATTCTATATTTGTTTGTAATTTTTTTAATTGTTGATATAATTGTATACAGACTCCCTCTACAAGTAGGACCAGATCACAACGACCAAGAGCTCCATCAACACAACAACCTCGAGAAAGAAGACGACAACAAACTCCTCCAACACAATTGGCCCAAACTCCATTGGAACGATTACAGAATATCGTATCTCATTGGGATGATGGCGAGTGTGTCAATCTAGGCATAGAGTCTGAAGTTTTTGATCAGGATATGTCTCACTGTTATATATTTAAGGATGACATACTTCAGTTTGCTCGAAAGGAGAAGATTGGACAAGCAGTACTCGTCAGCTACATGAGGTATATATCTGACAAATAAGTTTGTTCATTTAATTTTCTAATTTGATTTATTCATTCATATAACAATTTTTCATATTTTTGTATTAGGTTCATTTACAGATATGTGGTACAACAAGGTCGCCAAAATAAGTTTTTATTTGTCAATCCTAATATCGTCGCCACTCAAGGGAGTTCATTCGACGATCGTGTTCAGAATCTGTTCAGACGTTGCAATGACGTAAAATCAAAAGAACAAGTTATGCTTGTCCCTTGGAACCATGGGTAAGTTTAAAAACTTGTCATTTTTCCGACCCATATCAATAATTTCTTTGTTTAACATTTGAGCTATAATTTTTTTGTTTTTCTTATACAGTGAACATTGGATGTTGCTTATTTTGGCACCATATGCATATCATGTTTATTGTTGTGATCCGGTGAATTCAGAGCTAAATAACCGTGAGGAGATTGTATCAGTGATCGTCAGCGCTTTCAATCTTTTTTTCTCTATGAATCTTCCTGATGTCGAGATCCCTGATACTCTACGCATTAAGCAACCTCAGGTAAGTAACTTTAGCAGAAATTTTTGAACATTTATAATAATTAAGTAGAATAATATGTATGCATTTTTTAAAAAGTTTCAATTTAATAATAAATTACTCATATTTTTAAATAATTAGTGTCCACACCAACCGGACAATGTGGCATGTGGATACTACTTAATGAGGATGTTGAAGGATTTGATTGAGCATGCGAGTCCTGGGCATTACTTGAGAACGGTATTATTAATTAAAATTTACAAATTATTTTTGAAACTATAAATGTAATCAAATAATTAATTAATATATTTTACTTTATATTTCTTGCAGCTAACAAGCACATCATATACAGAGGCACAAATTGATGAGTTGCGACAAGAATGGGCGACATATATGTTGCCGATAATCCAAAGTTACCGACCTCGTTGATAGGTTTTTTTTTTTCAATTTTTTAACTCTTTCTTCATACACAAAGCAATATTTGTTCATTTTGAATATTTCTAACAAATATTGTATTTCTTGTATATATCTAACAAATATATTTTTTTCTTCCAATTTAATTGATTATTAAATTAATTTAAATTTAGATTAAAATAATTTAAATTTAAATTAATATTATTTCAATTTAATTAATTATTAAATTAATTTAATAATATTAAATTAATTAATATTAATTATTCAATTTAAATTAATAATATTAATTATAAATTTATTTAATTTATTTTTTTTTAAATGTGGGAGACTTTCAATGTCTCCCATTAGGAGAGGTGGGAGACTTTCAATGTCTCCCAATGGGAGAGGTGGAAAGTCAACATTTGACTTTCCACCTCTCCCATTGGGAGACGTGGGAAGTCACTCACCTCTCCCAATGGGAGACGTGGGATGTCTCCTAGGGACTTCCCACGTCTCCCATTGGGAGAGGTGAGTGACTTCCCACGTCTCCCAATGGGAGAGGTGGAAAGTCAACGTTTGACTTTCCACCTCTCCCAGTGGGAGACGTGGGAAGTGAGGCACATCTCCCAACGGCAGACGTGGGATATATACCTACAATGACCCTAGCAACAACGTCTCACTAAGTGGGAGACATTGTAGACTTCCAATGTCTCCCAATTAAAGTCATAAAACATCTATTTTGTTGTAGTGTCTATACCCTGCTCGGGGTGAGCCAAGGGATATTTTGGTAATTTTTCCTAGGTCGAGAATTAGTGGGGCATTACTGGAGGAGATATTTGTATTTGGAGGTTTAGTAACTTAATGGGGAATTTAGGGTGTTAATTGAGGTTTAGTGGGATTAATGGAAAATGACCAAATTTCCCTTGGGACTAGGTTTTGAGTTTTAGTGACGCAAGGGGTAAAATGGTCAATTAACCCTTGGTTTAGACCCAAGGCAACTGCAACCTTCCCACTCGCGTTCTAAGCTCTCTACCTCACCTTTTGGTCATTTTCAAGCACTCTCTCAAGGAACCAAGCACAAGGGTTAGTCCAAGTTGAATTGGGGACTTTTCTTGGAGAACCTAAGTTGTTGGAGGGGTTAAGAGCTGCCCAGGACTCTTCTACACTTAGAGATTTTTGGAATTCAGAGGTATGCTTACTTAACTTGGGAATTTCTCTTGAATTTCTTGTGTTCTTGAGCTTTAGGGAATTTGAGTTTGGATATATGGATTTTGGGGATTTGGTGATACTTAGGTTATAGAATGATGTCAGTAAATGGTTTTTAAACTGTATTGAGGATTTGTTTGCTTTTGGAAATCTTGATTTGTAAAGTGATTCTTGGATTTTGGGAGAAAAGCTTGAGTTTGAAATTCAAAAAGTGCAAATTAATGTTCTAGTGTGTTTTGATATGTTTTTATGGTGTCTTGACATGAGAATATAGTTTGTCTTAGTTGTATGAAGTGTTTTGGGGTCATAAACCTGTTGGAAATGCCTGGTTGGGTCGAGTTTCAGGTCTGGTTTTGCGAGGAAATCGCGATTTTAGTTTTGGGGAAGAACACTAAGTTTTTGGATAATTTTTGGGTTTCTGATGACCTAGCACGAACGCGCTTTGTTGTGGTGTGACCGCGCTAGTGTCCCATAAACTAATGAATTTTGGTTGGGATTGAGGTGTCGAGTCTAGGGGAGCGACCGCGCCAATACCCCAGAAAGCTCAAACTTTCTGCAGGTGCGACCACACTAGGGGCAAGCGTGACTGCGCCAGTTGCCCTAAAATGTGGTTTTACTATTTTTTAGGATTAGGGATTGGGAATTCGGGAATCCATTTGGTGGCCCAAATGGGGGCTTAAGGGACGTTTCTATTGTCCCGACAACTGGGAATAATAATCTTAAGAGTAGGGTCTGGAGTGAGGCTCGGGATTTGGAGTCAATCCCTGATAAGAGTGTGTTTATGTTATGACTAGATTATCGCAAGGCTTGGGATCAGGATCGTACTTGAGGCTGTATCGTCTATTGCACGGAACTCAAGGTAAGAAAACTGCACCCTAGTTGATCGGGGCTTGGACCCCTATAAATGGATATGATTGTGATTATATTTATGATTATTTGATTAGGCATGTTTGTTTATGTTGTATCTGGTTGCGTGTTATGCAATACATATGTGGTTATATCTATGCTGAAAGTCTGGCCTAAGGGAGTCGGGGTTGACATTAAGCGTGCGGAACGCAGCCCTGCCTAAGCGAGTGAGGGGCGGCCATGAGACCAGAGGACCTGACCTAAGGGCGCCAGGTCTGAACGTCACTTAAATAAATATTAGTGTCAATTGCACTTAACTAACTGTGTTGATTGTTGAGATTGAGATATGTGTTTGATTGAGCAGATTATTACTGCAAAGCTTATTGCTTATATTTTGTTACTTACTGAATTTTTCGATTCAAGTTTTCTACTTATATGTTGTTGCTCATTGTATTCGTTAATTTATGTTTTCTTGCTAAGCCTTGGCTCACAGGTGCTATGTGGTGCAGGTAAGGGAAATGGAAAGTTGAACCAGCCGTGAGTTGGATAGCTTTAGGGGCGGTGTGTATTAGCAGCAACTCGACTGCCTTGGCCGAGGGATCAACAAGGACTGGAGCCAAACTTAATTTTGTCGTTTTGGCTGGCTTAAGTTGTAATTATTTTTAGAGTTGTAAATGCCTTGCGAACACTTATTTTCGGGATCCCATGTACATACTCACACATTTTTATAAAAAAAACAACTATTCCTATGACCAAAATATTTTAACCCCTAATCCATTAATTATCCTTAGTAACACGTATATATTCAAACGACTTGATTAGCAAGTCCAGCACTATTTAAAATACATAGTGTAATGGTCTTGGATATCCATGGAATTACAGTATTTTAACAACTTTCATCAAGTTCTCTCTTAGCAATAATATATCGATATCATGTCTCCAAAATACTATATTTTCATCATTAAGTTCAATTACTATATTGCAGTCGTTTTCAGACATTTTAACTGAAAGAAATAAAATACAACAGTATTACTATTAAAAAAAAAAACAATTATTCGGAAAGTAAATATGATGCATGAATGTAACAATTAAATCACATAAATAAACATTTACTATTCCACGATAAAACTACCCAACAAATAAAGTGTCGCCTTAGGGCTGGTCAAGAAAAATTCAGATAGCTTATAAGACAATCTTATCTTTTTAGTTTAAAACTCAAAATAACTCTTTATTTTCTCTTTTAAAAATAAAGTACTGCTGGTTTGGTCAAGATGCAATTATCCACCGCAAACGCTTAATGGCATCTTTGTAAGTGTAAGCCATTATGTCAGAATTCATGACTTAACTTAGAGAGTGCTGCCTTAAGGCCGGTCAAGCCTAAAATGCATCACTCATTTCTTTCTTCGTAAGAAGCCAACCTTGATATTAATATGTCTTGAAACCTTCCTTAGGGGGACGGAATCAAAGCTGCCTCGAGGCCCTATTCATATCTCACAATGTTGTACTAATAATGGAGACCATTGGTCCATTGAGATGTTCACCTTCTCCCACTTACTATTTTAGAAATAATGTATTTTATTAAACTAATAAATTAATTCCAAATTAATTACTAGTTTATTAATAACCTATGAATGTAATTAATTACAAAATACATTTAATTATAAAAGAGTATTTCTACAATTAATGTCATCTAGATAATTACCCATTACATTCATCTAACTTTACTAAAAATACTTTTTAAATAAAGTTGGTTATCTTAAAGGTCTATAATAACAATTGTCTTTAATATTGTGTAAGTTACCGAATTTTTACTAATTTCATACTTAGTAGTTTACATGCAATTGATTTCTCCAAAACATTTCACATAAACAATTAGAACAATCCTAAATAATCATGTTTATAAAAGATATATGATTGATGAAAATTGTGTGATGTTTCATGAATGACATGTAATTGACTAATGCATGATAATGTTATCAATCAAACATTATTTAAATAAATACAACAAATAAATGATGAACCGAGTACTATTGGGTATTTCTAAATTTACAACTTTTGAAAAAATAGAAATAAAATTTCAAAATAGTGTTTAACTTGTTTTCAAGACTCCAAGAATGTTTCTCCTCTCTTTTAGGCTTTCTTGCTAATCTTTAGGAATTTGTTAGGCCCAAATAATTAATTAGAAACTAACTTTCTAATTAATTTATTTAATTAAAACAAACTTTTAATTAAATAACTATTTTTGTCATCTTTTTAATTTAGTTGAATTTAAATAATTATTTAAACTTAAGATAAAATCTTAACCAACTAAAAGATATTTTATTTTTCTAAAAAAAATAAAATAAGATAATTAAACTTTTAAATTCAAACAATTTAAAATTAATAAAATAAAAGATTAATTGCACAAAAATAGGATCTATCTTTTGGGCACCATGATTGGTGCCCTAGACCAATAGGGTTGGCGGCACCATGGAGCCTGAAGGGCTTGGGAGGCCTGGGGTGCACACGGCAACTGGGAGGCTCGGGTCAGGCGCGCATGGAGGAACAGGCGAGAGGGCTCGGATGCACACGGGGTCGCGGGGCTGGTGCATGGTGTGGGTGTGGGTGTGTGCGTGTGCGCAAGCCTGGGTGCTGGAGGTTGTGCGGCTGACGCAGGAAGGGGCCTGGCAGGGCGACGTGTGCGAGAGCAGGGGCTCATATGGGTCATTGTCCGTGTCTGGCTGGGGAGGGCTCAGGCTACTGGTTTGGCTGGTGGCTCGGGTCCTCCTTTTCCTTTTTTTTTTTCTTGTGTAAAGATTTTTTAGATCTTAATTTCAAAAAATAAAATTACAAAAAATCATATGCCCTTTATGGCTTACACAAGATCTAGAAAATTCAAATTCCTAACTCAGTAGCACCATATAATTAACGGTCAATCATTCAACCATACAGTAAAAAAACATATCCATCCATTCAATATACATATCAACATACATATCACAAATGCAAGAAACCCACATAACATTTAATATATATATATATATAGACTGCTTTGGTACCAATTGTTGGTATTAAAAGAGCAAATCAAAGATACACAACGGGGAATGAGTCATTTTTAATAATTATTAATACCAGCCAAGATCATACACACACACATATATATTAAATCACATACAATCATATTAGAGATTACCTCTTGTAGCCTATCATGTGTTCTTGAATCTTTTTGTATAAAATCAACAATCTTCCTATCCAAGTTCTTAAATCTCACACCTTGATCTTCCAGACCAATCCTCAAACACACAAGGATGTGTGTGGGCACATATGATTTAAAAGAATGATTTATGACTTTCTAGATGTACTCAACACATGAGATCTAGAGAGGTTTGATAGAAAGAAGATGAATTGAATATTTTTCAGGTTTAGGAAAACTATTGCTTTTGTTTCAAAAAGAGAGTCTGACAGTCTATGAAAAATAATCACTTGAAAAGTATCGCTTCTTTTCAGGTTTATAAGGACAATTAACTAAGTTAATTAATCTTTATTTTATTAAAATAAAATTGATCAGTTATAACCTTATTTAATTATTTAATTTAAATCATATTTAAAAAGAATAATTAAATATAAATAATTATCTAAAATAAATTATTTGAAATTCAAAATTCAAATCACAAGGATATGAAATCTATGTGTGTGGCGCCACACTCACTTTACAGTGAGTGTGTAGGCCACACCATTAGGGTTATCCCTAATTTTCTCATTTTTTTATTTAATTAATATTGAAAACTATATTTATCTCACAATAAATATCACTTAATTCAAAATTAAGTTTATCTTAAAATATCAGTTTTAAATTAAATAAATATCTTATTCTAAATAAGATAATTATTAATCTCTCTTTATATATTAATCCAAACAAGATTAATATTTATTTTAACCTATAGTTAAAAACTATATAGTCAAATAGTTAATTAATTCATAATTAATCAATTGCCCATAACTATCACGTAATTATTTCATTACCCTAGAAAATTAATTCCTTTGCAATTAAGTCATTCTCTCTATAAATCTTTCTTTTGACATCCGTACCCTTGACAGTGTAGGACAAAGATGATCTGGAGACCATATGGACCTGTAATACAAAGCTCCAGTAAACCAGATTATTAATTAAACTCTTTAATCCAATAATCTTATTTATTAATTCCATGATTACTCCACTATAAATATAGAATTGGACTCTAAGTATTTATAGAATTATATTTACAGAGTTTTCTCTTGTAATTCATTAATATAGTCAATAAATGTAGTTATGTCCTCCATTTATTGGTTCGTTAATTAGAGTTGGTCAAGATTACTGTTTTACCCTTATAATCATCTCTTGATCCTTAAGTACCATTAATTCACTAGTGAATAATCAAATTATAGATTTGAGCTCAATAATTATTCAGTTCCAGAATTAACCCTTAAGGGAACCAATATTTGATCCGTTAGGAAAATATGGATTCCATAACACAAACAAGAGTTCATGAATACTCAGGATTTAGACTGTTCTACAAATGATCATCTATTATGATAAGAATCAAATCTTTATGTCAAACGACAAATTTATAAAGATAATTAATTCTTATCAATTCTATCATATATACTCTCTATTATATACAACACCTTTACTAAGATGTCTATCCATATCTATAAACCAAATTTAGATCACTTGTATCATGTATGTTTAGTAAACCGCACTAGTAACCATTCATTAAAGATTCCATACTTTAATATGTTATTGACTATTTTATTCATTATATATGATCTTAATTCTCTCGTACTAATACAATATCATATTCTCATGAATAACAAAAGAATTTTCTTGATATTATCATATAATTAATTCAAACAATAATTATAATATTCAAATATAATAAAAAAATATTTTTATTTAATTCAATAAAATGTCTTTACATGCTTTTAGGGCATTAATCCTAATAGACCATACTTGTCTTTGTTGAGTTTATTTAATGAGGGAAAAATATGAAGTTGAAGAGATATTTAGACTTTCACAAAATGATGAAAATCAATTTTAGACAAAAATTAGTATTTTAAGAACTGATAATGGAACGGGGTATTTTAATCACACATTGGGAAATTTTTTAAAAGAAAAAGGTATTTTGCATAAATATACATGCCCGGATACTCCTGAAAAAAATAGAATAGCTGAAAGAAAAAATAAACATTTTCTAGAGGTATCCCGTGCCATGATGTTTCATATGAACATTCCTAAATATTTATGGGGGATGTTATTCTTACTGCCTCTTATTTAATAAATAGAATGCCCACTAAAGTTTTACAATACACTACTCCATTGGAATGTTTAAAAAGTTTTTTTCCTTCATCTAAAATCAATTCAGATTTACCATTGAAGATTTTTGGTTGTACTGCTTATGTTCATCTTCCAAAAAGGTTTAGATCTAAGTTAGATCCCAGAGTTGACAAATGTATTTTCTTGGGCTATCCTCCTCATAATATGGGATATAAAAGTTTTAATCCTATCACTAAAGATATCTATATTGTTGGGAATATATGACTTTATACTTTGCAAATCAACAATTAATAATGGGAATAGTTCAATATTTGAAATCCTAAATGCTAAGCAAGAACCTTATTTATAGTATAAATATAAATCTTGATAATCAAAGAAGCGTGTTCATAATATGAATGCCAATGTTGAATATAAGAAACTAAATGATTATATGATGATAAGATGAGCTTAGATACATTTAATCATCAATACTAACAATGAAAACATAATAGAATGACAAAATACAAAATTAGGGTTAGAGAGATACAACCTTTGTATTGAGCAACTTGAATCTTCAAACTTGAGGAACTTCTAAGACTTATACACAATAAGAATATTGTTGTCCAAAATCTCTATTCCAAGGCTTCCCATATTGCTTGAAGCTTCAACTAAGTATAATGAGATTTGGGATTTAACAAGCCTTAAAACCCATGCAAGTCAAGCAAAACTTGATGAGTTCTTGGAGAAAACTTTGATCTTAGAAAGCTAGAGAAAGAAAGAGGTTAGAGAGAGAGTTGGAAAGTGTGATCGAGGATTTACAACTCTAATAACCCATATGTATAGTGTAGGCATCATCATTAGTCTAGCCAATAAGATTAGAGCATTTCAAATACATCATTTGGAGAATTTTACGTAAATTGTACGACTCTAAAATACCGCACAGGCAATGTATTTCCTGCATGCAGGCAATGTATCGCCTGCTAGGGCTTTTGAAGCCCTTCGCATTTTGGCGATGCCACACCACTTAGGGGGCGACGCATTGCCACTCCCTCTGATTTTGGACCCCTCCAATGGTCCTAAAATTGCTCCAAATGCTACCAAATTTTTCTTGGGAATGTTTGGATACCTCATTGTATCACTTTAGACCCATAAAAGTCACTTTTAGATGCCTTCTACACAATCTCATGTTTTCACTTCTCCTTAAGTGAAAACCGTTAATTTTTTTTGCACATGAACGTGTAAACATCTTAACCATTATATTTAACAAATATCAACATAGACTACCATGGATGTTACGTTTCTAGAAAATACTCCTTATTTTTCCAAAAAAATTATTCAGGGGGAGAATTCAGTGGAACAATTTTTTTGGGAAATTGTTGAACCTCTACCTAAAACTATTATTGATGTTTCTCTTAAGAAAACTAAGTCTAAATTTATTGAATCTGAATCTGACCTTGGTTTGTTAGAAACATAAATGCTACGATTGATTAAAAATCGTAACAACCTTGAGCCTGTGGTTTATTCAAGGAAGAATATCTCTGAAAAAAGTAAAGACCATCTAATCATCCCCGCAGAAGGCCAAATGGAAGCCCTGAAAAATGGTCTCTCAAGTTCTCCAAGTAATTCTTCCCCTTGTATTCCTACTTCTTCTTTATCTCTGGATAGTATTCCACCTTCTTAACCTGATTTGAGCCCTAAACCTACACCCGAAACACAAGATCTTCTAGTTGCTCTTAGAAAAGGAAATCGTGCATGTACAAAATATCCAATTACCAAATACATCTCTTACAAACACCTATCTAACACCTATAGAGCATTTATTACTAATATTTCAGAACTTATTGTGCCTAGAATTTTAGAGGAAGCATTGGGTGAATCGAGGTGGAAGTTGGCAGTGTTTGAAGAAATGGATGCTTTGAAAAAGAATGGGACATGGGAGATTGTAGAGTTACAAAGGGAGAAGAAATTTTTTGGGTGTAAATGGGTGTTCACAATAAAGAGCAAAGCTAATGGAAATGTTGAGAGGTATAAAGCTAGGCTTGTGGCTAAAGACTTCACCCAAACCTATGGAATATATTATCAAGAGACATTTTCTCTTGTTGCAAAAAATAACTTTATTCGAGTTCTATTATCTCTACCAATTAATTTTAATTGGCCTCTACACCAATTAGATGTGAAAAATATCTTTCTTAATGGAAATCTAGAAGAGGAAGTGTATATGAGTCTCCCACCTGGCTTTGAAGAAAACATTGGAGTTGGGAAAGTTTGTAAGCTAAAGAAGTCCTTGTGTGGACTTAAGCAATCCCCTAGAGCTTGGTTTAAGATCTTTGGCAAGGTATTGAAGCGTTTTGGTTACACTCAAAATCAAGAAGATCGCACTATGTTCTACAAACTTTCAAGAGAAGGAAAGATGGTTGTTCTGATCCAAAAAATAATTGTTTACAAGGCATTTACAACTTCAAAATCAATTACAACATAGGCCGACCTAAGCGAAAAAAAATTAAGTTTTGGCTCTAGTCCCTGTTGATCCCTCGGCCGTGGCGGTCGAGCAGCTGCAAATGTACACGTCACCCCTAATGCTCTCCAACTCACGGCTGGTCCAACTTCCCTTTTCCCTTACCTACACCACACAGCACCCGTGATCCAAGGCTCAACAAGAAAACTTAAATCAACAGATTCAATAAGCAACAAAATATATATAATAAGCTTAGCAGTAATATTCTGCTCAATCAAACACATAATTCAATTAAACAATCCATGAGTTAGACAAGTGCAATCGACATTTTAGAGTGTTTAGGTGACATTCAGGCTCGACTTTCTTAGGCCGAATTCTCAGGTTTTATTGCCAACCCCGACTCTCGTAGGCCGAGCTGCGTTCCGCATGCTTGCTGTCGGCCCTTGCTCCCTTAGGCCAAGCTTTTAGATTAGACGCAATCAAACATATAGATTACATTACACATAATCAAATGCAACATATACAAGCATGCCTAGTCGAATAATCACATTAAAGTCACAGTCATATCCATTTATAGGGGTCCAAGCCTCGATTACAACCCGGGTCCAGTTTTCTTACCTCAAGTCTTGAGCGGATAGTGTAAGGCGATTCGAGCAAGATTCCTACTCCCGAGCCCTAGCGGTACAACCTAGTCACAACACAATAATGGATAACCATCAATCACTTAGACTACTTAAGAGCTTCAAGGTAAATTTCTAGCCTTTGGGGCCTCGAATTCTACTAAACCGGGTAGTAGAATCCTTCCCGAGCCTTTAAGTTTGAGTTCTCGAGCTTAAAAACCCTATTTGGCCAACATTCTCCATTTGAGCCGTGGTGCCCCTCCAAAGCGCTGCGGCCCTCTACAAGTTAGAAAGCCTCCCAAGTCCATTTCCTGGACACGCGACGCAGTGCTAAGGTGGTTCAACGAACCCCCTTAGGCCTCTGAGTTCATGCGAGCCGCAGCGCGACCCTGTGAACTCAGAATTCTCAGCACTTTTCCCTGAACCAAATCACCAAAACTCACCCTAAACATAAACCAAAGCCAAAATTGAGTCTAGAACTCTCAACAACACATCATAGGCATCACAATTACCCTAGAAACCAGGCACAATATTAGCCCAACTTAACAACCAAATTTAGCATTAAAAACTCAGTCAAAACCTAAACTAATTAGAAAATTCACAACAAAATCAGGTTATAAATCTTACCTCAATAGTGATTTCGACCCCTGAACTAAACCCCAACCAATCCTAGCTTCCAGCCTTCAATTTCCAAAGCCAATTCCTCAAGATCTTCAAATGCTTCCCAAGGCTCAGAAGAGAGAGAGATGAATGAGAGAGAGAGAGAGGGAGAATGTGAGTTGAGAGTGTTGTTTTTGGTTCTTCTTTTCTAGTTGTTTCTCAAGGCTACCTAAGTCTATCCCTTGACTCAAAAAGATTAAAGTGCCCCTAACTCCAAGCCTTACACTTTAATGCCCCCAAGGGCGATATCGTCATTTGATACATTTCTCGCTGATCCTCAAATAGCACTATAACTTCCCAATTAACCATGACATACCCAATTAATCACCAAATAACTACCCATTACCCAATAAATCTAAAATACGCACTAAGTCTCCCAAAATACCCCTTGGCACACCCTGAGCCGGGTATTGACTTTTCCGCTAACTCGTTCTATAGGATCGCCTTGAGCCAAATATCACAGATATATCCACATAATAATGTGGTCTCAGTCATATAACACATATAATCACATTTATACCCTCAATGAGTCAAAATTACAAATATGCCCTTATTAACAAACACATGCCCACATGCATATTTAATACACATAAACATGTGTAAATACTCATATCACCACATAAATCATGTATGCCACATAATCACACATATATTCGATCAATTTCACATATAAATCCAATTATGCTCTCCCAGCACACTAATCAAGGCAATAAGCCTTATTAGCAAATTTGGGATGGTACAACATCTGAAAGTTGAAGCCTATACTGATGTTGATTAGGCTGGGTGCACAGAAGATCGAAGGTCTACCTCTGGCTATTGTACTTTTGTAGGTGGTAAGTTGGTTACATGGCAAAGAACAAAGCAAGAAGCAAAATGTAGTGGCCAAAAGTAGCATTGAAGCTGAGTTCAGGGTTGTGGCTCATGGCATGTGTGAAATCTAACAGATAAAAAGTTGCTTGAAGAACTAAAGTCCTTACAACCATCTCCTATGAAACTATATTGTGACAGCAAAGCTACAATTGCTATTGCTCACAATCCAGTGATGATCGTACTAAGAATGTTGAGGTAGATAATCACTTCATAAAGGAGAAATAGAAACATCACTGGTGTGCATGAATTACATCCCTACTAAAGAACAAGTGGCAAACATCTTCACAAAAGGACCGTACAAAAACCAGTTTGAGTTTCTTATGAGCAAGCTGGCCATGGAAAATATCTTTAGACCAGCTTGAGAGGGAGTATAGGAAAATCTATTCTATTGTAGGATTGATTATGTATAAAGATGTTTTAGATATTATTTAGGAAAGTAGTTATTGGAGAATATTTTCCCAACTTTATTCTTTGATTTATTTCCCTAAATAGGGATCCTTGTAATTCTTTACATACACGGTTTGTGTATAGAAAAAATGAAGGGTCTGATTGGTTCGCGATTAGAAAACTGTATTTTTGAAAAGTGGGATTCTGAAATGAAAATCTGAATTTAGTGACTGAAAACATGTTTCTGAAAATGTGATTGGTTCAATGTCAGTAAACTGTTTTTTAGTTTTAAAAAACTGAATCTGTAATTGAGATTAAATTTGAAAATATAACAGAAACTGAATACGTGATTGGTTTAGCTGAAAGTAAAATTTAATTATATTGATAAATTAAAATTTAATAATAGTGCATTAATTAAATTCATAACAATATTGCATTGTCATTAACTTTGATTTTTTTTTTTATATTAAAGTTATATTTTGTTAGGGCATGATTGATTAGTGATTTAAAAATTGTATTTTAAAAAAGTATGATTCTGAAAAAAGAATCTAGATTTAGTGTTTGAAAATATGTTTATCAAAATGTGATTGAATGTATTGTCCGTTAACTATTTTTGAGTTTTATAAAATTGAATAATTTTTTGGTAGAAAATCTAAAAATTGAATATGTAATATATTTTTTTTTATTTTTGGTATAATACTAATTGAAGTGAAAATATTTTTTTATTTATTTGTTGTAATTTTTATTTGATCAATGATTTTTTTTAGCAAATATATTGTAAATTAGAATTAAATTATATTCTATTATATAATTTTATAATTAATTATTTTACTAAATTTATATAGATAAAAATTTTAAAAAGTAGATTAACTTGTAAAAATGACAAAAGAAAAAAAATCAAGACTATAAGAAAAATAAAAGAAAATTAGCAAGAATTTTTTTTTAAAAAAAAATAGTAAGATTATACTGAAAACAATAAATTTTTGTTTTCAAAATCCTTCATTAAAATTGAAGTTGTTTTTGGAGTTAGTTTCCAAAAACATTTAACTAATCAAGTATTATTTGTAGGTCCCACAACTTTTAATTTTTGAAAACATAAAATCATTCTTGAATACTATACCAATCATGCCCTAAACCATTCTCTTCTACTATGTGTTATGAATAGGGTGGTTTATACACTTGCTACTTCTGTTACTAGTTCATTAAGTTAAGTGAGTGTTTTTGGACTGATTTATGCCATCGAATGTTATGTTCATCTCTACGACGGTTGATCTTACCTGATAATATACAGATCTTTTCTATAAAAAAAAATATATATCACACGATCGCTATATAAGGCAAGGCAACAAATGTCGCCATACCTTGAGGCCTAGTGCATTCTATGTTTAGGTGACAAGAAAAATGAGAAACATGGGCTCATATATTTGTATGTCTCAGTTTCAAAGCCCACAAAGTCCCACCACGTAGGGGCCTGTCCTGTTTCATAAAGCCACATTTTTAGTGTTCAAAACCGTATATTCATCCTCATCCAGGTGTAAAGTTTTAATCTCCGAATACATAGAATGGTCGATCGGCCAACACAATAGACCTCATATAATTATAGGATTGTAATAAAATGACAAAAATATTTACCTTTCTTTATTATTAGGTACAGTCACACAGTTGTGTTCTCATAAAAGATGTCGTTGGAGTTCATATTCATTTGCCTTTGCTGTTAAAACCGAACAATCTTTTCCTTAGGATGAGTCCAATCACACCACTGTATGATGATGATGATTTATAGATATATTAGTTATAGTTATATACATATTCAATTGTCTTTGAATATTCATTTTGATAATTAGTTTTTCATCATATTATTGGATGTTTTATTCACTGGAAACACAAACTAATAATCTAATTAGTAATTATCTTGTAATATTTATTGGTTGGTAGACTTGGTAAGCTATAAAGAAGTGTTACTAATACTATGTTCTTTAATTGTCCAGTGACTCTTTCTGCCTTATTTTTAACTTGAAGTCAATTCCTAGCTAGATTGTTCCAATCTACCTTAATCGAATGTTAAACAAGTTTTACAAACCCATTTCTGTACTTTTTATCATAGAACATTCATGTGAAGAGAAATTTCACCAACAATCATAAATAGTAATAAAACAATTATTTAATTAGTGGTGGTCTTTATATATAAATATATATGTATATTATATAAACAAATTAATATATCGTAATCAATCTCTCAGTTCAATTAGTTGGTTTATAGGTCAAGGTTAGTTGATCAATGATAGATATCTGGTCGGTTGATGAAAAATTGAATATTATTAGCATTATTGTTCGACATTAATTTGGTTTTTTTTTAACGTAGTTTCTTTGATCCTTGGACTTGTTGGTTCTACCACAGAAACTTAATTTGACCAAAGAACAATCTGCCTAACATAAAAACATATGCAGATAGATCAAGGAGACAATTAAACATACAATAATAGACTCATTAGTCTAACAATAACGATTTATTACATTTAAAAATTTCAACAGATAACTAGCTAGAAAATTACTGAACTACCTCACCTATCACATGTACAGTCTCAGTCGAAAAAAGTTTCATTGGGTCAGTAAGTGGGTGATATAGCCACTATGATTAGATCTCCCCCACACTAATGTAACTAGCTATACCTATTAATATTGAAAAATAATTTTGGTAGGTTATTGTTGGAAATAGCTGACTCAATTTGCAATTATTTGTAGAGATTGATAAAGACGGCTTAGCCATTAATAACATAAAAATGTTGGGGAATTCTCTGGGCTGAGAATTATTTCTTATTTTTACTTTTTGACCAATGTAAATGAATAGTAAGATTTTAATCTTAGTATTGCACATTATACAATTAGAAGTACATAACTATACAAACTCTAATTCCCTCGTAATTAATCTATACGAGCTCAATATTAATTATTAAGACAAAGTTTTGTATAGTAGTAACTCTTTTATTCATTTGGAAATGTTAATCCTTTGTTTTGGTAAGAAAAGAGTTGTATACCAAACAGAGAGAGAGAGAGAGAGAGAGAGAGAGAGAGAGAGAGAGAGAGAGAGAGAGAGAGAGAGAGAGAGAGAAACAATTTAGTAATTTTGGGTTTTTTTTTTCTTCTTCTCGCATTTGAACGTACACACATGCTTTATTTAGATTCAAATATAACTTGCTCAAAAAAAAGAAGATATAATAATATATAGATTATCAAATCATATTTAAAAAATTATGCATATTATAATTCTACAGCTTGATTATAAAGGGAAAAGATGATCAGAACTTTTGACTATTCAAAACCCAAGTCCATGTACCCTTTTGTGACTAGTTTGAATTAGAACACAATAAAAGCCTCGGGAATTTAACAAAGATATGAATGTAAAAGAAGTGGATGACATCTGGTTAATAACACATATTAAAAGTAATGAGAGCAGAAGATTGGGGTACAAAGCACTAAGGTGGCTACATAGCTAGGTGATAAGATACCAAGCACTACTGTTCCATTGGTGCCAGTGATAAGGGAGCATGAAAGGACTAACAGGTGGGCGCCGCAGTGGTAATTGGTAAAAATTGGTTTCTGTTGTTTGGGGTACGCTTACAGTTTGGTTTGGTGTGTAAGTATTATTAGGTCACTCACTTCAGCCTTTTACCTGTAAATCCCCCACCCAATGCCCTCATTTTCTGCCTCTCCCCCCCGCAACAACACTTGATAGCGAAATAACACTATAACACCTGCTCATATGTCTCACTTTTTTAAAATCAGTCTTTTAATTTATATTTTAAAGTTGTCTTCTTCTGATTCCTTTTTTTTTTTTAATTAAACCATTCTTTAAAGCTTTTAAGTTTTGTCACTCTGTCTTTCTCCTATACTATAAATAAAAACTAAGATCTCTTCTCTTTTCTTCATTTTTCCTTGTTTTAAGTTGGGTAGGGGCTGCTCACCTTCTTTTTGTCACCATTCTCTATCTCACTCTTAAAAAATTAAGGAAGAAAGAAAATTGATCACACCCACCAAAGTTGGATTTCTACTAGTACTACTACTACTACCTCTACCTCTACTTCTTCATAGTCATACCCAACATTTGAAGAACCTATCTTTGGTTTCCAGCTCTCTCTCTCTCTCTATTGGGTGTAGTCCAGATCATGAGGACAATCATGGCAGCTAAGACCCCTCATGACTCTTCATTCTCATTCTCCAGGAGGTACTTGAACTTCAACTGGAAAAAGAAGTTCGAGGACGAAGAAGACGACGACGAAGAGATCTTGAACAATGCTTACATCAACTCCTCTTCGACTCAATACTTCTTCGACGATGACAAGGAAGAAGGTCACCATGTTAGTACAATTCCTCAAGCCCACAACCTTAAAATGCCGCCACCGCCGGCGAGAAAGAAGCTTTCGAGAGTTTCGAAACTACGGTCGGCAGCTCTGACGGTTTTTGGGGCCAAGGCGAGAGTGCCTGACCACCATCTCGGAACCCGGGTCGTCGGGACCTTGTTCGGGAACCGGAGGGGACACGTTCATTTCGCGTTTCAAGAGGACGCCAAGCTCAGCCCGGCTTTCCTGATCGAGCTGGCCATGCCCACCAGCGTTCTGGTTCGGGAAATGGCTTCCGGTTTGGTCCGGATCGCTTTGGAGTGCGAGAGGACCAAAACGACGTCGTTTGATGAGAGTAATAACATTAGTAAGAGCAAGAAAAAGGCTTCGAAGCTGCTTGAAGAGCCACTTTGGAGGACATACTGCAACGGAAGGAAATGTGGGTTCGCGGCCCGAAGAGATTGTGGGGCCGAGGAGTGGAAGGTCTTGAAAGCGGTGGAGCCCATTTCAATGGGAGCCGGAGTTTTGCCGGAATGCTGCGGCGGCGGAGATGGTGGAGCCGGCGGTGGTGGCGGTGGGTCTGACGTTGGAGAGCTCATGTATATGAGAGCCAGGTTTGAACGAGTTGTGGGGTCCAAGGACTCGGAAGCGTTTTACATGATGAACCCGGATGGTTCGGGTGGACCCGAGCTTAGTATTTACTTGCTTAGAGTCTAATCAAAAGCACCAAGAAAAGACCAAATTTTATCCTATATCGGTTATGGGGAGTGAAAATAATTCACTTACTCACTCACGTGGTTATTTCACCTTCCATATTGTAATCCTTATGCTTGGGTTTTTTCTTTTTTGGTTTATTTTATATAAGTAATTATTTTATCTTAAGATGTGTTGTGTCATGTCATGCATATTATTAAGTTGTGTGAGAGTGAGAAAACTAATGGCATGGTACGCAAGCTTGGTTGGCCGTGGGGTTGTATTTATGTATAGAATTAATTTTATATATCTGTCTATCTATCTATCTCTTTAATTATCTACTTTTGGTAAGTGGAAACTTACACGGTGTGACCTAAAATGATTAATGATCATGGTTCCCAAAGCTTGGGTTGCAATTGCTGACTCTCTCTTGATGTTTTTATTTTATGGCAAACCAAATAATTTTGCTTGTTTTGATTAAATTTGTCTTGGCAAAATCATTATGTTGTAATGGTATGTCATGGTTATTAGGTTCAATTCAATGCTTGGTAGGCGCCATTTATTAGTGTGTCGAATTTGAGTGGGTTGTTTATCCATGATGAAAAATGTACTATTAATGATTTTTGAGGTGCACGAGTATTTTCATTACATACAAAAAGTGTTATCTTTTCAAGAGAGATAATATATCAGTATCTACGAGCCACAGCTGTAATTAGTATTTTAAAAGATTTAAAATGTAGTGATTATCACTAACACAAGTACATAACAACACCCTAAAACTATTATCTATGTGATGTTGCAATTTTTGGAGACTTTTACATGCACCAAAGGGCGTAGAAAATTTTGGATCTAGCAATTTTAGGCGTGCCATATGATATTCATTTATTTATTTATTAAAAAAAAGAAGTTTATTACTAAAGAATCTAGCTTTGAATTGAAAGAAAATATAAGGAAAGTGTGAAAGGGGTTTTGTTGTATATTTCTTTTAGCCTAGGAGTTAGAAAATATTAAAATAACATTAAGTAGTTCCCTCAATTTTGGGGAAAGGAAAAGGAAAAGGAGAAAAATAGCATATTCTTGAATTAAAAGCTTCACTTTTCTCCAATAATACCTAATTTGTGCTATATATATGCTATGTTATCATTGAAAATCATTGTGTCCAAAATGATTTTGTAATCGGACTAACCCTGAATTGGAGTTAGTGAACAATGAACATAACTTATATACCACATAATTAATATGTATCCAAATTATCCTTATAATTATTACTTCCTTCATGAATATAATAATGATCACAAAAATATATATAGATTATCAGTTAGGATATCAATTTATCAGTTTATGAACATATTTTATTATAAGGATTATTGCTTTAGTAACAATTTACACCCTCTAGTTCAATCAAGACCAAATATTATCATCTATTTTGCAAATTAGTATAAAAACATACCTTTGAAAACAATTTTAATCAAATTTATTATTTTCAATATGACTAAATAATCTCTATTTTACATAATATTTCTATATATTAAAATAAACCAAAATTTAATTTTCTTAAAATTACTTCATAAAAAATATAGATCATTTATTTAATTAAAAACCTACAAAAATTTAGTGTCTTATAATTATTATTTCAATTAATTAAAAACCTAAGATGAAAAAAAAATATCAATCTTTTAAAATTTAAGGTTTTTAATCAAATAAAGTTATTAAAAATTGATTTTGTTAATATATATTGTGTAATTAAAATAAATATATTTTGGTGATTTTAAAAATAAATTTGATTAAAATTGTGTTCAATGTATATTTTTATATGGACAAACAACCCTAAGCCTCCCATCATTTGCTAAGAATTGTCATTTACCCTCTATGTTTGTATCCACTTGCCCCATTATTTACAAAATGAATTATCATTTGCCCTATTTTCATATTAGACCACAGCCAAAAAAAGATAATTTTCTCACTTTCGTTTTTTTTTAATAATTAAAAAAATAACTATATATATGTTAATTTTTAATTGCATCATCCTTAAAGAAAACTACCAATATATTTTTATATTTTTTCATTTATGCTTAGCTATATATATGAGCATATATTTCATATAAATATAAATGTATATATATATATAGGAAAAATTTATAATAAGGACATAACTTTTGTCCCATCGGTAGAAACGTTTATATATTTAGCACGTAAAGAAATTATAATTTAATTTTTTGTATGACGGTATACATTATAATTATAGTAGACATCCATCTAGTTTTTGAGAAATTCCGAATAATTTATAGTATTGAAAACAGACTTCAAAACCTTATGTTTTATGCGTGTATAAGCAAGCTTCAAAACAACTTGTTTTTGTGTCTTTGACACATGAATAGGTTACAATCTAATTTTTTTTATCTGACGGTGTACATTATAATTATTTAGAACCTCTCACAAATTTTTGTGAAATTTCGAATAATTTACGGTACCGAAAACATGAAACAAGTTGTTTTGAAACTTGTTTTATATGCTCATAAAATAATTTGTTTTGAAACATGTTCTTGGTACCATAAATTATTCAAAATTTTCTGAAAAACTGGTGAGAGGTCCTAAATAACTACATTGTACACCCTTATATAAAAAATTAGATTATAATTTTTGCACGTACCAAAATAAAAACGTCCCTACTGATGAAGACAAAATGTATGTTCCCATAGTAGAACTTCCTATATATGTTACCGAGTTTATATATATATATATATATACATATATATATATAGAGAGAGAGACTATTTCCTTGGTAGGAGCATAAAAAATAGGCGCACCGATAAACCTATTTAGTGTTTTGGTCCGTGAACAGTCTTCGGTGCGATTTTTTTTAATGACCATGCATGTTGTAGTTATTTAAAACATCCTACAAAATTTTAGAAAATTTTGAATAATTTACAATGCTGAAAATAAAGTTTAAACATGTCATTTTATACACGTATAAAAAAATTAGTCACGCGTTCATCAACTTGTTTGAACCTTGTTTTAGGTATTGTATATTATTTGGAATTTTCGGAAAATTTGGAGGATGCTCGAAATAACTACAATGTATACGGTCATAAAAAAATTTCACCGAAAACTATTCACGAGCCGAAACATGATACATTGCATTAGTGTGCCTATTTTTAATGCTCGCACCCTATAATTTTTCTTTATATATATATATATATCTCTATATATAATAAGTGTGTAGATAACAGAAATTCTTAGTTTTAACGATTTTTATTTTTTAAAGGTTAACTTTAACGAAATATTCTTATATTTAACAGAATATTATTATATTTAACTGTAGTTTGTAAACACTTAAACTTAAATCAAATAAATAATTAATTAAAAAAATTAAAGTAAGATCTTTTTGAGATATTTTACTATGATAAATATTTAAAAATAATAAATAATTAAACAAATTAAAATATAATATTTTTGAGATATTTTATAATAATAATTATTTAAAAATAATAAAATCATATGTTTTATAATTTCAATAATATTTAATTAAACTTAAATTCACTTATTATAATAATATTATATTAAACATATAATATAATCTACTGTGAATTAGCAACAAATTATTTTAAAAAAAAACTAGCAAGAATTTTAAATTTAAAATTTACGTATAATATTTAATAATTACATTAAATATATAATATATAATATATAATATATTATTATCACTTCTATATACTTAAACAAAAACTAGAACAAACTAGAGCAAACATAAACTTAAACAAAAATAAATAAATTATTTAATTAAAATGACATATTTATTTCAAATTTATACGAAATTAATATAAATTTGATAAAAATAATTAATAAATTCTATAAATAAAACTAAGCAAACGTGCATATTACACGTTACTTGTATCTAGTATATATATATATAAGTTGCCCATTTTTCCTTTTTCTTTTGCCCATTTTTTCATTTTCTTTATCTAATTTTTGTTTAGTAATATATGAGCATAATTTATAGTTTTCTTCTAAATTAATATATATACATATATTAGTGAGTAATTTTTTTAACTAATATATATATATAAACTCATTAATATATATATATATATGCTTTAGAAAAAATATATAATATATGGTTATAATATATTAATTTATAAACTACATGCTCATAAATATAGTTAAGCAAAAATAGAAAAAAATAAAAAGTTGGATGAGTAATTTTTTTAAGGGTGATATAATTAAAGAGCAATACATATAGTTATTAAAAAAAAAAATCAAAAGTGAGAAAATTATCTTTTTTGGTGGTGGACTAAAATGAAAATGAAGCAAATAATAACCTATTTTGTAAATAATGAGACAAGTAGACTCAACCACAAAACATAAGGGGTAAATGACAATTCTTAGCAAATGATGGGGCTAAAGGGTTATTTGTACTTTTTATCTTGATTTGATAGAGGGTGGCATCTTGTTATTAATAAAATTAGAAAGGACTAAATTAGTATTGAAGCAGAAAAAAAGTACTAAAATAACTAATCTCTTTATTATATAATTAACTTAGTTTATTATATTACAAAATGAATTATCAACCTTATAAATAATGGTAATTTATGGTAAGAAAATAAGAAAATTTAATCCACGAACAAAATCTTGAAGTAGAAAATAAAATCCAATAAATATTAATATTTATTGACTGGAAGAAATTTATTGTCAATTGCATTAAACAAGAGAATAGAATATCTAGTTTGTAGTGAATGAGGGTGAAAATTCCTAGTGATACTAACTAAACCAATATTATAATAATAAATTTAAGGACAAAAAAGCTTAAATCTGGGTCCAAAGAGTTGGTAAATTATCTATGTCAGAAGAAGAAAAATGTGAGGTTATATTCAGAGGTTGTAGGGGGCAGCTGCGGCAAACAAATCCATTGGGATCCCCCTAATGAGTCAGGTAATGTTTTCCTCTCTACATTTGTTTTTTAAATTTTTTTAAAAGATTCTCTCTCTTTGTTTTTTGCTTCAAAATCAAAAGCATATAGTCTCTTTCTCCAGACTAAACCACGCCTGATTGCCATCCTTTTCTTGGGAAAGCTCATTTTCATCTTTTCTGTTTTGTTAGAATTATTGGTCCTTGTATAATACAAACGTTTACATAATAATACATAAGGATAAACCAGTAATATTAATACCTTTTTAAAAATATATATTCATATTGGAGAAAATTGAGCTTGTCTTGAATTTATTATAATTATTTTTTAATTTCTTAACGATTAAATTTGTTGAAAGTGATAAGAGGTGCTACTACTCTGTTTTAAACACAGTCCTTAATTTAATTGCCTAACTTCTTTGAGAAAATAAATACAAAAAAAACTAATTTAGAGTGTAAAAGTATCTAGTTTGAATGGTAAGAGAATCTTTATTATTTTCAAATCCTTTTATGGCTTTTGATTCATTCTCTTGTTTCCAGAGAGACTTTGATACAAATCAGTGCAAAGAGAAGGAAAAAGCTTTGAAATTAATATACAGCCTTTAGATACACATGCACAAAAATTTGAAAAGTTTATACCAGGTTTACTAAACTGAAAAATAAAAAAGGTTTGTAAAGGCCTAAAAAGATTTTGGTTTTTTGTGGTGTTTAAACTTGTCACCTTTCCGTTGGGGAAGAAACAAAAAACTTTTTGTTCCTTTATAGCAAATAATAAAGGAAATATTTTATAATGTTAATCTCTCATCAATTGTATATAAGCTATATCCTATGAATATATACATATATACACACATGAATCCAAACCTTTGTGATATCTAATCCTAATGCAAGCCCAGCGAAAGAAGCTTCTCACTCTACTTTGAAAGGTCCTCAAAAGAATGTTAAACACTGTTTATTAACACTTGAATCAGATTTCACAAAATCCACAGAAAATTCAGACGTTAAACACCACTTTATGAGCCTCCAAAAGTGTAGACAAATAAACACCCTGAGTAGGAAATGCTAAAGCAGCAACAATATAGCCACCATCTCAGATTAGGCTGTCCCATCAACATTTAACTTCAAAGCTCCAGTAAGAGAGGAAAGCCATTTAATAACACTTGTATCCACCAGTGCAACGTCCTTATCCAGTTAATTATTCTTTGAAGCAACTTGATCATATTCCTGCAAAAAAGATTGGGCCCCGATAATTGCATCTAAGGGAACATTAGTAACTCTCTTATCTTATTTATCCAACTAATTAATTAGTAACACTCTTATGCATGTTGTTATTTCAGTCATTCCATCCAAAACACCCCCAACAAGCAGAGGAAAAGCTCAAGCTCCTTCGAATCTTCGTCCTACTTTACCCTCTATTAATCAACCCTTCACCGTTAAATTGGATCACACAAATTTTCTCGTTTGGCAAAATTAGCTTCTGAATGTCGTGGTAGCCCATGGTCTAGGTGGTTACCTAGATGGGACCTACGAAGTTTCTTGCTGATCAACCAACGATTCTCAATCCAGAGTACACTTTATGGCAGCGATACAATAGGTTGTTGATGTTCTGGATCTATGCATCCTGACCTGATCGGACGACATGCTCACTCAGATCGTGTCTTACACGATAGCTCGCCAGGTATGGGAGGCCTTAGAGCAGATTTTCAATCAATCAACCATGGCTAGGATCTCAGAGCTGCGCATGTTTCTTCAAACGATCAAGAAGGGTGGCTTGTCTGTACTTGAGTTTATCCAAAAGATTAGATGTGTTTGTAACCAACTTGCTGTCATTGGAGAGCTTCTTTCCCGTTCTAATTATTTGGTCTACTTTCTCAATGCTTCGGATCATGAATGCAACTCGTTTGGAAAAACTATCCCTTGAGGAACTTCATAGTCTCATTCCGAGTTATGATTTTCGTTTCGAAAACCAAAATGCTCCTGCTGAGTGGCATAAATTTAGTAATATGTATTACTCACTAAATTATTATTAGTAAAGTGGTACCAAGGGTTGAAACCACAGTAACCATACAAAATAAAAACAAGAATTAAATAGGAGATTTTGATTCAAGATATAATTAACATAAAATATAATAATAAACGAAGAGCAATTGTTAATACGATTTTAAAGAACAATTAAGAATTATTCTCTACCTTCAACAATCAATCAATCAACAATAATAAATATTATTCATGATTCTCAATTAAACTATTAACCCCGCAAATAATAATACTTAAGCAGTCAATTATCTCAGTCGCTCTATTATAATTAATTAAAGTTAGCTCTCATTATTTAATCATTTTTACCAAACAATAAACTCATTAAGCATGTGATCTATTTAACTCAAAAAAAGCATTACATTAAGTGAAAATAAGTTAATTTAGAAAACAAATTCATTAAGCATGTAATTAATTTAACCTAGGTTCTATTATTCATCACAATTAAAATACCTGTCACAATACTTAATTACAATTTATCACTCTACTTAGAATCCTAGACTATTAGGTGAATACCAATCCTAAGATGATAATAGAATAATGCAATATCCTAATTAGCGGTTGTCTAAACAAGATATCATCACAAGATTCATGACCTTCAATTAGAAGAATAGAAGCAATTTAATACAATGGAATAGAATGAATAAAATTCATCAATGCATTCAAGATTTCATATGTATAGAGTTTTGAAATAACCCTTAGCCTAAAAGAAAACTACTCCATAATCATAAACATGATCACAAACATAAACATGTATTAAAAATAAAGATTGAATAAAAACTAGATTGAAGATGACGATGTCTTTTCTTCTCCTTTGCCGTTCTAAACTCCAAAATTTGTAATTCAATGTTATTCTAAAAGTTAACCCTAAACCCTCTATAGCCCCTTGAACATACATTTGAAATTTAAATTTAAAAGCTGGAAATTAGTCACAGGTAGCGAGCATTATTGTTGCTCGCCGATCATGGAAACATATTTTTTCTAAAAAATGGCGCAATGGCCGCGACCTGGGATATTGCTGGCCATGACCATCAAGCTCTGTTTGTGTCGCCGTGGCCTAGGATGTGGCTGGCCGCAGCCGTAGCACTTTTCCACTTCTTCATTTTTCTTCAACTACAACCACTAAACAGTATTTTACCTATAACTTCCTCAATATAGCTTGGAATTAGACGATTCAAAAAGATATGGAAAGCAAAGAAAAATATCTAAAACTTATATTTGTAGAAAGATTTCCAAAAGATTATTGGAAAATTATAAAAATCAAGTGTGAAATTTTATACTTGTAATGCCGAGCTTAATTATTGTGGTAAAACATCCCAAATTCATTATTTTTCACCCAAATTTCTTGGAAATCCTAAAAAAACAAAATAAACTAATTAAAAATATATAAATAAATAATCAAGTGCATAATCATAGAAGAATAATGAATTAAAAATAGACAAATTCGATACTTATCAACTCTTGAACACATATCTTCTTTCCAAGTCAACTTAGCAAATTTGCAACCATTTCCTCCTAATCCTTCTAAATTTCCTTTTTCGACCATATAATCCTTCCCCAAGTTCCCCAAAATCTCATTAAACTCACACTCAATCAACCCTACTTGGAAAACCCCCAACCTCTTCTCACAACCGATCATTCATTCCATGGATTCCCCTTCTTCCTCCTCAACCTTCTAGTTCCAAACCTTCTTGTCAGATTTGTGGTAAACAAGGCCACATTGCAAATGTGTGTTATCACGGAACCAATGTTCTATATTAGCCCCTCCTCCTTGTACGTATAACACATACTTGACCTCTACTATTGACTATAATCTCACAAGCTCTCATACATCTGTACCTGCTGCCACGCCTAGTATCCTTGCTGATCTAAATAGGTATATGGATTCTAGGGCCACTCATTACTTCACCCTAGATTTTTCTACTCTGGATATTTCCATACCATTTCACGGGTCCGATCAGGTAACACTTAGTGATGGTAAGTCTATCCCTATTGTTCATGTTGGCAATGTTAGTTTATCTACTCCTCATTCTACTGTATCCTTATCTAATGTTTTCATGCTCCTTCTATTTCACACAAGCTCATTAGTGTCACCCACTTATGCAAAGATAACCATCCTTATGTTGAATTTTATCCCACTTTCTTTCATGCTAAACATCAGGCCACAAAGCAAATCCTCATCCACAGAATACTTACTAACAGACTCTATCAAGTCACTCTTCCCTCTTCCAAGTCCTCAGTCTCCCACTCTCCCTCCATTGTTGTTCCTCAACTCTGTTATGATTGGTTAAATACAAACAATAATTGTTAAAATACAAGCATGGTATAAGCACTTAGCAGAATTCACATAATGAAGATGTGAATTTGAGCTTCAATTCTAGACACTTATAAAATGCAAATTTGGGTCCAAAGTTCGACACGAGAGTATCTAAGGGTTCCCAAAAAATTTGGTGACATTTAGAGCATTTTTGGGACCTTTGTAAGTGTCCAAAGTTAGAGAGGGTGGCGATACGTCACCACCCAAAAGGCGAGACATCACCTGAAACCTAGGGTTTTAAGAAACCCTAACAGGTGACGCGTCGCCTGCTGTATTACATGAAATATCGTAAATGCTTATAATGACATGTTTTTCAAGTCTAATCCTATTAGTTAGACATAATGATGATGCCTACTCTATATAAGGGTCAAAAATAGTGTTTTGGAAGACTTGATCACTCTCTCCAATATCTCTCTACCCTTCCTCTCTCTCTAGCTCCATGAATCTCTAGTTTTCTCCAAGAACTCTCCAAGAAAGTGCTTGACTTTGAGAGTTGAAGGCTTGTTCAATCTCAATCCTCATTTCCTCAAGAGAAGGGTTCAAGCATCAATGGTGGCTGGAAAATAGAGTATTAGGACAACCTTTTGCAACATGTATACGCTTTGTTTTGTGTTTGGTTTGCTCAAAGGATTTGATCAAAGTGGTGGTCTTGCCTATGGTTTTTGAAGCTTCATCAAAGTTGAAGAACACCATTGTTCTACTTGGGTTTGCATGTTCTTTCTCAATCTTTTTTTAAGTCTCTGTCAATCCAATTTTGTGTAGATTCTATTTCTTGAGGTGGTGTTATCTCACTCTCCCCCAACATTCTAATACTCTAAAATCTGAGATAGCATATTATAGAAGAATCTAACTCTCTTTCGACATTGAAAAGACTTTGTTAGATTAGATAGATTTGATGAGACTAACTTTGTTCTTTGGCAAGACAAGATTAGATTCTTGCTCACTACTTTGAAAGTTTTCTATGTCTTGGATAAAGACCTAAAGGCCTTGGAAGAGCCCAAGGAATTTGATACAGAAGAAGTTGTCAAAGAAAGGAAAAATCACGAAGAAGATGAGTTGATTTGTAGGGGTCACATCCTCAATGTGCTCTCAGATAGGCTCTATGATCTCTACACCAACGCCAAAACTACCAAGGAGATTTGGGAGGCCTTGGAAAAGAAGTACAAAGCATAAGAGGAAGGTACTAAGAAATTCCTTATTACTCAATATATAGAATTTAAATTTTATGATGATAAACCCCTTCTCCCTCAAATTCATGAGCTACAAATTATTGTGAATAAATTGTCTACTCTTAAAATTGTATTGTCGGAACAATTTCTTGTGGGTGTCATTATAGCCAAGTTACTTCATTCATTGAGAGGCTATAGGAAAAATATTCTTATAGAATTGACGAGATTTCTTTGGAGGAAATTGTCAAACACTTGAGAATTGAGGAGGAATCTTGCTCTAGAGATATGAATGAAGAGAAGTCCAATGGAGAGACTTCTAAGGCCAATGTTGTGGCTAACCATCCTTACAAGGGAAAAGGAAATGGAAAGAATAAGGGCAAGGGTCAAAAACCCTTGGGGCCCAAGATGAATAAGGGACAATTCAAAAGTTCCAAGGGACCTTGTTTTGTGTGTGGCAAGAATGATCACTTTGCTAGAGATTGTAGGTTCAAGAGGAGCCATAACAATGAGGCAAGAGTCAACTCAGCCCAATAGAAGCTAGTGCCAACACTAAGTGAGGTTAATGCCATTCATGGAAAGGTGAGTGGGTGGTGGTATGATACTTGTGCAACCATTCATGTAACATATGATAGAACTATATTCAAGACCTTTGAATCTTCAAAGGAAGGGCATGAAATCCAAATGGGCAATGAGAAAATGTCCAAGGTTGAAGGAAAAGGAACCATTGATTTATTCTTCACATCTGGCAAGAAGGTTCTACTCAACAATTTTTTGTATGTTCTGGAAATGAGTAGAAACCTTGTGAAGTGCAATTTACTTGGCAACTTGGGAATCAAGGTTGTGATAGATTTCGACAAGCTTATTTTATCTAAAGACAATGTGTTTGTGGGAAAGGGATATGCTTGTGATGGCATGTTCAAACTTTGTACTTCCATTAACAATGTGAACAATAAAATCTCTTCTTCTTGTTACATGCTTGACTCAAATTCTATTACTTTGTGGCATGTTAAACTTACACATATAAGATTTAGCACAATTAAAAGGGCTGCCAAATGTGGATTAATTGATTGTGATAATGTTGAGAATGAACATTGTGAATTATTTGTTAAATCTAAAATGGTAAAGAAACAATTTCCTAGTGTATAAATTGTTATATTTGATACATAGTGATTTATGTGAACTTAAGGGAATGTTGACTAGAGGAGGAGGTAGATATTTTATTACTTTCATTGATGATTGCTCTAGGTTCACATATGTATATTTGCTTAAAAATAAAGATGAAGCATTTAATGTGTTTAAAGTGTGTAAAGCAGAAGTTGAAAATCAACTTGAAAGGAAAATTAAAGTACTTAGAAGTGATAGATGTGGTGAATATTTTTCAAATGAATTTAACTTGTTTTTGTGAAGAACATGGAATAATTCATGAATGTACAACCCCTTATACTCCACAACAAAATGGTATAGCAGAAAGAAAAAAATAGAACATTTATTGAGATGGTTAATGCTATGCTATTACACTCTAAATTAAATTTTAGTTTGTGGGGTGAAGCCTTGCTATCCGCTTGTCATATTTTGAATCGTATTCCCATGAAGAAAAATAATATATCTCCATATGAGTTATGGAAAGGAAAGAAACCAAACATGGGTTTTCTTAAAGTGTGGGGGTGTCTTGCTTATTGCAAGAGCACTGATCCAAAAAGGACCAAGTTGGGTCCAATAGCTATAAGATGTGCATTTGTGGGTTATGCCCAAAATAGCAAAGATTATAGATTATTAGACTTGGAGTCTAATGTAATAATTGAATATAGAGAGGTTGAGTTATTTGAGAACATGTCATGCGATGACAACAAGTTAGAGCCAACTCAAACTAGAGAACATCAAGATGAGACTCTTAGAATAGTTGGTGAGCAACCTCAATTACCTAGAAGGAACCAAATGCTCAAAGATTTGGGATCAAGTGAGAAGTATTCTCCAATAGAGACACTATACCTTGTTGAAGGTGATAATGAGGAAATTACTTGGAAACATCCAATAGTACTTCAAATAGAAGATGATCCCAAAACCTTCAAAGAAGCAATGTTCTCAAGGGACTCCACTTTTTGGAAGGAGGAAATTAATGATGAAATGGATTCAAAAATGTCTAACCACACTTGGGATTTGCTTCACCTTCCAAAAGGGTCCAAACCAATTGGGTGAAAATGGATATTTAGAAAGAAATACCATACCGATGGCACCATATAAACCTTCAAGGCTAGGCTAGTAGCCAAAGGATTCAAAGAAAGAAATGGAATAGATTACTTTGACACATATGCACCAGTAGAAATAGCTACTTCTATAAGATTGTTCTTTGTCTTACCATCTATATATAACCTTTATGTTCACCAAATGGATGTCAAAATTACATTTCTAAATGGGAATCTCGAGAAGGGGGTCTATATGGAACAACCAGAAGATTTTGTTCTTCAAGGAAATGAACATAAAGTGTGTAGACTTGTCAAATCATTATATGGTTTGAAACAAGCTCCAAAACAATGACATGAGAAGTTTGATAAAGTCATTGTTTCTAATGGATTTAGACACAACAATATAGATAAGTGCTTATACTCTACGACTTGTGATGACTATGTTATACTTGTGTGTCTATAAGTAGATGATATGTTGATTTTGAGTAATGACATGAAATGAATAATGGAAACAAAGAGGTTTCTATCTTCTAAGTTTAAAATGAAAGACCTTGGAGAGGCGGATACCATTCTAGGTATCAAAGTTAGAAAGAATAGTGGGGGTTTTGTGTTGAGTCAAACCCACTATGTTGAGAAAGTGCTCGACAAATTCAGTTATCTCAAAATCAAAGAGGCACATACACCATTTGATTCAAACATGAAGTTTAAAAAGAATGAAGGAAGAGTGGTGGCTCAATTGGAATATGCAAGTGCAATAGGTAGCCTAATGTACGCCCCTCATTGCACAAGAGTGTATATTGCATATGCAGTTAGTAAACTTAGTAAGTATACTACAATCCAAGTATCAATCATTGGAAAACTATTGAGAGAATTCTTGGTTATCTCAAGGGTACCAAAGAGTATAGTCCTCACTATACAAATTTTCCAACGATACTTGAAAGATATTCTCATGCTAATTGGATATCGGGAGTTGGAGATAATCTCTCCACCACCGGTTGAGTGTTTACTCTTGTAGGAGGTGCAATCTCATGGGGCTCCAAGAGGCAAACATGTATATCACACTCAACAATGGAAGTAGAGTTTATAGCTTTAGCGACAACTGACAAAGAGGCCGAGTGACTTAGGAATCTCATGATGGATATTACTTTAACCTCAGATATGGTATCAACAATTTCAATACATTGTGATAGTCAATTCACACTTGCTAGAGCACATAATAGTATGTATAATGGAAATTCTAGACACTTTAGTCTAAGACATGAATATGTGAGACAATTGATTCAAGGTGGAATCATATCGATCTCATATGTTAAGACAAGTGAACTTAGCAGATCCATTTACAAAACTCTTGTGAGAATGTTAGTAAGTTCTACTTCAAAAGTGATGGGATTGAAACTCCTAGAACAATAGATTCACCAATGATAGAAACCCAACTCTCAACTTGTACAAATCAAGGGAAAGAGTTCAATGGGTAAGAACAAGTCATTGTTAAGTGAATAGTTTCAACACTAAAATTTATGCTGAGTTCCATCCAAGATGGTTAGTGTTGGTTGCTACTGAGTTAGAGTTAAGCCTAGTGATTTTAATGAAGTTCAGTTGAGTGTAACAAGCATCTATAAGGTAGCAAATATATTGTAAGAACTTCACCTAATTGGACTTAGAGGTGGTTCCACCTCTCATGGAAGTTGGAGTTTCTCCCCGGAAAGTCCATGAAGAGATGAGCACATGGGCATGATAGTGCTAAGCGAGAAAGTAGGAAAACAAAAGATGTGGTGGAGGTGTGTGAGGTATCACTGGTTTTATCATATGGAATACTTGGTTCAAGCTTTTAGCAACCAATGATTTCGATAAGACTTTGTGGTATTTTCACCAAGGTAAAGTTAAAATCGAAAGGCACATTATTTTATGCACCCAAACTGTTTAAGCTAGAGAATGTGGCTTGTATTTAACCAAGTGGGGGATTGTTATGATTGGTTAAATACAAATGATAAGTGTTAAAATACAAGCAAGGTATAAGCACTTAGCAGAAATCACATAATGAAGATGTGAATTTGAGCCTCAATTGTTAACACTTATAAAATGCAAATTGTTGGGGTTTTATGCCCTAATTAAAAACCAAAATTCTTTGTAATCTCATTTTATTATCAATAAAAGAATAGAAATTATTTTTTGACTTGGTCAATCACTTTGCTCACATGTTTTATTTTCATGATTATTTGTTTAATATAAACTTCTATTAAATCCCGAGCATATAACTAATCTTATTTATAGTGACGTAATCACAGTGGAATATAAATATGATTATATGTTCAAAATAAGTTAGTCCTAAGATTAGTCAGTGCACAGGATTTACACTGACTTGCCAATCTACGATATGATCTCCTTACACATCACAGTGTTATGTTCTTTCCAGAAATTAGCAAAGTAGATAAAATCAGATGTATTTGTTACATCGGACATGACCGATATTGACAGTTGATAAGATAAGTAAACATACCGTTATTATCTATTCTAGTCATATCATATAATTGACCATAGGTCAATTCAATCTCAATTCTGAGTGGATAGTATTCTAACTGATTGTATTATTTGGGTTCTTTGACTTGTTCGTTACCAGCTTACCCTACGGACTAGCCCATACTTACATCTTGGGAACTCAGTAGTATAATTGAGTGGGAGTGTTAATCATAGATATGAACATCTATAGCTTCTGATGAAGAAGTGAAACGATGGTTTCCTTTTAGTTTGGTTCAAGGTGTTAAATGATAGAGATCTCATTTCAGTAATTAAATTAGTTTACTGAAATATCATTTATAAGGAAATAAGTGTTTTAAGGATAAAATACAATGAGGGGTAAAATAATATTTTAGTCCTATCTCATTATAGACCGCCTATAGAGGATTGAGTGACAATTATGGTTGTAACAATGGATAATTAATAGCATATCTATATTTGTTATAGAGCGTTCTATGAATTCAAGAGTGCAATTCTCAGTCTTTATTGGAGTCACGAGGAATTAATAAGTTAGTAAATTTATTTGTTAGATTTATGATAACTTATTGGAGCTTGATTTCATAGGCCCATGGTCTCTATTGTATCTTGGATAAAATTATCTAGATAGTCTCAATTAATTGATTTAATTATCAATTAGAATTATCAAAGTTGACTAGGTCAATTTTGGATGGGTTCACAGAGTTATGTAATTTAGAGAAGAAAAGAGAAATAAGAGCAGATTTATTAATTAAGATAACTTGGTATCTAAATTAATAAATAAGTTTAAATCAAGGTTCAAATTATAAATAATTAATTTGATAGAGGATTTAAATAATTATTTAATTAATTAAATCAATAGAAAATAATACAAGCCTTGATTTTAAGTCCAATGGGCTTATAATCAAATGAGAAATTTCACGGGCCTAAAGCCCATGATAATTTCGACCTAGGGTTTCAAATTGGCTATTATTTTATTGAGCCTAATTGAGTCTATAAAAGGAGTGCTTAGAGAGAAGTCAAAACACAAGTTTGACAAGTCACAAGTCAGATTTTCTGATAGGTTTCAGATTCTCTCTAAACACAAGTCTTTTTCTAAGCCTCTTTGTTATTTTCTCTTCTTCTCTCTGTATCTATCTCATGTGTTGAGAATTTCCCACTCTAGTCTAGGTGATTCTAAGGATATTTTGGAAGACAGTGAAGATTATAGAAGAACGGTTCAGTTTCTTGATAATACTCTGCGACAGAAAGGATACAAGAGTTAGAGAAACTGAAGGAAGGACTTATTCATTCCGCTGCGTATACTGTAAGTATTCTACTCATTGTTTCTCTTTGAATTCAATTTTAGAAACATGTTCTAGGTTATCTCATATTAATTTATTTAATATTAGATTTACATGAAAATAAATAAAGATTCTGTATAAGTTTTCCCAACACAAATTTGGGTCCAAAGTGATACGTGAGAGTATCTAAGGGTTCCCAAAAAGTTTGGTGGCATTTAAAGCATTTTTGGGACCTTTGGAAGTGTCCAAAGTCTGAGAGGGTGGCGATATGTCGCCACCCAAGAGGGTTTCAAGAAACCCTAACAGGCGACAATATCGTAAATGCTCATAATGACGTATTTTTCAAGTCTAATCCTATTGGTTAGACATAATGACGGTGCCTACTCTATATAAGGGACAAAAATAGTGTTTTGGAAGACTTGATCATTCTCTCCAATCTCTCTCTACCCTCTCTCTCTGTATCTCCAAGATTCTCTAGTTTTCTTCAAGAACTCCCCAAGAAAGTGCTTGACTTTGAGAGTTGAAGGCTTGTTCAATCTCAATCCTCATTTTCTCAAGATAAGGCTTCAAGCGTCAACGGTGGCTGGAAAACATAGTATTAGGACAACATTTTTCAATGTGTATAAGTCTTGTTTTGTGTTTGGTTTGCTCAAAGTGGTGGTCTTGCCTAGGGTTTTTGAAGCTTCATCAAAGTTGAAGAACATTATTATTCTACTCGGGTTCTTTCTCAATATTTTTTAAGTCTCTGTCAATCCAAATTTCGTGTAGATTTTATTTCTTGAGGTGGTGTTATCTCACTCCCCCCCCCCCCCCCCCCAACAAACTCTTCTTAGCTCGTATTATTAATGCAGCTGTGTGACACTTGTGTCTCGGTCACCCTACGTCAAAAGTTGTTAATCAAGTCTTGCGTTATTGTCAACTTAGTCCCTATACTATTTTTTTCTTTTTTTCATTTTGTAATCCTTGTCATGTTGCAAAAAGCCACAAGCTACCTTTCTCTTTGTATTACTCTCATGTAGTAAAACCTTTTGAATTAGTGCACATGGATGTTTGGGTACCTTCTCCTCTTGTTTCAGTTAATGGTTATTGTTATTTTCTAGTGTTAGTCGATGATCATACTTGTTTTCCTTGGATTTACTTATTAAAAACCAGGGACGAATGTTACAATATTTTTCTTCAATTTAAAGAAAGGGTTCACACTCAATTTTCTCTGCCTATTCGCAAAGTTCAATTAGATGCAGGGGTATATTTAAGCTATTGTCTTCATTTTTTTATTAATATTGGCATCCTTCATAAGTTTTCTTGTCCTTACACCGTGCCTCAAAATGGCCGCATGGAGCACAAAAATCGTCATGTTGTTTAGACAGCCCTTTCTCTACTAGCTTACTTCCATATCCCACTCACTTACTATTCTTCTGCATGTTAAATTGTCATGTATCTTATAAACAGAATGCCAACTCCTATTATTCACCACCACTCTCCTTTCTATGTCCTCTACAAAAAAATCTCGACATATGACCTTTTCCATGTGTTTGATTGCTCTTGTTTTTCCTTTCTACATCCTTACAATGATCACAAGTTACAATTTTAGTCCAAGGAATGTACCTTTATTGGTTATAGCTCGGGTCATAAGGGTTACTTATGTCTTGATTCCTCTTCCAGTCATGTCTATTTCTCTCACCATGTAGTCTTTATTGAGCATAAGATTCTCTTTTTTACAACAACTTCTGCTCCTTCTACCTCCACTTTTGCTTCATCTTCCTTTTGCTTTGTTCCCTTATTTCCTTCATTTTCTCCACAACATGAACTTTCTCACTCCTCTCCCCCTTCCTTTCCTACTTCTTCCTCTAACCCTCTTCCACCTTCTCCATCTGCTCCATTACCTTCTTCTTCTTCTTCCCCAACCCCACTTAGTGTAGATATTTTACATGACCAACATGCACAAGTGGGTCTTTCTCTCACCAACATACACCATATGATCACCCAATCTAAGGCCGACATTCTTAAGCCTAAACTTTTTTTGAGTGTGTATGTAGACACCCTTACTAAGCCTACCACTTATAAGTAGGTCACTCTCTCACCTCATAGGCAACAAGCTATAGTCATTGAGTTTGATGCTCTTCAACGCAAAAATACTTGGTCTTTGGTGGCTACTCCACTCGGTGTTAAGCTTGTCAGATGAAAATGAGTTTACAGGCTCAAACTTAATCCGGATGGATTTATTGATTGTTACAAGGTACATTTGTTTGCCAAAGGATACTATCAACCTCACAGCCTTGATTACTTTGAGACGTTTAACTCCATTGTTAAAGTTGCCACCATCCGTGTGGTTTTCACTATTGTTGCCTCTCACTCATAGTTGGTTCATCAACTGGATGTTACTAAAGCCTTCCTTCATGGTGACCTTTCTGAAGATGTGTACATGACTCAGCCACTGGGGTTTGAAGATGCCACTTATCCAAATTATGTTTGTCACCTTTGAAAGACTCTTTATGGTCTTAAACATAGCCCTCGCGCTTGGTTTCATAAGGTTAGTTCTGCTCTGGGTTTTGTTTCTAGTAAGGTTGGCACTTCAATACTTATTTTGCACTCTTCCACCGAGACCAATGTGGTGCTCATTTATGTTGATGATAATCCTCCTAACCAGTAGCTCTCTTTTCTCTATTCAACATCTCATTACTATGCTTCAATCCCTATTTGTACTAAAGGATCTTAGTCATATTAATTATTTTTTGGGCATTAAAGTCACTAAAGTAACTATTGGTTTCCATTTATATCAAATGACATATATTTATGATCTTCTCCAGCGAGTTTCTATGACAAATGCCAAGCCATTTTCCACTCCAATGACGACTAGTTCTCCTCTCTCAGTTCACAATGGTATGCCTTTAGTTGATGCCACTGAGTATAAAAGTATTGTTGGTTCGCATTAATATTGTACATTTTCCCGACCTAATATTTCCTTTGTTGTGAACAAGTTGTGTCAATTCATGCATACTCCTTCCACAGTTCATTGGCAGGCAATCAAGAGCCTCCTACATTACCTCAATGGTACACTTCATAATGGTTTCACTATTTCCTCTTCCCTTGAGTTGAGTTTAACAGGTTATACAAATATTGATTGGGCATCATGCCTGGATGACAGTGGAAGTACAAGTGCATATTATGTCTTTCTTGGATCCTATCCCAAACAAAAGTTTGAATCTCGCTCTAGCATTGAGGCTGAGTATCGTAGTATTGCCAATGGCATTTCTAAGATAATGTGGCTCGAATCTGTCCTTCGGGATTTGCACATCATTTGCTCTTGGGCTCCACTCCTACTTTGTGACAATCTCAGTGCCACTTACCTCACAACCAATCCAAACTTTAAATGCATACTAAACATGTTGAAATTGATTTTCATTTTTCGCGGCAACGAGTTTCTAATCGCTCACTCACTATTCAATTTGTCCCTTCTAAAGACCAACTTGCTAATTGCTTGACCAAGCCTTTACCTGCACAACATTTTATGTCATTGCGATCCAAGCTCTCCGTCCTAACCAGGCTATTGACCTTGATGGGTGATGATAAGCCATGTTTTCATTTATAGAATTAATCTCTTAGCATTACTATTATGTAATTGTATATTAACTATTTTATCTTTTGTATAATTGCTTCTTGGTTTTCTCCAAGAGTATCATTGAGGAGTATCATTCTTTTGTGTGTATATATGTAGCATTATGTAATGTATATTCATTAAAAAAATATATCCAAGATTGACATTGGGAAGATATATAGAATGAATATCTTGAACTACATTTGAAGGAAAAGATTGCTTAAATTTATCAACATCCCAACTGCCAAAAGCATTAATAAGAGAGGCGACTTTTGTTAGGATTAATGCTCTAAAAGCATGTAAAGACATTTTATTGGTTTTAAATAAAAGTAAAATTTTATTATATTTGAATGTTATAATTATTGTTTGAATTAATTATATAATAATATCAAGAAAATTACCTATTCATTCATGAGAATAGGATCTTGTATTAATATGAGAGAATTAAGATCATATATAATGAATAAAATAGTCAACAACATATTAAAGTAAGGAATCTTTAATGAATGGTTACTAGTACGGTTTGCTAAGCATACGAGATGCGAGTAATCTAGATTCAGATTACTGATAAGGATAGACATCTTAGTAAATGTGCTGTATAAAATAGAGAATATATAAACATGACCGATGAGAACTAATAATCTTTATAAACTTTCTGTTTCACGTAAAGAATTAATTCTTATCATAATAGATGATCATTTGTAGATCAGTCTAAATCCTGAGTATTCATGAACTCCATTTTATGTTTATTAGATCTTTTGATTCAATCGTTAAGGTCTCTTAAAATAATGAGGCTAGTGACTTTTTTTTGAAGATTCAATATCATGGATGTCTTGGAACATGAATTACAATATTGGAATCCATGCTTTCCTAACGGATTGAATATTGGTTCCCTTAAGGGTTGATTCTGAAACTAAATAGTTATTGAGATCAAATCTATAATTAGATTATAGATTAATTATTCGCTAGTGAATTAATGGTACTTAAGGATCAAGAGGTAATTAGAAGGGTAAAACGATAATTTTGACCAACTCTAATTAACGAACCAATAATGGAGGACAGAACTTCATATATTGATTATATCAATGGACTACTAGAGAAAGCTCTGTAAATATAATTCTATAAATACTTAGAGTGCAATTCCATATTTATAGTGCAGTAATCATGGAATTAATAAATAATATTATTAGACTAAAAGTTTAATTAATAATCTAGTTTATTGGAGCTTCGTATTATAGGTCCATGGTCCCCAGATCACCTTTGTCCCACTCTATCGAGGGTAAGGATGTCAAAAGAAAGATTTGTAAAGAGAAAGGACTAAATTGCAAGGGAATTAATTTTCCAGGCCAAGAAAATAATTATTTGATAATTATGGGTAATTGATTAATCGTGAATTAATTAATTATTTAACAATATATTTTTTATTTTGGAAAACTATAGGTTAAAATTAATATTAATCTTGTTTGGATTAATATAAAGAGAGAATAATAAATATCTTATTTATAATATGATATTTATTTATTTAATTTAAAACTGATATTTTAAGATAAATTTAATTTTGAATTAATTGATATTTATGTTGGAATAAATATCTTTTCTTAAAAGTTGATTAAATAAATAAATGAGAAAATTAGGGCAACCCTAATAGGGCTGGGCGACACACATTGCATAGTACAGTGTGTGACGCCTAACATAAGAGATTTTTATCCCTGAGATTTGAATTTTGAATTTCAAATAAGTTTGTTTAATCAGTCATTTAATTATTCTTTTTAAATATGATTTAAATAAATAATTAAATGAAAATATCTAACCAGTTTTTAGTTTGATTTATATTTTAATTAAATAAAGATTATTTAATTAGATTAAATATCCTTATAAGTCTGATAGTACGTAACTTTCAATAGAATGAATTATTATTATTTTGAATAATAAAAATTCACACACACTCTCTCTAAAGCGACTGTTTTCTCTAAATCTGAAAACTATTCTAAACATTTTCTCTGTCAAAAACTCTCTATATCTCATGTGTTGAGTACATATAGGAAGTCACTGCAATGCCCCAAAATCCCTAATAAGGTTTAGGACCTTGATTAGGAGGCCGAGAGGACCATAATTGATTTATTATATTATTAAATGATTATATGCATGTTTAGGTGTATTAAATATGCATGTGAACCTATTTCTGATTAATTAGGTGATTTTTCATATTTTGGCCATTTCGTGCATATTTGGCATATATGTGGTATGTGTGTGTGGTGCTTTATTATTATTTGGTTATGCTAGGGTTACGTAGCACGAGACGATCCTAGGAGGTAAGCTAGTGCGAAAGTCACAACGAGATTTATACTTGACTCGGAGTGAGTCAAGGGGTATTTAGAGCATTACCAGGTTATTGGGTAATGAGAATAAATATTTGATGATAATTTGGGAGTTAGTAAGATCAGGGGGAAATTTTGGAGGTTTTGACTATTTTTCCCTCGGGGACGTTTTCGGGACCCCGAGCATTAGGTTTTGTTTGAGGCTGCTTAAGCTTGAAGTAATCTGTTAAGAAATAAAAAGAACGTTCAGAACGTTCTCTCTCCTTCAAAGTTCCATTTTCGTCTCTCGATCGCATTTTCGAAGAAAACTTGAGTTCTAGGACTCGGATTCAAGCGAGGATTGAGGCATAGCGATCCTAGGGAAGATTAGAAGCTTATTAGCCAGAGGATTTAGTTGGGAAACAACTCAATCAGAGGTAATTCAAGTTTTAAGTTCTAAGTTTTTAAAGTTTTAATCTTGGATTGGATTTTGTGTTTTGATGAGTTTTTTATTGAATTGAAGCTTGGGTTTTGTTGGTTTTGGATCATGGGGATGTTTGGGAACTTTTATTTTTGAGTTTGGAGATGTTTGGATAGGTTTTTGGAAGGTTTTAAAAAGGAGAAAATGAGGAAAAATGGCTGGTTCGAGGTTGGGCTGCAGTCCTGTTCTAGGGTACCGCAACCCAAGCTTGCTAAAGGAGGAGGAAGCTCTATCTGGGGGGCGGGCCGCGACATGGTGTCTGGAGGGCCACGACACTTAAGGGAATTTTTCCCAGAATTGTGTTTTTGTCATGGGAACTTAACTCTAAGGGCCTGGGATCGATCTTACCACTTAGTTGAGTGGGATTCGACGTCCCGGAGGCTTCAGTTGGGTTTTGAAGTATTTATTTACTCATTTTGATGAGGTTTTATATTATGTTTGTGACTAGGTTGTCACTAGAGGCTTGGAATTAGGATCGTGCTTGTGGCTCGTTTATTGGTAACCTGTGCTTGGACTAAAGGTAAGAAAACTGCACCCTATATTTATGACATGCGTGGTTATTATTGAGGCATGTCGAGTGTTTAAATGTGATACATGTGATGTACGAGGAACATGTGGTTAGGGCATGCCATGAATGTTAAATACAAGATTGATCAGAGATTGAGTCTCTGTGTTTGTGCATGATCCTAATTATGATAACAATTGTTAAGTAAGCATGATGAATGCCCTGTATTCAGATATTTTACATATGATATATGCCTGATAGCATTGCTTACTTGTGTATGGCACTGACTAGTCAGAATCGGCACTGGTCGCGTGTTACTGACCTAAGAGTCAGAAACTACATAAGCGTTATTAACGCAGAGTCGATAAAAGATTAGATCTAATTGACATCGACATTGAATGACTCATATGGAGTATTAATGCTGGACCTACCCTCAGTTCGATGAAAATTATGAGCGCTTGTCTAGTCTATGACTAATTACTCAGAGCCATGGCCAGAAGGCTCAGGTGACTGCTTCGTCACATGGCTAAAGGTACAAACCCCTGTTAGTGACTTGTTGATCAGTCACTCGTTTAAAGGTATAGACCCCTTGTTAGTGACTTGTTGATTAGTCACTCGTTTAAAGGTACATACCCCCTGTTAGTGACTTGTTGATCAGTCACTCGTTTAAAGGTACAGACCCCTGTTAGTGACTTGTTGATCAGTCACTCGTTTAAAGGTACAATCCCCTATTAGTGACTTGTTGATCAGTCACTCGTTTAAAGGTACAGACCCCCTGTTAGTGACTTGTTGATTAGTCACTCGTTTAAAGATACAGACCCCCTGTTAGTGACTTATTGATCAATCACTCGTTTAGAGGTGTAGACCCCATGTTAGTAACTTGTTGATCAGTCACACGTTCATTGTCTAAACTTATTTGCATGTGTGATTAAGACTATTATTGCTAGGCATGCACTTTATGATTTGGTGACATGTTATTACTGTTCACGAGCATATTGAGTTTTCTTGCTGGGATTCGGCTCACAGGTGCTATGTGGTGCAGGTAAAGGCAATAGAAAGTTGAACCATCCTTGAGTTGGAGAGCTTAGGTGATGAGGTGTACATATGCGACTGCTCGACCGCGACGACCGAGGGTTGAAAGAGGAACTATGGTTAAACCCTGTTTTGCCGCTTAGATCGACTGGTTATAAATATTTTCTTGTAATGAACCTTTAAATTATATTTTTGGGATCCCAATGTATACAGTAAATGTTTTAGTGAAACATTATATCTTAACCAAAAATTTTAATCCCTAAACTGCTAATCATACTTAGTTGCACGATTATGGCCAAATGACTCGATTAGCAAGTTTAACACTGTTTAAAAGGCACACCGTAACGGTCCCTGGAGTTTAGGGCGTTACAGTCACATAAATCAACCTTTTGAATCCTACGTGCCCACACGTCCTTGTGTGTTTGAGGATTGGTCTGGAAGATCAAGGTGTGAGATATCGAGACACTTGATAGGCTACAAGAGGTATTCCCTGATCTTTTTGTATGTGATTTAATATTTATATATGTGTCTATCCTGGCTGGTATTAATATTTATTAAAATGAGTCCATATATTCCGCTGCGTACCTTTGATTTGATCATTTAATACCAACAAATTTATCAAAAGAAAGTTGCGAATAAGGAAGTAGGAAGAGAAATTTGCAATATGGAACCTAATGGTCTTTAGAAATATTAACAAATTGACCATTGCCAACATTCAAAATCAAGCCCTTTTGAAGAAGTTGCCTATCCCACATGATACTTTGCCAAACCAAAGAAGGGTAATGACCAGCATTAGCCTCAAGAAAGTCACTTCTAGGAAAATATCTAGCCTAAAACAATGTACCTAAGAGAGTTTGGGTGATTTAAATCCCTCCAAGCTTGCTTAGCCAACATAGCTTGATTGAACCAAAACCACTAAAAAAACTTATATTTACACAAAATACTCCAACTCTTCCAATGAAGTCTTCTTTAACTCACATCGACCTTACTAGCACTTTGTCATCATGGAATTAATATCTTAGAAAATGAAACAAGAAATTTGAAACAGGTCATAACTTAGATCAGAATGGCTTGAACCACAACTTTAGGCAAGATTTCCTTCCCACATTAGAAAATAACTTCCCAATTCAAGAGTTCAATAAGACCATATTCTATCTCTACGCTTCAAGAAGTTAAATACTTCCTCCTTTATTTTTCCCCCCAAAAATTGTGGTAAACTTAAATATTTCTCAAGGGGGATCCAACCAAAATAGGCAATACTGAAATACAGAAAAGCTTATCAATGTAACGCCTCACATTTTGGGCATGTGATGATAACAATTCAGATCTAGATTTTATTCTCATAATATATATAATACTGGTGCTGTATTACGATTTGAAAATCAAAGTTTAACTTAAGAAGTGACATTATTATAAATTTAATTGACTTTTGGTCAAACTAAGAATTTCGGTCCTAGACCGAAACAAAAATCTTATAAAGGTAAAATCTTGGATAATAAATATTGAAAAATAAATAATTATGGCGAAAACATTTAATTTGGGCATAGGAATATTAAGAATGCTATGAGATAATTTTAAATAAAATTCTTAGGAAAGAATCCTAATATGTATTTTGAGAGAAAATGCTTATTTTGCCTTATTGGGGTACACGAATTAAAATGATTTCCACAAATGATATAAGAGGACTTTGATGATATTTTGGGTTGCTATATTTACATTTTTATCATGTTTTGATTGGCTTTAGATTTATACCACACTTAGGCCTTATTTTTGGGCTCAACCACTCCTTAAGTGGACTTTTAGGCACATTTCAAAAGGCACTCATGCCAAAATCCGAGAATGCTATAGTTTTAAGTTTTTAAGTTAATTATTCAAATCAAAGTGGGAAAATTAGGAGATCATTAGTAGTGGCTGAGTGTATGAGGCTAGTGGCATGATGTAGTTAACTCTCTCAATAGTGTCTTGTGACACTTGTTGAGCATGAAGGCAACCACACTCCAAAAAATCACATCGCCCATGCTCTCACTTGGAAGCCACCCTACTCCCTCTCTCTCTCATTTCTTTTAATCAACCTCGGAAAAATTCAGAGCACTCTCCTCTCTCTCCCTCTCAATTTCGTTGCTCTCTCTTGTTTTCTCAAGGAAACCTCCATGGAAGCTTGAGAAACCAAGTTTCAAGGCGAGTTCTTGTACCCCTTCTTCTTGTTCTTCTCTGTACCGAAGTCTAGGGCTCCATTTGTGAATTAAGATATTTGAGTTTTAACCATTTTTAACCATGGTGTGAAGGTCTAGAAGCTCAAGGCAGCCACAAGTCTCTCAAGTTGATCACTTAGTAAGCTTGTATGAAATCTTGATCATCATGGAGGTAACCCTCTAATTTCGAAATGTCCATTTATTCTCTTGTTTCTTTCTTTTCCTTGGGTTATGATCTGACTTGGTGATATTTTGGGAGAGGTTTGAAATTATTAAAGGATAGTGGTGAGGCCTGAAATCTAGGAGGAACACACACAACCAAAACCTAGAGCAACTAAGCTAAAACTCAAGTGAATTTCGGTTTATGTTTTGTACAAGCTTAGGTGTTGACCCAGATTTTGGTCAACTGACACGGAGTCAGAATATGCTTGATGTGAATGAATGCGTTGAAAAAATTCGAATGACAAAAATAATAAGAACATGATATTTTATAGTGGTTCGGCCCCAAGATTTGGTAATGATCTACGTCCACTTAGGTTGTTATTGATGTGTGAATCAAAGGAGTGATCAAAGAACAAGGGATCAATGAGTTTCACCAACCTCTAAAGAACAATACAATCTTTCAAATAGAATTATACTAGTCTTAAGTAATTCCAAAGCCAAAAGTCCCTTCCTTGAGCTATCTTTCTCTATTTATAGGCTCAAGGGGGATTACACAAGATTGTTACAGATATTCTCTCCTAAATAATCGGATACTCAGCAGATTGTGTGAGTTAATTTTGGGATTTACAAATATCTTTATTGTAACATTGTGTTGTATGTGGAACCATCGACCAGACTGGTCGTAGGTGAGACTGGGCCGCCTCCTGCTTATAATGTACCTTCTGGTCGATACATTAGTAGAGTTCCTCCAGATGTCAGCCACGTGTCCAGGGATCACTTGCCACGTCATCAATGCCAATTTTTTGGATAACATTTTCCCCCCAAGTTTATTTATTACGAGCAATAAATAAACTTTTGAGCGAACGACTCTTCGGTAACCCCACCATACGTGTCAGAACCCTTCGTGTGTTCTTGGGAAAAGCAACCTACTCCTGTCTAATCATGACTTTTCGGTTCCCCAGTAATAATTCGACGGCTATTCCGCTTCCCCATACTTTGAAAAAGGGAAACTGATGATTACACCTTTTTTTATGCCACAGACAAATTTATATAACATCTCCAAACTTCCCTTTTTCTTTTTACGCACGCCATTGCCTTCTCAAGAAACCCCCAAAACCAGAGCTTCTATCTTATCCCAGAGACCGTTCTTCTGCATTTTCCAGACTCAGCCTGAGAGTTCCTTGATTTCCGAAGACTCTTTACCAATCTCCACGACCATCGTTTTGGTAAGTTTTTGAATCCTTATGCTTCAAATTTTCATAATGCATGCTTCTGTATGTTGACTGTTTGAGTTCATCTGCTTCTGGTTTGAGATGCTTGTGAATAGAATGTCTTGTAGGCGAAAAAGAGTTACGAGTTAGTTTAATAGTTGGGATCATACTTTTAGGACGTAAGACCAAAGTAAAAATTTGATCTTTAGGCTAGTTGGAAAATAGTTTTTTCCCGCCCTAAGGGGAGTTGAAAAAGCTTTTTTGAAAAACTTTTTACTTTCACCCTTTGATCCGTTTCTCAAACTGTTCATGTAGATAGATTTAGCTTTTTGTTAGAATGCTGTTGTATAAAAGCTTGACTTTTATACTCAACCAGCGCTATTCTAAAAAGCCTTTAAGAATTCTCTATCCTCACCTCCCCATTCTTCTGTTTACAGACTTTGATGCCAAATTTGTGGGGAGGTGAACGACCCATCGACGACGATCTTCTCGCCCAGCTGCTCGAAGGCGAAGAACAACCGGCCGACCGAATTCACGAGATTCCCTTTTCACGATCTTCCTCCAGACCTCGTCCTTCTCCTCCTCAAATGGCTCGTTCCAAATCTTTAGGCAAGAAAAGACCTAAATCCGACGATAATCCAAACCCTTCTGCCCAGCCTGATTCACAGGCTGGGGTTCCTTCGACCAGTGGCCGAAACAATCCTGCTCCTGACCCTAACATCCAAACTAGAGCCCGCCCTCGCCATCAGAATTTGCCTGATGTCGAGTGGTATTTCTCCCCGACCAGCCTTGTAACTCCCAGGATTCTTGCCAACTACCTTAGGAAGTATCCTCTCATAGGGGTCACTCTCAAAATTCCTGCCGCAGACCAAAGGGCTAACCTCCCCGGGGGTGTATACAGTGCTTGGTCTCAGTACCACATAGAGGCGGGGGCTGAGTTCCAGCTACATCCTTTTTATCAGGGGGTGGCTAATTATTTTGATGTCGCCCCCTTCCAGATTACTCCAAATGGATATAGAATGCTGGCTGCACTCTATATCCTGTACAAACTTAAAAAATGGTCAGAACCTACCCCCCATGAGATCAATTATCTTTTTGATCTCAAGTCCAACCTTCAACAGTATGGGACGAGCTTCTTCCATCTTTGTCACCAGGAGACAAACCGGACGTTCCTGAGTGCCACCATGCACATATCCAACGTGGGGCAGTACAGCAAGGAGTACTTCCTCACTCCGGACATAACCAGCAACAACTTGGCCTTCGCTCGAGGAGGTAAGTGCTGCTTTTACTGGTCGGTATTTTTTATCAGCGAATTTCTATTCATTTTTCTTAAAGTGCGTTTTGTCTTTCAGGCCCATGGTTACGTCCGACCCCAACACCAGACATGGTGTTGACGTCCAATGCACTGGCCAGGATGACGAACGCAGAAAAAAGCGTTAAGTCCCTGGTCACTGATGATAATCTGAGGCTAGCTGGCCTCCTGGCTCCTCGCCATGAAACAAGAGGACCCGTGGTAGCCGATGCCACTGCCGAGGGGGTTCCCGAGCAGCAACCTCCTGCGTCTCCTCCATGAAGGAGGCCGACGGGGGTTACGATCAGGGAGCCCACGGGCAATCCTTCCGTAGAAAGGCCTTCTGCTCCCCAAGGCAAGGGGAAACAAAAGGCCAAAGAGCCGATTGTGGACTTGGGGGAATCATCCGATGAAAATGGTACAGTAAATTTGCTTTTAAATAGCTTGCCAATTCGCTGTCACCTGTTTGACGGGGAGGGAAACTTTACATATACTCCAAATCTAGGGCCAGACTTCTTCATGCCAGATAATGAGTGTATGACTAATAGAGTCAATAGTGTAGCAACCAGTAGTTGTAGCTCGGGTATTAACTTTGTGACCTTCTTTTCCGTTTGATAAGGAGTTTTCATCTACCTTTAACTTACCCTTTGCATGTGTTGACTTGTATGCAGATATGGCCACTCCCAACATCTTCGACCTATACCAAGCTGAGGAGGAAGAGGAAGTTCCTCAGCCCCGGCCAAAGTCGTCAAGGAGACACAACGGCGAAACAAGCCAGGGACCTGCCAAAAAGAGTCGAACAGAAGATCCTTCCAAGGACGTGCCAACTGGGCAAACTTTTGCTCATCCTCCAGCTCCTGCTGAGAATGAGACTCCTCCTGCTCCGATGAACCCTCTGGCTGCGCTCAGCAGGGAACAAAATAAGCGGGAAGAAACTCTTGGGGCCAAACTCTCGAGCCGCGCCTTACGAGCAGCCAAAGACCGCCTTGCGCACATCGTGAAGAACGATCGCGTCAAGGATGCAATGGTTGAGGCAGAGAGTATGGGGGTCGACCAAATTCTGAACAGGACCCTGAACGAAATAGCCAGCGTAAGTGTTTCTTATCTCTTTGGCCTTAGTCTTTTATTCTTTACAACATGTTCTAATTTTATCTTCTGTCCTCAGGCTTTGCTGTTTGCAACTGCTGCTCGTACCCGCACCCAAGCCACCATCGAACAGGCTCGGGCAAAGGCTATCGAGAGGTACCAAGTGAAAGCGGCCGAGGAAATTTCGGCTGCAGAGGCCAGGCATGCAAAGGAGTTGGAGGCGATCGTTCAGCAGAGGGATGCCGCGGTGGTGAAGCTATCAGAGGCTGAAGCTTTGAAGGCAGCTATAAGGAAGCAGAAGGAGGAGTATCAGGAGTCCAGCCGAGTCCAATTTCGAGAATGCAAGAGACTGGGAGAGGAGCTCAAGTCCAAGAATGAGGCCATCTCCACCCTTGAGAGCCAAGTGGAGCAGCTGAAGCTTGACAACTCCAAGAATCTGGAAAGGTATAAGAACGCGACGCTCCGGTGTTTTTACAACTTCTGGAAAAACAATCAGGGCGCCAACTTCGGCTATCTTTCAAAAGATGTTAGGACTGCTGAGCTGGCTTGCTGCACTGCTCAACTGGCTGAAGAGGAAGCAAGTGCAAGGATCCCTGCTTCTCCAAGCATTGCTGGTGCAGAGGAAGAAGGAGTTGCCGAGGATGCTGCCAACCAGAACGCTGATAAAGACCCTCCTGCTCCTAATGCCTCTTGAGCTTTTATTATTATTTTTTCTTTCTTTTGATTACACGACCCACGGGTCGTGATGTAAAAACAATACCTTTTCTGAATTTGCTGCATGGGCAACAAACTTTTCCTTTTATTTGAACAGTTACATCCAAGCAGTGATGCTTGCGGTGTAAAAGATTGCATCATGATGCTATAACATTTTCATTTATTATAACACTTGTCCGTATGGCCGAACTTAGCATAGTACTTTGGCTTGATTTAACAAAATATAAATTTTGAAAAATACTCTAAGTACCTTAGCATGCTTTCACTCATTTTGTTCATGTGTTTACACACCTCATGGTACGCTTTGCTATCGATGTGCCTTATATGCCCCCCAAGTGATCGAGGAGCTTTAGGTCCTTGGTCACTTGCCTTTACTATGACCTGTTCGAACATTTCTGCTCGGGTGAAAAAGTAATACTTGTAATACAGCAAAACAACACACGCAATGAATAAATACTTGTAAATATAAATTCACAAAGGTTGGCAAGAATGACTGGCTGCGCACATTCCCTTATAATCTCGTATTAAAAATGGAATAAACATGTCTTTACGAGTGATTCTAAAATAGAATCTTACATATACAAGCGATTAGCCATACAATCGTGGCTAATTCTCTTTGCAAAACTTGTACAAAGTAAAATTTAATACAAGCCAGTCCTTTAAGAAGGACTGTTCACTGATAATACTTGCGCAGGTGTTCCCCATTCCAATATCGTGGAACGAGATCTCCGTTCAGGCGTGCAAGTTTATAGGTACCCGGATGAAGGAATTCTTCAATCTGGTAAGGTCCTTCCCAATTAGGTCCGAGTACTCCAGTAGTGGGGTCGCGGGTATTTAAGAAAACTCGTCGTAGCACCAAGTCACCGACGTTGAATTTCCTTTCTTTAACTTTGGAGTTAAAGTACCGGGCGACTTTTTGCTGGTACGCAGTAACTCGGAGCTGGGCCTTCTCCCGTATCTCATCAATTGAGTCTAGGGACTCCATCATTTGTTGGCTGTTCTGGTCTTGGTCGTATGTTATACGTCGATGTGAGGGGGGATCTAACTCGACAGGTAACATAGCCTCATATCCGTAAGCTAGGGAAAATGGGGTATGTCCTGTCGCTGTTCGGTGAGATGTTCTATACGACCAGAGGACTTCAGGCAGCTACTCCGGCCATGCTCCTTTAGCATCTTCAAGCCTTTTCTTCAGGGTATCTTTAAGAGTTTTATTCACGGCTTCGACCTGCCCGTTTGCTTGGGGATGCGCAACTGAAGAAAAGCTTTTAATAATTCCATGCCTTTCACAGAAGTCGGTGAATAAGTCGCTGTCAAATTGGGTTCTGTTGTCTGAAACGATCTTCCTAGGCAAGCCATAGCGGCAAACAATGTTCTTGATGACAAAGTCAAGAACTTTCTTGGTCGTTATGGTGGCGAGTGGTTCAGCTTCGGCCCATTTAGTGAAGTAATCAACTGCCATGACTGCGTACTTTACTCCGCCTTTTCTCGTTGGCAGAGATCCAATTAAATCTATGCCCCAAACAGCAAAGGCCACAGACTCTGCATTTGTTTTAACTCGTTTGGAGCTGCTCGTGGAATTTTGGAGAACCTTTGACATTTATCGCATCTTCGTACAAACTCCATCGAATCCTCGTTCATAGTTGGCCAGAAGTAGCCTTGCCTTAGAATCTTCTTTGCCAAACTCTGCCCCCCAGCGTGATCCCCGCAGAAGACTTCATGCACCTCTTTCATGAGTTCCTTAGCTTTTTCTGGTGTAACGCATCTGAGTAGTGGCATTGAATATCCTCTTCGATACATAACACCATCGACCAGTATGTACCTTGCGACTCGCCTTTGTAGAGTTCTGGCTTTGTTCCTATCTGTTGGTAGCGCACCGTTTGTCAGATACTCCAAGTAAGGTGCCATCCATGTATCCTCCATTCGAATCTCCATATTGGTCTCAACCACTTGTATGCTCGGCTTACTCAGTCTTTCCACTGGCACAATGTTCAAAGTGTCAGCATCTTTTGCACTCGCAAGTTTGGCTAAGGCCTCTGCGTTTGAATTCTGATCCCGCGATATTTGCTGGAGGGTGTACTCTATGAACTGGGCTAGCAGGTCCTTTGTTTTATTCAAGTAGGCCACCATTTTTAAGCCTCGCACTTGATATTCTCCTAGAACCTGGTTCACGACCAGCTGTGAGTCACTGTAAATATCAAGCGCTTTTATGCTCATATCTTTTGCCATTCTCAATCCAGCGAGGAACGCTTCGTATTCGGCTTCATTATTTGACGCGGTGAAGTCGAACCTGATGGCGCAGTGAAATCGATGCCCTTCAGGCGTTATCAATATCACTCCCGCTCCTGCGTGGGATTCGTTGGATGACCCATCCGTGAATAACTTCCACGAAGGAGCTTTCTCTTGAGGCTCAGGCGCACTAGGTGATTCGCATTGCTCGCTGTCTGGAAGTTTTGTGAACTCTGCAATAAGATCAGCCAATACTTGTCCCTTTAGTGCCGCTCGCGGTGAATAAGTTATATCGAACTGCCCTAGTTCGACTGCCCATTTTAATAATCGCCCAGTCGCCTCTGGTTTTTGGAGGACTTGCCGCAGGGGCTGGTCAGTTAAAACTGTGATAGGATGGGCTTGGAAGTAAGGGAGCAGCTTCCTAGAGGCCAGGATTAAGCAATATGCTAACCTCTCGATTGGTGGATATCTCAGTTCTGCTCCGATCAGCCTTTTGCTTACATAGTAGACCGCTTTTTGTACGCCTTCCTCTTCTCGTACTAGCACCGCGCTCGCAGCAACTTCTGTAATCGCCAGGTAAATAAACAAAGTTTCTCCTTCTATTGGCTTTGATAAGATGGGAGGATGTGCCATATGAGCTTTCAAGGCCTGGAATGCTTGCTCGTAGTCTCCTGTCCATTCAAACTTCTTATTTCCCCTAAGTAGATTGAAAAAAGGGACGCACTTGTCTGTTGATTTCGAAATAAATCTACTTAGGGCTGCGATTCTCCCGGTTAAACTTTGTACATCCTTGTTCCTTTCTGGCGACTTCATGTCGATCAGGGCTTTTATCTTGTCGGGGTTGGCCTCGATTCCCCTTGAATTTACAATGAACCCCAAAAACTTCCCTGATCCAACTCCGAAGGAACACTTGAGGGGATTTAACTTCATCTGGTATTTGTTCAATACATCAAAGCACTCTTGTAAATCCTTTACATGTCCTTCTGCCTTTTTAGACTTTACCAGCATGTCGTCCACGTATACCTCCATGTTTACTCAGATCAGCTCTTTAAACATGTGGTTGACTAGCCGTTGGTAAGTCGCACCTGTGTTTTTCAGTCCGAAGGGCATTACTTTATAACAGTATAAGCCCGTATCGGTCCGAAAGCTGGTGTGATCCATGCGGGGGGATGCATACTAATCTGATTGTAGCCCGAATATGCATCCATGAACGAGAGGATCTCATGTCCTGCAGTAGCATTGACCAGCTGGTCGATTCTTGGGAGTGGGAAGCAGTCTTTTGGGCAGGCTTTATTGAGATCTGTAAAATCCACGCAGGTTCGCCATTTGCCGTTAGGCTTGGGAACCAACACTGGATTGGAGACCCACGATGGATAAAATGGCACCCTGATGAACCCATTCTCCTTTAATCTTTCAACTTCTTCCTTTAAGGCTCTCGATCTATCCTTATCGAGCAGCCTTCTCTTTTGTTGCACGGGTGGAAAAGTCTTGTCTATATTTAGGACATGGCTGATAACAGCAGGGTCTATCCCAGCCATGTCTTTGTGTGACCAGGCAAAAACCTCCTGGTTCTTCTATAAAAATTCCACCAGTGCGTGCTTCGTGGTGGGCTCTAGGTTTTTCCCGACCTTTACAACTCTCGTCGGGTCTTTTTCGTCGAGTTGGACCTCTTCCAAGTCCTCGACGGGTCCAACGTTTTCTTCAAAATCCCCAAAGCGAGGATCTAAGTCTCTATCCTCACTTTGGGCAACACCCTATTTGGTGACTTCATCACCGGATTGGGTTTGTGTATCAACCACCATCTGCAACTTATCTGAGGTAGTACTCTTTGATGTTCCTTTTTTCGCCTTCGTTACTGAGGCGTTATAGCACTCCCTGGCTTCCCTCTGGTTTCCCAACACGCGTCCTACTCCTACGTCCGTTGGGAACTTCATGGCTAGTGCCACATAAAGATGACGACCCGTAGATCACTAGTATAGGCCTTCCAATGATGGCATTGTACGCCGAAGGACAATCGACCACTACAAAAGTGGCGAGTAATGTTCTTGTAGCAGGCGTTGTACCTATCGTCACTGGTAGTTTGATCAACCCGGCGGGCGAGTCCTTCTCCAGAGAAGCCGTATATCATTTGGTTGCAAGGCTCCAGGTCCTTAACAGACAACTTCATACGTTCCAGCGAAGACTTATACAGGATATTCACCGAACTTCCCGTATCGACTAGCACTCTCTTTACCATCATGTTGGCCATTTGGATATCCACGACCAGCGGATCAGAATGTGGGAACCGGACGTGTTGGGCATTGTCATCAGAGAAGGTTATTTCGCCTTCGTCTGACCGAGCCTTTTTTGGTGCACGGTCCTCAACAGTCATCATCTCGATGTCCTGGTCATGGCGCAGGGTCTGAGCATATCGTTCCCTGGCCTTTCCGCTATTTCCCGGGAGGTGCGGGCCTCCACAAATGGTCAATAATGTGCCAGTCACGGGGGTAGGCTGTAAGGGAGGCGAGCATTGGCGTGTGGGCGCCTGCTTGTTGCTACCCGGAGCTTCTCGTTGGGAATTTCCTGAGGCCTGTACGTATCTTCTCAAGTGTCCTTGTCTAATAAGGAACTCGATTTCGTCTTTCAGCTAGTTGCATTCGTTGGTGTCATGTCCGTAGTCGTTATGATAATGACAAAACTTTGTAGTGTCTCTCTTTGAAATATCCTTTCGAATGGGGCCAGGTTTTTTTATAAGGCACACTGGATCTTGTGGCCTGATAAACCTCTCCTCGAGACTCAATGAGGGTAGTGTAGTTAGTGAACCAAGGTTCATAACGGTTACCCTTCGCTCGTTTATTGTCGGAGGTGGAAGGCTCGTTATACGGCCGTTTTCCACCATTCTTGCCATTGCCGTTGCCATTCCCGCTGCCTTTGCCGTTGCCGTTAGGTTTGGACCCATTGGCATCTTTGGCGGGCTCGGCTGCTTTCTTATCTTTGCCGAAAGGCTTTCCATCGTCGGCAATGGCATCTTCGAGCTTGATGTAACGATCAGCCCGATCTAAGAATTCCTGGGTAGTTCTCACTCCTTCCTTTTGGAGGCTTTTCCAGAGGGGGGAGCGACGTCTAACCCCTACTGTTATGGCCATCATCTTGCCTTCGTCCCCCACCGTTTTTGCTCCAGCTGCTGCTCGCATAAAGCGCTGGATGTAGTCCTTCACTGATTCTCCATCCTGCTGGCGAATTTCAACTAGCTGGTTTGCTTCGGTCATATGCACACGACCTGCATAGAACTGTCCATAAAACTCCCTTACGAACATTTCCCAGAAAACTATGCTTGCAGGTGGGAACTTAAAAAACCACTCCTGCGCGGCCTCAGAAAGTGTTGCAGGGAAGATCCTGCACCGAGCGTCTTTGGAAACTTTCTGAATGTCCATTTGTATTTCAAACTTATTGACATGAGACACGGGGTCTCCGTACCCGTCAAAGTTTGGAAGTGTAGGCATTTTGAATTTTCTTGGAGTTTCTGCATTAGCTATCCTCTATACGAAATGAGTGCCTTTCCTCCTATTGTGGTCGATATAAGATGTCCTTCCTCCGACTAGTTGTTGCACTGCCTGGTTGAGGGCATCTATCTGGGCATGTACAGCGGCAGGAATCGCTGTAGCCTCTATTGTTGGGGAGACGTTCTCGCCATGCCGCTCGCGGCGATCGTTGAGTACGTCTCGCAAATCCTCGTCTCTTCTCCGCTGCTCGCTACCCCTGAGCCGATTGAAGACATTATTTTGCCTGGGCTGCCCCCCAGCATCCCGTCTATTGGGTTGGTCATCTTGAGGTACCTGGCTCCTACCTCTACCTCCTTCTTCATTCCTTCGGCCAATGTTTCCCTTGCTTGAGTCGGCCTCATTATATCCATGGCCATCTCTGAACCTCGATTGGCTATTGTGGGACCGACTGTTCCCTCGATTTCCATCCCTGGCTGAAACGTCCCGAGCGTTAGAGGGTGGCCTGCGCTGGTCGTTTTGTCCCCGGGCATTATCATGCCGTGGGGGACCCCGGACTGCAGAGCCTAACTCTGAGTTCCTCCTATTACCAGGAGGATAATGACCTCTGTTCGGTAGGTTTGGCTCATCGCCCCTACGGCGTCTAGGACTACGAGGCTGATGCTCGACCCTATTTTGCCTCTAATGCAGGGGATTGCCGCGACCAGCCTGGGATGGAGGCTGTGCCTCAGGGTCCATCGGGACATCGTCATGGGGCACCTGAGGCTGCCCGGGCCTTTGTGGACTCGAGGGCTGGATTGGTGGGCTAGGATTAGGACCCCTCTGGGGTGGCCCATTGATAGGTTGGTCAGGCTGCGAAACACGTGCGACCTGATTCCTAGCCAGTTGCAAGGCTGCCTCGAGGGCTGCCATGGCTTCGCTCTGGCGGCAGTCCATCTCCGCCTACCTTTCGCTTAACTCCGCGCGCTGCAGTTCAATCTCCTGCTACTGCCGTGCCATAACCTCGGCAGTTGTCTCTTGACTGGCTCTCAGGTTAGCCAGCTCTTCTTGCAGCGCTCCCAGAGTACTTTTCAGCGTTGCATCATCCATTTCTTTCTCCTCAAGATCTAAATGTGGCTCATCCTCAGCCACGCTTGCAGGAGGAGGAGGAGGTGGCGGGTTTGACGGTGCAGCGGCGGTCGCCTGTCCAGTTTTCCTTGCAGTTTTCACCATCGATTTTCTCAACAATGATAAATCAAGCTCTCAATGAAAGCACCAGAATGTTGACCCATATTTTGGTCAACTAACACAGAGTCAGAATATGCTTGATGTGAATGAATGCGTTGAAAAAAGTCGAATGACAAAAATAATAAGAACACGATATTTTATAGTGGTTCGGCCCCAAGATTTGGTAATGACCTACGTCCACTTAGGTTGTTATTGATGTGTGAATCAAAGGAGTGATCAAATAACAAGGGTTCAATGAGTTTCACCAACCTCTGAAGAACAATACAATCTTTCAAATAGAATTATACTAGTCTTAAGTAATTCCAAAGCCAAAAGTCCCTTCCTTGATCAATATTTCTCTATTTATAGGCTCAAGGGGGATTACACAAGATTGTTACAGATATTCTCTCCTGAATAATCGGATACTCAGCAGATTGTGTGAGTTAATTTCAGGATTTACAAAGATCTTTATTGTAACATTGTGTTGTATGTGGAACCATCGACCAGACTGGTCGTAGGTGAGACTGGGCCGCCTCCTGCTTATAATGTACCTTCTGGTCGATACACTAGCAGAGTTCCTCCAGATGTCAGCCACGTGTCCAGGGATCACTTGCCACGTCATCAATGCCAATTTTTTTGGATAACATTAGGAAATTTGTTTTGCATGAGTGTGTCATATGTTATGTTCTTCACTTGGCCTATAATATTGTGTTTATTATGTATTTTTTATGCATGCATTCTGTTAGGGTGTGTTGTTAGCTTGGAATCCAAAGTTCCACTAAGTTGTATGATCCTATGCTTGCTGCCAAAGTTTTTTACTTGACTTCCAAATGGTCAAGCACTACCATAACGACTTATTTCATAAAAGTAAACTCCATAACTTAATTTTATAGGAAGAGTACATAATTTTAGGCTTTTTAAATGCTCAAAAATATTTTTTATGCTAAGGTTTATGTATGTGTTGTTTTTGAAACTTGTACAAATCTGGAAAAATATTGGTAGACAGGATTCACGAACTTTGGACAGTGAGTTGAGTAAGTAAATAAAAATATTTATGAATGAAATTTTGTGAAAATATATATGGTATATCAAAGTTTAAATCTGGAAAGTTTCATAGAAATATTATTAATATATTGGGAGTTATAAAACATTAAATTTGACAAGAAATCTGGAAAAATATTTTTGGTCAGTTTAGCCCTTGTAATTTGAAAAATATTTGAGTAGGGAAAATTAAATATTTTGGGCTAATTTTCAAATTGAACACTCTATGTATATTGATAATAAAACTAGAAAATTTTCATAGAATGATAATAAAAAAGCTAGGAATTCTATCCTTCTAAAGTTAGAAGAAAATATATGATATAGAAATAAAACCTTCTAGGCAGCCACCTTGGTGATCGTTTTTCACCAAGAAAATATTATCTTTTTGGCCTAATTTTTCTCAAGAATATTTATAGAATAAACTAATTTATACTTAAGAAAAATTAGATCAAAATATCAAGCTGATTAGATTAGGAAAAATCTAGATTTCAAAGAAAAATAGTTTCAAACCATACTTTTTTGGTTACAACTTTCACATTGTTAAAATGTGTATGTTTGTCTAAAAATTGGCATGAAACTTCTTGGAATATCAAAGAATGGCTCTGTAGAAATTGGGAACGTTTGAGTGTAAAAATTTAAAATTGCATCCTTCAAAATTTGGAAATATTCACAAATTGAATTTTTTTTCAACAATTAGAAATATTTTGAGACTTTTTACCAAAAAGTAAGTTTTAAAAGATATTCAAAAGTAAGATTGTATTTTCACCTTAACTAAGTAATATGATTATTTTAAACACCAATAAATTGAGTAAAATCATAATGTTAAGATTTCACCTTAAAATAATTAAATAATTAATAATAAATAAAAAGGGGTCCAAAGCCTATTTTTCCAAAATAATTAAGGGAAAATAATTCTTTTCTAAATAAATCTTAAGGGATTTTTACGAATAAATTAATTCTTCTAGGAACTAATTAAACTTATTTTCCTTATTATCGAGTATCAATTGAGCAATTTTCTTTGCCACTATTTGTCAAGGGATTAAGCTTGGTACATCATTAGTACTCTACATTTAGATAACCCACTAAGATCGAGAATAGAACAAATCTTGGAAAGTAATTAGGGTCGAACCTTTCTAAAGATGCTAAGGTTCATGAGGGCTTAGATCTAAGGTTTAAGAAACCAATAACGAATATTGTACTAGTTCAATATTTTTTATATTGATCTTAATGCCCAAATAAAACTTAAATAATTATTAATCGTCATAATTATTCCAAGTGTACTGTATAGCTAACTACAATACTGGCTAATCGAGGACGAGACTTCTAGTAGAGAAAAATCCTACATATTTCTAAGGACTATAGTAAGTCAACCTTGACTTCTTTGACTACAACATGAATAACTAGTGTATTTCTTGTTAGATTTAGGTCACAAGCACAAGTATACATAGTTGTTGTAGAAAGTCTATAATGGTGTTATCCTAGTGGAGATGAGTAGAGGTTTAATCCCAACATTGGTGAAATGACTGAGAGCATTATTCCACATAGCTCATATGCCTGTGAGGAGGTAAGAATACCTAATGAAACTAATGGTACTAATGCACTAATGGCACAAATGACACTAATGATACTAGTGTCAAATAAATACACTAGTGAGGCCGAGGGCGTGATAACCGTGGACCATTATTAGACTTGTGTTGCCACACCTGTGATAGTAGTTGATAATTGATATGGCTACTGCTTGATTGAATACTAATATGATGCATGCTCCTTCTAATTGATGTTAAGATTCGTTATTCCGAATAAATACAAGAATGAAATAGAGAGATTATTGATGTGTTGCATGTACATTATGGACTATATTAGGATGTGATGATCCGAATTGCATATGAATATAAGTTGTAGAGAACTTATTTGGTGTCAAAAAATTAAGTTGCCTCTAGAATAGTATTTATTGGTGTTGTTGATGATACGTTTGCTCAGTCATTGTTTTGGCTACTCTAGGGTTACAGACATAGTTCAACCCAAATTATGGTTAGATTTCTTAATGTTGTTATTATGGATTAGGCTTGGTTTTCTTTATTGATGATACTTGTGTTGGGTTGATGTTACTAAGTGTTTTTCCTTATTTAGTTGTTTCATGTTGTTGGTAAGCTGAAAGGCAAGGCAAAGCAGTGAGTGCTGGAGTCTGCGTTGTGGAAATGTACATGTGGCCCGACCGCGGGAAATATACACTTTTAAAAAATATGCCATACTTTTATATGAACATATTTTGCGCTATGAATTTTGAATGTTTAGAACTTTATAATGTTGTAATGACTTTTTAAGTATGCAAAGACTTCCAAACTAAAACATTATTGTTTTTTTTATACTGATTTTTGAGTCATTTTAAGGTTAAAATTATTATTATTCCACATTATTAGTCTTGTAAATGATTTAGGTCGTTACAAGTGGTATCAGAGCCTTGGGCTAAACCGGTTATGTAGACAAACCCACATGTACATTCACAATGATAGACCGACACTCATTGTAAGTATTTTCTTTTTAAGTTAAGTTATGGTTTTCTTTTTCTTGCCTAAATTCTATAAATTGTAGGTAAGAATGGCAGACCGACCCGAGGTAGCAAACCCAATAGTTATAGATTCCTTAATAGTATATGACCTTAAGTAGAGGATCAAGATGTATCGATCTTTCATTACTCTGAGGTTCCTGATTTTCACTAGAGCTGAGAGGGACAGACGCGACGTTTGGTCTTGGACGTACTCTTTGGCACTATTCTTTCATTACTTAGGAACACCCATGGAGTATAGGATTAAGTTGGCTAGTCTATGTTTATGAGGTGATGCATTTCAATTGTAAACTCTAAGATACATAAGACCCCTATTAGGAACTGGTTGGAGTTCAGGGCTTCAATAGAATTAGAGTTTGGACCGATTCTCTTGAGGTAGTACTGGTATGATGGTTATGTGGAGGGTATCATGGAGTAAAATGCTCGAGTCGCAGCTCAGGCCACAATCCACAATGAAGGGAATCATGGTGTTGTGGAAGATATCGAGAAGGACTTCGAGAAGGACCCTGAGGAAGACAGGGATGGAGACTCTGTCTTGGAGACTCTAGTTTGATATAGCAGCCAGGGCACATAGTCTTTTGACATTATTTTTGAGATAGCAATGCTTAAGGTAGACCAAGGAGGAGACCCTAATCCCATAGTTAGGTTAACTATTTAAATTTCTTTCATTTATGAACAAATTGAGCTAGGTTGATATTTATGGGGTGTATAGTTAAGTCCAACTAAATGAAACTGTAACTGTGTTTGGATGTTAATGAATGTGTTGGGTGTGATATTGTGTGTAGTTTTTTTTGTTAGCAGTTACACTTCGCATTAGTCTTGAACCAAATGTTTTCATGATAATAGGAGTACACTATTGTGAATAGGTTTGTCTGAAGTAACTCATTGTAGTTGCTATTACTGCTTTAGTTAGTCCTGAAAATACTGCCTGTTTAACAGGAGTTGTATTCTTCTATATATTTTATTGGCTCCAATCACCCGAGCAGTTTGATTAGCGGAAATTGCACTTTGGCCTCAAGCTGAACAACTTGGGAAGGAGCAAGCTCATGTACCCGCCCAAGCCTCAAGATTTGTGGAACAAATTATAGAAATGCGTCGAATGATGGAAGGTTAAGTAGTTAAAATTGAACAAGGTCGAAAAAGACAAGAGGACGCGGAAGCTTGATAAACACGAATGATTGAAGAACCACTTCAATGACTTCAGTTGGTACCCAATATTGTCTAGAACAACTCTGGTTTGCTCACGGTTTAAGAACAAAACCTGGAGCAATCACAAGAATTTTGGCAACTAAATGCACTTGTCGTAGTTCTTGACGCCATTCATGTGAAGCCTATCTTAGGGAGATTTGGCAAGAAAAATCTTCCAACTTCTGAGGGGACTACTAACCCATTGGTAGCAGAAGAATGGGTCAATATGTTGGAGAAGATTTTTTACTTCATTGAAATCATGAGTAGGAGAAAGTGACATGCGCAGTCTATATGCTTAGACAAGATGCTAGAATTTGGTGGGATGTGGTAAAGAAAAGTTGTGCGTGGTGGAGATGCGATGGACAAAATTCTTAACTCTATTCAATTCTAAGTATTATAATATAGCAATAATCTAGCACAAATATAATGAGTTTGTTAACCTGAAGCAAGGATCATTGATTGTCCTGGAGTATGTGAGGAAATTTGATTAGTTAGATAGATTCACACCAAATCTAGTAAGTACTGAAGCAATAAAGATATGGAAATTTATGAAAAGACATAGGGGAGACATAGTGTAACGCCCTACTACCTTAGAGCCGTTACTAAGTGAGTTTAAAACGTGCAATTAACTTGCTAATCGAGGTTTTAAGACAAAAGTGTAATTAAACCATAATCAGAGACATAAACTTTGAAAATAAACCAATCATTGAAAATTATAAAGCATTTAACATTTGGGATCCCAAAAATATTGTTTAGAAATATTTACAATTAAAAAATATAACCAGAGTCGGCTAAACGACAAAATTTAAGTTTAGTACAATCATCTCCCAAAAGTACCCCTGGCCGTGCTAGCCAGGCAGACCAGACATATACAAGGATCATTGATTGTCCTGGAGTATGTGAGGAAATTTGATTAGTTAGATAGATTCACACCAAATCTAGTAAGTACTGAAGCAATAAAGATATGGAAATTTATGAAAAGACATAGGGGAGACATAGTGTAACGCCCTACTACCTTAGAGCCGTTACTAAGTGAGTTTAAAACGTGCAATTAACTTGCTAATCGAGGTTTTAAGACAAAAGTGTAATTAAACCATAATCAGAGACATAAACTTTGAAAATAAACCAATCATTGAAAATTATAAAGCATTTAACATTTGGGATCCCAAAAATATTGTTTAGAAATATTTACAATTAAAAAATATAACCAGAGTCGGCTAAACGACAAAATTTAAGTTTAGTACAATCATCTCCCAAAAGTACCCCTGGCCGTGCTAGCCAGGCAGACCAGACATATACATGCCGCTCATCACGCTCACCATACTTAAGGTTGGTCGACTTTCTCCTTGCCCTTACCTGCACCATAGAGCACCCGTGAGCCGAAGCCCAGCAAGAAAACCCTCACAAGCAGATAATATATGCATATCAAACAATTAACTTATAAACCAGCCATCATCAGGCTATACACATACGACCATGTCGTCCCAGGTGCTTTACCAGGCCCTGGGTTCGCGGTCCACACTGTGAGGATATCCCAGGTATCCTTTAGGGTCTCGCCCTGGCAACTCGCACTCCGCGTGCTAAACGTTGCCCCCAGCCCCTTGTCGTTCTCGGCCTTGCCGCTCTCGGCCTTCGCCGTTCTCGGCCCTCTCCATTCCTGGCTCTTGCCGTTCATTCACATATATTCACACACATAGCATAATTAAGCATGTTCTTAAACACATGTAAACTCAATCAAAGGGCTACGCCCTTCAACATAATCATATAGGGCCGTGCCCTGCAACACAAGCTCTTTGGGAACAGTAGTTTTCTTACCTGTGTCCCAAGCTTTCCAAGCACCGATGTCCTGAGCACAGTCCCCTAATTCGAGCCTGGCAGAAAGCCTAGTCACAACGCACCAACAATATCCATCCATCAAGTTCTAATCCATCAAATATCTTCGGGACCTTGAATTCTAGCAACCCGGATGATAAAATCCATCCCGAGCCTTAACAATTAAGTTCCCTAGTCAAAACCCACAAGACACCCTGCATCTTGAACTAGGGTCGCGACCCAACCCCTTAAGGGTCGCGGCTTGCCTCAAAACAGAGGCCAAGCACCTCCCTGAAAAAACACATGGGCCGTGGCATGCTTGGCCAAGTGCCGCAGCGCGCCTCGAGCTCAATGGCCTTCCCAGGCCTCGCGTGCACATGGGTCGCGGCTCTACCTACATGTCCAAAAAACCCAGCCTTTCCTTCAAGTTTTCCCCGAGCTTAACCCCACATATCTCATCAAAAATTACCCCTAACCTCATAATCAAGCCCAAAATTCATACTCATGCAACCTAAACATACCAACAAACTCAAGAACCAATTCCTACACCCATCAAGCAATCAAAACCAATCCTAGAAACCAAACCATGCATGTCTCAGTCCTAACACCCAATATCAGCAGAATTAAGCTTGTTTATCAAGTTTAACACTTACCTCTGAGCTTGATTAGATCCCTGAATTAGTCCTCTAATACCTAGCTTTGAGTTCCTCCCTTGCTACCAAGAATATCATCTTCCTTTCTCCTCTTCTTTCCTAGGCTCTTGCTTTCCTCTAGAGCTCCAAAGAAAATTCCAAGATAACCAAAGTGAAGAAACGTGAAGCACTTTACCCCTGCCTATTCTAACTTATCCCTTAAACCAATTTCCCATTTTGCCCTTAAATCTATCATTATCCCTCAAGAAATCCCAAGGGCAATTTGGTCATTTCCCAAGTCCCGTTAAGTCCCCGAGGCAAAATAATATTTTTTCCCCAATGTTCCCTCCTAGACATTCTATCCTCAAATATATCTCCAAATATTTATTTCCTTAACCCGATAACCCCATAAAACATCTTATACCCGAATTACCCCTCAACTCGCCCCGAGTCGGATTTTCGACCCCGTTGTGACTTTCTAGCTAACAGCTCCCTAGGATTGTCTCAGATCGTGCAACACAGATGTATCACAAATATATCACAATTATTACAATTATTATTATATTTTAATATAATGTTTGATTGATTAAATAAGAGTTACAAAAAGTGATTATTTAATCTAGTGGGGGAATGTTATATTATTTCATATAATATAATATTAGATTAAATAATGTGACAAAATGTGATTTGTCACACCTTGTAACATATTATTGAGAGTCACAAAATTAGACACATGCGTGTGCCCGAATGTGACATATTTTGGAGTTACAAAATCAGTTACAAATTTGTAACTCCCAAATATTACTTAATAATGTGTATATTATATGTTACACATTTGAGATTGGATTTCACAAAGTCATGATGATATATGACTGTTGGAGACATGTTTTTAACTCCCAATAGGTGTTTGGAGGTTACAAAATCATGTGGGAAAGGATTTGGGACGTTTTGGAACGTTTTTGGAAAAATAACTTTTTTGTGCTGAAAATGGCCTGTGGCCGCGACCTGGGGGACAGAAGCCAGTGGCCGCGGCCAGTGAGGCTGACAGCCTATGTGAATTTTCAGTTTTTTCCAAATTGAACGGTTCTAACATCCCAAATATCCATTTTAATTCCATAAACATCCAATTAAACATTGGTAACATCCATGAGGGTTGGTGGAATTTGAAATTCAAAGGGGTATCTCAAACTCTATAAATAGGAGCCTAATGCTCACTTGTAAGACAACACCATTTTCCATCCACAAAGCACTTAGCTGGAAAATACACCAAAAGGCTTGATAATTCCAGAGAGCTATTTCCTAGAGAGATCCCTTAGTGCTTAGAGAATAGGGGGAAATAAGTTTTTGGACAAAGGTCTTGAACCTTGTTCAAGTTGGTGATCCCCACTACTCTACACTTTGGTTATGTGAGAGTTTGTTTGTGTTTTCATTCTTTTGATCTTGTTGATCTTATTTACTTGTATTGTTATAGTATTGAGTTTGTAATCTTCTTCTTCTACATCTTTCTATTTACTTGTATTTTGAGCAATTGAGTTGTAATATTTATTTAATCAATATTATATTGTCCATTGTATTTTTGCATAGAGTTGTATTTGGTTTTTCCATAATTCCATTGAGCAATAATATATATTCTCTAACAATTATCACATTTATGCCCTCAACGGGCTAGAATTACAAACATGCCCCTAATGACCAAACGGGGCCCACATGTATATTTAATTCACCTAAACATGCATCACTAATCACATATTCAGAAAAATTCACATATTATAACAATAAATCACTTGTTTCCCTCCAGACACGCTAATCAAGGCCCCTAAGCCTTATTATCAAATTTGGGTCATTACACGTAGTAAAGTTATTGCAGACACTTGGAAGACTAGCCCAAAGTCATATGTTGAGGCAATAGAACGAGCTATTTTCCAGGAGTCGTGGGGTAGGATGGAGAAAAGATAAATATTGAAACCAGACGAAAGAAAGTATAATACTAACAACTTGGGATGGTTTCAATTTATTTAAAATAGACCAAGAAGCAGATTTACTCCTAGGTTTTCCCACAACATAGGAGACGAAGTAGTCAAGGTTGCTTGAAGTTAGCCAATAGTGGCAATAATAAAAGGAAATAAGGCTTTGTTAATTAGGGATGAGCTAATCCCAACAAGCAGCTTAGTGTCTACAACAAATGCAATCGATGCCACTAATGTAAGTGAATTGTCATAAGAACTAATTTATGTAATTACAAGAAATTGAAACACTTTGCCAAGGAATTCTTGAACCTATACCTAATATTTGTGGCATGTCCTTACTCTCGAGAGAGGATATGCTAGTACGATTTTCGTTAGTGTTGTACCAGTCAGGGTAGATGGTCGGGAACAGAGAGTCATAGATCTATTAGTATTCAACCTAGATGAGCACGACGTCATATTTGGCATGGATTAGTTAATAAAATATGGGGCAGTTATTAATTGCAAGTGCAAAAGAGTAGTCTTTACTCCGAAAAGAGAGCAGTCGTTCATATTCAATGACACACCCAATGATCTCTGCATTAAAGGCGAGGAAAAATGTTGAATGAAGGATGCTTTGGCTATCTAGCGAGCGTAGTAGATAAGGACAAGGAGACAGAGCTACAACTGATGGATGTGTTGGTGGTATGCAATTTCCCCAAGGTATTCCTTCAGGACCTTCTAGGAATATCGCCAGATCAGGAACTCGTGTTTGAAATAGAGCTAATTCTAGGAAAAACACCGATCTCGAAGGCACCATATCAGATGGAACCAGCCGATCTAAAGGAATTACTGGAGCTGCTGGACAAGAATCATTAAACAAAGGCATTCCCCGTGAGGATCCCCGGTCTTGTTCATGAAGAAAAAGGACAACTCCATGAGGATGTGCATCGATTATCGGGAGTTGAATAACGTGACAATCAAGTACCGATACCCACTATAGAGATCGACTACCTGTTCAATTAGTTACAAGGGGCATCAATATTTTCGAAGATAAATTTGCGATTAGGGTACCATCAACTCTAGGTAAAAGAGTCAGACATACGAAAAATTATGTTTCGAACATGTTACGATCAATACGAGTTTGTAATTATGTCTATTGGACTCACGAATGTGACCGCGACCTTTATGGACCTTATGAACCATGTGTTCAACGAGTTTATGGATAAGTTTGTTATTGTTTTTATATATGATATCCTCATATACTCAAATAAACGGGAAGAGCATGCTGCACATCCAGAGATGGTTCTTCAGCGGTTGAAAGAGCAGAAACTCTATGCCAAATTTTTTAAATGTGAATTTTTGTTAGAAGAGGTGGGTTTCCAAGGCCACGTAGTTTCCGAAGAAGGAATATTAGTGGATGTCGCAAAGATATTATAGGCAGTTTGCTCAGGGTTTTTCTAAAATAGCCACGCCTATGACTGTTTTTACACGTATGAACGCTAAATTCATGTGGATGAAAAAATGCGAGCAAAGTTGAAGAAGAGATTGACAACTGCCTAGTACTGACATACCCCAACGACACGGAGGGATATGCCATTTATAGTGATACATAGGGGCAAGGAATAAAGACGATATTGATGCAACATGGCAAGGTGATAGCTTATGCCTTTCGGCAATTGAAGAGTTATGAGAAGAATTATTCAACACACGATTTAGAGTTGGCTGTGGTGGTGTTCGCATTAAAGATCTGGAGATATTACCTCTGTGGAGTTCATTGTGATATTTACACTGATCATAAGAGCCTGAAATATTTCTTTACTCAGAAGGAGTTGAACATGAGGCAGCGACCACTACAAGAAAAAACAATATTCATAACACTTAAAAACTGCTAACCGGGACTATTGATAACACTTAAAATGCTAACATAGCCTCTGTTATTAAAAGTCCAGTCTTTTCTATAACATTATTTGAATGTTATGTTCGGTGTTATCTTAAACTATTCAATAACACATTTTTAGTTGCTATAATATTCAAATAATAACATTTAGATAGAGTTTTTGGTTATAAATTTGAAGTTTAATCTTATACTTTTTTCATAACACTTTTCAACTGTTACATTTGATTATTTTGATAACATTTTTAGTTTGTTATATTATATAAACCATAACGATTTTTTACGCTTATAATATGTTTTTAAATCATAACATATAGTAATAAAATTTTGTTACTTTAGTGTGGTTAATATATTTTAAATTATTTTTGATAAGTATACTTATATGGTTTTTTTTAATTAAAATATTTTCATTGTTGTATTTTGATAAACAAAATCAAAATTAATCATAAAATGTAATTCTCAATAGATTGATAAACCATAAGTATTACATTAAACAATAACTAATTCAAACCATGAATGCGTCTACTTCATGAGATCTTAGTTCTAACTTAAATTTGAAAGCTTAACATAATAAAGTTTTATAATCTTGAACATTTTTTACTTCAAACTATAGTTTGGATGATGCTATTGTTGCTGCTGCTGTTGCTGATGTTGTAGCTGTTCTTCAGCTTGTTGTGCTTGACTGTGAACCCCAGATGGTGTACTAGTCCTTCGAGGGAACTTGTTCAAACTCTCTGAAAAATAAATAGAGAAAGATAAGCAGCAAATATAAAACTGCATGCTAACAAGAATGAAACTATTCTCATAAGAAATATAATCCAATCACTGAATGAACTTGGTTGGCTCAAGTTGTTAAAAGACATTGAGAGAATACAATATCATGTCAATGTTTTGTGAGGGAAGCCTGCATGAATTTTTATTGTTTATTTATTATTAAATTATGTGGAGGAGAGCCACTCATGTTAGACAGCTAATAAATTATTTGGTTGATCCTTTGTTGGAGTATAAAGATTGACCTTTCTTCCAAGAAAAAAATTGATGAGTTGGCCACTAGTGCAACTTCACTTGTAAACTAACATTAACATTTGTGTAACAGAGTTGGCCATAGCAGTTATCTAAAACTTATCAATGCACCACAGATAAATTTCACAAGGACATTTTCTTACTCAAATTCCCAAGCTATTTAACTTTCATACAAATCCCTGGACAATATTTTATTTATTTTTTAAAATAGGGAAATGTGACATGCAAATGGCAGACATTAAAAGAGAATCAAATAACTCAAATATCATCTGCAAAGTAAATTTTACATTGTGACATGGACACATAGACTTGAAATTAATACTTAATAAATCAGATTTTTTTAATGAAAAAATTATAATAAAACTTTTGGCAAGACGTCTTATGGTCCGAAATACCATTATCAAATAGCAATCAAAATACCATACTCAGAAATAAGTCAAAGATGAACCACGACACCAGAGACCAATAACATAACAGAAAACAAGACTCTCCCAAAAACAGAAAAACAACAGAAACAACTTTATACAATTGAATCACCTGAAATTGATCAGAACAAATGGCATAGGATCCTTCCTCTCTATGAGGGAAAACAAAATCAGAAGACAAAAGAGAGAGAGAGAGATTTAGAAGAGATACGTACCATCGAGCCTACACCTCGCCATTCCAAGCCCTGCCACCATCAAACCTCACAACCACTGGTGCACCTGCGAAACATAAAGAAATAAGCATAGCTAAGTGTCTAAGTCATTTGTAATTTATATTATGCACCCAAAAGCAAGCAATTTCTTCCACATCAATAAATTTATTGTCAAAAGCATTCTATAAATGAATAATAAATGATAGTATTCTCATAACATTACATTATAATTAGAAAGATGCTACTTTAGAAGACCATGAGAATCAATGGCTAGTTAATTACTTCTGATTTCAATTAAAAATGCATTCAAGCACAATAAAAGTTAAAGAAACCAATATATATCTTAAATAAAAAATAACCACAAACATCAAAATCAACAAAAATCAGCAAGCATGATCATATATATACATATCTTCAAATTAAAAATCAACCACAAACTGTGAATTGTCTAAGAATTTGGCCAACTAGAACTAAATAAGTTGATCACAAATTTAAATGTTGTATTTATCTTTCCTGAAACTTCATAGAAAAAAATAAAAATACTATTCAATGCAAAAATATAAACCTAAACTTCAGTTTTTCCTTAAAACTATTGTATTTGAGACTTAAAACCCATTATCATCTCTATCAAGCCATAAATCCAGATAAACAGAAGAAAAAACCAGAACTGTATTATTTTTCTTCAAACTCAATCTCAAACTAAATCAAAACAACATTCAAATGACAGGTCTTGGAGAATTTAGCTGAAATCAGCATCATTATGAAGTGATAAACCAGATATTTCTAGACAAGTTTAGATCTATTTTGTTCCTTTGTTTACTTTTTAGTTTTAGGATATACACAAATAAGATTTAACAATAAATATATCTTAAACAAAGAAAGAAAATAATTTAAATGTTATAAATTCTATAGATATAGGTGCATCTGTAATTAAACAAAGAAAACTTACAGTGTAAAACACGTACAATCTTTTTTTTAACTTTGATTTATGTACAAGAATACCTCAACACAGTAGAAACAGAGGATTGACTTACAACCAACAGCCTGTTGCCCAACCTTTGCCATATCCCAAATCTGCACAATATGTACCAAATTTAGTAGAAAACACAAACAATTGACATGTCACATGCAACGAAAATGTAATCAAGAACAAACCTTCAGCGATGAATCTGAAAATCCAGCAGCAACCAATGACCCGTCAAGGGATATAGTTGAACAGTTTAAACTAGAAAAAGAAAAACCCGAAGATAAGAAATTGAGAATTTTTTTTTTACTAAAACAGAAAGATAATGTTGAACGAAAAAAAAAATCGAAGACAATACCCATTATGTGCATTGATAAATGTATAAAAACTAACGGATGGCAGAGCAACACTACTCAGTTGTACACGGTTTCTCAAGTCATCAAGTTGAGAACAGTAAGAGCTTGAAGCTGTCCCAATGCAGCTGGTATTTCTCATGTACATAGTTATGAATAAAATTCATTTTATGATCAGATGTGTAGGTGTTCTTGGTTATATATGATGCTATATTATCATTCCATGTTAAAAACAAAACGACCCCACTAAATTGTACTTTACACCTAAACCCCAGTTTGTTTATTTACTCTTTATTTTATTTCCGTCATCATTATCATCATAAGCTAGAGATTAAAGTGGTTATATCATATTCCTGAAGAGGGTAGTTAACTAATTGAAAAGATGCTGATTTTTTAAGGCTAAGTATATGAGAATTTTTAAAATACTTTGGTTTAAAGCTAAACCATTGAACATAACAATATCTTATAATCTTCATAGCTGTTTCTCTTGACTTAAAATATTGTAAAATTGCATATCAATCTAGTTTCTATCAAAGATGGGTTTTTATCAAATCAACTACAGCTATGAAAAAGAAAAGGAGAGGAGCAAAAGTAAGCAAATCAACTACAACATTCAGCCAACAATTTGTATTATCAGGGATGAATCATATGGCATCGTTCCTTAAAAAAGATGTAAGCCAATGAGAGAAACGAACCTGAGATAGTGGGCGTGAGGTAGAGATAGATCTCTGGAAGGCGTGACTTCGTGAGGCGTGACTTCTTGAGGCAGAGAAAGAACTCGTGAGGCAGAGAAGCTCCACTCTGGAGCGTGACTTCGTGAGGCAGAGAAGCTCCACTCTGGAGCGTGACTTCGTGAGGCGGAGAAAGAGCTCCACTCTAGAGCGTGTCTTCGTGAGGTTAGTGAAAAAGCTTCTCACTTTAGGGTAGGCACTATTAAGAATAAGATCATATCCTACTACAGAATTAAGTAATATACCCAAGGGAGCTTGAGAAAAATCGGAACAACATTATCAAATGCATTATTCTATAAAGGCCATATGATTCATATTCATCCATATCTTAATTCCAAAAAGAATTACAAGGGAATCCACATCTTAATTAATATATCAGCAACTACGGTTGTGTGAATCCAAATCATTACTTACTATAATCAACATGAACAAAACAGAATTCAGAAATCCAAATATAAATAAGCATAATAGAAAACAAAATGAAGATTCAAACAAAGCTTGGGAACAACTGCAAGATGAAAACTAAAATAAATAAATAATATAACAAGTGAATGCAAAGCCAATCCCATAACTACCATATAAACTATAACTTACCAAAGCTATAAATAAGAAAAGAGAATACAATGCAAATAAATCAAAGTTGTCAAACAACTTGCTGCCATTAAGAGAGTATAGTAATGTATATCAATATGTATTATCAGTATATTTGTATTTTACTGTTTTAACAAGTTAATAATGAGTTCATATAATCCTGTAAGTAAACCGAGAGGCATTTATAGTGATACTATTTTTTTTCCATCATTTTGCAGAAAAGGAAAGGGAGTTGGGGGTTGCTCACGGTGAAATCAAGTCACTAAGAGCAACTGAAACTCTTAAAGATAAGGCAGTAGAAGAGGTACCGAAGAAATTTCTACCAGCCTACTATATTCACTTGAGTTTCACATACAATAAATTCAGTATTCTAACACATTGTGTCTGAAGTTAGATTTTTTGTGTTGTTATTTCCTTTCCAGCTTAAGAACGAGGTTGAAAAATGGATGAAAAAGTCTGTCACTGAAAATATTCTTGAGCACAAGGTGAGTTATGGTCTTTCATGAGATATTTTCAAATATTATGAGTGTACTTCAAATAAGACTAATGGAGGCGTTTGCATTTTGACAGGTCATGGCCAGAATTCAAGCCCTTACTTTTTTGACAGGTCATGGCTAGAAAGAGCTTTGATAGTTGAAGAGGTTCAAAACCAGAACTTTGAGTTGAGGAGACAGATTGAGATTTGCCAGGTATTTATAACATCACAGCAGATTCTAAGCCATTAAACCAGTAGCACAATGCACCAAAGATGTTTTCAAAAAAATACCTTCTTGCTTTCAAAAAATTCCATATGCACTAACAAAATGCAAAAGTAATGCCATCACAAAAAAAAAAAACCAAGCTCTTCTCTTCGTTGTGTAATAATGACTAAATGATATTCACATTCAGTCATAATACAAACAATATATAGCAACCACCAAAAAACTCTATTTGAAAGGGTTTGTAAAATTTTGTAACACTAAATGTGCATAAGAATGGATCAAGGAAAAGAACAAACCTCCAAATTGTCAAGAGTGACATGCCCAACCTTGATCATCCCATTTTCCATCATCATGCAATCGGTAGACCTTAACATTGAAATTTACGTTAAAAAACTAAGGTTAATTAGTCAAACAAACATATGTATACATAGGTTAATTAGTTATATATATATAGCTAAAAATAAAACTTCACCTGAGAATGAGACACGCATGGAGAGGAAGATAGAGAAAAAAAGAGAACCACATCTGGGCCCTTGTTCTTGCTTGTCGCCTGAGGGCCGAGGTAGAGAGAAAGAAAAAGGGAGGGTGTTGTGGTGGGCTTCAAGGGATCAAAAACTGCACTAAATTGCTTGGTGGGAGGCCTAAGCTCATAACGCAACAACTAAAAAAGCTTCAGTCTTGCAAGTTAAATGGCCAGATATTCACCATAACGTCGAGTAACATGAGAGTATAACACATTCAGATAAAAAACATCTATCATATAAATAAATATACTATACTAGGAGGAGCAAGATCAATAGAGACTAAATAGATCAGTTATACAGAACAGAAAACAATAAAAATACTAATGAATAATTCGGATTCGAAAATTTCCATACTAATGAATAATTCAGATATACAAGTTCATTTACTGTGTTAGCAAATGCTGTGACTCTTTGAGATGCCAAAGGAAATGCATGAAACCTGGGATCTTTAGACTGCAAAACAAAAGGTAAAACTTGTGAGCATCATCTCCTTACCCCACAAGAATTTCCAGCAAGGAATGTGACAAACTCTTTTTTCAGTCATTAAAAACTAATATGCCTCTGAAATTGAAATATTGGTATCATGTACCTGACTTAAAAGGTTAAAGAGCTTCCGGGCCTTCTCAGGAATGTCAACAAGCCGCACTACTGCCACATCCAAGGCAGCCCTTCCACCCACAGATGCTTCTCCATTACTGTCATCACCAACATGTGATGGGCTTTGGTCCACACTTGAACCAAATACTGGCAGAGACAAAGTCGTGCTTAATCTAGCAAGAGTAGCTCTCAAGGAAGCTTCAAAAACAGAGGACCTGCTAGTTAAACAATCTGAAACTGTGAGGATCTGCAAAGCCCCTTGAACAATGGATCATTCCTCCTCATTTGAAATCAATTCAACTTTTCGTGCAGTGTTGCCATCTCTCTTGTCTGATCCCATCTCTTTCTTTGAACCAACACCATCATGATCTACTCCACATACCACTCTCAATGATCTTAGTGTCTCTTGTAAAGCAGAGATATATTGTAACATTATGTCATCAAGAGCAAGAATTAGTTCATCTGCCTCAGAACCACCGGTAAAGTTGATACACCTTTCTACAGCTGCCTCAAGAAGTACAATGATATGGGGAATAGATTCCTCCATTCTGCGAACTGTTTCACTGAGTTCAATCCCCTGGGCACCCACACCACGAGTAACAGCTCCCCTGAGATCCACCCCAGCAATTTCAGAAGAAAGGATTGCCCGCTCCATCTGTCCATACCTTATATACATATTCAATCATTAATCAAAAAATGAACATAGCATTTACAGAATCTAGTATATAACGAAGAAAAAATAACAGAAAAAAGTATTAAAAAAAAACCTAGATATTTTAGAAGAATGTGGAAGTGCAAAAAAGTTTATGATTGCTTACCTTTGTTTAAATGATTCAAAGGGAGAGTACACTGCCTTCAGTGTATCCATTAGAACTTGAAGATCAGAATCTGAAAAGGAATGCTGAATATTTCTAGAAAAAGTCTGTGTCACGTTGTGTAACTCAATCAATGCCTCATTCACCACGTTAAAATTTCCATATTAGAGCAATCACACACCAAAACAGAAAAGGAGCAACTCAAAACGGAAAGAAGAAAAATTACACATACGGAATTGAAATTAACAAACAGGTCGTGCAATGCAAATCAATAACACAACGATTCGACGAGAAATTGGAAACGAATTCCATAATAGCTGAAAACCCAGATCAAAAAAATCACAAAAACATGAAGAACCCAGACACACAAAATGCAAAATCAAAGCAAACCCATATCACAAAAATCATCAAAAAACTTGAGAGAAAAGAAGAATTGACGAGACAAAGAGTCGAGAGAAGGAACATACTCGTGTGGAGACAGAGAGAGATGGTAGTAGCTTCGCTCAAGAGCTTATTACAAAGAGGGCACGTCATGCATGCCTCCATCCCTCCTCGCTTTAACAATCTGACCCGCCATCTCTGTGTGTGACTCCCTCTCTTGCTCTCTCTCTCTCTAGGCTGAAAAATTGGTGTCTATTGAAATGGCATTCGACTCAAATAAACTGAATATATATATACATTGATTATATGATATTAATTGAAATCTAAATGCTAAAAAAACAAAAACAAAATACCTCACAGAAAAACAGAGGTCCAGCGGGAGAGATATTAGAGAGAAAGAATGACGGGGAAGCTGGCACAGTCATGGTGCGTTTCAGCGACTCGCATGAGAGAGAGAGGGCTGAGGAAACTAAGTGAGAGAGAGAGGAAGAGGAGGCGACACTGATTTAGGGAGCTGGTTTGGGTAGTTTAGGGTTTAGGGATTCAATGAGAGCAGATGAGGGATTAGACCAAAGTTTCACATGGCGCCTAACACATACACGACTTGTTAAAAAATAATTAATTCTCCTTTTTTTTTCACTTACACATTAATAACGCTTCTTCATTTATGTTATATTTTAATGTAACATATAGTCAAAATTGTTGTAGTGGACAGTGGCTCGAGTTATTCAACGATTATGATTGTGATATCCTATATCATCTGGGAAAGGCCAATAAGGTGGCAGATGCCTTGAGCCGGCAACTGATGGCCTATGTGATTACGGTGAGAGAAACTCCAAAGGATTTACAAACCGACATCTCTGTATTGGATTTAGAGATAGTAGTCGGTAAAGTTACGAATCTCTCGATACAACCAACCATCATGGAGACAATTCAAGGAGGGAAAATTTCCTATCCATGGATACAGAGACTAGTGTATGAGACGTTGAATGAAGTGCGAACATGATTCCATATCTCTGATGATAAGGTGTTAGGATTAGAGACAAGATTTATGTTCTAGATGACGATGAGATTAGGAGACAAATCTTTAACGAGGCACAGAATGCCCCTTATACCAAGTGCCCGAGCACCACAAAGATGTACTAGGAATTGAAGAAGTACTTCTGGTGGCCGAGGATGAGGAAGAAAGTAGTGGAATATGTGGCGCACTGTTTGACCTGCCAACAGACGAAAGTAGAACACCAATGGCCTGCTGTGTTGTTGCAACCTTTAGAAATTCCCGAGTGGAAATGGGAGTTGGTGACAATGGATTTCGGCGCAGGTTTACCAACCACTCCAAAGGGGCAAGATACGATCTGGATCATTATCGACCAACTTACCAAGTTAGCCCATTTCTTACCAATCAATAAAACAGATTTGGATGACAAGTTGGTGTCGTTATTGTAATATCCATTTCTACTAGTAAGGGTATTATGGTAATCTAGCTTGGGTCAGGGTATTATGGTCAATTGTATGTTCTTATGTGCTTAAATATATGAACTATGATATGCATGATTTATGATGTATGTTTATTTTATGTTTTATGTCAGGCAATCCACACATATTTGTTTCTTCAAGTATTAGGGGCCAAAGTGTGATAGAAGTTGAGTTATGGGGGTTAAAGTAGAATTATGGGTTTTATGATAGAAAGTGTAATTATGGGAAGTTGAAACTATTAGTTTTGAATGGAAATTACAATACGGGGCTTAAATAATTATTAAGGAAAAAGTTAGTGGTTGGGGATAGTAATGTAATTTGGTTTTTTATACGATTAAAATTAGATTAAATAAATAAATAATAAAGAGAATAATTTTAGATGTCGTACGAATTCCTCAGACATCTGGTTTTGCGATATACGAAAGGAAAATAGACCAAGAACAATTTTCTCGTTCTTGATTTGAGTCTTGAAGCCTAAAGTTTTGGAGGAGATCATCAAACTGGGTTATTGAAGTGCTAGGAGATCTCATAGATGACAAAATCTAAGTTTTGTGGCTAGATTTTGGTTTGTAAGTGTTCAAACCTTACAGTTTATAGTTTTGTTAGATATAGGTTTTTGAAGTTTTGAGTCTGTTTTAATTGTTTATGGGATTATGAATGTTTATTATAGGTTTAGGATTGTTATATCTTGGTTCCAAGGGTTAGAAACATGTTAGGATAGCTGATTTGACAATTTGGGGTTGAAGTTTTGCGATTGGGGTTGATTCCTAGGTTTTAAAACCGCGCCCAGCCCTGGCGCGACTGCGCTATATGTTTGGTTCGCCTTGTCGCTCTGTGAGCGCGACCGCACCCAGGCACTGGTACGACCGCGTGAGTAACTCTGAAACACGTATTTTTCAGGATTTTAATGCACCCTTAGATATAAGTTTGTACCTTTTCAAAGTATTAGGCAGTAGAGTTTTAAGACTTTCTTAAGGGTATTGTAGGGACAACTTAGCCTTAAAAGGAATATGAGTGTATTTTAATATGGTTTAGTTTGGTTGAGGTTATAAAACATTGATGTTATGTGATATGTTTAGGCTCGCTGAGGATACTTGAAGAGACACATTAGGGTGTGTGGATCGCTGCTGCTTTTGAGGTAAGAATAGTGGACACTTGCACACAGGGTGTACGCTTGACATACTTTATGGTAGAATTTGTCTTATACGATATGTTTATGTTAATGTATGAATATGCTAGTGCATGATTATGTTTAATAGCTTACATGTAATTGTGGTTATGTGTTTTTGTGTATATGTGATAATTGTGTGGCATGCTTATGTTTAAAAAAAATGCATGTCTACGTTACGAAACTGCATGCTTATGATATGTTTAAATTTCATGCTTACGTTATACGTCACTTGTCCAACCCAACTTGGGCTACAATATTTCATTTTATGTTATGTTTTTCTTTATTATTATTGATTTAAATTCTTGGTTAAGGTTATAGGGTTGTGTCTTACACAATTCTTCTTGCTGGGCTTTGGCTCATGGGTACTATGTGCTGCAGGTAAAGACAAAGATGTGGTTACAACACAAAAAGTTGGAGGGTTTTAGCAGAGGGCGTACATGTCAAGAATGTAACGACCATAATGGATTGGGCCTACTAAGAAAGTTTATTAAGAATTTTTGGAATGATGTTTTAGTTTTGTTGTCTGGATTTAAAGTTAGTTTTATTTTACTTTATTTACGATAACTACGAAACTCCAGAGTTTCATTCTTTAAAACTTTTGGTTTGTATTTACGATGGATTTTCTATAAAAAAAAGGGTGTTTTTTTATTTCAAAACCAATTATTGTAATAGTCAGCTAACGCTCCAAGAAATTGGGGCGTTATAGTTTGTATCAGAGTAATTGTTTTGTTTCCTATAGACTATCCCGATATGTACTCTCACCGCTGAAGACAAGCTCAACTTATTGCACTGTAAGCTTTATTTGAGTTTGTTTTGCTTATGTGACTATTTGCCTTATGTTTCGTAGTGCCTTATCTGCATGTAAAGAGTATCTAGTATGGCTTGTGTGCTTAGAGTCCCTAAGGTTCGTTTGAACAAGACTCAACGAAGAAAGCTAGTAAGAAGGATAAGGAAGGTACGAAGGATAAGGATGCAGTGTTTTGCGGAATAGAGCATTGAAAAGTTAGTGGACCATTGTGTGATGGTCAATCGACACATTCAAGACATGGTCTGGGAAGGTGGACCATTAAGCTGTAAGAAGAAGTACAGAGTATTTAGAGATACGATTTCCTCAAGAGGGATACAGGAAGAACTTCAAGTTGTGTGGAAGCACGTACAAGATAGGGCTTTGGAAGGTGCCAAGTACAAATGAACACTTTTTGCTTTCACAAGACTACAATGGTTCGAGATGGCCAACGAATCTTTTATCAAGGCATTTCTGTAGAATTGTTAGATAAGCTCAAAAGTTCTTTTTCCGTGCATAGAATGTGGTTGTAGACGTTTCGTTATATGCGAATTATTTTAGTTGATTTATTTCTTTACTTTTGGTTTGTGAGCTTTTGTGATTGATGGATCTATCAAGATATTTTGGCATTATGAATAAATGGGGATTAATTGTTTGATGGATTAAAAGTATGTTTTAGTTCTTGATTTTGAAAAGTTGCACTAAGATATGATGTTGGTTTCAGGAACGAATTGAAATCATGCCTCCTAGGATATCAGTATGAAGAAACGTTGGGGTTAACCGCAACATCGACAATCTGCATGTTGTAAGACCCAATACGCAATCTAACCACAATGGAAACCCTCCACCAACTGATGGGGGAAGTACGCGGGAAGAAGATCCTCATACTACCTACCAAAGGTTGGAGGCGCAGTTTATCGCCATGCAAGAAGACATGAGAATCAGGCTGAATAATTACAAGAAATGAGACAGCTGAGGTAGCAACAAGCTCAGCCAGCACCATTAATCAGAGACATTCAAAAGGCCATAGCACTGATTGTAGCTATTCCTAAAGCTGGAAATCATATGGAGCCATTGTATGAAAGATTCAGGAAGCAACATCCTCTAGTGTTTGAAGGGAGCGCTGATCCATGGAAGGCTGAGCAATGGATGAGTATGATGGGGCCAATTTTGGACTTCATGCAAGTTGAGGGAAACAATAGGCTAGCCTGTTCAACTCATATGCTGAGAGACGATGCAAGGATTTGGTGGGAAATGATCTCCCAGGCAAGAGATGTTACTACAATGACCTGGGAAAAATTTCAGCAAGCATTTAATGACAAGTACTACAATACTGTGGTATAGGCATTAAAGGTGGATGATTTTGCTACCTTGACCCAGGGGAATATGACGGTGATGGAGTACGCACTAAAGTTTGACAGACTTTCCAAGTTCGCAACAAACCTAGTGCTAACTAACGCAACCAAAGTAGATCGGGTTGTTAAAGGCTTAAAGCCTATGATAGCCAGAGATGCAGAGATCGTGTCAGTAGGGGGGCAACAATACATATTCTCAGGCTCTAGAAATGGCCCTTACTATTAAGAGAATGGAAGACATAATTTGAAAAGAAGGTGCTGCTAAGTGAGAGGCAAGAAAGAATGTCTCCCAAAGTCATAAATTTAATGATCAGAAGAGAAAAGGAAATAATCACACGAGGCATTCAAGCCAGGATAAAAGGTCCAAAGATAATAAAGGAAACAATCGCACTGGGAACGAGGAATGGGTACGGTACCCGAAGTGCGAGAAGTGTAAAAAGCGTCACCAAGGTGAATGTTGGGCAAACGCATGTTACAGTTGTGGTAAAGAAGGACATATTAAGAGGAACTTCCCACAGAAGAGTCAGGAAGAGGGATCAAAGAGCATCATAGGAAGGACAATAATTTGGTTCCAACATGTGTGTTCGCTCTCACCAAGCCTCAGACAGAAGCAAACACTTATGTGGTCTCAGGTCAGATTTTTATTGCTGGAATTGATTGTCATGTTTTAATTGATTTTGGTGTCATTCATTTATTTTCTGCTAAGACAATAGTAGATCGATTCAATAGACCTTATGAGATGCATGCTAAGGGGTTTGGGACCATGTTACCAACTGGGGAGGTGGTAATATCTAGGAAGTGGTTTAGAGCCTTGCCTTTGAGGGTAGATGGTAGGGAGCTATTTGTAGACTTGATTGGGCTGGATATGACTAATTTTGATGTAATCCTCATAATGGATTGGCTAGCAAAGTATGACGCTACCATTGATTGTAAGAAGAAAATGGTGGTGTTTAAGCTTGACGGAGAAGAGCCTTTTGTGTTCGTGGGGACAACAATGGGACTACGAATTCCAATTATTTCAGCATTAGAAGCTGGAAAGTTGTTACAACATGGATGCATGGGATTTTTGGGTAGTGTGGTTAACACATCAGAAGTGGGGATGCAGAGACCGGAAGACACGAGGATAGTACGTGATTACTTGGATGTGCTTCTGGAAGATTTACCAGAATTGCCACCACAACGAGAAATTGGGTTCACTGATAACTCTACAAAATAGAGTTATTTTATAACATTTTATGCGTCAATTGTTGCCTAGTTCTTAAGATTTTTAAGTAATTTATTATGCTTTTAAATCATTTTGAATTTATTAGGTTTATTTTAATTTTATAGATTTTGTGTGTTTTTATAGTTATATTGTTGAAAAAATGTTGTAGTTTAATTATTTGAATTATTGTTTTTATGTGCCTTCACCTTTTCCTATTGAGTCCACAATTGTCTCCTTGTCACATTGTTCCATAATGTCCAAAAAGACCATTTTTTTACCCAACTTTTCTACATATTTGACCACAAATCCATCATTACGCCACAAAATTTACCTCTACTTGCCATATTATTATTCATTTAAATTTTAATTTATTATTTTAATACTTACATTTGGCTATAAATAGGTAGTTTCAAGACTATTTTTTGGGTGCTTAATTTTTGGGGTTTACTATCATCTTTTCTACCCTTTCTCTCTACATTTTCTCTTGTGCCAAGTATGTATTTCTTTTGTAATATATTTTAGATTTTAGTTATGTGCTTCTAATATTATTCATAAGATCATTAAGATCATGATGAAGCAACATGTAACTAGATAGTATTTATTGTTGTATGTTGATTCCCATGTAATGCAACAAAGTTTATGGATTTGTCTTCTTCATATATGTCTTTCATCTTTAATATCTTGCATTTTGGAATGTTAGATAATATTACACTTTGTTCTTCATTTTGCAAAACATAATATTCTTTGATTAAGATGTGTCATTAAGTTGCACACATCCAATGCTTAGAACAAAAAATATTATATTTTGCCTTATAAATAATGTTATTTGATTTTTTTTTTTTGTTTCATTAGATTGATTCACATTAAATACTTTGAAATTATATTTAATAAAAGTGAATTATGGGTTTTATGATTGAGTTATGGGGGTCAAAGTAGAATTATGAGTTTTATGATAGAAAATGTAATTATGGGAAGTTGAAACTATTAGTTTTGAATGGAAATTACAATAAGGGGCTTAAATAATTATTAAGGAAAAAGTCAGAGGTTGTGGATAGTAATTTTGTTTTTTATACGATTAAAATTATATTTAATAAATAAATAATAAAGAGAATAAGTTTAGATGTCGTGTGAATTCCTCAGACATCTGGTTTTGCGATATACAAAAGGAAAATAGACCACAAGCAATTTTCTCCTTCTTGATCTGAGTCTTGAAGCCTAAATTTTTGGAGGAGATCATCAAACAAGGTTATTAAAGTGCAAGGAGATCTCATAGACAACAAGATCTAAGTTTTGTGGCTGGATTTTTTTTTTTTTTTTTGTAAGTGTTTAAACCTTACTGTTTATAGTTTTGTGAGAGATAGGTTTTTGAAGTTTTGAGATTGTTCTAATTGTTTATGGGATTATGAATGTTTATTATAGGTTTAGACATATTATAAATGAGCTCATTCCAAAATCCGAGAATGCACTATAGTTTTATGTTTTTAAGTTAATTATTTAAATCAAAGTGGGAAAATTAGGAGATCATTAGTAGTCGTTGAGTGTATGAGAGGCTAGTGACATGATTTAGTCAACTCTCTCAATAGTATCTTGTGACACTTGTTGAGCATGAAGGCAACCACTCTCCAAAAAATCACATCACCCATCCTCTCACTTAGAAGCCACCCTACTCCCCCTCTCTCTCATTTCTTTCAATCAACCTCTAAAAAAGTTTAGAGCACTCCCCCCCCCGAGAAGAAAAAGCTTGAAAAACCAAGTTTCAAGGTGAGTTCTTGTACCCCTTCTTCTTGTTCTTCTCTATGTTGAAGCCTGCGACTCCATTTGTGAATTATGATCTCTGAGATTTAACCATTTTTAACCATGTTTTGAATGTCTAGAAGCTCAAGGCAGCCACAAGTCTCTTTAGCTCACTTAGTAAACTTGCATGCAACCATTATCATCAATGTGGTAACCCCGTAGTTTCAAAATGTCCGATTTCTCCATTGTTTATGTCTTTTCCTTGGGTTATGATCTGACTTAGTGATTTTTTGGGAGAGGTTTGAAGGTATTAAAAGATAGTGGTGAGGCCTGAAACCTGGGAGGAACACACACAATCAAAACCTAGAGCAACTAAGGCAAAACTCTGGTGAACATTTGTTTATGTTTTGTACAAGCTTAGGAAATCTATTTTGTATGAGTGTATCATGTGTTATGTTCTTCATTTGGCTTGAAATATTGTGTTTATGATGTATAAGTTATGCATGCATTGTGTTAGGGTTTGTTGTTAACGTGGAATCCAAAGTTCCACTAACTTGTATCATCTTATGCATGCTGCCAAAGTTTTTGACTTGACTTCCAAAGGGTCAAGCACTTCTATAATGACTTATTTCATATAAATAAACTCTATAAATAAATTTTATAGGATGATTACATGATTTTTTGCTTTTGAAACTCTAAAAAAAAATTATATGTTAGGAGTTATGCATGTTTTGTGGAACTTATACAAATCTGGAAAAATATTGGCAGACAGGATTCATGAATTTTGGGCTATATTTTGAGTAAGTAAATTTAATTATTTTTTAATTAAATTTTGTGAAAATTTTTATGGTATATCAAATTTCAAATATGGAAAGTTTTATAGAAATATAATTAATATATGGAGAGTTATAAAATGTTGAAGTTTACAAGAAATCTGGAAAAATGTTTTTGGTCAGTTTGGCCCTTGCATTTTGGAAAAATGTTTGAGTATGCAAAATTAAATATTTTGAGCTGATTTCCAAACTAAATGCTTTTTATATATTGATAATAAAACTGGAAAAGTTTCATAGATATATAATAAAAAATATATGAATTATATAATTCTAAATTTAGAAGCAAATACAAGAATTTGAAATATAATATTCTAGGCAGCGACCTTGGTGAGCTTTTTCACCAGTCAAAAATTATCTTTATGGCCTAATTTTTCTAAAGGATATTGCTAGTATAACCTAATTTTTACCTAAAAAAATTATATCAAAATACTAAGCGTATTGTATTTTGTATGTCTCCAACGTTAGGAAACATCTGGATTTCAAAGAAAAACAATTTCAAACCATAAATTTTGGTGACAACTTTCACCTAGTTAAAATATGTATTTTTGTCTAAAAATTGGTATGAAACTTCTTGGAATATCCAAGAATGTCCGTAGAAATTGGGAACTTTTGGGTCTAAGGATTTAAAATTGCAGCCTTCCAAATTTTAATTTTTTTTTAACAAATGGAGAAATTTTTCAACACTTAGAAATATTTTGAGACTTTTTACCAAAAAGTAAGTTTTAAAAGATATTCAAAAGTAGGCTTAGATTTTCACCTTAACTAAGTAATATGATTATATCAAACACAAATATATGGAGTAAACTCATAATGTGAAGATTTTACCTTAAAATAATTAAATAATTAGTAATAAATAAAAAGGGGTTTAAAGCCTATTTTTCCAAAATAATTAAGGGAAAAACAATTCATTTCTAAATAAATCTTAAGATATTTTAAAGAATAAATTAATTATTCTAGGACCTAATTAAAGTCAAAAATTAATCTTATTTTTTATATTATCAAGTATTAATTAAGAAAATTTGTAACGCCCAGGTTAGCCAAAACCGTTACACTGTGTATTTTAAATAGTGCTAAATTCACTAAACGAGTTATTTGGCTACAAACGTGCTACTAAATGTGATTAGCGGTCGAGGGTTAAAAATTTCAGTCAAATAAATTGGATATTTCATTAAAACGTTAAGCTATACATGAGATCCCATAATGAATGTTGATAAAGTTGTTTACAGTTCCAAAAGGTAACTACAACATCAAAAGTTACAATATGCCGACCTAAGCGGCAAAAATAGGGTTTGACCCTAGTTCCTCTAAGAAACCTTGGTCGTGGTGGTCAAGCGGCCGCATATGCACACATCGCCACCTAAGCTCTCCAACTCATGGCTAGTCCAGCTTCCCTTTCCCCTCACCTGCGACACATAGCACCTGGGAATCAAGGCACAACAAGAAAACATAAACATGTTCATAAGCAGTTAATAATACGCATACCATTCATATAAATGACCACATCGTCATATGGGGCCAGCCGCCCAAATTAAATGATTAATGAATCATAACAGGGTCCGTTGCCCAAATTACATGAATAATAAATCACATTGGGGGCCAACCCTAGGATATGGGACTAATAAGTCACCCTGGGGCCCATTACCCTATCATCTAAATAACTAGCCTTGGAGCTGGCCCAGTGTACCTGGTGTTTCAGTTTTCCACGACCATTGGGTCGGATAACTGTATGATGCGCTTCTGATTAGATCTAACCATATCAACCAGCGCTCAATGTGCAATTGCCTCACTTGACTTATAAGTCAATGCTTTTCGACCAACGCTCAACACTATTGCCTGCCTTGACTCATAAGTCAAGCCTTTCTCAATTATAAAATGCTAACGGGCATTCATCATATAACAAATATCCTCATACAGAGCATTCAACTTGCTTAATTGATAATTCACAGGCATAACCATAATCATGCACATTTACAGGGGCCCACGCCCAATCAAGATTATATTCAACATTTGAGCCAAGCCTTAATCATGTACATCACATATTGGGTGCAGTTTTCTTACCTCATGTCCGAGTATAACGTAATATAAGAACGACCCTCGAGCATGATCCGTTCTTGGGCCCTAGCGGTAACCTATTCATAACCATAATAAATGACATTCATCAATATTGAATAAATAAAGGCTTCCAGACCGAGTCCTAGCTTCCGAGACCTCGAATTCTACTAAATCAGGTAGTAAGATCAATCCCGAGCCCTTAGGTTTGAGTTCCTGTCACTTAAAACCTTTTTTGGCCACAACTTCTATTTTGAGCCATGACACCCCTCATTGGCATCGCGGCTCCCCTCAAGTCAGACAACACAACTCTCTTTTTTTCTGCACACGGGCCGCGACGCAGAACACAGGCACCGCAGTGCAAGGGTGGATCAAGAAATCGCCTAGGATCCTGGGTTCATTGGGGCCGCGACGCAACCCCTCGAACCTAGCTTTTTACCCTGTTGTCCTCAGCCAACCTTACCCAAAAATCATCTGAAGTCATACCCAAAGCCAGAATTAAATCCCAGTACAACCTCAACAATAATCCAACAACAAAACTCAAGCTCTAAAACACTCAAAACACCACCAAAACTCAAATCCAAATCCTTGAACTTTCAAGCTTAAGAACAACAAAACCAAAGTTGAATAAAATTAAAATAGAACTTACAACCTTACCTCAACTGTGAATATAATCCTTTTAGCTGTATCTAATCACTCTTAAACCTCAAGCTTTCAATCCCCAAGCCTTAGCCTCAATGATTCCTTAATTTTCTCCAAAAATCAAATCGAGAGAGAGAGAGAGAGAGAGAACAACAATCGAGAGGGAGAGAGAGCTGTAAGTGTGATGCTCAGTTTTTGCTTCCTTCAACCAAGAGAAAGAGTGACTAAGTCAGTAAATTGACACCAAAATGACCTAAATGCCCCTAGGGTCACATCTCTCTCTCAAAGCCCCTTAAGGGCAGCTTAGTCTTTTACCACTTTTCACGTTAATTAACGTCTCAGAATTCCCGATACTTCCAATATCCTCAAATAATTACCAAATAATTTCCCATTACCCGCTTGATCCCGGTAATGTGCTAAGTTACAAAATTATTCCTTGGCTCACTCCGAGCCTGATATTTGACCTCATTATGACTAAATTGCTAACTTGCTTCCTAGGATATCCTCATGCTGAGTTTCTCAAATATATCCACACAATAGTGTGGTCTCAAACATATATCACATATATACAATTATGCCCTCAACGAGCTAAATTACCAAAATGCCCTTCTAATAAGAAATTGGCCCACCTGCATGCCAATTCAGTCATATAATAATATAACTCACATAATCATGTATATAATCACATAATAATACAATAAACCGGTTATTTCCCTCCGGCCCCCCTAATCAAGGCACTAAGCCAAATTTTGGAATTTGGGACGTTACAACTATTGCCTTCTTACTGGAATTTCATCATCGAAATTTTACCTAAACAACTAGGGATAATGATTCTACATATCTAACTCCAGCTCCTAGGTCACTTCCTCGACCTTGCTGTTCCTCCATAATACATTAACCAAAGATATAGTTTTGTTCCTCAGGACCTTGTCCTTCATGTCTAGTATCTGGACTGGTTGTTCCTCATAGGAGAGATTTTCCCCAAGCTTCAGATCCTCGTAACTCAACACATGAGCACATTTAACACATATTTCTAAAGAGCCAAAATATGAAATAGATTGTGTACAACTGATAGTGTCGGAGGTAAAGCTAACCTATAGGTCACCTCACCAATCTTCCCAAATCTCCTCACCCCTAGCCCATCTTCCCAAATCTCCTCACCCTTTGCCTCATCTTCCCAAATCTCCTCGCCCCTTTCCAAGGTGAAACTCTAAAGAAGACATAGTCTCCCACTTGGAACTCCACGTTCCTACGTTTGGGATCAGCATAACTTTTCTGCCTGCTTTGAGAAGAGAGCATCTAAGCTCTGATCTTCTCAATAGCCTCATTTGTCCTCTGAACTGCTGTAGGACCCAAGTATTTCCTTTCTTCTGTCTCATCCCAAATAATGGGAGATATACATTTCCTACCATACAACATCACATAAGGAGCCACTCTAATGGTTGACTAATAGATGTTATTGTATGAAAACTCTATCAAAGGCACATACTTACTCCAGGACCCTTCAAAGTCTAGCACACATGCTTGCATCATGTTCTTTAATATCTATATCGTCCTCTCAGATTGTCCATTTGTTTGAGGATGATAGGCAATACTGAACTTCAACTGTGTACCCATGGCATTCTACAAACTTCCCCAAAACTTGGAAGTAAATGTGGGGTCTCGATCTGACACGATCGACCTCGAAGCCTCATGAAGATGCACTATCTCTTTCACATAGAGATCTGCATACTGGTCAACTATATATGTTGTTCTCTCTGGTAAGAAGTGAGCTGATTTGGTGTATTAATAAATGATAACATACACCAAATCATGTTGACCCACGGTCCTAGGTAACCCTACAACAAAATCCATCGTGATGTTCTCCCATTTCCTCTATGGGATGTCCAGAGGCTGTAATAGCCCTGCTGGTCTCTGATGCTCAGCCTTGACCTGTTGACATGTCCAGCACTTAGCCACATATTCTGTCATATCCCTCTTCATCCCAGGCCACTAATATAATGATCGCACATCCTAATACATCTTCATGGTGCCTGGATGCAAAGAGTAAGGGGGTAGTATGAGATTCATCCAAAATCTCTCGTCTGATAACAGCGTCCATCGGAACACAGATCTGACCCTTGTTTTTTAACAAGCCCATATATAACACTATATAATCCCTAGACACTCTAGCTAGGATGTCCCCTAAGATCTTTGTCAGTTGTGAATCACCCAACTGACCTTCCTTTATCCTTTCTAACAGCGTAGACTGTAGCGTGATATTAGCCAACTGGCCCACCAACAATTCTTCACCAGCTCTGGTCATATCCTCTACCAATTCTATGGGTATCTGTCTCACACTGTATATCTGTCGCGTACCCTTCCAGCTTAAGATATCTATAATGCCCCAAAATCCCTAATAAGGTTTAGGACCTTGATTAGGAGGCCGGTAGGGCCATAATTAATTTATTATGCCATTAAATGATTATATGCATGTTTATGTGAATTATATTATTATATGATGATAAATGCATGCATATGGGTCCACATTTCATTATAAGGGCATTTTGGTAATTTGGCCCGTTGAGGGCGTAATTGTGTATTTTCATGCATGTTGGTGAATTTTGAATAAGACCACATTATAATGTGGATTTGTTCGAGCCATTCAGCGTGATATGATCTTTGAATGCAAGTTATCGATCTAGTCATAGCGGGATTTAATTTTGGGGCTTGGGGTGAGTCTCGGGGTGATTTGAGGATTAGAACATTACCAGGAATTAAAGGGTAATGGGATATGATTTCTTATCATTTGAGAATATTGAGAATAACGAGAATTGGAGGGCGTTAATTATGATGAACGAGATAGGCACGAAAGGACGGTTTTGCCCTTGGTGGCCTGAAGAGGATTTTAAATGACCTAGGGGCATTTTGGTCTTTTGACCTTCAGGATAGATACAAACCCTTAAGCTGCAGCAAAAACAGAGCACCGTTTCTCTTCTCTCCCATACACAATTTCTCTTCCATTTCTCTTTGAATTTTGAAGCTCTTTTTGAGGAACCAAGCTAAGGAACCAAGCCTTGAGGGTAAGAGGGTGTGATTCTAAGATTGAGGTGAGTTTTTAGCCATTAAAATTCTATTTCTTGCTCTATTTTTCTATTTGAGTTTCAGCTATATTTTGAGTTTGATAATGGGCTTGAATGGGTGTTTTTTGCTAGGGTTACTCAGGTTATGATGCCTAGGACATGTGTAGATTGTTTTTGGGTTTAATTGGGGGTTTAAATTGAGTTTGGAAGCTTGAGTTGCAGGTTGGAAATGGAGGATTTGAAGGAGGGGAAGAACTAGGGTGATATGCTTGGTCCTAGAGCTACAGCGCCCAAAGGTAGCGCTACAACACTAGCCAAGGGTTTTTTATTCTTCTTGTAGCGCTGTGATGCTAGGGGGGGCAGCGCTATAGCGCTCCCTATTTTATTAGATGCATATTTTGGGCACTTTTGAGGGTTTTTGGCTCAGGATTTCAATCCCTAAGGCTCGAGATCGAATGTACTCACCGTTTGGGTACAATTCGGGGTCTCGGGAGTGAGGTTTAGGTCAAGACCCTTTTATTGTTGATTTCATTAATCGGAGATTGAATTTGATTATGACTAGGTGACCGCTAAAGGATTAGAGTATCGATCGTTCTCAAGGGTCATTCTTAACGTATTACTTGCTCGAACTAGAGGTAAGAAAACTGCACCCCATATGTGACATGCATGGTTATCAAGGAGGCATGTTGAGTGTTTAAATGTGGACATTGATTGCATATCAAATGCTTAACAAATCTTGCCCACTTCTGAATGGCACTGACTTATTAGTCAAAATCAAAAATGGTGTCAGTATTAATTGTGAAGTGTGACTTACTAGTCAAGTTCGGCAGTGGTACCGAGCACTGGTCGTATGGCATTGACTTATGACTCAAGAACGGTCTTAGCGTGTTTAACTCAAGCCAACAAAGATTAGATCTAATCGACATCTGCATTGAATGACTCATCATGAGCATTAATGCCGGACCAACCTCAAGTTCGATGAAAACTAAAAGAGCTTGTCTAGTCTAAAGGCTAGTTATTTAGAGCCAGAGCCAGAAAGGCTAAGTTGACCTACACGTCACATGGCTAGGAGAGCATGGGACCTCAGAGATGAACTTATTAGTCATCTAACCAAGATAGACTTATCAGTCATCTGACCGAGATTGACTTATCAGTCATCTGAGCAGGATGGACTTATTAGTCATCTGATTGAGATGAACTTATTAGTCATCTGATCGAGAGAGACTTATTAGTCATCTAACCGGGATAGACTTATTAGTTATCTGACCGAAAGAGACTTATCAGTCATCTGACCGAGATAGACTCATTAGTCGTCTAACCGGGATAGAATTATTAGTCATCTGATTGAGATAGACTTATTAGTCATCTGACCGAGATAGATTTATCAGTCATCTGACCCAGATGGACTAATCAATCATCTGACCAGGATAGACTTATAAGTTACCTGACCGAGATAGACTTATCAGTCATCTGATTGAGATAAACCTACCAGTCATCTATTTGGAGAGTGACTTATTAGTCAACTGTTTAAAGAATGGCTTATTAGTCATTTACCTCAGAGAGACATATTAGTCATTTACATCAGAGCGGGAGACTTATTAGTCATCTACTCAGAGCACAAGACTTCACAAACATTTATTTGTACCTGCTTGCATGCATGAGTAGGGTTATTACTGCTAGACATGCCTATTATGACTTAGTAACATGTTATTACTTGTTGGGCTTCGGCTCACGGGTGCTATGTGGTGCAGGTAAAGGAAAAAGAAAGTTGGACCATCCTTGAGTTGGAGAGCTTAGGTGATGATGTGTACATATGTAGCCGCTCGACCGCCACGACCGAGGGTTTAAAGAGGAACTAGGGTTAAACCCTATTTTGCCGCTTAGATCAGCTGGTTGTAGATATTTTGTTGTAATAAACCTTTAAATTATATTTTTGGTATCCCAATGTATATAATAAACGTTCTAATGAAACGTTGTATCTTAACCAAAAAATTTAACCCTAAACCGCTAATCATACTTAGTTACACACTTATGGCCAAATTACTCGATTAGCGAGTTTAGCACTTTTCAAAATGCACACCATAACGGTCCCTGGAGTTTAGGGCGTTACAATATCTGCTACCACGTTGGCCTCCCCTGGGTGATATAGAATTTCACAATCATAATCCTTCACCAACTTCAACCAACGCCTCTGTCTCATGTTCAGGTCTTTCTGTGTATATCTCACACTTCTCCCCATAAAGGTAATGCCCCCATACCTTTAATGCAAAGACCACTGCTGCCAACTCTAGATCATGCGTGGGGTACCTTTATTCATACTCTTTTAACTAACGTGATGCATAGGCAATCACCTTCCTCGACTGCATAAGAACACAACCCAAACCCTGATGTGAGGCATCACAAGATATCACGAACTTCTCTTGATCTGTCGGAAAACTCAGAACTGGAGCTGTAATCAATCGCTGCTTCATTTTCTGGAAGCTGTTCTCACACTTATCTAACCACGCAAACTTCTGATTCTTGCATGTCATTTTAGTCAATGAAGTAGCAATCCTTGAGAACCCTTCCACAAAATGCCAGTAATAACCTGCCAATCCAAGGTTGCTTCTGATCTCTGAGGCATTCCTTGGCCTTGGCCAATCTCTGACTGCCTCAATCTTGGATGGGTCTACCTTGACCCCATCCCTACTGACAATATGACCAAGGAAAGTTACCTACAGTAACTAGAAATCACATTTCTTGAACTTTGCAAACAATTTATGTTCCCTCTGCCTCTGTAGAACCAACCTGAAAGGCTGCTCATGTTCTGACTCTGACTAAGAATAAACTAGAATATTATCGATGAAGACGATCACAAACCGATCCATATAATCTTTGAACACTCTATTCATTAGATACATAAAAGTAGTTGGGGCATTAGTCAATCCAAATGACATGACTAAGAACCTATAATGCCCATATCTGGTACGAAAAGCAGTCTTTGGTATATCTCCCTCCTTGATCTTCAGCTGGTGATAACTAGATCGAAGATCTACCTTTGAGAATACCATCTTACCCTACAATTGATTAAACATGTCATCTATCCTTGGTAGATGATACTTGTTCTTAATTGTTAACTTGTTTAGTTCCCTATAGTCAATACACATTCTCATAGAACCATGCTTCTTCTTTACAAACAGGACCGGTGCACCTCATGGTGAAAAACTAAGTCTAATAAAACCCAAGTCTAATAGCTCCTGCAATTGTATCTTTAGTTCTTTTAACTCCGCTGGGGCCATTTTGTACGGTGCTCTAGACACTAGCTCTATCCCTAGTGCCAGTTCAATAACAAATTCTATATCTCTGTGTGGCGGCAGCCCTGAAAAATCCTCTATAAACACATCCAGAATCTCACAGACTAATCTAGTCTCCTCTAGTCCCACTAGCATGACCTGAGTGGTATCTACCACACTGGCTAAGAATCCTATGCAACCCCTTGCAATAGATCTCTAAACCTTAATACAAATATCATAAGTGCACGAGGTCCATGCAAAGTGCCAACAAATACAAATGGATCCTCACCCTGAAGCTCAAAGGTTACCATCTTCCTTCTACAGTCTATGGTTGCCCCATAATTCACCTACCAGTCCATACCCAGAATCATGTCAAAGTCGGTCATAACAAACTCTATCAAATCAACTGACAATTCTCTACCCTCCACTCACTGGCAATGATCTGACCCATCTCCTAGATACTACTAACTCCCCATTAGGCAATAAGGTCCCAAACCCCACAGCATAATAATCACATGGTATACACAATCTATCAATAATTCTACTAGCAACAAAATAATGTGTAGCACCAGAATCAATCAAAATAGTATAAGCGGTTCCAGCACTAAAAGGCTATCATGTAACTACTGAGGGATAAGCCTCAGCTTCTACCTGTGTCAAGGCGAACACTCGAGCTGGGGTCAAGCTATCTGCCTTTCTTGGTTCTTCATTTCTTGCCTTCGGGCAATCTTTCTTTAAGTGTCTCACTATCCCACATAAAAATCAAGCCTTTGCCCGACACTCCCCTATATGGCGCCTCTTACATCTAGCGCACTCTAGAAAAGTCTTTGTGTTGGAAATACTTATTACAGGATCTTTAATTATTTAGATGCAATTTACATATTATCAAACAAATATGCAAATTCCTAGAACATGCTCCTATGAAATTGATACAAATACAGAGTAAATTAAAAACTTACATTATGCGGAACTGGAACAACTTCATCCTTCAATCTCTCAACCCTTGATTCATTTCTGTAGCAGAGTATTATCAAGAGATTGAACAAGATCAACAACACAGTCTTCCTCACCAAGCCTTTGATCAACCTAGAACTAGTGTGGGCTGGTTCTCAACACATGAGACAAAGATCTTGAAGAGAAGAAGAAGAGAGAGTGGTCAAGAAAGGTTAGACTGTCTAGGTTTTCACTTACCAATCAACTGAAACTCGCTTCTTTTAAAAACCCTAGATATCATATTCCTTACATAGGCAACTTAATGGGCTTTATTTAAATTTAAATTAATTAAAAATAATAAACAAAAATAAAAGCCTTAGGCTGCCATAAATGGACTTGAGCCCCAATATCTTTGTTTTGAATTTAAATCCCAATTTGGCTTAAATTCAAAACCTTTTATTTATTTATTTTTAATTAATTAATTAAATCCTTATTCAAATTAACTAATTATAATTTGAAACTTGATTTAATATTATTTATTTATATTGACACCAATTTATCAATATTAATAAATTTATCCAAAGATTCTCTTTTATTCTCTAAATCTCATCTCTACAAATTTTCCAAAATTAACCTAGTCAACTTCAAAAATTCTAATTGATAATTAAATTAATTAATTGAGACATTCTAGATGATTTACTCAAAGGTGATGCGGGGACCATGGATCCATGAAATCAAGCTCCAACAAGTTACCGTGAATTTATTTACGAATAATTTCACTACCTTATTAATTCCTTGTGACTCCACTATATACTCATAATTGAACTCTTGAATTCATAGAACGTATTTTCAAAACCATAAATGTTCGGAAAATATTGTTTTGCCTCAATGGAAATGATTATAATATTACAACTCTATGCAATAATATTACAAGTAAATATAGATTGATTAAATAAGGTTACAACTCTATAACTGAAAATACAAATAAACCAAAGAAAGGGAGAAGATGATGATGAAGAAGAGAGTGGTGGAAATACAACTCAAAGCAAAATGTTACAAGTAAACTAAAATGTTTGAAATAAAGAAAAGAAGATTACAACCTTTGAACAAGAAATACAAGTAATAGGAACAAGAGAATAAGTAGAAAACCATGCAATAGAAAGAAGAACAGAAACAAAAGTAAACTCTCACTTACACAACCTAAGTGAAGATTATTGGGGATCACCAACTTGAACAAGGTATAAAACCTTTGTCCAAAAGCTTATTTCCCCCTAAGTCAAGCACTAAGGGATCTCTCTCAGATATTGGAAAAGCTATATGGAATTATCAAGCCTCAAGGTGTTTCTAGCCAAGTGCTCTAGTGGATAGAAAAGTTGTGTCTTACAAGTGAGCTATAGGCTCCTATTTATAGAGTTTAGAGACACCCTTTGAATTTCAAATTCCACCAACCCCCATGGCTCTTACCAATGTTTAATTGGATTAATATGGAATTAAAAAAGAGATTTGAGAGTTATTTGGGATTTTTGAGCCGTTCAACAAAGATTGAAAAAACTGAAAATTTGGTCAGTTTTGGCCTGTGGCCGCGGCAAGAGACATTAGTGGCCGCGGCCACTGGTCTCTGACCCACAGGTCACGGCCACTGAATGTTGGTGGCCGTGGCCACTGACCAAATTCAGCACAAAAATTGTGCTGTTTTTTCAAACGGTTCCAAACCCTCCCAAATGATTATGTAACTCCCAAAACACATTATTGGGGTTAAAATCATATCTCAAACAGCAATATCACATATGGCTTTTATGAAATTCATCTCAATATTGTGTAACAACAATTTAAACAATAAAGGGTAATATTTGGAGGTTAGAAATTTGTAACACCAAATATGTTACATTATTTGGATATATCTCATATATCTAAATGTTGTAACTCTTTATTATATGTTACAACATGTGACACACTTTGTCACATTTATTTAATCTAAAACATTATATTATAATATAATATAATTTTACATTATATTATAAAATAATATAACATTCCCCCCAAGATTAAATAGTTATCTATTGTAACACTTATTTAATCAATCATTATATTTTGAAATATAACATATCCCCACTTGATTAAATAAGAACTCTCTCTTATAGGAGTCATTGCATTAGTGCATAAAGTAAAGTGTTTTTCAACTTGAACTTTACTATAGTGTAATTATCACAAAATTTGTCTAAAATTAGGTTGCACTAGGCATTGAACCATCTTTTCATGATGAAAAATCGGTGATAACACACACAACTTTGCGATGTTCACTTGAGACCTCTATGTCTCGCTTTGCACTGTTAATGGCCATGTGCACTTTCCATTCATGGACGTTCTTGAGAATACTCCCAATTCTCATGAGAGGCGGCACCACCCCTAGGTCCATATAGGTAGAATTCTTACAGTATTTTGTTACCAAAAATACTTGTCTTTACAAGACTGAATTCTATTAAAAAACCTTTCGGTTTTAACCCTCCACTTGGTAACACACAAGTACTCAATATCTCAGATGGGACTTGTTTTGAGTACAACTAATATTCACTTGATTGACTTGTTATTACCTATTGAACCTAACACTATTTGAATAACTAGTGTTAAGATAGGTTACCATCAATCGTGAATCTCTTTAGGGAGTTTAAGTCCCATCCCTCGAGATGATGCAGCCACTAAATCCCTCGTTAGTGGCTTAGTGAAAGGATCCGCCAGATTTTCACTTGTCTCACATAGGATATTGAGATGACTCCTCTTTGAATCAATTCTCTTACATATCCATGTCTTAGACTAATGTGTCTAGACTTCCCATTATACACTCCGCTGTATGCTCTAGCCAATGTCGCTTGGCTATCACAATGTATCGATATAGTAGATACCTTATCTTTGATTAGGGGAATCTCTATCAACAGATCCCTTAACCATTCGGCCTCTTTGCCGGTAGCAGCTAGAGCTATGAACTCTGCTTCCATAGTAGAATGAGATATACAGGTTTGTTTCTTGGAACCCCAAGAAATTGCACCTCCACCAAGTGTAAATACCTAACCGGTTGTGGACAAGTTGTCCCCAAGATTGGATATCCAACTTGCATCTTTATATCCTTCTAAAATCGAAGGAAATTTGGAGTAGTGAAGGCTTAGTCCTTTGGTTTTCTTAAGATAACCTAGGACTCTTCCAATTGCCTTCCAGTGATCCACACTTGGATTACTTGTAAACCTACTAAGTTTACTTACCGCAAATGCTATATCAGGTCTAGTACACTGGGCAGCGTACATTAGACTCCATATAGCACTGGCGTACTCCAATTGAGCCACCGCTCTTCCTTCATTCTTCTCTAGTTTTACACTATGATCGAATGGAGTATTGGCATCTTTAACCTTGAGATGGTTAAATTTGTTCAATACTTTCTCAACATAGTGGGCTTGCCCTAATGAAAAACCCCCACTATGTTTCTTTACTTTGATACTGAGTATGGTATCAACTTCTCCAAGATCTTTCATCATGAAGGTTGATGATAGAAACCTCTTCATTTCTTCTATCCCTTTCATGCTATTACTTAGAATAAGCATGTCATCCACATATAAGCAAACAATGATCACATATCCCTTACAAGTTTTGGAATACAAACACTTGTCTCCATTGTTATGTCTAAACCCATTAGACATGATGGCTTGATCAAATTTCTCATGCCATTGCTTAGGAGCTTGTTTCAATCCATATAAGGATTTTACAAGTCTACACACTTTATGTTCATATTTTGGTAGGACAAACCCTTCGGGTTGTTCCATATAGACCTCCTCATTGAGGTCACCATTAAGGAATTCCGTTTTGACATCCATTTGATGAACATACAAGTTGTGTATAGAAGCTAGAGCGAACAAAATTCTTATAGAAGTTGTTCTTGCAACAGGCGCGTAGGTATCGAAATAATCGATACCCTCTTTTTGCCTAAACCCTTTAGCTACTAATTTAGCTTTAAAGGTTTGGATAGTGCCGTCAGTGTGGTATTTTCTCCTAAATACCCACTTACACCCAATTGGCTTAGACCTCGGTTGGAGGTCTACCAATTCCCAAGTGTTATTGGAAAGAATGGAATCCATCTCATCATTGATGGCTTCTTTCCAAAATGCACTATCTCTCGATTGCATAGCTTCTCTATAAGTCTAAGGATCATCCTCAATGAGAAGTAAAATAGGAATTTTCCTAATGACTTCCTCTCTATTTCCTCCTACCATGTAGAAGGAAATTCGTTGAGGATCTATCTCATCCACTACTAGACTTTTAAGCCTTTGACTTCTTCTAGGTTCAAAGGGTTGCTTTAGATCCTTATGATAATTCTCCTCTTGAGAATCAACTTTGGATGTAGAAGCTTGAGAATTGTTCTCATATAACATATTCTCCTTTAGAGATGTTGAAGCTTGAGAATTGTTGTCACATAACATGTTCTCAAAGAATTCAACTTCTCTAGATTCAATCACAATATTAGTGTCTAAGTCTAATAGCCTATAAGCTTTACTATTGTTGGCATAACCAACAAAAGCACACTTTATGGCTCTTGAACCTAACTTTGTTCTATTAGGTTCGTTTTTCTTGCAATATGCAAGACACCCCCACACTTTGAAGTACCCTATGTTGGGTTTTCTTCCTTTCCATAACTCATATGGAGATATAAATACCATGTGAAATTTTTTAAGCAAATAATCACTAATTTCGCTTTTAGTTGTCTAAATAATCTCAAAATCTCTTAAACAACTTTTGTGCATTTTCTAAGAGTCTCTTTTAGATTCTTTTGAAAACATCATTTTGACATCCATTGATTTTCTCATCAAAGTCAATTTGAAGATGTCAATTTTTAAGAAATTAAATCAAAGAAAATAAACCCTCAATGATTTATTTAAAGACTTTGATTTCTAATGCTTTGGTTTAAAAAATTATCTCCACATTGTGATTAATTTAAACATATCACAATCTTTAACCAAAAAAGAATAAAATTCTCTTCAATATTATTCACCATTGGTGTAAAGATTCAAAATTGCTTCTCCAATTTTGTAATGTCTCCTCATTGAGACATTGAATATTTAAGAATTATTGTCACTAAATAATTCTCAAATATATTTCATTTGACCACACTCTAGACTATAAATCTATTGAGTCAATATGTAATCCCACAATTTTTGAATCCACCTTGATCCATTTTTCTTGCAATTGCAAGACACTTATCAAAAGATGTAACCATTTTAGGTTCATCTTTTCTTATCTCATAAGTTGAGATGGTCAACACTTAAATGATAAATTTTAATTTCTCAAATAATTCTCTTTATTTACCAAATAAATGATAACTCATCACATTGCAATAAAATATGATAAAACATATTTATTTTATTATCACCTTAATGATCATATTATCTGGCACACCATAATAATCATGATAATTCTCATGTATATATCAATATACTTTTATATATTAACATAATTATGTCTCAAAGAAATTTCACATAATTTGTCAACATATATCCATCATATTAGCATGCATTTTGAATCTCATAATTATATTGTAAGTATATCACAAATATCATACAATAATTCACATATCTATTGATTCAAAAAATCAATATATAGGCCTGTCAAAAACAACCTAATTATCATACTTTATAAATTCTCAAAACATAATTTTCATGTCAAATGTATGTACTACTATCTTACTTATAGCATACACATAAGATTAATAATCACTAGATTATGTAGAGCTTCTCAAAAGTTCACTTCTAAGGATTTAACTTTCACAAATAGATGTGTAACCTATGTTACAATGTATCTCATATTACATTAACATGTTAACATTTACACAATTTATTCATATATCAACATTTGGAAAACATGCTAATACATGATTTAAAATTTCATCACTATTATATAAAATTTACACTTACCTTGTCTTACCACCAAGTTCAATTGAATCCATGAAACCTATTCCACCCTACTAGGTATTGGTTCATGATTTTGATAGTCTCACCTTCCATTGAAATAAACAATGGGGATAAGCTTTTGAATGTTAGGAAAATATTGTTTTGCCTCAATGGAAATGATTATAATATTACAACTCTATGTAATAATATTACAAGTAAATATAGATTGATTAAATAAGGTTACAACTCTATAACTGAAAATACAAATAAACCAAAGAGAGGGAGAAGATGATGATGAAGAAGAGAATGGTGGAAATACAACTCAAAGCAAAATGTTACAAGTAAACTAAAATGTTTGAAATAAAGAAAAGAAGATTACAACCTTTGAACAAGAAATACAAGTAATAGGAACAAGAGAATAAGTAGAAAACAATGCAATAGAAAGAAGAACCGAAACAAAAGCAAGCTCTCACTTACACAACCTAAGTGAAGAGGATTGGGGATCACCAACTTGAACAAGGTATAAAACCTTTGTCCAAAAGCTTATTTCCCCCTAAGTCAAGCACTAAGGGATCTCTCTCAGATATTGGAAAAGCTATATGGAATTATCAAGCCTCAAGGTGTTTCTAGCCAAGTGCTCTAGTGGATAGAAAAGTTGTGTCTTACAAGTGAGCTATAGGCTCCTATTTATAGAGTTTAGAGACACCCTTTGAATTTCAAATTCCACCAACCCCCATGGCTCTTACCAATGTTTAATTGGATTAATATGGAATTAAAAAAGAGATTTGAGAGTTATTTGGGATTTTTGAGCCGTTCAACAAAGATTGAAAAACTGAAAATTTGGTCAGTTTTGGCCTGTGGCCGTGGCCAGAGACATTAGTGGCCGCGGCCACTGGTCTCTGACCCACAGGCCGCGGCCACTGAATGTTGGTGGCTGCGGCCACTGACCAAATTCAGCACAAAAATTGTGCTGTTTTTCCAAACGGTTCCAAACCCTCCCAAATGATTTTGTAACTCCCAAAACACATTATTGGGGTTAAAATCATATCTCTAAAAGCCATATCACTTATGGCTTTTATGAAATTCATCTCAATATTGTGTAACAACAATTTACACAATAAAGGGTAATATTTGGAGGTTACAAATTTGTATCACCAAATATGTTACATTATTTGGATATATCTCATATATCTAAATGTTGTAACTCTCTATTATATGTTACAACATGTGACACACTTTGCCACATTTATTTAATCTAAAACATTATATTATAATATAATATAACAATAAATACGTTATCCATTGTTATAACCATTACAGTCAGTCAATTCTCTATCGATGACTTACTAACGAGATGGGTGCAAATTGTCGTTTTACCCCCCCATTAGTATTTTATCCTTAACTCCCACTAAGTTCCTTATAAATGATATTTCTGTGAACTTAATCACCGAAATGAGATCTCAATCATTTAACCTTTTGAACAAAGAAATTAAGGAAATCATCTTTTCACTTCCCATACATAAGTTATAGATTTCATATCTATGAATAATACTCCCACTCAATTACACTAATGAATCTCCAAGATGTAAGTATGGGCTAGACCGTAGGGTAAGCTTGTAATGAACAAGTCAAAAGATTTAAATAATATAATTAGTAGAATATTATCACTCAGAATTAAGATCGACTTAACATATGGTTAATGTTGTGACATTGATTAGATTTGATAACAGCGATACTTATTTATCAATCAATGTCGATCCTAGTCCGATGTAATTAAATACATCCGATCTTATCTACTTGGTCGATGCATTGGACAAGACATCACACCCCGAATGTGTAAGTAGATCATATCGTAGATTGCCTAATCAGTGAAAATCCAATGCACTGATCTAATTTTAGGACTGGTTCTTTTGAACATATAATTACAACTATAATCCAATGTGATTTAGTCACTATAATTGTAACTATCCATATGTTCAGGATTTTATAAATGTTTGTATTATTTCAATAATCATGTTATAAAACAAGCAAGCAACACGATTGTTGAACTAAATGATTTATGCTACTTTTATTGATAATATGAAATCATGCTACATGTCCGACATAGTTTTATAAGGGCATACAACCCAACAAACTCCCACTTGCCCTTTTAAAACAAATGGGACATTCTACATGATTCACAATTATGCTCTCTGCTTATATCTTTGTAAAGGGATATGAAAGATTGCCTTCCAATGCTATCTTCATCACCTTCACTTCACGCCTTCGCCACACATCCCCAATAATGTGGTACTTTCTCTCCATATGCTTTGCTCTTTTGTTGCTTCGAGGTTCTTTCGAATTCGCTATTGCCTCATTACTGTCACTAGATAAAATGAGTGGTTAATCCATTTTTGGAATAACACTGAGACCCGTATGTAACTTTCTTAGTCAGCCTATTTCCTTAGCTACCATAGACGTAGCTATGTACTCATCCTCCAAGGTGGATTCTGAAATGGCAGATAGCCTAATGCTTCTCCAAATCTCAGCTACTAAGAGGGCAGACAACCAATCGCTTCTCCAAATCATAGCTCCACCCCCAAGAGTAAACACATTTTTCAGAAGTAGACTTCTTGTTATCAACAACAGTCTAAAATCTAAATCTGTGTAGCCTAACAGGTTCAAAGATCCACCTGAAAAGACTAACATATAGTCTCTAGTCCATCAAAGATACCGACCCCTTCTATTGTTCATTTCCAAACTTTTACTGACACTTGCTCACTACTCCCACTGCATAGCAAATCTTCAGTCACAACATACAACATAGCATGCATTAGATTTCTAATTGCAAATGCATAAGGAATTCGTTACATCTTTTCTTTCTCTTGAGGACTCTGTGGAGACTGCTGCTTAGAAAAATAAACTCCATGTCAAGATGCTAAAAATCCTTACTAAAGTAGGTCGCTTGTTAGAGCCAAAATTCAGTTATTTATTTCCCTAATGTTCTGGATACCAAGAACACGACTTGCTACAACGAAATCTGGAATTTCATTTTTAGCCAGTTCTTTATGTTTGATAATTTCTTGACATTGTTTCCAATGAATAAGATATCATTTACATAAAGGATTAAGAACACCACAATGTCTTTTTCCCTAAGTTGTCAAACACAAGGGTCAACTACATTTTGTTCAAAACCTTAGGTTTTAATGTTTTCATTTAACCTTAAGTTCCAGGAGCACGAAGCTTGTTTAAGTCCATAGATTGACCTACTCAGCTTGCCGACTTTCTTGTCCAACTATTTTAAACCCTTCTGATTTATCCATATTTATGTTCTCATCAAGATAGCCATTAAAAACGTTTTTTTTTATGTCCATTTGCCTTATCTCTTAATCAAGAGTCGTGGCTATGGATAAGAGTATACTAAATGAATTTTAGCATGGCTACCGGAGAAATTTTTTTCTCTAAGTCAAGTTTCTCTCTCTACCACGAGTCGAGCCTTTAATGTCTTGACCTTTCCATGAGCTCCTCTCTTCTTCTTATAGATCCACTTGCACCCCATGGACCTAAATTCCAATGGCACATCTACAAGATCTCAGACAAATTAAGAGTACTTAGACTTTATTTCCTAGTACTTGGCTTCGAGTGAAAGATCCCTTTCATACTTACCCATTGCATATTTAAAGGCCAACGAATCATTGTTACTTGTGTCCCCAACTACCTTGTGGGTTTTACTATCCATATCATAGGTACCGGGTTCCGAGAAACCCTCCCACTATGATGAGGCATCGTAACTTTCTAACTTGGATTAGTGGTTTCTAAATCTACCTTGTTTTCATCGACTTGCATCGGTGAGGATGGAACAATAGTTTATCGTTTTTCCATTGAATATTATTTTTCTATGAGACTTTAAATTCATTATGTAGTCGTTATCCAGAAAAGTATCATTTGTAGAGCCAAACACTTTCTTGTCTACTGGACTATAAAGCAGACCACCCTGAGTACCTTTAGAATAGCCATAAAACAAGCAAACCTCAGTTCGTTGTTCTAGCTTTCCTAACTTTTTCCTCATGACATAAACAAGACACCCCCAAATTCCATAATGACGCAAACCAAGTTCATGACCATTTCATAATTCTAGTGGTGTCTTGGAGACATCTTTTGAGACGGCACAACATTTAAAAAATGTCACATGCGGTCTAGGTAGTATGTCTCCATAAAATATCTGGGTAAGAATTTGGTTGAGTTGAATAGCTTATCATAGAACACACATTTTCATAAACGTGTGATTCACACCGCTCAGCAACACTGTTCTGTTGCAAAGTCCTTGGGGCAGTTGCTTAAGAAAATTCTCCAAGTTCAATTAAATGATCTTGGTTCTGATTATCCAAATATCCTCCACCCCTATCAGATCGTAAGATCTTTAACATTTTACTTAATTTGGTTTTAAAGCCATAGCAATGAATTCTTTGAACGTCTCAACAAATTTGTAGAATTCCTATGCTGTAGGTACTTACATGAGTCTTTAGAGCAATCATCGATAAAGGAGACGAAATACTCATTACCACCCCTCGCTTGAACATTCATTTGTCTCTAGACATTTGAACATACTAGCCCTAGTGGTTCTTTGGGCCTTTATCCTGTCACAGAGAATGGCCACTTTGTCATTCTGTCCTAGAGACTAGATTCACAAACAGGTAGGTCACCCTAGGCGAGTTCCCTCAAAGGCCCAGCCTTTGTTAGTCTTTGAATCCTATCATAGCAAATATGACCAAAGAGAAAATGCCAACGGTACGTCATTTCTAACGTTATTGACCTTTTGTCGTTTAACGGTCCTAGAATTAGCTATCTTAAACAACTCATTATTTAGAACATAGGGTTTGTTTAGTTACAATAGGTATAGCCCATTTTTCATACATCCACCCCACAATTCTCATCCATTTAAAGAAATAGGATTTTATTACTTGTGAAAGTAACTATATATTGTTGTTGATGTAATAAGAAAAACTGAAATTAAAATTTCCATTGAAAATCGGAATAAAATAAACATTGTCTTAAAACAATATATTTATTTCAAAAATTCATTCAAGCTTATCCTTTTTCCTTGTTTGATACGAACAATCCTTGATGGATTCCAAGCTGTGGCTTTTTATCCTTCATGGCTTTCCCAATGCTAAAAAGGTGTAAAAAGGTACATGCATGTTTAGTAGATTTTGATTCAGCGATCCAAAACCGAAGTATCATCCTCTAAAATCACATGCATCCAAGTCAAATTTAATTATTTTGGGTTCCATATGCCTTGAGTGTTGGGAAATCTTGTTCCAATTCCCAGTCTCCTTGCAGTTGGAAACACTCCCCTTTTTTGTGTACTTATAATCAGGCCTTGCTCTAAGATGCTTTGCAGCATTTTGTGCCTTGCCAGTGGACTTTTTGTTCTTTTTGTATGAATTTCTTCCTCTCTTTCTCTTCGAAGAAGAAGCTTAAAGAAACTTCTCCTTCAGCTTGTTTAGTAGTATTAGCAATCTTTCCTTAGCTCGAACCACCATCAACAATCATCTTTGAAGGATTTGGTGATCGTTGCATAGGAAAAATAGGAATATCTTTGATTATCACGAACTTGATGTTGTCCATAATCAACACCATGTTGACATTGGACAAACATTTCGTGAGGTTCTCTCCATAGAGTAACCTTTTAGAGATTAGAGAGAGTATGAAGTGGAAAGCCTAAAGCTACGATTATCAACTAAGTAGAAATCAACGCATTGCTTGACAAACATTTATTCATTAATTTTTTAGAAATAGCACAACATAAAAAATGTTTTGAGATAAGCAAAATACTAAAACACTTATCTTCTATTTCTTAGGTACTTTAACTAGCCATGAACCCATGTATCCTGGTAAGAGAGAGTCACAAATATTCACTTAGTTAAATAGAGAAACATTTCAATTAATAAAATGTCATAGACTTTAATTAACTACCTATTCCATCTGATCAAAGTAACGAAAAATCATGTGTCCCGGTAGGCGAGAGTCACAAATATTTCTTACATTATGAGTTTGGCCCACGATTTCGATTATTAGAGACTTAATTCCTACAGACACCATAGGGATGAGTCTATAGAAGGTCCATCTATCCTAAGAAATTTAACCATGTTAAGAAGTCCAGTGAACACCTTCTAGAGGGAGACGAAATCAAAGCGCCATGAGGCCCCACTGAACTCTAACCTTGTTAAACTAACGGTGGAGATTGAATTTAAAATTTTAAAACTCATTATTAAATATTTTAGTATTTTATTCTATTTGAAAAATATCAACTTAGGTTTGTCAAATTATTAAAATAATTAATAAACCAACTTAGGTTTGCCAAATTATAAAAAATAATCTATAAACAAGCTTAGGTTTGTCAAATTAATAAACCATAGTTTATAATTTTCCCATTAATTCTAAAATTAACATTGAAAATTAATCCAAAAATTAAAATTAATTTTATTCTAATCAATTATTAGGTCCAACTAAAAAGAATAAACTAATACAATTAAGTCCAACTTAGGTAAATGGGCCTTAACAATTCGAGCTTGCATGGAGGAGAGTTGGGTTTAGTATATCAGACCCACTACTAAGGCTCCCCAACTTCCACATAAAGCTCGAAAAGATAGGAATTTGAACCTTTGTTTTATTAATTGTTATTCAATTGATTAGACTCAATCTAGTAATGCAGATGTAGAGTTCAAGAACTTTACTTAGCTAGTTAGATAGTAGTATTATAGTAATAATAGTATTATCTTTATGACTGTGGATTTTTTGTTCAGACCGGAATTTATTTGGACACTCATAGTAGTACTTGTAGATTTTCTAAGTTTAACCTATAGTTTAAGAATATTAATTTTAACCTAAGGTTTGATTAATATGACTGATATTGAGGATAATATTTATTATACTATAAGGTTTAGATAAGAACCAATTAGATAATAACACATGTTATGTATGGGTTTGTTAATGATTAAGTTTTTTGAGGATTTAATTTATTAAGGTTAAAATTTGAATACTCTAAGGTCAGTCAGCAGCTTTGAAAACGTTAGAAGGCTTAGTCAAGGCTGTTTACTCAATTTAAATTAAGCTAAAAATGTGCAATTTCGTGTTTAAATAATCAGCGTATGCCGATATATCGCAGTTATAGGGGGCGATATATCGTAGCACGAAGATACAAAAAACACGAAACGTTGCACGATTGCCTCGGGCATACTGGCCCAGGCAATATATCGCCTACAGGGGGCGATATATCGCCCCTCTCAGCATATTTTGAAAGTTTTCAAAAACGTTCTCCATTCAAACCTTCAACCTCTTGATGATTCCAGCATCTTTTTGAACGAGTCGTCAGCCTCTGCTGAACGATAATTCAAATTATTTTCACTTAAAAAGCCATTATTTTTATTCAAGTTAAATGAAGATCTCTTCATTCCTAAACTCTATAAATAGGACCTAGTACCCAGCCATTTATTCATCTATTACTCTAAGTTCAGAGGCTGCAAGTTGCTAGGTGAGTGTGAGAGTGTAAACACTTGGGTTGGGAATTATAAGCTTATCAAAAAGTAAGGTTTATTCACATTTCAGTTCAAGGTTTAGATTGATCATATAAGTCTTCAAGGAATTTCCAAACTCTAGTCCATTTCTGTATTATGTTCTTTAAAAATTCTCATAGTCTTCTACTCCTTCTAACCTTATTCTTATTCTTGGTTAGGAAATCCAAGTTCTTAAGCACAAGGTTTTTGGTAAGTATATTTTGATAGCATAGTTCCTTCTTCACTTTCATCCCTTTTCTTCAATATACTCACCATATTATAAATGGTTTTTAGGAGTGTTCCAAGGTCCCAAATCAGTTCTCATATCCCGGTTATTTTGGTAAGGAAAATAGGATAGGATTTATGTGTTATATGCTTTTATATGTTATCTTATGATTTTATGTTATGTAATATGTTATGTTAAGTATAATTGTAGACTTGGGCATATGACCTATATGACTAACAAGCCCCAAATAGATTATGGGCATATGACTTGCTTAGCTAGCAAGACCCCACTAATCTAATGGGCATATGACTTGCTTAGTTTATGGGACCCCAAGTAATAATGGTCATTATAGTATGTATGTGACATATGTGTTATGGTATGTTTTATGTTGCATTATGAATTTCTATGTGTATGGCTATATGTTAGTGTTGACTGCGTTTTTAGCCAACGACGTGAGAACGTCAATAACGACAAGCCTTCAAGAGAAATAAAAACGACAACAGATGGTATAAACAAGAAAAGTAAATAACACAGGAGATTTTTATAGTGGTTCAGCCCCGATTGTCGGTAATAGCCTAATCCACTTAGAGTTGTGATTTATAGATCCGTACGCAAGATCAGATGGACTGAGCCAACTGAGTTTCTTCAGTACAGATTGCAAAAATACAAGAATTCTCTCTTATTTCAGCACTTTCTCTCTCTAGAATAGACAGTCCCAATTTTCTCTCTCTAGAAAGAAGCAGCTCAAAAGACCCTTCTCTCATCCCATAAGCTCTCTATTTATAGGCCTGGGATCCTCAACTGATATCCCCTTACAATCGGGATATTTTATTATTCATCTTATATTTATATTACAATAAATGTTTAAAATGTAACTAATTCCTCAATTTGAGTGAGGAATGAGAGATTCCCGCGTATGTTGTTGAAGCTGTCTCTGGGAACCTTGACTTAGTCTCCTCTAGCTAATTGATCCACCTCCTACTGACCACCCATGCAAGTGTTGGTCGGACGTGCATGGTGGTAGGACATGCATGGTGGTAGGACATGTTTTCGTGGGTTGAACGTGCATAGTGGTAGGACATGCACTTCTCTCCTCTAACATGGCACTCTCCTCTAGCATGCCATGTTCCTCCTTGAACCAATCTCCTTGGCTTCTCCTCGGACCAAGGTGGTCCGAGGCAACCTCCTTGGCACCTCACCTTGGACAACATTGAGGCAACCTCCTTGGCACCTCACCTTGGACAACATTGAGGCAACCTCCTTAGCACCTCACCTTGGACAACATTGAGGCAACCTCCTCCATAACATCTCACCTTGGACAAGATCAAGGCATTCTCCTTTAGCATCTCCCAAACATGTCCGATCGAACATTGTATAGGCTCTCCTTATCAAAATCTAAGTCTCCTTCCTCTTGCATGAGACTCCTCCTCCTTAGCTACTTACCTTGGACACGTTCGAGCCAACACTTAGGAAACCTTGGGAGGCTTGCCTCCTACACACCTTTGGGGTCTCTTAGGACCACATCCTCCTTGGGGTCTCCTAAGACCACTTTCTCCTTGGGGTCTCCTAGGACCACTTTCTCCTTGGGGTCTCCTAAGACCACTTTCCCCTTGGGGTCTCCTAGGACCACATCCTCCTTGGGGTCTCCTAGGACCACTCCCCTTAACTCTCCTAGAATGCATTCTCCTTAGCCTCCTAGGATGCATTCTCCAATTTTTGGGTATAACATTTGCCCCCCAAGTTTATTATACAATTTCCCTCGTATGATAAACTTTTCTTCTAGCAAAATACTCTTGAGATCATTCAAAAAGCTTCTGTCCGGTTGATAACTTTCCCGTAAACTCCCATGACAGAAATTGTCTGGTGATTTCTTCAAACTCCATTTTCTTGATATAATGAAAACATAAGCTCCCTTTGTATATGTTGCAAGATCATCATGGTATAGAGACAGGTTGTTGAATATCCTCAATTTGGTTGCGCTAGGATTATAATTTCGGTGATCGAACTCCTTGTCTTGGCAATTTGCTTGGCTCTCCTCGTACATATCCGAGCCACATATTTTTGGAAACTCACCTCGGTCATGTTCGAGCCACACATCTTGGAAGCTCAAACTAAGGTCCGAGCCAAACACTAGGCTCCTCCAACTATGTCCGATCGGACCCTTGGCACACATGCATGGTTCTCCTCGGACATGTCCGATCGGAGCCTTCATGAATTTTCCTTGAACCAAGGTCCATGCCAATAACTTGGCTTCTTCTCCAACATGGCTCGAACCAAGCATTTGTGCCTCTCCTCGGACTAGGGTCCGAGCCCATCTCTTGAGGTGCCAAAGACTTATGTCCGATCGGACACTAACACTCAGACGCACGCGGGCCTTCCTAAACACTTATCGATGTGATCCGATCGGACCTGAACACTCTTCTTGGCATCTCCAACCATGTCCGATCGGACAATGCATACCCTTGGCCAAAAACTAAGTCCATCTTTTGGGTATGCATGGTACCCTCTCCTCGGACTTGGTCCGAGCCAACCATTTTGGAAGCTCACCAAGCTAAGGTCACATGCACGGTCTTCTTGGACATAGTCCGATCGGACATATGCATTAGGCTCCTTGGATATGCTCGGCTTCGATCGGACTCTTTGTAGCTTCTCCTTGGACCAAGGTGGTCCGAGGTAACCATTTGGGACACATGTCCGATCGAAGCTTACATGATCTTTCCTCGAACCAAGGTTCAAGTCAATGACTTGGCTTTTCCTCGAACATGGTCCGATCGGAGCTTGTGTGGCCTTTCCTTGGCCAAAATCTAAGTCCAATCTCTTGAAGCTTACCTCGGATAGCTTCGAGCCAACCTCCTTGAAGCTCACCTCGGATAGGTCCGAGCCAAGTAATGTGGATGCTTACCTCAGATAGGTTCGAGCCAAGCACTAGGCTTCTCCAATTATGTTCGATCGGACCATGTATGACCTCGTCCAAAATCTAAGTTCATGGGACCTCTCCTTGGACTTGGTCCGAGCCAATCTTTTTGGAAGCTCAAACTAAGGTCCGATCAGACCCTTTGTGGCCTCTCCTTGGCCAAGGTCTAATCCTATCTTTTGGCATGCTTGGTCTTCTCCTCGAACATGTCTGATCGGAGCTTTCATGATATTTCCTTAAACCAAGGTCCAAGCCAATAACTTGGCTTCTCCTTGGACATGGTCCGAGCCAAGCATTTGGCTCCTCCATCAAGGTCCGATCAGATACTTTGTGGCCTCTCCTTGGCCAAGGTCCATCTACTTGGACGCAGCTGCTTCTTCTTGGCTTGGATGCACACGGGCCTACCTGAATACTCATGGCATCCACTCGGCCATGTCCTATCCGATCGGACATAATGTAGCTTCCAACCACTCAAGCGTGTTTCTCCTCCTCAGATGCAGCACCTTAGGCACCAATATTTCTGGGCCTAGATCCTTGGACGTAGGCGAGATGCTCCTTGGCTCAACATGCATCCGATCAGCCATCTCAAGGTATGCTTGGACACCACATTTTTCAAACTTTAAGCACCTGTATTGATCGTGAGCATGGAAAAATAGGCATAAGCCGTGTTGACATGAATGCAATGCAATGCATGGAACAGTAGCCAGCCTTCTAAGTATGCACATCCGATCGGACATAGGCAGCATCACCATTTGGACGCTTCTCCTTGGAACTAGACACACCTTTCGGACCAAACATGGTATACTCCATGCTATAATTTTTTCAAACATTTCACCTTTAGGCACTCTTAGGACCTTTTAAGAAAAACCATCGAAGCACCTTGTTCGAGCCTCCCAAAATTATTTTGAGAGATTGATTTTTCTCAGTCAATCTTGGTGAAAACTTGACTTCTCCTCCCAAAGACAAATTTTCACCATGTAGCATTTATTTTGTATGCATTTGTTTGATTCACTCCAGGAAAGTTGATCGATGATACATGCTTAGCCGACCAGGGAAGTTGTATCTGCTCTCTTGAGCAAGAAAACTTTACACCTGATGAGCTAAACTTGTAGCTGTTGGCACTTATACTTTACTTCTCTTTATTAACTTAAACATTCTAAGTCTCCTCTAGACTTAAAAAGTTATAAGTTTTTTGTGAAGAGTAAAGTCACTCTGGTGTGTGCCTCATATTTTCGCATGAGTACTTAGTTTTCTAACTTAGAAATTTTAGACATTTCATAGGTCCATGCTAAGTATACTTTCTCACACTCTTATTGCTCTAACATTTTATGAGCATGATGTTTATGGTCACACGAATATCTGCTCCTAACTTGAGATTTTTAAAAAATTCCAAGTTACTTAAGCTTTGCCAAGCAAGTTAGCTTAATGGCCTTTTTGTACTTCAAAAATTTACAAGTCAACCTAAAAACGGATATATTACCTCGTGCTCTTATTGCCTGTGTTAAGTTATATACCAGCATACCCCATGTGCCCCCAGGTGGTTGGAGGTTGAAAGATCCTTAGTCACTTGCTACCTGACTGAATCTGTTCGAGCAGTTAACTACTCGTGAAACACAAAGAATATATGGAAAATACTCAAGCAGTTGAACACTGCTTGAACATATCGACCAGTTAAACACTGCTCGGATAACTAACACACATGCATATTTGTAGCAAGAATCGACCACGCTGCGCGTAGTCTCTTTTATTACTCGTAAATTAAAATGACAAAACATGTCTAACAACGAGTCTTAAACAACCAAAATTGTTCAAAATAAAATGACTGGTTAGCAAATAACCAGTTCATACACCAAACTTAAACAACAAGTCCAAAAAACTCGAAATCAAGCTACCACTCTGAAAGCGGTATTTAAAAATAATATCTCATTCGATGCTCTATGTGCACGCCACTCCAGTGATTCCTGCTCCTAGCACTCCTCCTTAGCATACTCCTCCTTAGCATACTCCTCCTCTTGCTTCGTTGCTCTCCTGAGCTAAGGGTGGACCTCCACATATAGTGTCCACGGTGAAGTCCACAGGTCCAGGCTGCAAGGGTGGAGATCTTTGTCGCTTGAATCCGGAGTTGCTTCTACCTCCTTCTCCTTGGGGTGTCTCTGCTCGGTACTTCTTCAACTTGCCCGACCGGAGAAGAAATTCTATCTTTTCCTTGAGGTGGTTGCATTCATTTGTGTCGTGACCATAATCTTCATGGAAGCGACAAAATTTGTTCATGTCTCTCTTCCTCATCTCTCTCCTGATGGGTGGAGGCTTCTTGTAGGGAACCTCTTCTTGGCTAGCAAGATATATCTCTGCTCGGGTGGTTGAGAGAGTGGTGTAGTTGGTGAATTGAGGCTCATACTTAGTTGGCTTCTCACTTGAACCCAACTTTGCTTTCTTTTCCTCATGGTGGTCAGACCCATTATTTACACGCTTCCTTCCACCATCACTAGGAGAGTCAGTTGGTCTGCTTGGGTTGTTTATGCCATTCTCCCTTTTCTCTATCGCATCATCCAAATTCATATATTTTTCCGCCCGGTCAAGAAATTGTTGAAGTGTTGTGATTGGATGGCGATGGATGCTGTCCCATAGAGGACTCCGATAAATTATCCCAGCAGATATGGCAACCATCTTCCCCTCGTCTCCTACAGCGGTTGCTCTATTAGCTTCTCTCATGAATCTCTGTATATAGTTCTTTAGAGATTCATCTTTTCCTTGCTTGATATCTGCCAAGTCGTTGGCATAAACTGGTGGAGTTCGGGCAGTGCTAAATTGTCTACAAAACTCCTTCCTGAATGCCTCCCAAGAGGTAATGGAGTTTGGTTTAAACCTCCAATACCACTCCTGGGCAGTGTCCGTCAAGGTGGTGGGGAAGACTCTACACCGATAGTCATCACTCACCCCAAGCAGTTCCATCTGGTCCTCAAACTTCCCAACATGTCTTATCGGGTCTGCCTTTTCGGTATAAATTGGCAGTACCGGTGCTTTGTACTTTGCTGGTGGTTGGGCTGCTCTTATTCGAGCACAGAACGGGCTGCCACTCCGGTAGTCGATCGCATCTATCTCGGAAGGTCGTTTCGACAAACCTTGCACTGCAGCTGCTAGCATGTAAAGCTGGGCTTGGATAGCTGGTGCAACTGATGAGGTTCCAAGGTTTTGACCGCCTGGTCGGGCATTACCATCTGGCGCGCCACCGTCAAGTATTTCTACTTGACTGGTAGGACGGTCCAAATTTTGCCCTTCGACCGGGACGGTCCTCCTCTTATTGGTGATAACGTCCCTTAGATCCTTCTGAGAAGCATGCTCTCCTACCCGATCAAACACCGTACTCTTCGATTTCCCAGCGGGCTTACTACGTGGGACTTCCTCTCTCCTGCTACGCCGCTGGTCGGGGTGCAATGGAGGCTTCTTGGCACGCTCTGGGCAGTGTTCTCCTCCTTGTGTGTTGTGGCCCTCCTTTTCCTTGGATTGGCTGGTGGGATGACTATCAGCCTCATCCCTACCATGCCCATCTTTGAACTGTGAGGTCCTCTTCTCTCTAGGAGCTTTATTTTGCTCCTGCCCAGGTGGAGTCTTTTTACTGCCCAATCGGTGACTTCTGGAGGGGGTTCTAGAGTGCTCCCCTTGGGTTGAGGTAGTGTGCAATCGGACTCCATCTCCCTCACCAGGTGGGTTATTACCACCCCTCCTTGGTCTATCATTGCTCCTACCACCAGCTTCTGTGGTCCTTGCTCCTGGAGGGGGTCCTCCTCGTACTGCAGCTTGGGCATTGGCTTGGGCCAACTGGGTAGCTGCCTCCAAAGCAAGCACTGCTTCACGATGTTTCCGGTTGACCTCCTCCTATTGTTGTCTGAGCTCCTCACTTCTGGCCTCCATATCGCGTTTTTGCTGCTCTAAGGAAGCTCTCTGCCTAGCCATCTCTTCAGCAAACGCCTCTTGCCTAGCGTGGAATTGTGCCATCTCCTCCTGGAAGGCCCCCATGGTCTCTTGGAGCTCTTCAACTCCTGGAGTCACGTCCTCGAGTATGACTCTAGGCTCATTCTCATGATATTGTGGGCAAGGACCTTCTGATCTAGCAGGCTCTTTAGAGGAGCTTGTCCTCTTGGAAGCAGCAGTGGTGTTCTTAGGCGCCATCTTGCTTCAGGGACCGTCTGTTCTTCTCTTCAGGCTCTCAATGAAAGCACCAAAATGTTGACTGCGTTTTTAGCAAACGACGTGAGAACGTCAATGACGACAAGCCTTCAAGAGAAATAAAAACGACAACAGATGGTATAAACAAGAAAAGTAAATAACACAGGAGATTTTTATAGTGGTTCAGCCCCGATTGTCGGTAATAGCCTAATCCACTTAGAGTTGTGATTTATAGATCCGTACGCAAGATCAGATGGACTGAGCCAACTGAGTTTCTTCAGTACAGATTGCAAAAATACAATAATTCTCTCTTATTTCAGCACTTTCTCTCTCTAGAATAGACAGTCCCAATTTTCTCTCTCTAGAAAGAAGCAGCTCAAAAGACCCTTCTCTCATCCCATAAGCTCTCTATTTATAGGCATGGGATCCTCAACTGATATCCCCTTACAATCGGGATATTTTATTATTCATCTTATATTTATATTACAATAAATGTTTAAAATGTAACTAATTCCTCAATTTGAGTGAGGAATGAGAGATTCCCGCGTATGTTGTTGAAGCTGTCTCTGGGAACCTTGACTTAGTCTCCTCTAGCTAATTGATCCACCTCCTACTGACCACCCATGCAAGTGTTGGTCGGACGTGCATGGTGGTAGGACATGCATGGTGGTAGGACATGTTTTCGTGGGTTGAACGTGCATAGTGGTAGGACATGCACTTCTCTCCTCTAACATGGCACTCTCCTCTAGCATGCCATGTTCCTCCTTGAACCAATCTCCTTGGCTTCTCCTCGGACCAAGGTGGTCCGAGGCAACCTCCTTGGCACCTCACCTTGGACAACATTGAGGCAACCTCCTTGGCACCTCACCTTGGACAACATTAAGGCAACCTCCTTAGCACCTCACCTTGGACAACATTGAGGCAACCTCCTCCATAACATCTCACCTTGGACAAGATCAAGGCATTCTCCTTTAGCATCTCCCAAACATGTCCGCTCGAACATTGTATAGGCTCTCCTTATCAAAATCTAAGTCTCCTTCCTTTTGCACGAGACTCCTCCTCCTTAGCTACTTACCTTGGACACGTTCGAGCCAACACTTAGGAAACCTTGGGAGGTTTGCCTCCTACACACCCTTGGGGTCTCTTAGGACCACATCCTCCTTGGGGTCTCCTAGGACCACTTTCTCCTTGGGGTCTCCTAAGACCACTTTCCCCTTGGGGTCTCCTAGGACCACATCCTCCTTGGGGTCTCCTAGGACCACTCCCCTTAACTCTCCTAGAATGCATTCTCCTTAGCCTCCTAGGATGCATTCTCCAATTTTTGGGTATAGCAGTTAGATTTTCCTTGTTGGGCATTAGGCTCATTCTTTTATGTTTATATGTGCAGGAAAATAGTGTTAGTGGCGGGTAAGGTTCTTGGCAGCTTAGGGAATGTGTATTGAGGCGGAATGGATTGAAAGAGCCGAGAGTTTCGATTCGAGGATGTAGTTTTTGTTCTTATGGTTTTTATATGTATTTTTCCGCATTTTATTATGTAATATCTTTTTAAATTATCATTATGTCATGTTTTGTTTTTAAAACAATGGGATCCCATATCCTACTTGAGATTTTATGTAAGTCTAACATTTGTTTTTACAAGTTTTAATAAAGTTATGATCTTATCACTTGTTAGTGTTATTAAGAATTAGTGTTTATGTATAGTTTTCGTTAATGTTCCAAAAGTCTAGAGTAGTTGGGTCATTACAGCAGAGCAAATGGGCATTCGCAAGTGGAACCACCCACAAGAGAGGAATTTAAACTTTACATGTTCAATTGGGCCCAAATAAAACCTAACATTTTATGAAAGTTTTACTTGAGTTTTCCACATTTTTCAAACACAAAAATGGGGCCATCATTATACTTATATTTAAAGCCCAAATGCAAAAAATAACTTTATAATGATGCTTGATATGTTAATAATTGGATGATCCTAAGATATTACTCTATAAGCGTCTATTATTAAATTACGCAAATAGACCATAACAATATACTATTTTGCAAAATACCATAATTAATTAACATAGAATTCATCAGATAAAAATCAATATAATTAATTAAACAAGTTGCAAAATATTAAATTAATTAAAATAGAATTTATCAAACAAAATTCAATTTCAAATAATTAATTTAACCTAGGGTGTTAAGTTGTTAGGAATGAAAATATATTTTATTTTTAAATATTTTAACCAATTTTAAAATATCAAAATATTTTTAACAAAATTTAAAATATTTAAAATATGTGGAATTCTCTGATACCAATTTTTGGAAATACTTATTGCAGGATCTTTAATTATTTAGATGTAATTTACATATTATCAAACAAATATGCAAATTCCTAAAACATGCTCCTATGAAATTGATACAAATACAGAGTAAATTAAAAACTTACATTATGCAGCGGAACTGAAACAACTCCATCATTCAATCTATCTAATCCTTGATCCATTTCTGTAGCAGAGTATTATCAAGAGATTGAACAAGATCAGCAACACAGTCTTCCTCACCAAGCCTTTGATCAACCTAGAACTAGTGTGGGCTTGTTCTCAACACATGAGATAGAGATATTGAAGAGAAGAAGAAGAGAGCGTGGCCAAGAAATGTTAGACTGTCTAGGTTTTCACTTACCAATCAACTCAAACTCGCTTCCTTCAAAAACCCTAGATATCATATTCCTTATATAGGCAACTTAATAGGCTTTATTTAAATTTAAATTAATTAAAAATAATAAACAAAAATGGACTTGGGCCCAATCTCTTTGTTTTGAATTTAAATCCCAATTGGGCCTAAATTCAAAACCTTTTATTTATTTATTTTTAATTAATTAATTAAATCCTTATTCAAATTAACTAATTAGAACTTAAAACTTGATTTAATATTATTTATTTATATTGACACCAATTTATCAATATTAATAAATTTACTAAAAGATTCTCTTTTATTCTCTAAATCTCATATCTTTGTAAATTTTCCAAAATTGACCTAGTCAACTTTAAAAATTCTAATTGATAATTAAATCGCTTAATTGAGACATTCTAGATGATTTACTCAAAGGTGATGCGGGGACCATGGATCCATGAAATCAAGCTCGAACAAGTTACCGTGAATTTATTTACGAATAATTTCACTACCTTATTAATTCCTCATGACTCCACTATAGACTCGGAATTGAACTCTTGAATTCATAGAACGTATTTTCAAAACCACAAATACGTTATCCATTGTTATAACCATTACAGTTTGTCAATTCTCTATCGATGACTTACTAACGAGATGGGTGCAAATTATCGTTTTACACATCATCAGTATTTTATCCTTAACTCCCACTAAGTTCCTTATAAATGATATTTCTGTGAACTTAATCGCATAAATAAGATCTCAATCATTTAACCTTTTGAACAAAGCAATTAAGGAAATCATCTTTTCACTTCTCATAGAAAAGTTATAGATTTCATATCTACGAATAATACTCTCACTCAATTACACTACTAAATCTCCAAGATGTAAGTATGGGCTAGATCGTAGGGTAAGCTGGAAACAAACAAGTCAAAAGATTTAAATAATATAATTAGCAGAATATTATCACTCAGAATTAAGATCGACTTAATATATGGTCAACGTTGTGACATTGATTAGATTTGATAATAACGATACTTATTTATCAATCAATAATCAATATCGATCTTAGTTCGATGTAACTAAATACATCTGATCTTATCTACTTGGTCGATGCCTTGGACAAGACATCACACCCCAAATGTGTAAGTAGATCATATCGTAGATTGCCTAATCAGTGAAAATCCAATGCACGGATCTAATCTTAGGACTCGTTCTTTTGAACATATAATTACAACTATAATCCATTGTGACCTAGTCACTATAATTGTAACTATCCATATGTTCGGGATTTTATAAATGTTTGTATTATTTCAATAATCATGTAATAAATCTAGCAAGCAACATAGTTTTCAAACTAAATGATTTCTACTACTTTTATTGATAATAAGGAATCATGCTACATGTCCGACATGGTTTTATAAGGGCATAAAACTCAACACTTTGTCTACACCAGTTCCTCCCATTTTCATTGATACGAGTGCTTCCTGTTCTGCGCTTGCTCCCTTATATGAGCCACATCAATCTGTTATACGGAGCTTAAGTTCCCTCATGGACCGAGCATCTCATCTGGAGCAGACGACACCAACTTTTAATGGGATTAAGAATGAGGACTTGAACACTATTCTAACAAATTCACTCCTAGACATTCAGAGTGTGAGTCCTTTACAGTTCTCTTCTTGCCTTGTTAGCTTGTGCTCTGACGTTTATCTAACACTTTTATGTTTTTTGCAGGCACTGATGCTAGTCTCTCATGTCCGTGATATGTCTTTTGAGTATACCTCTACGCTCTCCAACCTTCGTTCTGAGCTTGAAGCTGTCCGCCAAGAGGTATTGGACCTTAAGCGTGTTCTTGGCTCTAGGGATGCTGACATTACCTTAAAGGATGAAGAGATCAACACCCTCCGTAGTACTGTGGAGCTCAAACAGAAGAAAGTGATCTAGTTGATTCTCAGGATAACCCAGATGGAGGGGAAACTTGCCGAACAGCTCCAATAGTTTGAAGCCGAGAAAGAGAAGCTAATTGCTGACATGGATCAATTGTGAAAGGACACTCTTGTCAAGAAGGAGCAAGAGGTCAAAGCTTCCCATGACAATGCTTGAGAGGAGTATTCAGATACATCTTTCTCTTGCTTTTACTCTGGAAGTCCAACAAAAATCTGAACTTAGATTTCCTTCCCGAGAAGACGCGAGCGAAGGAGCTTAGGAAATGTCTGGCTCGTGAGGTTGCCAAGGCTCAGGGTGGTCTTTCATATGGTACTCCTCGCCCTAGTTAGTCTTCTTTTCGTTTTTTACTTTGTCTTTCCTTCTATGCCATTGGTGGGGCACCTTGTACATGACAATTTTTCATATGAAATTTTATGCCTTTATGCTCTTTTGTTATGAGCACTCAGTGTATTGATTGAAAATTTTAATTTTCAATGCTTACTAAGTTTATCAACTCACAACCCTCATTGGTTCATGTATTAGTATACTCTGAACACATGTATTTTGTGTGCCATACTAACCTTACTCTTTTATGTGTTTCATGCTAACAACCATGGCAATGTGAGTAGTACGATACTTCATCAAGTACCATGAATAAAATGGTCAGGTCGACCACCCTATGGGTGATAGGCCGACCACCCCATAAGGGACATGGCTAGGAATCTCCCTACCAATGCTCTTTTTTTTTTTTTTTGCACTTTCAGAACATATGTTGAATAATTGTCCTAGAAAAACTTGAGCTTGCTTAGTACTTAAGGTCACGCCCTCATTGCTAGTGTATACCCGATCAGTATGTACTATATGCCCCCCAAGTGATCATGGGGTTTAAAGCCTTGGTCACTTGCTACTTGACCATGCCTTTCTTCGAGCATTTAGACACATAATAATATCCTTTTCACCCAATGATGCAAGCAGCAAATGCTTGTCCCTCATTGGTAGTCGGGTGATGGTTTCATACTCAGTAGTAATGATACCTATACACAAATGCATATTGTGTAGAAAGTGTCAATAACGATCTACGTAATCTCTCATGTACTCGTTATACTGATTGTAGACAAAAGTGTCTAAGTTGGACCAACCGGGTCTAGATAGACTAATAGAGCCTGTAACGAGTCTTAGATCACATTATCGATCGGTCCTTCAAGGACCAGATTTGATTATGATCCGATGATGGGGACTGGTCTTCGGACCAGTCTCTTGTTTTTTTTATCGTATGCGTCGATGGGTTCCTCAAGAACTAGGATTGAACGTGATCAAATAATGGCGACTGGTCCTCGGACCAGTCTCTTTTGTTGATCGTATGTGTCGATAGGTTCCTCATCAACCAAGATCAAACGCGATCAATAAATTTAGTGACAAGGTCCTAGGACCTGTCTCCTATTTGGATTGTATGGGTCGATAGACTCCTCAAGAACCAAGATCGAACATGATCCATAATTTGGCGACAAGGTCCTAGGACCTATCTCTCTTGTTGATCTTGTGGGTCGATAGGTTCCTCGAGAACGAGGATCGAACATGATCAAATAGTTTGGTGACAAGATCCTCGGACCAGTCTCTTGTTTGGATCGTATGGGTCGATAGGTTCCTCAAGAACCAAGATCGAACATGATCCATTAATTTGGCGACAAGGTCCTAGGACCTGTCTTTCTTATTGATCGTGTGGGTCGATAGGTTCCTCAAGAACTTGGATCGAATATGATCAAATAGTTTGGCAACAAGGTCCTCGGACCAGTCTCTTGTTTGGATTGTATGGGTCGATAGGTTCCTCAAGAACCAAGATTGAACATGATCCATTAATTTGGCGACATGGTCCTAGAACCAGTCTCTCGTTTGGATCGTATGGGTCGATAGGTTCCTTAAGAACCAAGATCGAACATGATCCATTAATTTGGCAACAAGGTCCTAGGACCTGTCTCTCTTTTGGATCGTATGGGTCGATAGGCTCCTCACGAACCAAGATCGAACATGATCCAATAGTTTGGTGACAAGGTCCTCGGACCAGTCACTTGTTTGGATCTTATGGGTCGATAGGTCCCTCAAGGACTAGAATCGAACATGATCCGATAACTTGATGACAAGGTCCTAAGACCAGTCTCTCTTTTGGATTGTATAGGTAGATATGTCCCTCAAGGACCAGAATCGAACATGCTCTGATGGAGTTGACAAGTCTAAAGGACAAGTCCCTCATTGAAAGAAATTTAAAGAATTAAGTGAAACTTAAGAAATTAAATTCATTCATTCATTGAAGCACAATGGCTTTTACACAGATAATTCGAAAATAATACATTTGCCTCCTACTCGGCTATGCTTCTTTCGGCCAAGGATTCGATGGGAACGAAATACAGGGTGTCCGCATCTTTGGCACTAGCAACCTTGCCTAAGGCATCAGCATTGGCATTCTGCTCCATCGGGACTTTTGTAATAGAGTATCTCTTGAACTGTGTCAACAAGTCCTTCACCTTGTTTAGGTAATGCACCATCCTAAGTCCTTGGCTTGATACACCCCCAGTACCTTTGACACCACTAGCGGGGAATCGTTGAATATCTCCAAGGACTGTGCATGTACATCTCGAGGCAATCGTAATCCTGCTAATAATGCCTCGTACTAAGCCTCGTTGTTTAAAGCATTGAATCCAAATCTGAGAGCGCAATTGATTCGATGATTCTCTGGAGTGATCAGTATGATTCCTGTGTCTGAGTTGTGCTCATTGGATGATCCATCAACATATTGCTTCCAAACAGGAGTGTCTCCTTCCTTCTCAGTATCTCCATTTTCTGATTGGTAGGAAAGAACTTCAAGGTTGGTGCCTTTGACTATGAAGTCTGCCAATGCTTGTCCTTTTATCGCCATCCTTGAATGATAAGTGATATCAAACTGTCCTAATTCCACTGCCTACTTGAGTAATCATCTTGAGGCCTTTGGTTTCTGGAGAACCTGTCTCAGCCATTGATCGGTCAAAACTCGGATCGAGTGAGCTTGGAAATATGGACGCAACTTTCGAGAGGCGATTACTAAATAGTAGGCTAGCTTTTCAAGAGGGGGATACCTAGACTCCGCACCTACTAGCCTTTTACTGATATAGTATACAGGGTGTAGTACCCTGTTCTCTTCCTTTACCAAAGCAGCATTGATTGCATGCTCGGTGATCGCCAAATATATGAATACTACTTCACCATATATTGGCTTCACTAGGACGGGAGGTTGGGCGAGGTGCTCCTTCAAGGATTGGAAAGCTTCCTCATATTCCTCGGTCCATTGGATCTTCTTGTTGCCCCTCAATAAGTTAAAGAAAGGGATACACTTGTCCGTAGACTTTGATATGAACCTACTGAGGGCAGCTACTTTCCCAGTTAACTTTGCACATCTTTGATTGTGGTAGGTGAATTCATGTCGATCAATTCTTTGATCTTCTTGGGGTTAGCCTCGATTCCACACGAATTGACTATGTATCCGAGAAACTCCAACTCCAAACAAGCACTTGAGAGGGTTTAACTTCATGTTATACTTTCTATGTATTGCAAAGCATTCGTCCAAGTCTTGAACAAGCCTTACAACGTCTTTAGACTTGAACAGCATGTCATCGACGTATACCTCCATATTTTTGCTAATCAAGTCTTGGAACATGCCATTCACTAAACACTGGTAAGTGGCTCCTGCGTTCTTCAAGCTGAATGGCCTTACCTTATAACAGTACAATCTCTTGTCTGTCCGGAAGCAGATTTGTTCCTCATCGGGAGGGGGCATACTTATTTGATTATACCCAGAATATGCATCCATGAATGAGAGTATTTCATGTCCTGTCGTTGCATCGACCAGTTGGTCTATTTTGGGTAGTGGGAAGCAGTCTTTGGGGCAGGCCTTGTTCAGATCTGTGAATTCCACGCATGTTCTCCACTTCCCATTTTGTTTTAGGACCAGCACGAGATTTGATACCCAATCAGGGTAGTAGGCCTCCCTTATAAAACCATTTTCCTTCAGCCGCTCGATCTCCTCCTCTAGGACTTGAGATCGGTCTTTGTCAAGTAGTCTCCTTTTTTGTTGCACTGGTGGATAGTTCTTGTTTATATTAAGGACATGACTTATCAAGGATGGAGAAATTCCAATCATGTCCTTATGTGACCAGGCAAAGACGTCCTGGTTTTTCTTCAAAAATTCCACCAACCGTGCTTTAATTTCCACCACTAACTCCTTCGCGACTTTGATTACTCTAGTTGGGTCCTCCTCATCTAGTAGGACTTCGTTAAGATCTTCGACTGGTCCCACCCCCATGACGTCATCCCCAAAGCGAGGATCGATGTCGTTTCCCTCGCTTTGGGAAACTTGTTATAACAACAAATATTCGTTAAAAGGAGCCCCTGACTTCAGTAGAGTGTTTCTTTCAATGTCAACTTCCATGTTGACAACCTCATCGGTTCCTTCATTCTCTTTGTAGCAGGTTACTATCATGTTGTTTACGCATGGTCCTTTCTTTGCCTTGACCATTGATGCATTATAGCATTCTCGTGCCTTCCTTTGGTTACCTTGTACGCATCCTTGCCCTGCGCTTGTTGGGAACTTCAAAGATAGATGCCAGATAGATACTACTGCGTGTAACGCCATCAAGAGGGGTCTCCCGAGCACTATATTCTAAGCCGATGAGAAATCTACCACTAGGAACTCTGTTATCACGGTCTCGTGCCTAGGGGCATCCCCCACCTTGACCAGTAATCTGATAATTCCTTCTGGTGCTAGGCATTCTCCCGTGAACCCATATATCACTTGGGAACACGGTGTCAGGTCCTTGACCGTGAGCTTCATCTTCTCGAGGGATGATTTGTAGATGATATCTACTGAGCTTCCCGTATCCACCAAGCATCTCTTTTCTCGGGCATTAGCGATTTGAATGGTAAGGACTAGAGGGTCATTGTGGGGGTACCTCACGTGCCTGGCGTCATCCTCTGTAATAGTGAGAGTTTCACTTTCATACTTTGGATTTTTTGGAGACCGCTCCTTGACTGCCATACACTGGGAAGGCTCCCCTACCTCATGTCTGAGGGTCCTTGCATATCACTCACAAGCATTGTAACTGTTGCCTGCTATGTGGGGCCCTCCATATGTGGTATCTAGTGTGAAGTCTACAGCTACTGGTTCCAGTGGTGGACTCCTCTGTCTTTGAAATTCTGGATTCCTGCTTGGGGTTTTGGTCTTGCCTCATTACCTCAAGAGTTTTCCAGAGCGGAGAAAAAAATCTATCTCATCTTTCAATTGTTTGCACTCGTTTGTGTCGTGCCCATAATCATTATGGAAACGAAAAAACTTATTCTTGTCCTTCTTTCCTTCTGAACACAAGGGTGGTAGCTTTTGATATGGTACTTCCTGGTATGTTGCCAAGTAAATCTTAGCCCTTGATATAGTCAGGACGGTATAATTGGTGAACCTGGGCTGGTAGGGTTGATGCTTAGGCTGTTTGTCGGCTGGTGCTGACTTAGCTTTCTTCTCTCCACTCTGCTCAGCACTTGAGGTATTCCTCTTCTTACCGTTACCCCCACTGCCGCCTTGAGGGTTTGTGCCGTTCTTATCTTTCTTGACAGTGGTTGGATGGTATCTGCCTTTTTCTTCCTTTATGATAGCATCATCTAGCTTCATGTATTTGTCGGCTCGGTCCAGGAACTCTTGCAAGGTGTTGATAGGGTTCCTATGCATACTATCCCACAAGGGACTACGATAAATTATTTCTGCCAAGATGGCAACGAACTTCCCTTCATCTCCTACCATGGACGCTCGGTTTGCCTCTCTTATGAATCTTTGAATATAGTCATTCATGGATTCATCTTTCCCTTGCTTGATGTCAGCTAACTGATTGACATAAACTAGTTGAATCCACCTGGCACTAAAGACCTTGCAGAATTCCATTCTGAACTGCTCCTAGGAAGTGATGGATCTTGGTTTGAATTTCTAATACCATTCCTGAGCCGAGTTAGATAGAGTGGTAGGAAATACCCTGCATCTATAATCATGCTCCACACCGAGTAACTCCATCTGATCCTCGAACTTCCCAATGTGTCGTACTGGTTCCTCCTTCCCAGTGTATGTTGGGAGTTTCGGGGTCTTGTATTTCAATGGTGGTTGAGCAGCTTGGATATTAGCACTGAAAGGACTCCAACTTCTATGTGCCAACTCGATATTGGAAGGTTTCTTTGTCAGACCCTGGACTGCCATGACGATTTCATCTATTTGAGCCTGCACTGCTGCTAGGATCGCTGCTCCAGGTAGGGTAGACGTCCCTGGTACCCCCTCCTGAGCGCTGGTCCTCCTGTTGATGACTTCCCTCAAATCCTGAGGTTGTGCATCTTTCCCTAGCCTATCGAACACAGTATTGGTGTTACTCATCGATTCCTTTCCCTTGCGAGACTGAGGATGTAGGGGTGGTAGGTCCGCCTTTTCCTTGTCGGTGTGACCCTGTCCCCGAGCCTCTCCTCCTACATGACTTTGAGACTTTGAGCGACCATTTCCATTATTGTCACGTCTCTCAAATGTTTGACCCTCATATCCTGCGTTGTTTCATTGGTCCCCTTGGGAGGGGGCCTTCGGGTTGGTAATACTCCTACTTCGAGATGAAGTGTTATTCTTCTTAGTCATGGAGGAGGTAGTCTTGGACTATGCCTCATCATCCTGTCTCTGGGAAAGTGGTTCTGAGAGTGTCCTTGGGGTCCTACTCCTCCCCTGGGACTCTTTGTTATTGTTGTCTCGCATTCTTGCTGCTTTGGCTTGAGCCTCCCTCACCGCCTGTGCGGCACCTTCAGCGTTAGCTCAGGCTAATTGAGTAGCTCCTTCCAAGGCCACAACAGCCTCTTGGAGTCTTCGATCAACTTTCTGCTCCCTCTGGATAATTCTGTGGACTTGCTCATCTATCTCCCGTCGTTGTCATTTCATAGTCGCCCTCTGAAGGGAAATTTCTGCAGCAAAGGCCTCCTGCCTTGCCAAAAATTGCGCCATCTCCTCTTGCTAAACGTCCTGTGGATCCTCCGCATCAGGTTGACCTCCAACCTCCACCTGAGCTTCGTTAACGGGATCTATGGGATCCTGGGTGGTGGAATCCCTGGGAGCAGTCTTCTTTGTCTTACTGGGTTTTGGAGGCATCGTAAACTGATGAAAGTGTGTTTCTTGATTTCGTTCTCTCAATGAAAGCACCAAAATATTGACTTGTGAAATTGGCCAACGGCCGTATGTATAGTATACGACACCTTTTGAATGAAATAAATTGAATAAACGACAGAGTATGATTATCTTAAATAAACACATAGGAATTTTATAGTGGTTCAGCCCTGTTCTGATGAACAATAATGACCTAATCCACTTAGCTTTTAGTATTGAATTACTCGACAATTACACTGTTGAACCAAAGTATTCACTCATTCTCACTTGCCTAGAATTTCTCCCCAAATGTTCTTTAGATCTCCCAAATTCTAGAAAAAGTCACCCTTTGAAATGAAGCCTTGGGTCTTTTATTTATAGTACCCAGGGGCTATTACATGACCAGTAGTACTGGGATCGTGGTTTGGTACAAGATTATCAGGTAGTGGAGATATGTGTCCAACTCCCCATGATTATGAGATCGTGGGTCTTCTCATTGTTTCTCTAGATTGTGGTGGATTATGCACGATAAAAACCTCAGAGGAAGATGTTAAGTCTTTGTTGGTATGTGAGACTTAGGTGCTAGGCGTGATGACCCGGGCTTGGGTGCTAGGCCTGTGACCTTCTGGGTGCTAGACCTATTGATCCTCTAGGTACTAGGCTTGTGACCTTCTAGGTGCTAGGCCTAATGATCTCAGTTTGAACGAGAGTGAGTATTTCTCAGTGAAGTGTACTTGGGGGTTTAAGTTGACCACCCTATGAAGAATAGGGTGTGTTGACCACCCAGGTGGTTCTTGAGCATGTCATGCCGACCACCCTAGGGGTTAAGGTCAGGCTGACCACCCATAGGGATCCTTGGGCATACTAGGCGACCACCCGTGGGGTAGGGGTCAGGTCGACCACTCTCTTGGACACACTGGGGCCGACCACGCCTGGGGTAAAGGTCAGGCCGACCACCCCTAGGGCTCTTGGACTTGCTTAGGTCGACCACCCCTGAGGGGTTCAGGCTTGGTTGACTTCCCCATAGGTCCTAAACCTACCTTTTTTGCTCGTCGGTCTTTTCTCAATACTTTGTCGTTTTTCCCTGATTTGTGATGTCACGTGTCGCATTCTCATTTGCCATGTCATCCTCGTATTTTTTAGGGATAACAATATATTATATGTTTAATGTAATATTAAATATTATACGTGGATTTTAAATTTATGTTTCTTGCTAGTTTTTTTTTAAAGTAGTTTGTTGCTAATTGATAGTTGATTACATTATGTGTTTAATATGATATTATTCTAATACATGAGTTTAAGTTTAATTAAATTTTATTTAAGTTATAAAATGTATGAATTTATTATTTTTAAATAATTATCATTGTAAAATATCGCAAAAATATCCTTTTTTAATTTGTTTATTTATTTATTATTTTTAAATAATTATCATTGTAAAATATCACAAAAATATATTGTTTTAATTTTTTTTAATTATTTATTTTATGTTATTTAAATTTAAGTGATGTTTACAATCTACCATTAAATATAAGAATATTATGTTAAATATGAGAATATTCCGTTAAAGTTAACATTAAAAAAATTAAAAAACCGTTAAAACAAAAAAATTTCGTTATCTACACATTTTTATATAGAAGATATATATAATTTGCAAATTCGAAGACTTATTTGTGTTTGCATAAATTTTGTGTAAAAGTAGGTTTTTCGGTATTTACAAAAAAATGATAAAGTAAATAAATTAGGAAAATAATTAATTATTTAAATAAAAAAAACACTAAATAAATACATAATTAATTAAATAAATGGCTAAATAGTTTAGTAAAACAACCAAATAATTAATTGGAATAAATAAAAAGTACACAAATAACTAAAGAAGTTAAATTTTGCATAATAAATTAAGTCATTATCAATTAAATAATTAATAAAACAAGTGTTAAAAACTAATAAAAATGTGATTAATAATACATAAAATAAGCAAACACAAAATTAAATAAATAATTGAAAAAGCTATATTAATTGATAGGGTATGGCTGTGGTGCGGCGTAATGTGACTGGTTTTTGAGTAATATTATTGGCTAAAAAAAGTAATTGCACAATATTACAATTGATATTGAGTGCATACTAATTTTTACTCTCTGTCTCATGCTCCTCTCTGTTTTCATATATATATATATATATATCTTGATCTTTTTTTTAGTATATATTATCTTTGAATAGTGGTAAATGCACACATGTGTCTTAAACCACTCAAATTTATTTAAAATAGAATATACTATTTTAATGTGTGATTTAAGATGCATGTCATATTATTATGTGCATTTTGAATGTACAAAATAAATGTGTCTCCAACATTACTCATTATCTTTTGTTTTTACTAGGGTGCTTTATATATAAAGCTTAAATATTTAGAATTTAATTTTATATTTATAAATTATTATTCTTTTTAGTTAAGTTAAATATTATATTTATATATTACCAGGTACAAAAAATAATTTTTTACATATAATAATCAAGATAATTATCATATACACACAATAGCATACTCCATTATTTTTTACACTATATCATTTTTGTATTTAAATTTTGTAGTTCAATCTATTAATATATAATAAGCTAATGCCCTCCCAATTTTGTTTTCTAATTAAGATTTTTTTTTGTTTTAATTTTATTCATTTAATAAAAATAAGTATGTTTTTATTTATTAAAATGCAATATAGAACTTTCATTATAATATAGAGTAATCTATATATGATGATAATTACAGCCCCAATAATATATATAGACACCCCATTTTATTAAAAAAAAACTTATTTTTAATACTTTCTCTCAAATTTTCTTTACATTCTTTAGCTTATTTTCTATTTTAATTTCAATCATTTTTTTATCTTGTCTTTATAATTTTTTTTAAATAGTGTATGATTTTTTTTCAATTTTTACCTTAACAAGTATTCATATATATAGTACAATCTTTTTTTTTTATTAGGCAACTTAATTAGTGTAATAAATTTTATTAATTTATAGAATTTCTTTATAGTATAACAATGAAAAATTACATTATAAGTAAGGAATTATTTAGACTAAAGATTTTGATTTTATTTTTAAATTCATAAGTATATATATATATATATATTACTATGTTAGTAATTGAGATATATTATTTAATTGTGTGTATCTTACCCCATTATATTTAATTTATAAATTCTAGTATTGTAGACCAGCGTTTTGATCAGCGACACTGAGTGATCACTATATAAAATTGTCTATTTTAAGGTGTTATTTAGGTGAATAAATTAGAATTAAATTATTTAATTTCATAATTTTAAATGCAAAATTATAAAAGATGAAAATATTTAATTTGATCTAATTTTTTTGTTAATTTTTAGATTTGGAGCAAAAGGTAATAAAATATAAAAAAGATGATTGAACTAGCAAGCACAAATACCAATTCTCAAATGGGATTTTTACACAATTCATTACAATTTTTTTTTAATTACTATATTAATACCAATCAATATATTTTCATTTATATATACAAATCTTAACATATTTCTTATTTTAATTACTAAAATTTTCTTTATTATTTCTTATATTAATTTTGCCTAATTAAATGAGTTGCGTGATTTGAGATATATATTTAAAACTTTAATTTTCAAAATATTTTCTCATTTTATTTTATTCAAAAACTTTTATGAACATATGCCATAATTAGCCTGCCATATACCAGCAACTATTTACGTTTTCCCAAACTCAGTTTTTTTTCCCCAATTTCAAAAACGAAAGCTCAAACCTTTTCGTCTTTCCATTCCCAACCAAAAACCCATACACCCATACCCATTTTTTTTCATCGTCCATTCCGATAGTCTCAACGAGGAGCGCCGGTGACACTCTGTCCATTGATTCAATGGAGAAGGAAGAAGTGATGGATGATGAGTCTGAAACCGAGGCCACCGACGATGAAAGAGAGTCACCCCCAACTGTGAAGATGCATGCTTCTCATAAGATGAAGAAAACTAGATCGCCCTCTCTGTTAAACGACGAATTAACAAGAAGATGAAAATCATTGATGAGGTCGAGCTTGTTCAAGACTCGGTGTCTGATTCCGACCCAATCCCCGAATCCTCATTGATAAAGGTTTGCTTTTTTTTTTTTATAGCTTTTATTTGTTTTTCTGAAATAAACACCTTAAACTTTTCTTCAGATTTTGTATTATGTTTATTTTTTTTTAGTTTTTGAACAACTAATTATTGTTTCTATTTTTTTTTCCTTTATTTAAGAATTTGATGATCATATAAAGTGATAGTGTTGAAAAAGTAAAATCCCTCTAAGCTATTAATACAGGTTTCGGTCATATTATTGGTATTATTTTGGTATAGTTCTTACAGACAGTTTTCTTTTGTATTTTTTTGCATTTGTTTATTATTTCATTTTTTTTTGCATATGTTTATTATTTCATTTGTTAATTTTTTTTATTTTTATATTTTGATTTAGTTTTATTTTTTGGGTTTTTAAATGTTGTTCATAGCAACCTTTTTTTTATTAAATCATCTTTTTATGTTTTGTTTTATTTCTGAAATGTTTTTTTTTTCTTATTTGTTCTATGGTTTATTTTTTTTACAGGATTGGGAACTTTTTTTCAAGCCCAAGAATAGATGTGACAGTGAGAATCCCGTGATCCGTAAGGGGAAAGACCGAGTAAGCTGTGCAATCCCACACCGCCTGGGGAAGGTCAAGTGTGATGATTCTAAGACTGTGTAGGTATGGGACTACACAATTGCAGAGGCTTAAATGGATTGATGGGTACTAGCTATATCAACAAGATGCATCTTATTTTTGGCAGCCCATCACTTGAGAACTCCAAAGTTAAGCGTGCTTGACCTGGAGTAATCTCAAGATGGGTGACCTCCTGGGAAGTTTTCCCAAGAAGCATGCGAGTAAGGACAAAGCACGCTGGAAAGACTCGTGTTGGTTTGTAGGGCCAGTCGTCATTCCAGGAAGCAGCCATAGTGATGCGGGGCATTACAATAGATCGGGTGGAAGTTAGTTTACACATCTCATTATGATGTAATTAAGCTTATTAACGAGACCTTAACTAATGCTCAGAAGGAAATTTTTAGAAAGTCTTGTGTTGGACATTTTATTGATATTCAGTCTTTTGAATATCAATCTCAAGTAGTACACCAGGTTTTACTTAGAGAGATCAAATAGCCAAACAATGATGAGATGTGTTTTTTGATTGGTGGGAGGAGGGTTAGATTTGGGATAGGTGAGTTTGCTTTGATTACAGGCTTAAACTGTGTGGGTGAATGTGATCTATCTAGATTTTCCAAGATGCCCAATGGGATGTGTGATAGGTATTTTCCTGATCAACAGATTAAATCTGATTCTATTAGGAAGCGATTTTTTGTTGATAAGTTTAACAATGATCTTGTTGCTGTTAAATTTGCTAAGCTATATCTTATTACCAATTTTCTGCTTAGCAAAGAGAAGGACATAAATGTACCTGAGGAATTGATTAATCTAGTTGGATCTGATGAGTGGAGACGTTCCCTTGGGGTAGATTGGCTTTCAATGCCACATTGAGGTCTCTTCATTCAGGGACTAAGGGAAAAAACTTAAAGAACACCAAAAAAAAAAAAAAAACAGAGTAAGAAGGAGTCTAAGGTTTGGTGCTTGTATGTGTTGAAGGGATGTCCTTTTGTATTCCAAGTTTGGGTGTATGAAACAATTAGGAACTTGAGAGATTTAGCCATGTGTTTATACAACTATGCACATGCATATCACATTTGTAGATGGATCAACTCAAAGAGTCCCAAATCTGCTGAGTTGGAGAACAAGGTGTTTGGATCCTCAGTGGTAAGTTAGTTTTGATAAAGATACACCTATGTTTATTTTTTAAATTGTAGATATTTATTTATTTTGATCTAATCTAGTATTTGCCAATTTATTTGAGAGTTTGTGTTATTACTGTTTATTCGTAACTGGCAGCTGCGAGTTGATTACTGTGTACCTATTGTGGAGAAGACAAAGAAGTTGAAGTTTCAGTCTTTTGGATTTGACTTTGCGAGTTTGTCATTTGTTTGCTATGATGAGGGGGAAAATAAGGCTAAACGTGGAGGAAATAAAGCTAAAGAGTCTAGTTCTCGTTTTGTCAAAGAAGCAGAGATTGATAAAAACAGTTTAATTGAGTTGCTTGATAAAGTTAACTTGCTTTGGGAAAGGTTGATTCCATGTCAATGGCTTTCAATGATTCGAAGGATAAGGTTAAAAAGCGCTTGGATTTAAATGAGGTTTCTTTGCAACATTTCATGACTTAGAGACTTATGGATGATTTTAGGAACACATTGAGCGATAATTCTACTGAACTTAAAAAAATAATCTCTGAAGTTGTTCAAGAAGCTGTTAAGAAGTCCATGGTGTATGCTGAGATTAAGATATATTTTTGTTCTATATAGATTTACTTGTTATTTTAATGGTTCATTTATATAGTTTGTTTCTTTTTCATATTGTTTATAATATATCTTTCTCTAGTGAATGTTATGGGTATTGATCAATTATAATTGTTGATAATTCTTGAAAATTATTATGATCATCTTATATGACATTTGATTTTTTTTTATAATCTTTTGTGTTTTTTATTTATTTCTACGAGTTAATTATTTTTTATGTCTGTATTAGGGTGATGTTGCTAAAGATCATGTTGAAGATGACAACCCTAATTTCTCAAAGATAATTGAAGATATTCTCACTCAGCCTCAGTCGAGTAATGAAGTTCTTGAGGCGTTATCTATTAAGGGTGTTGTTGATGTTTCTCAGAAGTCAACTTCTGAGAAAGTATAGATTGACACTTATGTTTATTTTATTTTGACTCAGTTTATTTTGTGGGCTTGGTCTGTTATGACTATATTAAGTATGCTATCCATATTTTGTCCAGAGCATAAACATTTATGTCATGCTCTTGTGAATGGAGTCATGCTCTAACGAACTTAACTTGTTTTGTTTTCTTGGTAACTCCTACTGGATTTGATACTGATAATGGCTTATTTTATATTCATATTATATCTTTTATTGTTCTCAGTTATTTTAGGAAGTGGATTGTATATGTTTATTTTTCTTTGTATTCCCTAACTTGCTTTCTTTATCTAAAACCTTAAATTGATTTATTTTTGTTAAATATTTTTTTTCACCTGACACCGATTTTTTTTTACTTTTGTTTTTTTTGTATTCTCCAAGTTGTTTAGTTCGTTAAAGTCCTTTACTTGTTTTATTTTAAATAAAAAAAAATAATCTCTCTTGTTTTCTTGATATGAGATCTTTTCAATATGTTTACTTTATCAAAAACCCAACCTGCGTTTTTTTTTAAAATAAAGTTTTATTTTTACCTGATATGCAACAATTTTATTATGTTTATTTTTATTTTATTTTCGACAAGTTGTTTATTTTATCAAGACCGATCCTTAACTTCACTATTTTTTCTCCAGTTAATGTTTTTTTTATGTCATACTTATTAAACGTTTATTTTTTTCGTCTCGGAATACAAAGGTTGTTTTTTTAAAGTTGTGGCAAATGTAAAATGCTACAATTAAAAAAGTGTATTTCTTGTTTATTTTTAGTTGTGGTAATAAATTTAGTATATATATATTTTTTTACTTTATTACATGTTTACTTTTTTCTTGTCATTTATATGTTTATTTTTTTCGTCTTTATACAGTGGTTGTTTATTCAAATTTTTTGTAGGATTTATATGTTGGATCTATCACAACAATACCAAGTTCAGTCCAAATTGAATCAGAACGTACTCCCATAGTCAAGAAGAATCCAGCAGACGATCGTGACAACGATGATGGGGTCGATGATTTGTGTCTTAGTGCTGAGGATTTGAAGAAGTTGGACTAGCATGTTGAGCGGTTCAAAAACCAAAGAAAGATGAACTTAAAGGTATTACTCTATAACTTGATTGGGCATTAAATTAAAACTGGTTTGGTTGTTTCATTGTCAACAAGTAATTCAAAAGATATATATTTATATAAATTATCTTATTTCCTTTATTGGCATAGGGAAAAGGTATTGTTGTGCATGATGACAACCATGTTTTAATGACTAAAAGGCCAGTTATACCAAGCGTTCAAATGTCTCATCCCTTCACAACTTCATTCGGTTCTGATGAGGGCAAGCAAAATAAACACAAAAATATTAATATTAAAGATGGTCCATTCTCCTCTAATATTTTCAATGATCCAGAAGATCATATGTAGTCAACATTCGATAAGTGGTATAAAGTAGGCCTTAAGATTAGTAAAATGTCAGATTTTACTATTTTTTTTTACATTCAAATGTTTATTTATCATCTCTTTTGTTTATTTTAATATTAATTGCTGATGTTCATTTTGCAGGAGCAACCATTTATTGAGAATGTATCTAAACTGAAACCATCATTTGATTATAATATTGTTCACATAGACAACAAAATGTGGTCTTATGATTTATACACTCCAGGAAGGATGCTTGATAGCAATGTAACTTTTAATATTGTTTATACATTTATTTAAAATTATTTCATTTTCATTCCAAGTATTAAATTTAATGTTGATTTTGTTTTTTATTTTGTTTTTGTAGCACATGAATGTTGCTTTTTATTATTTGAGGAAACAAATTAAATGCAACGTAGACATCAAAATGAAGGCAACCTCAACAGACACTTGGTTTGCAGAAGTCTTGATTGTGTTATATGATAAGTATATTCAGAATGGACGTGATGCATCATTTTTATTTGGCCCTAGTCTATGTGTTGAATACATCATGGGTCAACAAATGAGATGCAACACTTCTTGGTTGCTAGTCAATTTTGTTTTGATGCCTGTGCATATGGATATAGTTGATCATTGGTATCTGTTGGTATTGGACATTCACCAATGGAGATTGAAATTGTTCAATTCGATTGTGGGCAAAACTGATAGGAGATTGAAGAAATCTCTTAAGCCATTTGTCATTTTGTTGCCATTATTGTTAGCAAATATGAGGTTTTACCAAAACAGGATTGATGTGAACAAAAACTCATCATATTTTATTGGGAAGAAGGATGGTGATCAATTTGATACATTCGTTGTTCCAAAACTTCCAAAGCAAGTAGAATGGTAATATTCAATATTAAATTTTATAGTTTTTTTATATTACTTTACACATGTTAGTTCATTTTATTTATTATTGGTTTTTCTTATGTTTATTTCAGTAATTGTGGCATTTTTGTTATCAAGTATGTTGAATTCTTTTTGCATGGGTGTATTTAAAAGTTGCCGGATCCATTACTTGTTCAAGCATTCAGGAATAAGATCGCCGTGGATTTGTATAATCATGGTTCTCGCAAAATTGAAAAAAACTGTGGTTCTGATTCGGAAAATGTGGGAAGAAATAATAGGATCGTTATTGCTTAGAATTTTAAGTTTATATATCGTTTATAATGTTATGGTAGAGTTTTGTTATGACAGTTTCCTTCAGTACAATATTTTGAGCACATTCCTTTAATTTAAGTTTTAATGGTAATAATTTTAGTATATTTTTTTTCCTTTATTTCATGTTTATTTTTTTTACTTGTCATTTAAATGTTTATTTTTTTTATTCATGTACAAATGAAAATCTTTTTTATATTATCAAATGTTCATGTAATATGAGATAATACAAATAAATCGCATAAGATTTATTTTTTTTTTATAAAAATTTTAAAATACTAATCGTTATTTGTTAGCATTTACATCAAACGTTTTTTATTGTTATTACTTTCTTTGTGCGACCAGTTCATTATTTTTTTGTTTATTTCCACTTATTTATAATTTAAGTTTTTTTTTTTTTTTTAATATTGACACAACGCAAACAAATATGAACATATATTTCTATATTTAACCGTTCATTTGTAATTTGACATTATATAAATATATACTAGATCACTATTGTAACTAGATGTATTCTATAATTTATTTTTTCAAAATAAACAAAACCGTTTCACAAAGTTTTCGAGAGTAATATAACAATATTTGTCTCACAGAGATCTTTAATAGAAAAACAATAATTTAAAATCAAACAAAACATATTCAAACACTCTTCTGCTTATTGGTAGTTTTTATTAATGATTCATTTTTGCATGTTCTCTTGTTGTGGCCCTTACCACCGCAACGACCACATAAATTTTGTACTTTATACTCACTGAAAGCTCGGTATCTAGTTTGTTTTGGCCTTCCTGCTGGACGTTTAGTCAACGGTGGTAAAACTTCATGTTGTGTTAGTTCTGCAGGCAATTCCCATGAATGTTGATCTCCTAATGGCATTATGAAGTCTTCATAAGTTGCGATGTATGCTTCATTTGTGTAGTAGTAAGAGACATAATCATAACAATTTAGCTTTTGCTTTATGATGATTGCCATTGCATGTGAACAAGGCATTTCATCATACTCAAATCTCCTACAGGTGCATGTTTTTTTCTCCATGTTTACAATGTAGGGTGTTTCCTCATCATAAATAGTGAACACAACTAGATTTGACGATTCAACCTATTAAAAAAATTATGTTAATTAAAAAATAGACAAACAAATATGAATATTATTGGAATGCATATTTTGGAAGGTATTTTAATATAAATAAAATTGTTTATTTGTTCTTTTTTAATAATAAACATTTTCTTACCTTGTATTGTGCACAATCATCTCTCCTTTTTCGAATCATTAAGTCTGGTGTATGTAGAGTTCAAGAACTTTACTTAGCTAGTTAGATAGTAGTAGTAGTAGTAGTAGTAATAGCTAGTAATAGTTATAGTATGTTTATTACTGTGGATTTTGGTTCAAGCTGGGACTTAGTTGAACACTCGTAGCAACACTTATAGATTTTATAAGTTTAACCTATAGTTTAAGAATATTAATTATAATATATGGTTTGATTAATATAGCTGATTATGAAGATGATATTTATTATACTATAAGGTTTAGATAGACCCAATAAGATAATGACACTTGTCATGTGCATGTTTATTGAGAAATTAAGTATTTTTGAGGAATAATTTTATAAGAGTAATATTTATAAACCCCAGAGTCTATCAGCAACTTTGAAATCATTATAGGACTCAGTCAAAGCTGTTTACTCAATTCAAATTAGGCTAAAAAAGTGCAATTACGTGTATAATATTTCAGCGTATGCCGATATATCGCAGCTCTAGGGGGCGATATATCGCTACTCGGAGAATACGAAAAACACGTAACTTCGCACGAACACTTCGACGAGCCTTGGGAATATAAGCCCAGGCAATATATCGCCTACCATGGGCGATATATCGGCTCTATGGCAAGTTTTTCAAACAATTTTGAAACCGAGCTCATTTTATTTCATAACCTCTTGATAAGCCTCAGAATATTTTGACCGAGTCTTAAGCCCCTGCTGAACGATTATTCAAATGTTTTTCAATTAAATAGTCATTATTTTTATTCAAGCTAAAAGAAGATCTTTTCATTCTTGAACTCTATAAATAGGACCTAGTACCCAGTCATTTCTTTCATTCTTCAAGCTAAATTCAGAGCCTTCAAGCAACTAGGTTTACTTTAGAGTGTTAAACACTTGGGTTAGGGTTATAAGCTTTATTATCATAAGCTTATTAAACACTTGGGAAGTAAGGTTAATAGTGTATTTTTCTATAAAGGTGTAGTTCGGTTCTAGTGCATTCAAAGGTATTCCTATCCCTAGTTCATTTCTGTATGTTTCATTAGTTTTTATAGTTTTTCTCTACTCAAATCCTAACTCATTGTTTTCACTTCATGGTTAGGAAATTAAGTTCTTTAAACTTGAGGTTTTATTTCGGTAAGCTCTTCTCCTCGGTGGTTTAGATTCATTTATTTTTCATCTCCTTCTTTTACAAATACTCACATTCTCATTAATGGTTTTTAGGAGTATTCCAAAATCCCGTCCTTGTTCTCACATCCCGGTATTGGTAAGGAAAATATGATAGTTATTATATGCTTATATGATTATGCTGTAATATGTTTTTATATGTTATGATATATATATATATGTTTTGGAGCTTATAGTTGCTTCAATAGCAAACCCCAACACTTTTATGTTCTTCGGGCTTATAGTTGCTTAGTTAGCAAACCTCAAATGTTTACCATGTACATGGGTTAGAATTGTGATGTATGTTATAATATATGTTATATGTTTATAGCTTATGTTTATGTAACGACCCAAATTCACTAATAAGGCTTAAGGGCCTTGATTAGTGTGCCTGGAGGGCATAATGGGAATTATGTGTGGTTTTAATGATTAAGATGCGTGGTTATGATTTAAAGCGTGTTATATGATTACTTGAGTATTTGAGATGCATGACTATGTGTGTTAGTATGCATATAGGCCCTGATTAGGTTAGAAGGACATAATCGTAATTTTGGCCATTATGGGCATAACTGCTTTGATATATGTGATAATTGTCGAGACCACATTATTATGTGGATATACCTGTGATCTGTGACTTGAGACGATCCTAGTGAGCAAAGTAGCGGAAAAATCATAGTGGGGGTTATACCCGGCTCGGGGTGAGCTTAGGGGTATAAATGGGAGTTTAGCGGATATACTGGAGTCTATTATGACATTGAGGAATGTTATTGGTGATTAATTAGGTATCGGAAGTTAAGCAGGAAATAATAGAGACACTCGAGGAATTAGCGGGAATTGGGTAAAATGACTAAAATGCCCTTAGGTGGAATAAAGGATTAGAATTAATAGGGAGGGCATAATGGTCATTTGGCTTTTAAGGATGGGTATTACTGCGGTTTTATGCTAGTGGGATTGGTAGAACATTATAGAAGTTTGAAAAAGAAAGAAAAGGAAAGGAAAAGAAAGGAGAGAAAACAGAGAGAGTTCTATAGGTCGGTTTGTGCTTTCTTCACCAATTTCTTGAGGATTTCTGGAGTAAAGCTCAGAGGAGAGTTGGGATAAGCTAAGCATCAAGGAGTCTAAGCTAAGTGTGGGGAATTAGCAGAGGTTGAGCAAGGGTTCATCAACACTTGAGGTAAGACTTAGAATTCTTCAGTTTCAATTTCTGGTTTTTAAGCTATGGTGCTTAAGTTGAATTGGATGGAACCTTAGGGAATTCAGACTTAAGGCTGAGGAGGAGCAAGCCAAGGGAGTCTAGAGGCAGCTTGTGGTCGAAATTCTATCAAAGGTATAAGGTCTAAACTCTAAACTTTGATGTTCAGCTGGTTTTTACTGGGTTTTAGAGCTTAGGAGTGGCTATGGTGAATTCTGAGTTTGTGGATGCATGTG